>NC_133132.1:27224146-27837182 GCF_048418815.1 Hemitrygon akajei | reverse complement strand
TAGCTCTCTAATCGTAAAATACCCCTACTGTCCTTATACTTTAAGTTAACATTTCGTGACTCTTCTCCACACTTAGGGAATCACTTGCTATAGAATAGGAAATGTGTATTTCTTTCTTTTAAGAGATTGGGTAGGCTAGAATTTTATTTCTTTGAACGTAAGAGATTGAGGGGTGACCTTGTAGAGGTTTATAAATCATTAGGGTTATAAACAGACTTGAATGCGCATTGTATTTTCCCTGGGAAACTCCCCCCCCCAAAGGGCAGGTATTCTATCTGGCCACAGCTGATGTAAAGAAGACCCTAGCCAGGGTCACCCACGTAAAGCTGCGGGACCTGATAACATAACTGGTCAGGTGCTGAGGGACTTTGCAGCCCAGTTAACAGAGGTTCTAACATACACCAACATCTCTGGAACTGTCCACTGTCCTCGCAGGCTCCAAGGCAGCCACCATCATTCCAGTGCCTAAGAGAGCAACAGTGACCTGCCTCAGTGATGACCATCCGATGGCACTGACCTCAACAACAATGAGCTGCATGGAGTAGCTGTTTATGGATTGCATTAAATCCCATCTTCTTGCTATAGGGCCCTTTACTGTTCATTTACCACTCAGATCGGTCCACTGATGATGCCATAGCATCTGAGCTCCACTCCATTCTGTCCCGCCTGGAAAATGGTGCCTCAGAAACCAGGACATTTCTTATTGACTTCAGCTGTAACTGGCTCCTGGACTGCTGGGAAGAAAAGCCACAGTCAGCCGACGTTGACAGGAACATCTTCAGCTGCGTCACGCTGAGCACCTGGCCCCCCTTCCAGGGCTGTGTGTGTGGCTTGCTTCTGTTTACGCTGTTGACACATGATTGGCACTATTAGACGCACTTCAAACCGAATCATCAAGTTCACTGATGACACAACAGTGGCTGGCCTCATCAACAACGACAATGGGACGGACGGCATACAGAGAGGAGGTACAGCAGCTGGTAAAATGGTACAAGCACAAATTGAGTCTCAATGACTCAAAACCAAAGAGATTATAGTGAACTTTAGTAAGGTGCACATCTCAGTGCACATAAATGGTTCCTGTGGAGAGAGTTAGAAGTGGTCTTTGGTTAAGAAAGCACAGCAACATTTCCACTTCCTGAGGAGATTGAGGTAAACGAGACTTCCTGCCCCATTCTAACCAATTTCTACAGGAGCACCTGTATTTTGTGTATTTCTGTATATGACCTGTATTTCTGAAATTGTGCTGATCAGCTACGTCACTATCTAGTACAGGAATTATCAGGCATCAGACTGCAAGCCCTACAAAGGGTTGCAAGGACTGCTGAGATCATCGGGATCTCTCTTCCAACCATCAGATATATTTATCTCAAGCACTGCATACATAGGGCCTTGTCCAAAATCCCTCCCATGCACCCAGAAAAGTCCTTGACCCCCTACCATCAGGTAGGAAGTACCGTAGCATTAGAACAAGAACTGTTAGGATGACAGATAGCTTCTCCCCCCTCTCCCAGGCCATAAGACTACCGAACTGCCTGTCACCACTCAGATCTCATCAAGTATGAGTCCATCAGTATACTGCATTATACAGTTTACTTTTTACTGTTTTGTAAATGCACCTTATTATTTGTCAATTTATTTATGGTAATATTACTTTGTATTATGTGTGTGAGTTATATGTACCTTGTTGTTCACCTTGTCCGGAGGAGAGTTGTTTCATTTGGCGATATATGTGTGTATGGTTGAATAACAATAAACTGAACTTGAACTGAAAACTATAAGGCATAAGCGAGAGGTGAAAGATTTAAAAGGGGTCGGAGGAACAACTTCCTCATGTAGAGAATGGTGCATATGTGAAATGAGCTGCCAGAGGAGGTGTTTGTGGCAGGTAGAATAACAACATTTAAAAGCTAGAGTAACACACACAAATGGCAAGGAACTCAGCAGGCCAGGCAGCGCTTATGGGGGGATGTTCATGTTTCAGGCCGAGACCCTTTACCAGAAGCTTAAATAAGAAGTTGGGGGAAGGGGGATAAGTACAAGCTAGCAAGTGATAGGTAAGACCAGGTGAGGAGGAAGGTGGGATGGGGAAATGTGAGACATCTAAAAGACATTTGGGCATGTATTGGAATAGGAGGGATTTAGAGTAATATGGTCTAAACATGGACAGAGGGGACTAGTGTGGTGAGCATCATGGTTGTCATGGGCAAGTTGTACTGAAAGGCCTGATTCAGTGCTGTAAGTATGCATAGAAGATGCCCATAGCTGAAGAGGTACTATCAGAAAACTTGTAGCCCCAAAGAATTTCTCATGACATGTTAAAAAAAAACGATGAAGCACAGGACATTATATTATTTAGCCAGTGGCACACTGAACTAGTAATTTGGAGAACAACACACACAAAATGCTGGTGGAACACAGCAGGCCAGGCAGCATCTATAGGGAGAAGCGCTGTTGACGTTTCGGGCATGTAATTTGGAGAATCAAATTCAAATCTTAACATTTAAAATTTGAAATCAATTTTAAAAAATGTTGAATTGAGTAGAAATGACTGTACTTTCAGTTATTCTAATAACTCAGTTGTTCACATGTCTATTCCAGGAGAAGGGAATCTTCCATACTTACACTGTCTGCGCAGTGTGCCACACCAATCCACTCTCACATTAGCCACCCTTGAACTGTCTTTACACTCCATTGAGGTAGATGAAAACTGTAACAAAGAATAACTCTCCACTTAAAGCAATATAGGAGCTTCACCACACAGACCAGAAGATCTAGTAGGCAGCCCATAGACATTGTGACAAGTGCAGTTAGAAATGGGCATTAAATGCCAACCTTCCCTGCAATACCCAGCTCCCAGCAAGATTTATTTTTAAAAGACAGCAGAAATATTTGCTGAAATAAATTTGACAAATCTTGAAAGAAAGACCACATAAGTTAAGTTTTTTTAAAAAAACACAAAAAGCATGAAGAAGGTCATGACCCAAAACGTTCCTGTCCATAGATACTGCCTGACCTTCCGAGTTCCTTCAGCATTTTGTGAGTGTTACTTTGGATTTTTTTTAAAGGGGAGTTCCTTGAATATCAGATTTAGGACAGTAAATGCTAATGACAGATTGAAGACTTGTGTGTGAAAATTGAGGATTAGTATTCTGTGTTTATAATTAAGTGAATTAAATTAAAACTGGAATGCTTTCCACCACAAATCAAATATAGTGCATTGATATGTCCATGTGAAACCATTTAAATTAACAAATCTTTTCATGACTTGGTCGGAGCATAGAGAATGAATCTTTTCATTTATCAACCATAATACTTACAATTCCCCTCGCTCAAAACTCGTTACCTTCCTTCCTCTACATATGTACCTGCACTGTAGTAAAAATCTTCCACCATGAGCAAATCTTAAATAGTTGCTGTTCTCTTTCTATTTTCCTCATTCATTTAACTATATGAAAAGTAAGAAGGGGGCATGATCAGATGGCATGCATATGTTGCCCAGTAGCTGTTTAGCAGAATCTTCTGAGGTACCTTTTTGTGTGCCTGACTCTTTTTGAATGGTTTACTCTGAGTGAATGGATACAGCAGATCTCGGTATATGATCAGAATCAGGTTTAATATCACTGGCATATGTCATGAATTTTTTGTTTTACAGCAACAGTACAGTTTCATACACAAAAAATATAAACGACGATAAGAAGGTATATATAATAAGTAGTGCAAAAAAAAAGATCTTTGGTGATATCACATTGGCAGATTATCCAGGCTATTGAATTTTACTCCAATTAATGCTCCAACACACTTTGAATTCATTATTTTTAGATGTCACACTGTTGTATAACAAGTTTTCCAGCAAACCCAATAAATGTAAAGCAAGTACAGGGAATAGAGCCAAGATAGTTTCAAACTATCATGGGAGCCAGAGTGCCTATGAGTTTATTTATACTTCAGAATAAAAAAGGACAATTTCTGAATGTGTGGATTATTGGGGTGCTGGGAGCTCATAATGTTAACACTGAGGAGTTTGATAAGGAATTGCATATGGATTCATTAATTAACAAATGAAATTCGACACCAATAGAAGAGAACATTTTTGTAGGAAGATTATGGAGCCACTTTTTAATTGGCAGTTGGGTATCTAAATGAGAAAGGAACAAGGATTACTTGAAGCATCATATTTATGGTCAGATGGTCTGTTTGTGTACTGTATATCCATGTAATCCTTTGATGTCTTCATTTAGGCTAATGTTGGGTATGCTAGATTTCACGTTACACCTTCAACCCTGCTTGTAATTTGATCATTTGTATGCCATGCATTAAATAAATTTCAAGTTCCAAACTGCTGCTTTGTTCTGAATGGGTTTTTAATTACTTCAGTCAAAATTATGATTTAGTATGCATTCTAAGATGTTCTGGAAGTTGGCGTTCATCACAGAGGTATCCTGCATCTGTTTACTTATCTCACTGATGTGCATCCTCTGTGTCCTGTAAAGGAAATGAGCTAAGTGTACAGCATGAGGTCCCCCTCTCGTATCTTAAAGGGATATGGGATTGTCTAGGATGACATACAAAGTATAGGATCACCCATGATCTTTTTGAAAGGCAGTGGTAGCTTGGGGCACCATATGCTTATGTCTGTTCCAATTGCATATGTTTTTAATTTGCATTTTTGAGGAAAAATGGATTTCATAAAATTGTTGTTGCTCCTTTCTACAGGCACATTATTCTACAGGAAAAGTCTCAGCTTCCTTCACATCCACAGCAATGATGCCTGAAACTACACATGAAGCAGGTAAAACAGATTAGCTACTTCATCTACGCTTAATATTGGGATTAAGTCTTTGTCAGTTTGCAATGTTATAGTTGGTGCCTGCTCATCACTGTCTTACCACTCATCAATTAAAAACAGTGCGTGCTATTTACTTTACAAGCGGTCTGTTCCTTTGCGTGTCAGTATAAAAAGCAGCATTCTGATTGCCAATACACTTAATGAGAAAAAGCTGCCTGGCTCAGTAAAGAAATGTTGAATTTTTAAGGCTAATCTTAAAAAAAAGGTGAGGAAAAATAGCCAGCAAGTTAGAACAGTACATCAAGTACATATGATTTTAGTTTAATAATTTTGAACTGTAACCACAGTGCATGCAATTTAAAGAGATGTGAAATAGAGACAACAGTCTTTATAATACCATTGTTTTCAGATGGAGGTTTATCTAAGTTAGTATTGATATTGTTTTTGGAAGGGTCTCTAGGTTAAAATTCTTAACATTACTTGATGTAAAATTATGAAAATAGTCTAAAAATAACCAGAAGTAAAATAAGTGAGCACCAATTTAAATAAAAATGTTTTAGTGCTGCATCTTTTTGATCCGGACTTTGGGTTCTGCCTTTGTAGAGTATTCAGGTACTCCCTATGTCTAAGTGCTGTGGATGCTTTGGTGTCCTTCCACTATCCCAAAGATGTGTTCATCTGTAACTGACTTAGCTATGGTAAATAACTGCAAGTGGAAGTAGAAAGAGTTGATGGCCACATGGGAGAGAATAGTTTATGGGGAAATAACCCAGAGAACAAGATTCATGGGATTACTCTTTAAGACTCGCTGAACTGAATGGCCTCCTGTGTTGTAGGGCAATATTTATTTTAAAAAAAATACAAAAGGATGATATGCAGATTGGTGAAGTAGGACTGTGGCATTTGCGTTATGATTCCATGGTTTCAAAGTTTTCATGCAGTTGTAGGTAACTTACAAGCTACAATCCACCGTAACCAGTCACTCCTCCTGCTCTCACACCACCATTAACCACAAACCCTCCCTCTAATCACACCCTATCAATGATAGCAGCTTTCAAAAATGAAAATACTCTAATTCCAGGAATTGTTTCATGTGTCCAACAACACGTAAAATGCAGTGTCCCTTAAAATAGAAGAATCTAGAGATCCATTGACTTGTTTGACTCTCTAAGTTCCAGTGGCTCCATGATGTTGCCTGTTTAAATCAAGCTGAAGCATTATATGTTGGTCGTGAACATTGATCCATGCTACAGTTCAGCTAGATCATAGCTGATTATTTGAATCCTATTTATTCAGTTTGGTTTCATTTTATGTAATGCCTTACCTATCACAAAACTTCTTTGAAATGTTCAAATAGCCTAGATACAGCACTGCCACTCTTGGCACGAGGAGCTCAAACATTAAGTGATGTAAAGATGTTGTCTAGATTGATGCTGATGGAATACTGTGTTGTTGAAAGTGTGAACCTTTGTGTAAAGTGATGAACTGAAGTCAGATCTGCTTGATCAGGGTGTTGAAAGGCCTCTTTTCACTTAAAATGCCCCCACCTCACACCACCACCAAAGCTGAATTATTTGTTCATTTATTTTTTAGTTGCGCAGAGCTTAGTTTTGAGCAGAGAACAGTTTTCCTACATAATTGTCCAACTTTGGGATGTCGTTAGAACATGGCTTGGGACTGGAACTTTACAAAACATTTTGAACTGTGAGCTGTCTGAATTGAATCAGTTGTAAAAGAAATAACAAATATATCACACCTCATTATAGGCACAGGCTCATACATTGTGTAAGCATCTTCACCGCAAACACTTCATCAGATAGGCTCTTTATTCTAGCTGTTCTGCCATCCAAAGGGCATACTAGAGTCAAATATTGACTCTCCTTAGGATAATATACCCCTTAACAGAAATAGTGGTCCACAACCATTGATTAAATATGGAACAGAAGAGCACCTCTCAGAGTATTAAATGCAACCCACCCTCGTAGACCATTTCATTCTCTTCCATTATCTTGTCCTTTGCTGATAGCTCTGCAAATTAACTTCCTTCAAGCCATAGAATCAGAGACATGCAGGGTGGAAATAGGCCCACCCAGTCTGTGTTCACTCATTAACACTGAACCTACTGTCCATTTACTGTTTTTTTTATTCTCCCAGTTCTCTGTTTATGCATTTCCATTTGAAACCCCTTGTTCATGTACTCCTTCGACCATCATAGGCAGTGAGCTCCAGGTGATGGCAATGCTGTGTTTAAAAAAAATTTCTTGCACCCTCCTTGTAGCTTTTCTCTGTCATTTTGATTCTATGCTGTTGGCCCTGTTGAAGGCAGCAGCTGCTTTATTTAGCCTGCCCAAAGTTGTTACATTCTTCAGCATCCCCAGCAGGTCTCTTCTCAAGTTGTAAATGAAATCCCTCCATACTGGAATCATTATTTTAAATTTATCTGCACCTTCTCTTTGATCTAACTTCTCTTCTCCATATGATGTACAGCTGTGTCCAATGCCCTGATAGTGGTTCTTTGGGACCCTCTTCATTCAGAAACATGAGAACTTATTGAGGTATGGACTGGGAGAGGGGAGACCAAAGAATGGCAAAACAAACATAAGAGGAACAAACTAATCTGTTTAAGTATATGCTAAAATGTTTTATTTGGTTGCCACTGGCACAACAAGAATAAATTTATTTTCCTCAGCATTCTGCTATGGTTACTGCAAACATCAAGACTATGTAAGATTAATTAGAGCTTGAAGCTTCATAACAACCTATGATCAGATTTGCACTATTATACTGGTCTGTCATTAAACCAAACCTCTCCTTCCATGTATTTTTTTATATATAAAGTATCGAACAACCTCTCACTTTTGTTCTCTTTTATAAAATTTGCAGTGACATTTTACTTTCCAGTTTGAATTAGAAAGATTAGTTCTTATATATGGCATGTTCTGGTGGGTTAGAAAGACTGACTTGGTATGGTGTGGTGGGCTACTCAATTATTATACTTACAGATATTTCAGGCTTTGGCTTGGCAGTATATATAATTAGTGATTGGTTATTTTGGTTCTCTATTATTTTGTTATATACACTGAAAATATCACAGGACATAAGTGTTTTATTTTCATTTGTGCATGAAATAAAAATGTGAAAACCATATCTGTTCTACAGTAATGGGATGAACTTGCCAATGACAACAAATAGTTCCATATTGACTATTGACAGCAAGTTCTCATAAGTGCATTTGAATGTTCATTTGTTTTACTGTGCTGATCAGATGTAGAAACAGAACGGTAAACCAGTGGGATATATAGTTTTCTTCCAGCTATAAATTCTTACAAAGTATTTCATTCTGTGGTTTGCTAAATGCCTTGAAATCTACAGACCTGAAAACAGAAAAATAACAGACATTCCCCCTGGATTTTTATCACTACAACTTTATAGAATATGGCTAAAATAACCTTCCTTTCTGAAATTGCTGTTCAATACATTCAGCTCCATTTGCTACTAATAAGTTTCATTGAAAGGAAGGATGTTGTTTGAAGTAGAGCCTCGTATCCAGAATTCAGAGAGACCCTTCAGTTTGCACTCCTGATGAATAAAAGCCTCTTTGAGGGCTCTGATTCACAGACCTATTCTTTGACTATTCTATTTGTTCATTTAGGTTCAAATAGCCCAGACTCCACATGCTGAGAAATAGAGGCCAAAATCTGGACCACGGCAATTTCTTTGAGGAGTTGCGTGCAATAGGTTATATTTCAGATTTGTATTCTGCTAACAGGTCTATTCTAGGAACATTGGAGCAGTTGACTATTCAGACATTAACCTGTGATTTAATTGTGGTTGACCTATACTTGACTTTCACTTATCCATCTTCATATCATTTGAACTGCTACGTGACAAAAATCGACCAGTCTCTGTCTTGAAAATTCTATTTATCTCCTTATCAGGATCCACATCCTTTTGTTGTCAGAGTTCCAGGTTTTTATTATCCTTTGTGTACAAAAGAGATTTCCAAATTCATTCCTAAGTGTCTCAGTTCTCATTTTAATACCATGCTCTTGTTTCTAGGATTTTCCCACCGGAAAGTCAAATACTTTTTCTGTAACTTTTATATTGAACATTTTTGATATTTTAAAGAGCCCTCAACCTAAGCTTGAAAAATCCAAACCAAACTTTACGCAACATGTCCTTGTAATTTACTCCTTTTAAGCCCGGTTTCATTCTGGGGTATCAGTAGAAGGTAATCCAAAGCAAACACATGATATTGACAAAGACTGCAATAGAAACATTGCATACAATGAGGGATGGAGTCACAGTGATTTTACAGGTGTAATATGGGTATTCTCATTCAAATGTTTGAAAAGTACTAGAGAAGAGTATCCCAGCATCACTTTCAGAGCACTTTTTCACAGTCTCAGTTTGCTTTTAGAATTTCTCATGTTCTTGGAAATGAGACAATTGGAAACTGAATAATTTCTCTTTATGTACATGATGTAAGGTGTACCAATAGCAATGAAGATTCTGCTCATTGTCAGAGTGAAGCTTAAAAACTTTGCTGAAATTATCGCTGATGTTGAATAATGTTCAACTGGGAACTTGATACCACTTTCACCTTTTTTCAGTTTTAATCCATTAGTGAACAAAGCCAAATATTTTATACATATGTTAAAAATAAAACGTGTCTACAATGTAAACGACATTATTAAAAGATGGTTTAAAGTGGATGGTGGCACTTGGTGATGGGTGACCTCACCTTAATTCACTTACACCTTTCCCATGTCCTCTCTTCCTGACCCGCTCTTTCATTCAGTCAGTCACCCTCCACCGTGTCCCCTAATTGGTTCACAATATTTATACTACACATTCACTTTCTTCTGTCCCATTTATAATTTCTTTCCCTTCCTCTCATCAATTTGCCTTTGTTCCTCTATTTTTTCCCCAATCTCCTGCCTCTCCCCTTACTGTTCCCATGTCACTTGACCTGCTTTTTCCAGTAGTGTGGCTTCCCTGCCTGTAAACCATGACGTTTTCATGTGCAGGCGTTTCATTTAGTCATTTTGAAACCAACCACCCTGGAATAAATTAAAGATTAAGTTGAGCTATACAGTACATGTCTTCTGAAGTTCTATATCAATGACAGAAATCTGGAGATAGGTTGCATTTTTTATTTCAGTTCTTCAGTGACATGTAGTTTGAAATGGTGGGTAGAATGTAGCAAGAAAATACTAAATTTAGATTTCACTTCTAAGTAAGTAACAAAGGAACTTTTAATTGTAATTTGCCTTGTACCATTCTGATAATCACATGATGAAGCAAAAAGGTGTGGTTAACCAAGCACAACAATTAAATACTGTCTGCAGATGATGCTGTGATGATAGCCCCATTGATAAGAAGTTTTGACATGGTGGGAGCTCACGGCACAACGAAGTATATGAATCAGAAGTAGGTTCGACATTAGAGGAAAGATCTGGAGTTATGATTCTAAAGTCACCAGATGCAGCATTGTGCTACACTGGGTCTTGCCACCCCTTAAAAGGTGCCACAAATGTTTAAGTCATTTTGGTACTGATTTTGGCTAGACTATCATAGCTTATATCAACATTAGAATCATACCCAGAACAGCAAGAGAACTGGTTACTGCCCAAAATTTTAGAAAAGTATTAAATACCAGTAATTCCAACAAATACCATTACAACTATTCCCTATAGCCTTTGATGGGCTTTTGTTGGAAAAAAAAGATTTTGCATTCTTTTAAGTGAGCCTTGATTTTAAGACCTAAACAGTTGATTTAGTGATCTCTGCTGCTAAGTTAACCCCACCACGGGACCTCTTATTAACATTGGTGCCTAAATTAAACACCATGATCACTGCTGTGTGAGCTCTGACCAACTACCTCATACTGAAAATTCCTGATCTGTTTATTTGATTAGAATGGAATCAAAATGACCAAACGTTCCTGCCACCATACTACTTACCATTTAGCCAAACTGTATCAAAATGATTTCTCAATTTGTTCTTTTAATAGGTTCTTCATCTTGCTAATTGTTGCCTTCTTTTATCTCCCATTCCCCTTGGTGTGAAATGGTTGAAAAGGTTAAACATTAAACTTTACTTTTATCTTTCTTTCACAGCGGCCATTGAAGATGACCAGGTCCGTTACCGATATGTCAAAAAGAAGGGCTATGTCAGACTCCACACAAATAAAGGGGATCTCAACTTGGAGCTGCATTGTGAAATGGTTTGTACATTATTTAGCTTCACACTGATTGTTTGCAAATCCTTGCTATAATGTGAAAAATTATGTTGTGCAGACACAAGACACTGTATATGTTGCAATTTGAAGAAACATGCAAAGAGCTGCAGGAACTCACTGGGTCATTTTGCATCTATGGAATAGTCAGTGTTTTAGGTCAAGACCCTTTAACTGGACCGAAAGAGCGAAGATCACCAGTATATTTTTTTTTAAATGGAAGGAAGGGATGAAGCGAGAGCTGACAGGTGATAGGAGAATCTAGGTGAGGGGGCTGATAGGCAGATGATGGAGGAGTGGAGTGGGAATGATGTCTGAAGCTGGGAAATGGTAAATGGGAGTGACAAAGGGCTGACGATGCTGGAATTTGATAGTAGAGGAAAGTGGAACATGGGATAAAAGGGAGGGGGCCTGGGGAGGAGAACTGATGGATGGAGTGTGTAGCTGATGGGCAGGTGGAGGTGGTGAGGGAGGAGAAAGAGAGGCTAATGGGGGCCAGTTAGATCAGACGGACACAGAAAAGAAGATTGGAGAAAAGGGGTAGTAGAGGCAATTACCAGAATTTTGAGGTCGATATTCATGCCGCCAGGTTGGGAACTGCCCAAGCAGGATATGAGGTGCTATACCCTTCATTTTGTGTTTATTTTCATTAAAACACAAGATGTATGGCAGTAGAAAGTATTACCTTGCACTTGCTTATTTTGTCAGTTTTCAGTTTGAAAAAGTTTTTCTGAAGTCCTAAAAGTTCAGCTGTTGAGAAAAGTGGACACTGAGTCTTGAGGTACTGATTACTTTTCCCCATTGAAGATGTGTACACCAACTTCCATGATTTAATGTACTGCAGAGAAAATTAGTTCTACTGCAGATAATATAGATTAGTGTGAAGCGTGAGAGATTTAAAAGGGATTTGGAGGGCATTTTTAACCCAGAGAATATTACCTTGAATAAACTGCTGGAGAGATGGGGGCGGAGCTTCTGACAGCATTTACTAAGTGTCTAACTGAGCACTTGAATCCCTGAGACATAAAAACCTGAAAAATGGGGTTATTACAGATGGATACTCACTGGTTAGCATGAATGTGGTGGGCCGAATGGCTTGTTTCCATGCTATATAACTGAGCCTCTGATAACCAGGACTTGAACCTTTGAAGATGTGATCTGGATGGGCAGAGAATGTGGTATGGATGGCCTCTTTCCCAAATGTAGTTTGCTGGCATGAGGGTAATAAAGAAATTAGAGAAGAGAGATTGTTCATCTGCAAAAGCGTGTCATCTTTGCCAAATGCCTTGAAGTGAAAAGTTGGTTAGATACTGAGTATCTCTGGCCAGGCTAGCATTTATCAACTTTGAAAGGTGGGAGTGAAGTATTTTACAAATCTCCCTCACTTGGGATCCAGCACCCTTTCCCAATCTACCTGCCTATTAAACTCCCCCATGACTGTTATAACATTGCCCTTTTCACATTTTTTAAAATCTCCCATTGTAATTTATATCCCACATCTTGGCTACTGTTCAGAGGCTTGTATATAACTCCTGTCAGGGTGTTTTAACTACCGACGAGGATTCTACATCTTCTGATCCTAAATCATCTCTTTGTAAAGATTTGATTTCATTTTTTACCAAGGGAGCCACACCACCTCCTTTCCTACCTCCCTGTCATTTCGATACAATGTGTATCCTTGGACGTCCAGCTACGATTCAAAATGTCATACCTGGCAATTTCGACCTGTGCTACAAAATAATCTACCTTACTCCTAATACTACGTGTATTCAAATATAACACCTTCAGTCCTATATTCATCCGTCTTTTTAATCTCCCCCCCTCCATGTCACACTTCAACTCATCCCTCTGACTGCAATTTTGACCGATCATCTTCCTGTCCTTCCTCATAGTCTCACTACACAATGGATCGACTTGTATTGTCCCAACAGTCCCATCATCTGATCTTTCACTCTGGTTCCTATCCCCCTGCCAAATTAGTTTAAATTTTCCTCAACAGCTCTAGTAAAACTGCCCACAAGGATATTGCCCCCCCTCGGGTTCAGGAGTAACCCGTCCTTTTTTTTACAGGTCATATCTTCCCCAGAAGTGATCTCAGTGATCAGAAATCCGAAACTCTGCCCCATATATCAATTCCTCAGACACTGATTCATCTGGCAGATCATCCTATTCTTACCCTCGTTGGCACGTGACACAGGCAGCAATCCAGAGATTACTACCCTGGACTCCTCTGCTTTTCAGCTTTCTACCTAACTCCCTATATTCTGTCTTCTTGGCTGTCCCTTTTCCTACCAATGTCATCAGTAGCAATATGTACTATGACTTCCTGCTGCTCACCCTCCCACTTTAGAATGTGTGGACCTGATCCGAGACATCCCTGACCCTAGCACCTGGGAGGCAACAAACCATCTGGGTGTCTGTTTCACGTCCGCAGAATCTTCTGTCTGCTCCTGTAACTGTGGAATCCCTTACCACTACTGCCCTTCTCTTGTCTTCCCTTCCCTTCTGAGCTATAGAACCAGATTCGGTGCCAGAGACCTGATCACTACGGCTTCCCCAGTTGGTGACCCCGACCCTCCTCCCACCACCACCCCCCACCCCCCAGCAACCCATCAGCAGTATCCAAGAGCTGTGCTTATTATTGAGGGGAATAGCCACAGAGGTTCTTTGCACTGGCTGCCCGATCCCTTCACCTCTCCTGACAGTCATCCAGGTACATGCCTCTTGCAGCATAGGAGTGACTACCTCCCTGTAGCTCCTATGTATCACCTCCTCAGTATGAGCCAAAGGTCATCCAGCTGGAGCTCCAATTCCTTACCCAGTCTCTAAGGAGCTGCAGCTTTGTGCACTTTGTGCAGCTGTAGTTATGAAGGGAGACTGGGGGCCTCCCAGAGTTCCTATATCTCACACAAAGAACATACCATTAACTCTAGACCCATTCTCACTACACTAGATATGTACTGATAGACAAAGAAAGAGAAAAATAAACTTGTTAGAAACTTAGACCCTCTGCCTTTTCTTGCTGAAGCCTGTTGAGCCAAAGCCTGGCTACTCTGACACTGACAATTCCACCAATGGCTGCTCCTTCTTATCAGTCTCTGCCAAGTGCCGAAGTGATTGTTATGGTTGCAGCCTACTGAAAAGTCCTGAAAGGCTCCAAGCTCTTTTTATCATGCACATTGTCCAACACCAGACCCCAGGAACAGACACTGATTACCAGCTAGTCGGACAAATGAACAATTTGCTCAAAATAGAGAAGTTTCGAGAACTTAAGATCTCTTTGGGAATATGTAGAAGTATGCAGTAGAAGGAATGCACCACTTTCCACACCCACCTCCCTGTTCTGCCAAACTCCTGCTGCCTCTTCTAGAAGAGCTGGCGGCTCCCACCTCAGGTGCAGACACAGAAGTGGAGTGGAAGCAGGACAGCCTGAGGGACCACTATAAAGAAGGAAGATGTATTTCAATGGCAAACTTGTACAGAAAAGGAAGTAAATAATAAAACCAAGAGGAAAAGATGATTTTGCATTTTTTTGTTAATTATAACTGAAGTATCATGACTTCATACTTTTTAAATTAATTTTCAGTCTGTTACGAACCCTGTAACTGGGTCACTTACCAGCAAAGATAGAGAGGTCCGTTGAAGTCTGATGATACTATTTTTAACAGTATTTATTAGTAAAAATACACAAAAATAATATCAATGCAAATATACAGATAATATACGTCGTCAATACTAAATCTAAAAGTGTGGGTATAATAATCAATAAGAAATAGCTCTATCGTTGTCTAGGGGATAATGTATTGTCCGATGGAAATATAAAGTCCGCTCAGTTCATGCAGGCTGCAGCCTTTGGGGACCGCTGTGTTGCAGTGGTTGGAGAGAGAGAGAGAGAGATTTGGAGAAAAACTTGCCGGCTTTCCTTTTATGATTTCGATCTGTCAGGAGTCTCGTTGTCGTGGCCTTTCACTTGTGGCCTCTCCTTTGGCTAAACCGTTCTTCCGTGGTGAGCCCGCCAACCCAGGCAAGAGAGGACGCACACGAGGCCCCCCACCGGCTGTCGCTATTAAACGCTGTCACGGGATCTCTAGCGTTTCTCCTGGTGCGTCTAAAGGGGTTGTTCCCCAGACCCTCTTTTATCCTTACTCACGGGGTCTCAGATTTCAGTCAGGTTGGGATGATGCAATCCCTCAACCAGCCCACTCTGGTTGTCCCCTGAGGGGTTTCAATGAATAGTACAGTACTCAATACACAATTCCGTCTCCAAGAGACAATAGCCGTTATCAGTGGTTCCGTTTCGCTGAGGCCAAGACACATTCCAAACCCTGTGTATTCTGGACGTCTCTCTCTCTCATTTCCTGGGTCCCAGACCCGAATTAATAGCGATCTTGCGATTCTCAAAAAGGAGGGGGCGACTTTGTACCCTTCGGCCCCTCAGAGTTGCGTCACATTCGTAACAAGTGTCAGAAAGTTTGTTACAAAATAATTAAGATAGAATGAATCACTGAAATGACTGAAGCCCCAACATTTTCTGTAAGTGGTCCTGTTGTAGTTAATCTGTTCTATAATAATAGTGAGTTCTAATAGCCTCAATGCTAATCACAAAATCTGGGCTTTTGCATGGTCACAAGTTAATGAATTTATTCACAGCAGTGTCCCATAAACATTGCTGCAATAAATTTTCAAATAATTTGCTTTTTGTTGGTTAAAATATAAAAACTATTTCAGGCTTCAGAAACAGCACCCCATTTCTTAGTCAAAAGTGTCATGTAATCTTTAGAGAAGAGAGGTAGTTTTGGTTCAATGTCTCATCTCAAAGCTGTGACAGCACAGTATCAGCACACCAGGTAGAGTGCCAGCCTGGTATTCAGGTTGCATCAATGGAGTGCAGATTAAACTCCAAATCTCTGATTCAGGTAACAGTGCTGCTGTCTAGTTAAGGTGAAAGATAGAATATTTTTTAAAAAATCTAGGGAAAAGAATGAGAAAGACCCAAAAGCTTAATCATTTGAACTTTTCATTGATGTGGATAGGATGTAATCAAAACCGAGTAAATAAGAGTCGGTATTCAGTCACTTTCTCCCCAACCCTAGTTTTTTCACTGTTCCTTCAAAGATAGGGAATGGTACATTTCCATCAGTATTGGCATCCTTCCAATGCTTTTTTCAATTGACTGTGCATTTAGCAGCCAAAGCAGTAAGTGTCAGCATAGTATTGAGCTATGGAAAGTTTTTACATAAGCAGATAGTTCTGATATCAACCGATATTGAAATGGTGCGTTTCCATTGAAAATTATTGGATGATGATAGAAAATAATTTGTTTTAATTGCCACAACTCCTCCTACCAGTATTTTGGAGATTGCTCTTGACCAGATGTTTAATTATTCAATAATATTAGTGAAAACTGCAAGTTTTCGAATTCCGATAGTGTTAACTGCTTCTCTTACCATTATTAGCATATGACCTGCTCAGTGTTTCTCATGTGTTCTAAATTTACACCTATAAAACAACAAAATAGTTGTCAAACTATATATGGCGCTTGTCTTCTAAACATGGATTACTTTCAATGACTGAATAAAAATAATTAAGAAAAAAATGATTTTTCAGAACAAAATTCTAGTAGAGTACCAGCTGTAGATCATATCTGTAACTTGGGATTTTTCTTGGAATGTATCACACATCTGGGCATTTGGGTAAGAGCAGGCAGTCTGGGAACATCAGGAGATGTAAGAAATATTTGGAACCTTTGGATTGTTTTATTTCATTGTGTATAATTACTTCTTTGCAGCATTATTTAAGCTCATGGACTCCAGACATTTATAATGTAGATTTTAAATATCTAGACAACTAAGAACACATGTATAAGTTTGTACTATCTTTTTGCTTTGTGCCAAGTCTACACTGCTGTTCACTTTATTAGCCACCAGGAGATGCACTAGACTAGTGAAGGCATGAAGTGTAAGAACGAAAAAAAATGAAATGCCTGATTCCCCCAGAATGGACAGTGGCACCTGAACCAGCACAGGTATTATACTACCAGTTCCTGAAGAATGTATTTTGAATTATGTACGCACATTTCAAGAGTGCACTCCAGGAACCTGAGACTGAAGAGGAAAACTACTCATTGTGTTCTGCACTTTTCCATATGACACAGGGTACATTAGGAGCATTTGGAGCACAGAGATTCAAGAACTGGATACTGAGTCTGGCTGCAGTATAGTATTCACTTACTTTGAGGAAAGGGCACGGTGAGTAGTAGGGAAGTGTGCTGCCCATGACCAGTGAGAAGATTCTGGACCAAAAAGTCCCAACCTTCAGCAGCAGAAAAGTGGGGAGAAAAGTTTATGTTGACTATCCTTGTAATAAGTTTGAAGAATATTTCATCAAATATTTAATATATATTTCAATGATAGTGTCTCAGTTGTTATGGAGAGCCAGTTTTTGAGTGTAATGACAATCATATAAATCCCTCCTTTAGATTTAGGTAGAATTGTTCATACCTTGAATGTAATCTCTGTTCAGTGCAGTGTTGCATTAGGGTAGCCTGTACTTTATTATAAATGGCTAATTTCAATTCTGGCAGTTGTGTTTAATTGTAGGGGTGGGGTATTGTGTGCTTAGATGGGTGTGGGGCATGTGCAAATGAGTGGGTTCAGCTTCAAGTTAGTAATTAAGCTTTCAGTAATTAGACTTTTCTGAAGGATCATTTGATCATGCTTCATGAATATTACAGATGTTTTTGTCAGCTTGGTCTCCTTAATGGACCTCATCATACTTTTTGGTCTGAAAGATGGGATTTAACAGTTTTTCAGATGGCCTGGAACAGCAGCTGTTTGTATTGTTCTGCATCATTATTTATGTCACCAAGGCATCTTACTGAGCTCCAATGGCGATGGCTCATATTTAATGAGCTTTCTGTACATTAAAAGTTTGGTCATGGGAGTTTTTGGTTTCTGTTGTGACAGTTTCACCTCTAGCACTTGGAATCAGGAGAGTCATTTATGCCCATAAATCCACAAAACTGGCAGGTTTATGGCTAATCTTTGTGACCAATTATTATGTTTTTATTCATTTCCAATGGGGTTGTTAGCATTAGACCCTCGTTGACAGAAGAGAAGTAGCAACCGGGCTCCTCCTCTTCCTTGACGCATTTACAGAAATTGGAAGGTAGTGCAATCAAAGCTTTAAAAGAATGGACAGTATTCCAACTGTGGAATGTTCTGTCAAGTCTCAATCAACAAAATAATTGTTTCTCCTCCACAATTAAAGCTGTTTCATTTCCTTGAAAAATAGATCCTTAAATAATTTTAATACATTGAAATTAGATTGCTGTCAAAGTTACTAACTTGGGATTGCTGGCAAATTTATACATGCTGCCATCTGAATTCAACATTTCTTGCCCTGTGTCATTTTTGTTCTACCATCCAGGGATGCTGTGGATTTAAATTTTCTGGGTGTATCTAGCACCTTCCTTACTGCTAAACAACTCTCACTTTGATGGGATCTTCTGACAAGAGCTTCCTGATTGATGTCTGATATGCAGGACATAAATCCCATAGAAATACATCAACAAAATGTTAAACCATGTCCCAAGTTTAACCAGCTGTTCACAACATTCAAAAGCTATTAAAAATTTAATATTTTAGCAAAATGGTGTAAATTTATGAAGAATATAAACATTGAAACAATAAAAAGAGCACTGAATTTGTTTATATTAACAGAACCTCAGTTTAAAAATGCAAAGCAACTCACACAAAATGCTCGAGGAGCTTGCTAGTTTAAGCAGCATCTATGGAGAGGAATATGCAGTCGAAATTTTGGGTCGAGACTCTTCATCAGGACTGGAAAGGAAAGAGGAAGAAGCGAGAAATGGAGGGGGAGGAGTGTGTGGAAGAGTATAAACTGGCAGGTGATAGTTGAGACCAGGTGAGGGGGAATGTGGCTGGGGGAGGGGGGATGAACTGATGGAGCGAGGAGATATTGGTGCAAAAGGTAAAGGTCTGAAGAAGAAGGAACCTGATAGGCGAGAAGAGTGGACCAGGGGAAAAGGGAAAGGAAGGACTTGTACCAGGGAAAAAAGAAAGAAAGGAAGCAGGTGAAGAGAGGAGAAGCGATAATTTTATCTAAGGAACTAATTAATTAATTTCATTTAATTTAGAGATGTAGCAAACGAAAGGCCCTTTGAGCTGTGCTGGCCAGCAATGCACTGATTTAACCCTAGCCTATTCATGGGAAAATTTACACTGACCAATACACCTACTAACCAGTACATCTTTGGACTGTGGGGGGAGTAGGGGGGGATCTGAAGCACTTGGAGGAAACTCACACACACGTGGGAAGGTATGTACTTACAGAGAGCATCGGAATTGAACTCTGAACTCTGACGCCCCGAGCTGGAATAGCATTGTGCTATCCACTGCGCTGCCATGGTAAGAGGGGAGCCAGAATGGGAAATGGAAATAAGAGCAAGTGGGGTGGGGGGAGGCATGACTGGATGTTAGAGAATTTAATGTTCATGCTGTCAGGTTGAAGACTACCCAGATGGAACATGAAGTACTGTTCCTCCAACCTGAGAGTCTTTGTTGTCATTCTTCTCAAGTATAGCAAATGGAGCAAGTTGGCTTTTCACTGCTGAACTCCATGATCAGTCCAATATCACAGCACAGTTAGGACAGCCGCAAGGATCTGCCAGAAGTTCAGGATTTCCTCATTAGTGTACAGAGGAATCTGGGGCATATAGTATATTATGCAAAACTAAACAAAAAAATTAGAGGCCAACTGAAGCAATATTTGACTGATGATCCTTTGTTCTTCCCTCCAACATTCACTTTAGCATTTTAGAATACTTTTATATGATGTCTTGTACTGAATCACTGTACTCTGTACTTTCCAGTTTCTCAGTATAAAGAAAATAGTGCAAAATTGTTTTGTTGGATCAAAGCAGTTCCTTCATTTATTGCTATCTGCTGCTGCTTTGCTCCTTCACTCTATAGATGTCCCTTTGTAACTTCCTACTCTAATCCAAACAGAATCCTGGAAATCAAGACAGGTAAAAAGAAAGGTAGCATATTAACAAATTAGACACATCAACTAAAAATTCATTTTTTTCCCCACTGCCTTGACTTCCTGTTCTGAAAAAAGGTCAGTCACTGCTTGTCCCCTGAGGTAAGAAATTGTGTTCTATTCAATGACTTATTCTCGGTTGACACCACAGGGGGCAGTGGCAGTGTAGTTACCTTAGAATCTACCAGGCAGAGTACCAGACTTCTCCAGATGCCCGAGTTCAAATCTCACCATGGCATCTGCAGGGAATCTACACTCAAGTGTTTGACAGAAATTTTGAATGAAAGTGATAGTCTCTGAAATGATGGGCATGAAACTAGATAGTCGTAGAAAATGCCCCGGATTCACTTCAGGAATGAAAATCAGCCATTAATTTGGCTAGACAATATGTGGCTCCAGACCCAACGATATGTTTGATTCACACCTCTTCCTCAGTTAAAGAACAATTACAGACAGATAATAATATTGGTGTCCCAAAGGCCACACTTGTAAGAAGTAAATGAACAAATCTAGCAATGAGCAAAAGCTGTCATTAAGAGAGAGCAAAGCACCTTTTCCATTCTAGAGCAATATAAAAGTTTGCATGGTAATATTCATGGAATGCTATGCCCTTGCCCAGTGGTTCCCAAACTTTGTTGGGTTACTGCCCTTCTGGCTCCCAGGCCACATACTCAGCACATCCCTCTTCCTTTCCAGCCAATATGTGAAAGGTATAAGGAATTTTGATTTATGATGCACAGTGAAAGAAAATAGGCTTTGCAAATTTAAAGCAGTGACAAATAATTGCAAACAATATTCAAATCTATATAAATTTACAAATAAAATAATTTAATTACAGTGAAACAGTTTTAGAGCACACATTGGTAGTCCAACTATTCACTGCTTCATTGTATTTTCACATTTCAATGAGATGGATGGGCTTGGTGCAGTGATATCAGCTTCTCAACATCACGCCGAATGTCTCTCAGATCACTATGTTCAATAATTTGCAGACTGTTTCATTGCTTTGAAAGCAGTTGGGCAATTGCTCTGAAAATGCACTTCACTAAATATGATATTGGAAAGGCAGTCAAGAACAACTTGATCTTTTTCCACAGGATAGTGTTCAGAGACCTCTTTATGCAACCAAAAGTGTTGTTATGATTTTTTGAAACTCAGCTTCAGCTGTAAATCATTTTGTAGCAAGATTAGTTCTTCCATCCTTGCTGTTAGTTCTTCATTACAAATGTTCAGGAATGGATCTATTACCCAATCTAGAAATTGGATCGAGAGACAATCCTGAAATCTCTCTGATATATCTTTATGCAGATTACCCAGGTGGGCACAGTATACTTAAAGATCACCATCTGGTACTCTTTCTTTCTCTTTCAACTTAGGTTCAGAAATTGGCAACGGCTAAAGTTGCACTTAAATAGAGATAACGGACTGGAATGTGAGACGACTAATTTGTCTTTGATAAGATTCACATCATTTACTTGTAATTGAAGACTGATTTAATTAAACTTTGCAAATAACTCTGACAAATAAGCAGTGCCATACCTAATATTTTTGTGTTGATTATTGAATGAAGCAGTTGGGTCTTCAAAGAATTTTATCAATTATGAAGTCTGTAATCCCTCAGCAGCTCCCCTTGTTACCGAGTGTTCTCCACTGTCCCTTTATCTTTATTGTTCCTTTGGAAACTGCCACCACCCTGGGGGATGTTATCACACACTTTGGAACCACTGCCCTAGCCCATATTTTTCCCTTGGCCAGCATGTTAAAACAGCAAAATATTAGTATTTTTGAAATTTGGCAATGCCATTATCATTATTGTAAAAGTTCAAAGTAAATTCAAAAGTTCAAAATATGTATATGTCACCATATACTACCTTGAGATTCAGTTTCTTGCAGGCATTCTCAGCAAAACAAAGAAATACAATAGAATTAATTTTTAAAAACTACACACAAAGTTTGACAAACAAAAAAAGACACTGTAAATACAAAAAAACTTATAATAATATATAAGTAAATAATATTGAGAACATGAGTTGTAGAGGCCTTGAAAGTGAGCCGATAGGTTATATTCAGTGATCAGTTCAGTGTTGAGGTGAGTGAAGTTATCCATGCTGGTTCAGGAACCTGATGGTTGAAGGGTAACCTAGTGGTGTGGGACCTAAGACCCCAGTAGAGGAATGTATTGTAGAGGAAGAGACTGTATCTGAGGTAGAACTGAACAGCCACCTTTAAATAGAAGAGTCGACGGAGTAAAGGTGCAGTAAATAATGAAACTGGATAGGCCAAATACATAAAGAAGATCTATTAATGATTTCCTAAATTGTGGACGGGTTCCAGCATATTGGAAAGTGACACCTCCTGAAAAGTGAGATAAAACAGGGAACCAGAGTACCTCTGGAGTAAATGACTAGAACCCATCATTCATCTCTAACAAGGCCATTAGAAAATTCTGATTTGATGAGGCTGAGTTGACATGCTTTATGAAGGAAAAAATATGTTTGACAAAGCTAACAGTCTTTGAGAGTGTGATAACGAGTGCAGCTGAAAGGGAATTTTATTCTCAGTGTCGGAATGCTTAAGGGATTATTTAACAGAAAGAAAACAATAACAATAAACAGGTCATTTTCAGGCTGTCCTTTACTTAGTGTTCAGTATCTCTGCATCAGTATTAATGATTTATAATATTGACTGATGAATTAGTCGATAATATAAAGTTCTGTAGCAAACAGACCTGGAAGAATGATGAATCTGCAATGGAATATTGACAAGTAAGCAAACAAGAAAGGGGCATCTGGAATATAATATTGGAAAAATGTGAGGTTATTGAATATGGTAAGAAGAATTGAAAAATAGAATACTTATTAAATGATGAGAAATTGGTAAATGTTGGTCTCCTGAGGTATCTGTAAATACTTGTTTATGAGATTTGGAAAATATATGGGGGTATCAAAGCAATTAGGAATGCAAACAGAATGCCTTGCTTTACAGTGTATTGGAATATAAAAGCTCAGCTTGGTGAGACCTAATACTATCTGTACTTTTGGCCTCCATGCCTTGGAATGAGTACAGTGTGGTTTAAATAAATTAATTCTTGATCTGAGGGTGTTGTCCTTTGAAGCAAGTTTAAATAAGAATGCCAGGTAATGGAATGCTGAGCAGTGATTTCAGTGAGGTGTAGGAGACTCTGAAAGGGATTGATAGGGTAGACAGCTGCAGAGTCCAAGACTAGTAAATAAGGGGCGAGCTCTTTTTAAGCTAGATGCGAAATTAATTTCCTCAAAGGGTTATAAATCTTTGAACATCCATACACTGGACTTCAGGATATCAGTCTTTCAATATGTAAAAAGGCAAGATTGTTGCAGTTCTGGATACTCGAGGGAAATGTGAATGAGGTGTGGTGCCAGCTCTGATCCTGTTAAATGGTGAATCAGGCTTCTGGTGCTAAGTAGCCAAGTTCACAAATAAGGATTAATATATGGCTTACTGCTCTTGTTGAGATAGCTTAGTCATATGGTTTTGGATGCACAGACTATGATATCAAGGAAGGTGCAAAATTAAAATATTGTTCAGAAGAGTAATAAACTTCAGGAGTCACAGAACCAAGTAGATGAAATAGATCATGGAAAGATATGGAGTGATGCGCTAGTGAACCAAAATTACAACGGATGGTGTGAATTAAATGGGATAATTTTAAAGAGGGTGCTGTTTTAAAGGCTACAGATATTAAAAATATTTAAGGATTTTGCTGCAATAGGTTAAACAGTACAACTTCAGTGGCAAAAAAGTTGGTGGTAAGAAGACAGGAGTTTAAGGCAGTGAGCCAAAATCCACTCAGCACCTCTTTATTCAGTACACCTGCACACCTCATCAATGCAAATACTTCATCAGTCAATCACATAGTAGCAACTCAAGATTTAATATTAATATTATATAATGTAATTTCCAGTACACATATGTAAAGGAGAATGAAATAATTGTTAATCTGGATCCGCTGCATCACAAAAAAATACACAGTAAGATAAGGAACATAAAAGTAATTTTAAAAAACGCAGTAAATAGAAATACGTAAACTAGCTTATAGATTTATTATTTTTTATTATTATTTATTATGCCCGATGCATAAAAGCATGCAGGCATGGTCAAGATATTCAGTCGTTCTTCAGGCCAAGCATCAGAATGGGGAAGAAATGTGATCGAAGCTTAATGATTGTTGAGTTTCTCAGAAACTGCTCATCTCAGATCTTCACCCACAAGTCTCTACCATTTACAGAGAATAGTGTGAAAAACAAAAAGACATATGGTGAGCAGCCGTTCTATGGGTGAAAATACCTTGTTAATGAGAGAGGTCAGGAAAATGGCCAGACTGATTCAAACTGACAGTGTGCAGAAGAGCATCTCTGAACACACATGTTGAACCTTGAATTGGATGGGCTACACCAGCAGAAAATCAAGAAAATACTCTGTGACCACTTTATTAGGTACAGATGATATACACTGAGTGCACATAGATAACATGAGGAAAAACTATGTTGAAACTTGAATGCAGATCTGAAAATTAGTAATAGCTGGTCCAATAACAATGATCAAAACAGAACTAAAAGAAGTAAATGCAGAGTTTTAGGGGAAGAGAATGACTATCAGACTAATAAGATTGATCAAAGGGCAGATATGATGAGCTAATAGGCCATTAACTAACTATTCTATTTGTGATGATGAGAATGACCCAGTTCATTAGCTAGAAAATGACATGACACAAATATCATACAATGATGATTTGACAGTGAAAAATCCATGTTTCATATATGTGGGCAATAACCTGTTATTAATCACATGGTATATGAAACGTTTTTTTGAAAATCTTGCAGATGAAAATAAATCAGTGAAGCAATCCTACCTTGAGCACGAATGCTTGATAATAGATGAAAGTTGTTAAATTTCTGAACAGCAGTAATTTTGATAGAGCTACCTGTTTGCCATGAAAATGCTGTAATAGCTTTTATATATTTCCATAGCAGTTACTGCTTGGTTTCTTGGCTCTGTTTTTATTTAAATAGAATTTTCCAAAGCATTCATATCCATGTGCTAATAATATTGCTTGCTGACTAAGTTACAGCAGCAGTCGTTTACAGCCTGTGCCAAATCATATTTCTTTCTGGTAGTGTTCCTCGAAGGGATTCAGTCAGCTATCCATTGAAGCCCCAGTTCCTGAGCAGAGTGAAAAATAATATTGCATTGCTCACATATAGATCCCATTCCTCTTAAGCCAAAAGGATGTATTCTGTTTTTTGAAGCATCGGGGATCTGAATTAGTAAGGATTTTAAATTTTCAACAATTTAAACATAGGATATTCTGCAGTAATGGATATCTGGAGTAACACAACATGGTGGAGGAACTCAGCAGGTTCCTCAGCGTCAATGGAAAGGACGTTTCAGGTCGAGTGCCTTCATCAGGACTGGCATGGAAGGGGGAGGGAGCCAGAATAATAATGTGGGGGGATAGGGAAGGAGTACAATCTAGAAGGTGATAGGTAAAGCCGGGTGGCAGGGGGAAGGTGGGTGGGGGGTGGATGCAGTGAGAATCAGGGAGTTGAAGAAGAAATCTGATAGGAGAGAAGAGTGGACCATGGGAGACAGGGAAGGAGGAGGGGCACCAAAGGAGGTGATGGGCAGGAGAAGATTAAAGAAGGGATCATCTCAAAATGTTAATTGCTCATTAATTCAATAATTACTACACAATAGCCAAGACATTCTCATCAACTGAGTTTACTTTGGTGAAAAAAACAAGAAAGCTGAACTAGTTACTCCTATTTACTATTTACTATTCCTATTTACTAGTTACTATTTATTCCCCATTTCTTAAGAATATGTATACTTTCAGCATTTTTATTGAAAAGCCGCAAATAGCTCAAGAACAATGTGTATTCCTGTTTTGTTAAAGACATTTTTTGTAGATGTTGGCCTGGGACAAGAGTCTGACTAATTCTTCCAGAGAATTTTGAAGATTTTGTGGAGGCAACATTGGTGATATCTTTGCATTGACTTGATGTTCCTGCGGCAGATACTCCAGGTCTCAGTGGCAAATATTGGATAAAGATCTCTGCTACCCAGTTAGCCAGGAATTTTATGTAGATCTTATACAAAGTTAGATTACTTTATAACAGGAAATGATTTGTACATGTCACCTTTTATTCTATGCTGAACTAAACTGCAAAAAAATTCCACAATTATATTCCTAATTATTCAAATATCCACTTGCCAAAGTACCACAAATAAAAATAAAGTTCTGCAGTTGGTGGATACAGGTAAAATTAATACAGGAAAATATAATTGTCTTTTCTCTGTTTGAATTTCATAGACCCCAAAGACATGCGAAAATTTCATCAAATTGTGCAAAAAGGGATATTATGATGGAACAAAATTTCACCGATCTATACGGAACTTCATGGTGAGTCTATTGCTTAATGCTTTTGAAATGCGTCCTGTGCTATGATACTTGCAGTTCACACCAATTAAAGGTGGAAATTCAAGATACAAACTTGATTTTCTAGGAATTACTGATGTCAATAAAAGAAAAGAAAAGGCCCTTTTTTACATAGAGTTCATCTATAAAATCCATTTTGCATTAGGAATTTCCTAAGAGTGCTTAAGCTTTCAACCTACTGTGGCACTTTATGTAATAGTCTACTGAAATGTATTACATTTACCGAGCTTCAAGTCATATGCGACACTTTTTAGCTCAAATAAAATCCTAAAATAATCATGTTATTAAGCATAGATAGCTATGAATGTAATATATAAATATTTTTCTATGTAATAATGTAATCCTATTGCTTTTATTTAAAAGGTATGGGTGTTCATTTACAGCTTTAAAATGAAATTAATTCTGTACTGATCTTTGTTTTAACTTGTATAAAAAAACAGCTTTTTTGATAAGCACCGAAGTAGCTGCCCCTTGATGACTTCCTGCAAAATTATTCAAAGGTCTGAGAATATATTTGGTGCTCACTAGCCTTATTTCCCGAGAAGCACAATTGTGTCCTATAAAACTACTTGCAGTTTTGCTCAGTTAACCATACGGTAACTTGCACTCGAATTGGTAGCATATCACATGCATTTGAAAAGTGTTTCATTTAAATTACCACATTTAAACAAATTGATGCCAAGGCATATGGAGTATTATCTGCATCTCACCTGTATTGTAGTTTAGTTGAAATTGTTTACACTGTGATACTGGACATTAAATCTTTAGATATGGCCATGCCAGCATTACTAATGCCCAACAGCAATCAATGTTGGTAAACTGATCTCAACTGCACAATGAGAATTGTGTGAGTGGGTATCCTTGTGGGCAGCAGCTGTCATTGCTCCTGTGCATATCCTAATGGCCACGTTATTTTGCATACTTCAAAAACGCTAACCTAAAAACAGAATTAAAGAGTTTTTAACCTTTCAGTAATTTGTAGGTTCTTGGCATTTTTCCCTTTTTTCCCCTGATGACTGCAAAATCACATAGTCTGGATTGACCAGTTACATATCAATAGTAAGTTCATTAGAACATTAAGCTGTAATTTAACTTATCTATCAACATCTTATTTTTTAAAATCCAGGTTTTGAATTGTATTGCTTATTTTTAGCCATTCAGTTTAATTAAATCTTTTTAAAATGAGTTTCTAATCTTTGCATCATTCAGACAGAAGGAGCAAAGAGGTTGAGTCTAAGACAACATTCCTGGTTGCCTTAGACTTCTCAGCCTCTAAACTTCGCTGTCTGAATCTTTCCTGTTTCACAGTACACCCAAGTGACAATTCCTGCCTTAGACATACATTAATATATTATAAATGACTGTACTTAAGACTGTAATATAAATTATAAAGCATTGTTGAATGCCACTAGGGTAACACGTTGGTCTGTCTTTAAATATGAATTTCAGTGATGTGTATGAAATAACAGAGAATAGTTGTTAGTATTGAATTTGAAGCAAAAATGTTCTGCTGAATGATTTCACTCACAAAGTCCAGAACATAGCTCTCATCAGATGTGATTATGATACAGTATATTGCAGTTGTTAAGTTGAACAATCCATCTCCCGTGGGAGAGAGAAAATAATACCTTATGGCAATTTATGAAAAGATACATGGCATTGCTATCAAATTCTTTGGGTCAATCTGTCAAGTTATAACAAATCATTAACACATGATACAGGTATTAGCTTGTAATGGATAATCTTTTCAATTGCTGTCACATAATCTAAATGTTGAATCCCTCATGAGCATGGTTGCACTTTATTGTACAACAAAAATACAGGACAGAGCAACTACAGCAATTAAACATTTTAATATAATTTCTTGGTGTTTGAATCGTATATGCTATTTCAATTTTAAATAAGGTACATTTATTACCATATTAATAATGAAGAAATATAAATAGACTAATCATAGTCGGACAGGTTAACTATTTCCACCTGAGCTTCCTGAGTTCTTGAATAGCTTTTAAATTTTGAATGTCAAACTATTTGCCGCCTCTCTTCTTTCCATTATAATCCTATCTCCTATTTCTTCCACTGTTCATTTTCTTTTATGAAAACAGTTATGGGGTACTTATTCAGTTTCTCAGCCTTCTGCCTCCATGAAATTTTGCCCATGATCATTATGACCATGATTCCTTGTTCCCATTTTACTGCTTGCCAAGAATTGTTCTTTGCCACTCTGCCCTTGTGCTCTTCGATGTCTTCACTGCCTGGTGACTAACTGTACTCTACCTGTCTTGGATATATGTCTGGAGCTGTGAAAATCCACCATCGATCATCAAGTGTTTTCGTAACCAGATTTAGTTCCTGCCCAGCTGATCTATCCCATCTTGTTATATAAACAACATAATAGTTGGACAGTTTCAGCTGGAATCTTTCTTTGCCTGTTTCCATTAAGTGTAATATTTTATTGAATAATATTACCTAGATTCTCTCCCAATTAAATTATCACCTTTTGCTTTACTTTATTGTCCACATAGAGGTTCAGTATCCCTTTATTCAAAGCTGGGTTAGAAATATTTTGCATCAAGAACTACGTCATCTTCATTGCTATTTGTTTCAACTTCAAAGTTCATACTAGAATAATTCTGGTCCCCACTAACTAGTTTTGAATGTCTCTGATATGTGCTGCCACACATTGGCTCCTCTAACTCTATCAATATTTTCATTTTTAATAACATCTAGAAAGGTAAAAACTTGCTTTCTGTTCCTGGACTTTGGACCATCCATTATTACATTGACATCAGATCAGTACTGCTACACAGCTCACCTATGCTTTTGATCCCTGACATATCCATGTTGAATATCTTGCAATATCTTTTTTCTGACTTGAGAACGCCAAATGTTGAATATCTAATTCTCCACCAGCTATCGGAGGTTAAAGTACAATCAATAAAGGTACAAGTTCACAAACTATGACTACTAAATGGTCACAATAGATAAGTTAAAATTTGAAGTGTTCATCTTGTCTTCAACTGAATTCACATATCCATTGTTGTGCAGAGTTCAGTGAGTTAACATGTAGCATAAATTTTTGCCTAACGGTTCCTGTATTCTTAACTTCTAAATTTTCCTCCAGTAACCAATTGAAATGATCTCTATAATTGGATGTGCATAATTTTGATAGCCTTTGTCATATTCTTTTCTAAGCACACGTTTCTCTATTGAAACTTGCTTACTGCCAGTTTCACCACTGGTATTTAGGGCAGCAATAATGGTCCTCCATCTTCGGCAGCATTCAAGACTTCTCTCATTGTGTCAGTAGCTTCCTCTCGGTTTTCACTACTGTCAGCCTTGAAAGTCCTGGGTGAAAACTCAGGAATACTGACGCACTCAGATGTAGAAGGATTCTTCATTGCAGTTTCTGTAACAATTTTGCTTTACTGGTCAGAGATGCTAGCCTGAGATGAATCTCTGAACCCAGAGGACAACTTCTCTGTCGAAAATTAGCCCAAATTGTCTGATGTGTTTTAAAGATTTTGTTGGAGTTTGCATTCTCTTGCACCTAGTTGGTAAACTCGATAGCCATCACCATGTAAAGTTACAAAGACTGGAAATAGTGTGGAAGTTTTTAAGAGTTTTATACCATCTGAGTGTTGTACATTTTGCAGTACATTCTGGTTAATTGTAACACATTGGCACCTGTATATTTTGGCTCCATTAAGCAACTATCTTCAAAAAGGTGTAAATAAAAAGGCAAACAGAGCCAAGAAATACATATTAGAAATAAGTATTAGAAACTAATACACTGTTTTATAGTACTGTAAAACAGTGTGATGGAAGAATTCATCCACTTTGTGCTCTTTTGACTGTAAATAAACAAAATCAGCGCAAACATCTAATGCAGGTAATCTAGTGCATCTAGTACAATAATGTCGACGATTGCATCCTCCAAATCTTCATTTTCATTGTAGCATTCAAGACAATTGTCAATTCCTTCAAATTCTTCATTGTTTCTAACTTGCTGAAGTAGTATTCAACAAGTTAGAAACAAGAAACCAGTGAAATAATTTCATTTTCACTCCTGGCTGTTTCTGGCATCTCCAAGCCTGAATGCTTAAAATCAGTGAGCAAACCTGTTCTTACTTGTCTTGCTGTTTATTACTCAGCAACTATCAGTGACAAAAGTCACTGCTTTTTGAACACAAACACGAATGTGATGCTATTTTAAAAAAACTGCTTTCTCTAAGCACAGCGCAGTGCCTAACAGTCACACACAAGAGCACACGAGTGTTCGGCGGCTGTTGCCTGCCCCAATTAAGTGGCATAGTATCCTAAATAAAGTAAGGGAATCCCGGCCATTTTCTGAATGAGAAACAGTTGTCGCAAATAAGTGGCTACCCCGATTAACCAATGGCCCAATTAACCAAAATCCACTGTATTTAGTTTTTATTTGGCCTGCTACCTCCCTCTGTCACTGGATCCCCAACTTCCTGACCAACAGAGCACAATTAGTAAGGTTAGGCAGCAACACCTCCACCACAATTATTCTCCACACTGGTGCTCCACAACGGCATGCCGTCAGAGTTCCCCCGCCCCCCCCCCCCCCCATTCTACTTGTACACTCATTAATGCATGTCCAGACTTAGCTCTAACTCCATCTACAAATTTATAGTTGATAGATATCATTGTAGTGGGCCACATCAAATAACAATCTAGAGTACAGGAGAGAGATAAGGAACTTAGTAACATGATGTCATGACTATAACCTTCCCCTCAATGTAAACAAAGCAAAAGAGCAAAGTATTGATCTCAGGAAAAGGGTGGTGTGTTTCCTTCTGCCTAAATCAACAGTATTGAGGTTGAGAGCTTAAGCTTTCTAACAGTAAACATCATTAATAGCCTGATCTAACCATGTAGATAACATGGCAAAGAAGGCTCACCAATCCCTCTACTTTCTCAGGAAGCTAAACAAACTTATCATGTCCCTATTGAACCTTGCCATTTTTCAGTGCACCATAGGAAACTTCCTTTCTGGATATATAATGGCTTGATAAAGCAACTGCTCTGCATGTGACCGCAAGGAACTGCAGAGAATTGTGGAGAGAGCTCAGCACATCATGGAAACCAGCCTTCCCTCGGTGGACTCTGTCTATACTTCTCACTAACTCAGCAAAGCAACCAGATAATCAAAGACTTCACCCACCACAGATATTCTCTTTTTACCCCTCTTCCATCAGGCAAAAGATACATACTACCAGGCTCAAGGGCAGCTTCTACACCACCATTATCCCCTAGTACGATAGGATAGACTCTTGGCCCCACAATCTACTTGGTTATGATCTTGCACCTTATAGTTTACCTTCATTACACTTTCATACTTTATTCTACATTCTGTTATTGTTTTGACTTGTTCTACCTCAGTGCACTGTGTAATTATTTGATCTGTATGAACAGTTTCCACTGTATTTTTGTACATGTTTTAATAATAAACCAATTCCTGTTACAAATCCTGAAACCTTTAAGTTTTTAATGGTTTTATCATACTATAGTGAAATTCCTTTCACTTATTGTGACGACTCCAGCAACTTTGCTCTGGTGCAATAATCGACCATTAATTGAGCCTGGATTTCTTTGAGCATGAATGCTTTGCACTGTACTGCTTTAACTCCCATCAGATAAAACACTCATCTTCCAACTCAATTGCTTTGCCCTATTTATTTGATGTAAATTCCCAGCTCCTGTGTACCTTTATGGTTGTTGTGCTTCCTCCCAAATGATTCCATCTTTGCATCTGCCACATCCAAATAGTCAATAATTACAACGTATGGTATTAGTCTCAATACAGAGCCCCATTCTTGCCCCCAAATAGATCTTCTATTTGTGATGACCACCTGCCTTTCACAGAGCTTTCAAAGTTTACAATAAGCTAAAATCTTTTCCATTGCCAGCAGCCTTCTACCTTATTTATACATAGAGTCATAGAGTTAATCAGTACAGAAATGGGCCCTTCAGCCCAAATCGATCAAGTTGGCTTTCTGACCTCGTTTGCCTCCTTTTTGTGAAAGTTCAAAGCAAAATTTATTATCAGAGTACATACATGTTACCACATACAGCCGTGAGATTCTTTTTCCTGCAGGCATACTTAGCAAATCTACAGAACAGTAACTGTAAACAGGATTAATGAACAACAAACTGTGCAATTACAAATATAAATAAATAGCAATAACTAATGAGAGCATGAAATAACAAAATAAAGAGTCCTTAAAGTGAGACCATCGTTTGAGGGAACACCAGAAATAGAATGAGTGTAGTTATCCCCTTTTTTTTTTAAGAACCTGATGGTTGAGGGATGGTAGCTGTTCTTGAACCCGGTGGTGCAAGTCCTGAGACACTTGTACATTCTACCTGATGGCAGCAGCGAATAAAGTGATGGCCTGGGTGGTAAGGACCTTTGATAATTTCTAACCATCACAAAAATAGGGAAATAGTTAACTGCATAGAAAATAACATAACTTATTGGGGAAAATTGAAAGGATATCGGGAAGTACAAGGGATTAGAATGCATCTTTCAGAATGTAAGCACAGAAGTTTGAGTTTGAAAGACCATCTTCTTAACTGTTATATTTTATGATTCAAAGTAAATAGCTCCTTTATGAAAACTGTGAGCTGTTTCTCGTGAACCAGCAATCTGAAATTGCAGCTGTATTACCACATCATCTGTTTGCACTGAAATACGAATCTCCTAAAGAAATTGGAACTCATCCTGGAAGGAACTTGGCCTTCCTTCAACAATTCTGTCACCCCATACTTAGCGAGCACCAGTGGATTGACATACCTCAGCAAATTGATATGGTTTCTATACTCAATTTTGGATGTCTTGGTTATCTTGCTTTCAGTTAACAGTCATCAGAGGAGATTCCTTCAGCAAGTCTTGTATTCCTTCACATTGAGTGGCTTCTTCTTTCTTTCTTCATTGCTCCTGAACATCCTCTGTCTGTTGCTCCTGTTTTTGGAAAATCTATCTATAGGTTCTCAGGCTGGTCACTTATATTAATGCCTTACTTTTATTACCTCTGCTTTCAAATCTCTCTTAGCTATTTTTTTCTCATTTCCCACACTGCCCAATATTTACAAAGTGTCCTGCAAAGCTATCTCAGGATTTCCCCCCATTAATGAGGAATGCTGTGGAAAATTTATGGTATAAATGAGCACACTATCAAAATACAAGTTGTTTCTATTACTATAGTACTATCTTTCTTTTTTTCCAGATTCAAGGAGGTGACCCAACTGGTACAGGCACTGGTAAGACTTTGTCCACTTTTGAAATGGAGTTCATTTCAGCAAGGCTCTTAATAAATAATGTATGTAGGAGGGAGAAGAAGCTGAGGATATTCTTCCTGCATGGATGTAGTCTACTGCTGCCTCTGTTTCCTGGTGCTCTAAATGTTGATAAAGGTTGGGTTTTGGAGTCCTTACTAATCATCTGCACTATGCTCCATGTTTATCAGTCGAGCAGAACTTGCTTTTGTATTATTTTCACATGTTTTCTCTTCCTCTGTTCATGAAGTTGAGGCTCAGTGCAACATTTCAAATTGTAGATCCCAGCACAAGTTATTGCATTTCCATATTTCCACCTTTGTTTTTCTTATGCAGTCGAGTTGGCATATGAGAGTTGCCATAAAACTCTTTGTTTTCATACAAATAAAGTATGGCAATTAGTCGATGCAATGGATTCTCAATATACACCTACCTCCGTGTAGAGGATAACTTATTAAATTTGATAAGTCAATAAAGACAAATTTGTTGTATTTCCTTTGTTCAGTTGAGAAATTGGATCAAAGAATATTGCATATTGCTTTCAATGGCTGATGTGTGAAGTACTGATTCTAGGCACAGACGTTACCACCGAGAGTTGTCAGAGTTCCCACTAAGTGTGTCCTGACACCTTGTCACCCGCTTCGTCTTGTTGTGGAGCTGAATCAGGGAAGTTCAAAGTAAATTTACTATTGAAGTACTTACATATTACTATATCCTTCTTTGAGATTCATTTTCTTACGGGCATTTGCAGGAAAAAAAGAATTGCAGTGAAATTTTACGAAAAACTATACATATCCAGACATAGAGTGATGAACATGTGGAAAGGAAAGCAAACTGTGCAAAGAAAGTGGACTTTATTCCAGCAACTTCAACCATCAGTAGATAATTTTTGGAAGCAGAGATGTTTTGAGAGAACATTCCTAATCTCCTAAGTTAGGGAAATGTTTAATTGGAGTAAGGGGGAATATGAGGCTATCAGGCAGGAACTTGGAAGCATAAATTGGAAACATGTTCTCAGGGAAATGTACAGAAGAAATGTGGCAAATATTCAGGGGATATTTGTGTGGGGTTCTGACTAGGTATGTTCTGATGAGACATGGAAAGGATGGTAGGGTACAAGATCTGTGATGTACAAAGGCTATTGTAAATCTAGTCAAGAAGAAAAGAAGAGCTTACAAAAGGTTAAAAAAAAACTAGGTAATGATAGGAATCCAGAAGATAATAAGTCTAGCAGGAAGGAGCTTAAGATTGAAACTAGGAGAGCCAGAAGGGGCCATGAGAAGGCTTTGGCGGACAGGATTAAGGAAAATCCCAAGGCATTCTACAAGTATGTGAAGAGCAAGAGGATAAGATGTGAGAGAATAGGACAAGTCAAGAGTGACAGTGGAAAAGTGTGTATGGAACCAGAGGAAATAGCGGAGGAACTTAATGAGTACTTTGCTTCAGTATTCACTACGGAAAAGGATCTTGGTGATTGTAGAGATGGCTTGCAGTGGACTGAAAAGCTTGAGCATGTAGATATTAAGGAAGAGGGTGTGCTGGAGCTTTTGGAAAGCATCAAGTTGGCTAAGTCACCAGGACAGGACAGGATGTACCCCAGGCTACTGTGAGAAATGAGGGAGGAGACTGCTGAGCCTCTGGCAATAATCTGTGCATCATCAAAGAGGACAAGAGAGGTTCCAGAGGATTGGAGGGTTGCGGATGTTGTTCCCTTATTCAAGAAAGGGAGTAGCGATAGCCCAGTAAATTATAGGCTAGTGAATCTTACTTCAGTGGTTGGTAAGTTGATGGAGAAGACCCTGAGAGGCAGGGTTTATGAACATTTGGAGAGGCATAATATGACTAGGAATAGTCAGCATGGCTTTGTCAAAGGCAGGTCGTGCCTTATGAGCCTGATTGAATTTTTTGAGGATGTGACTAAACACATTGATGAAGGTAAAGCCGTAGATGTAGTGTATATGGATTTTAGCATGGGATCCGAGGGGACATTGCTTTGTGGATCCAGAACTGGCTTGCCCACAGAAGGCAAAGAGTGGTTGTAGATGGGTCATATTCTGCATGGAGGTTGGTGACCAGTGGTATGCCTCAGGGATCTGTTCTGGGACCCCTACTCTTTGTGATTTTTATAAATGACCTGGATGAGGAAGTGGAGGGATGGGTTAGTAAATTTGCTGATGACACAAAGTTTGGGGTGTTGTGGATAGTGTGGAGGGCTGTCAGAGGTTACAACGGGACATTGATATGATGCAAAACTGGGCTGAGAAATGGCAGATGGAGTTCAACGCAGATAAGTGTGAGGTGGTTCATTTTGGTAGGTCAAATAGGATGGCAGAATATAGTATTAATGGTAAGACTCTTGGCAGTGTGGAGAATCAGAGGGATCTTGGGGTCTGAGTCCATAGGGCACTCAAAGCTGCTACGCAGGTTGACTGTGATTAAGAAGGAGTATGGTGTATTGTCCTTCGTCAATCGTTGGATTGAGTTTAGGAGCCGAGAGGTAATGTTGCAGCTATACAGAACCCTAGTCAGACTCCACTTGGAGTACTGTGCTCAATTCTGGTCGCCTCACTACAGGAAGGACATGGAAACCATAGAAAGGGTGCAGAGGAGATTTACAAGGATATTGTCTGGATTGGGGAGCATGTCTTATGAGAATAGGTTGAGTGAACCCTGCCTTTTCTCCTTGGAATGACGGAGGATGAGAGGTGTACAAGGTAATGAGAGGTATTGATCATGTGGATAGTCAGAGGCTTTTTCCCAGGGCTGAAATGGCTAGCATGAGATGGCATAGTTTTAAGGTGCTTGGAAGTAGGTACAGAGATGTCAGGGTTAAGTTTTTTATGCAAAGAATGGTGAGTGCATGGAATGGGCTGCCGGCGGTGGTGGTGGAGGCGGAAACGATAGGGTCTTTTAAGAGACTCCTGGATGACTACATGGAGCTTAGAAAAATAGAGGGCTATGGGTAAAGCCTAGGTAGTTCTAAGGTAGAGACATGTTCAGCACAGCTTTGTGGGCCGAATGGCTGTAGGTTTTCTTTGTTTCTATCTCAGCATTCATAGTCTGGTTGTTATCAAAGCTTTGTGAAATGGATATTAAAAGATTGTTGATTCTATCTCTTAAAAAATTCAGTAACAGTGCAAAGTGGTGATATGTGTGTTGTGGTAATGGAGAACTTGCTTGAAAATATGGAGGTCAAGATCAGATCAGCCACAGTTTCACTGAATGACAAAACAGAATCAAAAGGAAATTCCTGTTCTCACATTCTTACTGTATTGATGCAAGTGAAATAAATAAGCCTGTGAGCTGGTCATCTCTTTTGCAGCTCATGACATTGGGAACTCTTAAGTCTTAATCATACTGGTTTATCTTGCAAAGCATGAATGGTGATGAGGAACATTTGAAAGGTGGTGTAGTTGCTGTTCATTATCTGGCGGGCTATAACTGGATTTGTCTAGAGAATATTGTAGGAAATATTTTTAATGCAACTTTTGTGGATGCCATCCAGAAAAAGTCTTTTCTTTAACATGCTACCTTTTTAACCTTTTGTTTCCTTTTATTCAAATATTCAACTGTGTACATATAGCATATTTTGAATCATACTGACGGTTTCATGACCCCCTACTTTACTGCATTCTTGTAAAATTTACACTGCAACAGATGACAATATGAATTGTAGAGTATTTCTGAATCTTGTGATAATACTCAATTTACATTGATTTAAACCTGAATTGCTCTGCCAGCCTTAGCTCTTCCCAAAGAAACAACATGATACAGATTTGGAGTCAGGAGACCAGTGTATGTTCCATTATCGGTATAGATGAAGTTTACTCACCCCTGATGTATGTACCCTCAGCAATTGGTGAAATGTAGACTTGTGCTATCACAAACACAAAGCAATTGAGAGGCAGTTGTATGTTCTGCTTACATTTTTGTTTGAAACTGAATGGTTTAATTTTCTTAATTTTTCACTTTGATCAAAATAAATTAGAAGATCAAAGAAGGAAAATAATATTTTTAGGAAGTACCTTTGGATGTTATGGTTATAATGTTCATTAAATAGATGGAACTCCAGTCAGTTTAAGTTTTGCTAGTACCATTTGGCTCCAGAACTCATGATAACATTGGTCCATACATGAGTCAAACAGCTAAATTCCATGGTGAACTCACCTACCTTTCTTTGGTCTTCTCCAGTGCTGCAGAGAGGCCAAATGCAAATTGGAGGATTGTCTCTTATTCTGCGTGGGTAGTTTACAGTCCAATGATATGAATATTGAATTTTTGAACATCAGATAACACATTCTGCCCATGTTCTCTGTTCAGAGATACTCATCTGTCAACCTAGCCTGCTTTCTTTGTACGTTCCTCCCATGGCTTCCCTTACATGGTTTAGTGTGCCCGTTCCCTCCCCATGTGGGTCCACCTATCACATACTTGCTTCTATCCCATAAGACATAGGAGCAGAATTAGGCCATTTGATGCATGGAGTCTTTTCTGCCATTCCAACATAGCTGATTTATTATCCCTCTCAACCTGATTCTCCTGCCTTCTCCCCATAACTTTTCACACCCTTACTAATCCTATCAAACTCTGCTTTAAATATACCCAAAGATTTGGCCTTCACAGCCATCTGTGGCAATGAATTCCATAGATTCACTACCCTCTGGCTGAAGAAATTCCTCTCATCTCTATTCTAAAGGGACTCTACATACTGGCATCCCTTACAGTACTGCTGTGATGGAAATGAGAAAGATTCTTTGGGTCTCAAAGGCAAGAGCTCTGGACACACAGTTTTAATAATAAGGAGTTTATTTACAAGGGGAGAAAAAGCTTGGGAACAACACAAGCGGCTACAGTATTCGTACAAACGCGCTTAGAATAGAGGAGCGTGGGAAAGGTCGGGTCTGCAGTACAATACATGGGAAAACGGTGTAGGGACGGAGTACAGGTACACATACAAGCAAGGGAAAAGTAACTGCAATACTTGCCCCCCCTTTGCTATGGGCAAGCACAGCTCTTTGCTAAAGGGACAATAGTAAACACTCCCACAACCCTATTCAATGCGCACCTTACCACGTGTCTCCAATGCTGTTCTGCAGTCTTCAGCCTGGAGTGAACCAGGGTGGTCCCTCGAGAATGGCAACAGAGAGCAAGCCAAGCACATGTAGCACCTTTTATAGGTCAGGGGGCCAACGGCTTGGTGCTAGACAGGTTAATCCAATTAAGGTGGCCAGTGGTTAAGTGTGCATTGATTAGTTGGGAGGGGCGAAATGTTGACTTGCAGGTGGTGTGGCCTCCAACCAGGTGAGGGCAGTGTTGTTACGTGACAGGCATGGCTCTCTGGTTACAAGTACTTACTGGCAATCTTTCCTGTTCCCAGTGGAAGGTTTCAACCTGCAATGACGACTTCCACTTTTTGCCACCACAGATGCTGCTTGACCCACTGAGTTTTCCCAGTGTTAGCTTTTTGTTCTAGATTAAGGTATCTGCAGCCTTTTTTTTGATCAGCTGATTGAGGTGACTAGTTATGAGCATGTGAATTTTTATGCCAGATTTATTTGTGCTATGAGGGTATTACTGGCAATGCAACCATCTATTTCTAAACATCTCTGAATGAAGAAGACTGATAAAAGAGTCTATAATATTGATAGCTTTGGAGGCATATACAGCCAAGATTAAAAGGACGGTGAATTTACTTCCCAAAAAAACGCATTAGTGAACCACATCAATTGTTGCAGCAATCTGAATACTGAGAGTCTCTTTAATTCCAGGTTCATGTACAGTATATACTTGAATTTAAATTAAATGGCTACCTTGGGGAATTCACACTTATGCTGTAGAGCAGTGGTTCAAGGCTTTAACTGCTAATACAGTAACTTAGCTGCTACACTGTAGTATTCCCTTATGCTTGCATTGCTGCATCCCTTGAATGTTAAAGGCCAACCTTTTGGATACTATGAATCCTCAACATTCTTAGAATAATATGGCATTAATTCTTATAATTTTCTACACGACATGCTGTCTAATTATCATGAAAAGGCTCAAGGAAATTTTGAATCTCTCACTGCAGCTGTTGCTGCTGAAAACTGTAGGCCAGTTGTTAATCTCAATGTTTAAAGTAAATTTATCAAAGTACATGATCACCATATACTACCCTGAGATTCATTTTCTTGCGGGCATTCACAGTAAATACAAAGGCGCACGATAGAATCAATGAAAAACTGCACACAACAATAACAGGCAAACATCCAATGCACAGAAGACAATAAACTGCAAATACAAAAAATATATATATTATTAAGAAATAAACAAGCAATAAATATCAAGAAGATGAGTTGTAGAGTCCTTGAAAGTGTGACTATATGTTGTGAAATTGTTGGAGTGAGTGAAATTTAGAGAAGGTATCCTCTGATGGTTGAGGGGTAATAACTGCTTCTGAGCCTGGTGGTGTAGGACCTGAGGCTCCTGTACCTCCTTCCTGATGGCAGTAGTGAGAAGAGAACTTGGCCTTGTCCTCGATCATGGATGCTGTTTTCCTGTGACAGTGGCCTTTGTAGATATGCTTAATGGTAGGGAGAGCTTCATCTGTGATGGACTGGGCTGTATCCACTACTTTTTGTATTTTTCTCCATTCAAGGCATTGGTGTTTCCATACCAGCTGTGTTGCAACCAGTTGATATACCTACCACCACACATCTATAGCAATTTGTTAATTAAGCTTCCCTTGGACTAGCTTGAGTAATCCTACTGCAAAGCTGCAGTTCCAGCAGCTGTAGGAAGGGTTTGCGTGTTTCTGATGCATTTAGTCAGCCCTGTGCTTCTCTAAATTTGATTTCAGAGGTACCATGTTTAAACATCCTTTAGAAAGATACTGACAGTCATGGTTCAGATTCAGATTTATTTATTATGCATACATTAAATATACTGTGAAATGCATCGTTAACATTAACAGCCAATACACATAAGGATATGCTGGGAGCAGCCCGCGAGTGTTGCCACATTCTGGTGCCAACATAGTATGCCTACAATACCCAATGAACAGTGGTTAACATAAGCATATTCCAGAAACTATCCTAGAGGTTTATGATGATTTCTTTGACAATTGTCAAAGTAGTGACTATTTCTGTTTTACTCACTGAAGGAAATAAATGGATCGCTGCATTTTTCATAGAAATCTAGACAAATGGATAGTGAAATATGAAATATTTGTTGTTGCAACATAATTCAAGTTGTGGAGGGAAAGGACATTGTCATTCTTTGCTCTTGAGCAATTAAAGAATGTTATGTTGGCCAGCTTTAGCCAACAGTGCATCTTTAGGTAAAAAGGAATGACTGAGATCCTGTTGCCTGCATGGCTCATGATTCCAATGAAATTTAAAGGATCTCATGGAAATATTGGAGGCAGAGCGATTTTAGAGCTACAAAGAATCAATTTCACGCATCCTTCCAGGTCAACTGTATTCATTTGTAATTTATGGAACCTTGGTGTGGCAAAAGCTGTAAGTACATTCAGACATAATTTGCTGATGATAGAAGGACATGAGAGGAAACATAAATGCAAGTTTTTACTTTATTATCTTCCTTTTTTAAAAGAAAATCTCTTTCTGCTGTTACAGCTCTTTTTTGTCCTGAAAAATCGCAGCTTTCAAATCTAATTTCCCAGAAAACAAAATCATTCTAGCTACATCTTCGCTTCCTGTCTTTCACTGCACAACACTGATGATATAGAGCATAGAACATCACAGCACAGTACCTGTCCTTGTATCTGCTCAGATCTCTGATCTTTGCATTTGCTTACCCAGTTAAAGCAACTTATCCTCTGTAAAATCCAATTCTGAGCAGGTCCTTCATTTCAAATTCCCCCCCCCCCCCCCCCCATTCCATTATAGGTTTAATATTCATTTCAATTCCCTTGAGTTACCTGGGATTAAAATATAAAGCATCTCATTAAATGTATCTGTCTTTATCATAGTCTTCAGTGAATGCTTAGGAATTTTAAGTTTTGTGTCCATCAGATTTCAACATTTCATCTGCTGAGATCACTTCAGAAGTTCGGAGTTCTGACTTCTTTTGAATTAGAACATTTGTGAACTTGCCCTGTCCACATTCCTCCTGTTGTAAAATTCAGTTGATTTTCCTGTACCCTCCATCTTTCTTGAGCTTTAGCTTTTCCTAATTAGAGGCCACTTCTAAACACTTGCACGCCTTAAATCTTGAATATCCTGTGATAAATCACTTTGCAAACTAATGACAATAGTTTGGCGATGGAAGCTAGATCTATCAGCTTGCAGTTTTCCAGAGACCAATTGTCCTAAGTGGTTTACTTGAATGCATTTACCTTTATACAATCTCCTAACTGTGGAATATTTTGCTTCTATTATTGTTGCCCTTCTTGAAACTCTTTTAAGCTGGTGCTATCCAAAACTGCCTCTTGTCTCTCCTTTAAAAGCAAATACAAAACTGAGCTCTTTGTATAACCTTTTGGTCATCCTTCCTATACCGCATCTTCTCAGTTAACTATATGCTGCCTTTGAAGTGTTTTGGGAATTTTTTTCCATTGATGGAATGATGTTATCATATGATAAACATGATACCTTACTTCACATTTTACCCTTCGAGTTTGCTGCTACGAATACAAGCTGGTTTCTTTTCATGCTCAGTCATCAGTTGAATAAGAAATCTGTTGTTGAAGCTGGCTTTGAGTTAAAAATAAAATCTGATTTAAATCAAATTTTTTCCATTCCTGACTTCCAATCATTGCCACAAACAAAACAGTCTCGTGTATGGTTCTGATCTGTTTTAGGATGAAGTACCAAATATTGTTTGGGAATACTGAGTATTCTGTATTAGTATTTATGGAAATACTAAGTAGGCTCCCTTGATCCAACAAAAGTAATAAACCAGTCTGGCATTCCATGACCTAATCTGAATCTAAATTTTTTTTGGGGGAAGACCATTATTAGAGAGACCAGTATAGTCCCATCATGTTGGTTACCAAGAAATCTAGTTGGGAATTCAGAAGAATCCAATTTAATGAACAGCATGTAGTTGAAGTGAATGCAATGGATACATTTAAGGAGAGGCTGGGCAAGCATAGAAGAAAGAGGGGAATAGACTGTTAGATTGGGTAAGAAACCCCTACTGCTCCATTGCTTTTGCTTGCAAGTTATCTGGAATTGCTTCATAGTTTCTGATATTTTACTGTGGTCCCACTGCACTCTTAACTAGTTTCATATTCCCATCGATTAGCAAGTTTTCTGAAGCAATCAATGGCATATGAATTATGATAACTGGAAAATGTATTGCAATAAAAGAGGAAATACTCCCTCAAATTGGTTCACATTATATTTGTGGTAAGTGATACTGGTGAGGGGTAGGAGGATGTAATCACAGTAAAGTCCTGGCCGTAAAAAAAAAGTCAGGGCTGGGCACTTATTCCTGATTAGAGTCTAGTCAAAAAAGTGGGAAAAAGTGTTGATGAAAAAAAACTGTGATGGCACTTCTAAACATCAAGTGTTGTTTGTTAAACTTAGGAAGCAATGAAGGAAGTATATCCTGCTGTGCTTTATTTCCACAGTGACCTCTTAAATAGAAGATGGAAATAAATGATCAGATTTCTGGGTAGTTTGCAGAAAGTTGCAAAGGGATGCTAAATTCATCAATATGGTGTATGTTTTACAAATTTTACAAGTTAGCAAAATGTGTAAAACTTAGAGCATTTATGGGGACACCTAAGCAGCCAATCTCTTGCTGTTGTGTGCTTGTTATTCTATCTATTGTGTTTATTGTGAGCTTCATGAAAGAAAGGAATTTCCTTGCACTCTGGTATGTGTATGACAATAAACTAATCTAAAACCAAAACTGGATCTGAACAATAGGTCCAAGTGCATAGATCACCGAAATTGGCCACATAGGCATATGGCATAGTTGTCTTCACTGACTGGGGAATTGCTTATAAGGTGAAGGAAGTCTATTGCAGCTATATCAAATTTGTTTAGACTGCAGTGGTTTACTCTGTGCTATTCTGGTCACCCCATTACAGGAAGGATGTGGGGGCAGAAGAGATTTATCAGGATGCTGCATGGATTAGAGGGTATGGGAGATAAGGTGTAGTTGGACAAACATGGGTTGTTTTCTCTGGAAAGTAGGAGGCTGAGGAGAAACCTGATAGAAGTGTATAACATTGTTGGAGGCATAAATATGTCAGACTGAAGGAAAATGGGGTTATGTAACAGTATCAAAGATTGCAGAACAATATTAACAACTTCTAAATAAAAAAAAATAACTGAGTAGAAAGATAAGAGTGGAAAGTAATGGAAAGGAGTGAAGATTTCTAAAAATGCCCAAGAGCTTTGTGGATCTGCTCGTTTCACCAATGAGGCAGTTCTATATCCAGTTCTGGGCATGTTTCTGTGAAAAATTACTTGGGAAACTGATCACACCACTCTCAGCTTAGAGTAACAATGGAATAGGAGAAGCAGAAACTGAATCTGGAAAATATTCAATTGGTTAAGATATCTAATCAGTATGACTGCTTGTTCCTGCAGCTCACCAACATTATTTGCTATGTACAGTATTCATTTTAAACTGATTTGCATTTCTTCCCAATCTGATCCCTCTCAATTACAAAATAACCCCCATTCTAATTCTGCTCAATTTTTCCAGTCCTGTGTATGCCTTTTATCTCCTCAATGCTTCATCTGGGGCCCCAATCTCTGAAAATGATTTATGTAGGTAGATGTTTAACCAAGCCCATCAGTTCTAATAGCCTTGGCACCAGTGAATTCATGGAGGATGTGTTGGATATGCAAATTGTTCTCTCTGTCATGAAGCAAATGAACCTGAGCACTCTTCAGCCTATCGCTTGTTAGGAGTGTATCTGCCCTGAAACTAATAACTGAATAGCACTCCTATCTTACAAACATAATGAGAGCAAAAAAGGGAATGTGCAAACAGATGTATCAAGAGGCTAGAGTGTTGCTGAAGTATTAGGTGCTGGCGAATTGATTAAATTGCTCAAAGTGAGATGCCTCTTGCTCAGAGCTCTGCATGGCATATTGCAAGTACAGAGTGCCTCATACAAAGCAGAGATGAAGCTGAGATATTTATAAATAACCTCTTTGTTATGTTTGTCTCCAGGTGGACTTTGCAGCCACTTAATAATCATCCTTCTTCTAACAGATGGTGCAGTGTTTATATAAACCAGACTGAAGTCCACCAGTGGATGAGTAATGATTGGCAAATAAAGTAGTAACTAATCAAGGGGAATTTTCAAGTAGATCCTTTGGTACAGACAAACCTTTTTCCTTGAGGGAGAAAGGAAGGGAAGGATTTAAAGGAAGAGCTTGTGGGGGGTGGGGGGGGTAGGTCAAAATAGAGACTAGACAGACTAAAAATTAGAAATTAAAGGGGCTACTGAAGCTGAAAGTCCAGAGGTATACTGATGAACCTATTCCATTAACCTTGAGCAAACAATTGTCAAAATATCTGCTGCTCCAATTGCAGTATCTTGGTCACAGTGAAATTTAACCACCCCATCATTGGCAACCTGGGCCTGAAGCTCTAGAAGTTCACTTCCAGAACCTCTCCACCGTTCTACCACTCTTTGAAAAGCTCCTTAAAACTTCCCATTTTGACAATGCCTTTGCTCATCATCCTTAAACTCTACTGATCAAACTTGCAGAGTGCTACTAGAAACATAGAAAATAGGTGCAGGAGTAGGCCATTTGGCCCTTCAAGCCTGCACCGCTATTCAGTATGATCATGGCTGATCATCCAACTCAGAACCCTGTACCTGCTTTCTCTCCATACCCCCTGATCCCTTTAGCCACAAGGGCCATATCTAACTTCCTCTTAAATATAGCCAATGAACCGGCCTCAACTGTTTCCTGTGGCAGAGAATTCCACAGATTCACCACTCTCTGTGTGAAGAAGTTTTTCCATCGGTCCTAAAAGGCTTCCCCTTTATCCTTAAACTATGACCCCTCGTTCTGGACTTCCCCAACATCGGAAACAATCTTCCTGCATCTAGCCTGTCCAATCCCTTTAGAATTTTATACGTTTCAATAAGATCCCCCCTCAATCTTCTAAATTCCAGTGAGTATAAGCCTAGTCGATCCAGTCTTTCTTCATTTGAAAGTCCTGGCATCCCAGGAATCAATCTGGTGAACCTTCTCAGTACTCCCTCTATGGCAAGAATGTCTTTCCTCAGATTAGGGGACCAAAACTGCATACAATATTCTAGGTGCAGTCTCACCAAGGCCTTGTACAACTGCAGTAGAACCTCCCTGCTCCTGTACTCAAATCCTTTTGCCATGAATGCCAACATACCATTTGCCTTTTTCACCGCCTGCTGTACCTGCATGCCCACCTTCAATGACTGGTGTACAATGACACCCAGGTCTCGTTGCATCTCTCTTTTTCCTAATCGGCCACCGTTCAGATAATAATCTGTTTCCCTGTTCTTGCAACCAAAGTGGATAACCTCACATTTATCCACATTAAATTGCATCTGCCATGAATTTGCCCACTCACCTAATCTATCCAAGTCACCCTGCATCCTCTTAGCATCCTCCTTACAGCTAACACCGCCGCCCAGCTTCGTGTCACCTGCAAACTTGGAGATGCTGTATTTAATTCCCTCATCTAAATCATTAATATATATTGTAAACAACTGGGGTCCCAGCACTGAGCCTTGCGGTACCCCACTAGTCACTGCCTACCATTCTGAAAAGGTCCAGTTTACTCCCACTCTTTGCTTCCTGTCTGCCAACCAATTCTCTATCCACATCAATACCATACCCCAATATCGTGTGCTTTAAGTTTGCACACTAATCTCCTGTGTGGGACCTTGTCAAAAGCCTTTTAAAAATCTAAATATACCACATCCACTGGCTCTCCCCTATCCACTCTACTAGTTACATCTTCAAAAAATTCTTTAAGATTCGTCAGACATGATTTTCCTTTCACAAATCCATGCTGACTTTGTCCGATGATTTCACCTCTTTCCAAATGTGCTGTTATCACATCTTTGATAACTGACTCTAGCATTTTCCCCACCACCAATGTCAGACCGACCAGTCTATAATTCCCCGGTTTCTCTCTCCCTCCTTTTTTAAAAAGTGGGGTTACATTAGCCACCCTGCAATCCTCAGGAACTAATCCAGAATCTAAGGAGTTTTGAAAAATTATCACTATTTCTTGGGCTACTTCCTTAAGCACTCTGGGATGCAGACCATCTGGCCCTGGGGATTTATCTGCCTTTAATCCCTTCAATTTACCTAACACCACTTCCCTACTAACATGTATTTCCCTCAGTTCCTCCATCTCACTAGACCCTCGGTCCCTTACTATTTCCGGAAGATTATTTATGTCCTCCTTAGTGAAGACAGAACCAAAGTAGTTATTCAATTGGTCTGCCATGTCTTTGTTCCCTATGATCAATTCACCTGTTTCTGACTGTAAAGGACCTACATTTGTCTTGACCAATCTTTTTCTTTTCACGTATCTATAAAAGCTTTTACAGTCAGTTTTTATGTTCCCTGCCAGCTTTCTCTCATAATCTTTTTTCCCTTTCCTAATTAAGCCCTTTGTCCTCCTCTGCTAGTCTCTGAATTTCTCCCAGTCCTTAGGTGTGCCACTTTTTCTGGCTAATTTATATGTTTCTTCTTTGGACTTGATACTATCCCTAATTTCCCTTGTCAGTCACTATCTTCCCTGGTTTATTCTTTTGCCAAACTGGGATGAACAATTGTTGTAGTTCATCCATGAAATCTTTAAATGCTTGCCATTGCATATCCACCGTCAACCCTTTAAGTATCATTTGCCAGTCTATCTTAGCTAATTCACATATCATACCTTCAAAGTTACCCTTCTTTAAGTTCAGAACCTTTGTTTCTGAATTAACTATGTCACTCTCCATCTTAATGAAGAATTTCACCATATTATAGTCACTCTTACCCAAGGGGCCTCGCACGACAAGATTGCTAACTAACCCTTCCTCATTGCTCAATACCCAATCTAGAATGGCCTGCTCTCTAGTTGGTTCCTCGACATGTTGGTTCAGAAAACCATCCCGCATACATTCCAAGAAATCCTCTTCCTCAGCACCCTTACCAATTTGGTTCACCCAATCTATATGTAGATTGAAGTCACCCATTATAACTACTGTTCCTTTATTGCACGCATTTCTAATTTCCTGTTTAATGCCATCCCCAACCTCACTACTACTGTTAGGTGGCCTGTACACAACTCCCACCAGTGTTTTCTGCCCCTTAGTGTTATGCAGCTCTACCCATATCGATTCCACATCCTCCAGGCTAATGTCCTTTCTTTCTATTGCTTTAATCTCCTCTCTAACCAGCAATGCTACCCCACCTCCTTTTCCTTCCTGTCTATCCCTCCTGAATATTGAATATCCCTGGATGTTGAGCTCCCATCCTTGGTCACCCTGGAGCCATGTCTCTGTGATCCCAACTATATCATATTCATTAATAACTATCTGCACATTCAATTCATCCACCTTGTTACGAATGCTCCTCGCATTGACACACAAAGCCTTCAGACTTGTTTTTACAACACTCTTAGCCCTTATTCAATTATGTTGAAAAGTGGCTCTTTTTGCTTTTTGCCCTGGATTTGCCAAGATACTAGTATCTTGGGATGTTTTACAGCATTAAAGCTTCCACAGAGATGCCAATTCTTGTTATAAATGAAAGTTTTGATATGCTAATGTGAGCTTTCTGCATGTGACATAATATATGCTTGTTGATAGAGAGGCCCTCCATTGGAAAGGTTGACCATGGATGTTGCGACCTGGCTGTCAGTTCAGTCAACAGTATGATATGGAGAGAAAGTTGTTGCCCATGCAGTAAGCTCCCCCTCTCCATGCAGCTGATGATCCCAAAGGAACAGCAGAGACCGATACAGTTTGGCACCAGTGTCATCGTAGGAATTGCTGTTCAGTGTTGAACTACCATAGGGACTCCAGCTCCAGTTCTTTCCTCAGGGTTTACTCCCAAATTTTCCCCATGAGTGGGTATAGTCACAAGGCAGAAGAGGTTTAAGACGAGACTTTTCCTTCTGCTAGACAAGCTGCCAATCACAGCTTCACTGCCGGAAGCAACTGGTTTTAAGGCACCAGTAACCGTTTCTGTCACTTCTCCTGTCAGTAGAAGCAGTTCCACTGGCCAATTCCACGTGAGGGCCAAGCACTGGACTTGGTTCTTAATTGAAATGCACACCATTGGGAGCATTTAATAGGTAGTGGGAGCTTAACCCCACTACTCCTCCCACTCAGCTCGAGACTTTGACAACCTTAAGGAGCTGCTTGGTAATAAGACCGGTAATTTCTAATAGCCTTAGCACTGGTAAATTCAAGTTTGATGTTTTACTTACAAGAAATTTGTGGAGGCTCCTTGCTCCCACAGTTGAGTGTTGAGTGCCCAGTTATGTGGATTGAATCTTCCCTTAGACTAATACTGACAATGACTGAATGGCAAATATAAGCTTAATGTGTAAGAGCCATGCTATCCTTCAAACTTAATGAACACAGGAAAAGGAAAATACAATTCTTCACAAGCGTAAACACAAGATTCTGCAGATACTGAAAATTCAAAGCAGCACACAAAATGCTGAAGGAACTCAGCAGGTCAGGCAGCATCTGTGGAAATTAATAAACAGTGGAGGTTTCAGGCTGAGACTTTTCATCAGGACTGGAAAGGAAGAGGGAAGAAGCCAGAATAAGAAGGTGGGGGTATAAACTAGAAGAAGCCAGGTGGGTGGGGGAGGAAGTAAGAAGCAGGGAGAAAACTCCAGTGCCCCTCCACCTTCCCTTTCTCTCATAGTCCACTTTCCATCCCTTTATCTTTTGCACCTATCACCTCCCTGCTTACTTTCCCCCACCCACCTGGCTTCAGCTATCACTTTAAAGTTTGTACTCCTTCCCATCCACCCCCCCTTCTTATTCTGGCTTTTTTCCCCTTCCTTTCCAGTCCTGAAGAAGGGTCTCGGCCCAAAACATTGTTCATTTCCATAGATGTTGCCTGCCCTGCTGAATTCCTCCAGCATTTTGGGTGTGATCTTTCACAGAAGGCATTTAAGTAGCCAGCAAATTACTGATTAGGTATTGAATTGCTGGAACTGACGTAGCTCTTGCTCAGAGCTCTGGATGGCATCAGTCAGCTGCGAACGCTGTGGTGCCTTGTACAAACTAGAGATAAAGCTTCGATATGACTAACCTCTGTTGTGTTTGTCTGTAGGTGGGCTTTGCAGCAACTTAACAATAAACTGCTTCTGGCAGATGGTGCAGAGTTGAGGGTTGTTTACATTGACCCAGCAACAGAATTTAAAATACGTACAAGCTGCAAGCTCTCCTTTTCTGCCATAACAGGTGCTGCTGAGAGATTGTAATATGCAATTACTTAAGCAAGGTGTGTATGTCGTGTGGAGTGGCAGTTAAATGTTTGACTGATAACAGAACTGCTGAGGCAGAGGTAGGCAAGGATATATGTCTTCCCTTTATTCAGTGGCCCTCTCATTAAATTTGAGAAGTTCAGACTCACTTGTTTTACACAAGAATAGACATAACTCTGGATGCTAATTATCTAGAAATTATATTTTATTTTGTGATTAAGGTTAAAGTGATGGAATATTGTAACTCTTGTATCTGCCCTTGGTGCATTGAAAGATGGGTGCAAATGCAAATATTGAAATGGTTAATGGTTGCAGCTGGCGACTGAATTAAAATCACCACTGTGCTTCTCAATTTGAGCTCAAAAATAATTTCACATTTCACTGTTTATTTTATGTGTATATGTGAAATTAATGAATAACCTTAGTCTTCATTTGAAGCAATTCTAAGTATGAGCATGTTAGAATTTTTGACAAAAATGGAAAATAATAAAAATACACAACACAACAGCATTTGAAAGGGAAACAATGGGTTAATATATTAGTAGAGCCTCTTCAACAGAGTCAAACTGCAATCAGCTATGCCTTTGAATATTTAATCTCTCCTTTTTCTTTTGCTGACATCACTGCCTTGCATTTGTGGTGTTTTTGTTTTTAATTGGAGAAAAACTTGAGATTGTTTTGCTTTTAACTGAACTGCAAGGTCCACGTATCGAAGGTGACCTTGCAAGTAACGCAGTGAGTGGATGGTCTGACTCTGCACGCACTATGTACTGCACTGAGTCTCATTCATCACACTAACAGCCTGCAGGAGGCTGGCTGGATCTCACTGAGGGAGATCGTCCCTCTTTAGGTGCCACATTCAAACGAGATAGTAAGTGAACATGAGCTGCCCTCATTAATTCAAGTTGTTGCCTCGACAGGGCATCAGCCAACCTGATTGGTTACAATGCAATAACATTGAGGAGAATGTTGATGCGATGAAAGCTGACAATAGTCAGGAAATTAAATCACAGCCCAAGCGATACCTTGGTCCTTGTTCAGATACAGGTTACATACCCAGTCTTCCTCGTGCACACTTCCTTTTCTTTTTCCTCTTTGAAATGGAACAAATAAATGTACACCACTGATTTTGATGCTGTAGGGCATATCAACAACTGACTCTGTTCCCTCCATTCAATACTGATTAATCTTTGCGAAGTAAAATGATGCATGCCAAACAATGGCATGTTATGTTGAAATTTGCTTCAATAATTATTCGTTGTATCTTAGCAACCTGCTAATAGATGGCTGATGATGTGTTTCTGAAAGTGCTTTCCTTCCCAGTGCTGTGCTAACCACAGTACATCACACTCTGCTGGAAGCTTCATTTAACTCATCAAAGCCCTTCTGATTCTTTGGGTTTTTCAGTAGGCCCTGGTGTGTACAAGTCAAGCCAGCTAAAGCCTCGGTATGTTTTTTAAAGGTAGCAAGGGCATTTGCTGTGTTCCAGCTGACTGACTATGGCAGCATACGGTATTTGCTTCCAGTAAAGAATACAAAATTCTGAACTTGTCTATCCTGGTGTGTAATGTGAAAATTCTAAATGACTGCAACAGTGTTTGAAAGCAATAATTTAGTCAAATTATAGGGATCCTGGGACCAGCAGGCATCAGAATTTGAAACAATAATTATCTCACGATTGCAAAATAATGCAGGTCCTTTCAAAGAAAATATTTTCTATCTCCCTTTGCCTTGACTATGACTAGAGTTTCTGAAGTGGTTGAGTGCTGAGCAATAACAAATTTATAACCATATAACAATTACAGCACGGAAACAGGCCATCTCGGCCCTTCTAGTCCGTGCCGAACGCTTACTCTCACCTAGTCCCACTGACCCACACTCAGCCCATAACCCTCCATTCCTTTCCTGTCCATATACCTATCCAATTTTACTTTAAATGACAATACCGAACCTGCCTCTACCACTTCTACTGGAAGCTCGTTCCACACAGCTAGCACTCTCTGAGTAAAGAAATTCCCCCTCATGTTACCCTTAAACTTTTGCCCCCTAACTCTCAACTCATGTCCTCTTGTTTGAATCTCCCCTACTCTCAATGGAAAAAGCCTATCCATGTCAACTCTATCTATCCCCCTCATAATTTTAAATACCTATATAAGTCTCCCCTTAACCTTCTATGCTCCAAAGAGTAAAGACCTAACTTGTTCAACCTTTCCCTGTAACTTAGGTGCCTGAAACCCAGGTAACATTCTAGTAAATCTTCTCTGTACTCTCTCTATTTTGTTGACATCTTTCCTGTAATTCGGTGACCAGAACAGTACACAATACTCCAAATTTGGCCTTCCAGTGCCTTGTACAACTTTAACATTACATCCCAACTCCTATGGCCAACATACCAAAAGCTTTCTTCACTACCCAACACATGAGATTCCACCTTCAGGGAACTATGCACCATTATTCCTAGATCACTCTGTTCTACTGCATTCTTCAATGCCCTACCATTTACCATGTATGTCCTAGTTGGATTATTCCTACCAAAATGTAGCACCTCACATTTATCAGCATTAAACTCCATCTGCCATCGTTCAGCCCACTCTTCTAACTGGCCTAAATCTCTCTGCAAGTTTTGAAAACCTGCTTCATTATCCACAACGCCACCTACGTTAATATCATCTGCATACTTACTAATCCAATTTACCACCTCATCATCCAGATCATTAATGTATATAACAAACAGCATTGGACCCAGTACAGATCCCTGAGGCATACCACTAGTCACAGGTCTCCAACCTGACAAACAGTTATCCAGCACTACTCTCTAGCATCTTCCATCCAGCCACTGTTGAATCCATTTTACTACTTCAATATTAATGCCTAAAGATTGAACCTTCCTAACTAACCTTCCGTGCGGATCCTTGTCAAAGGCCTTACTGAAGTCCATATAGACAACATCCACTGCTTTACCCTCATCAACTTTCCTCATAACTTCTTCAAAAAATTCAATAAGATAATGCAGAATTATTTTTACATAAGATCCCCAAAAGTCACTTTAAAGCTGTGTAATCAAATATTACAAAATTCAACAATACCATGAAAGGAAATGATAGCAAACTATAGTCAGATTGTAGTGAGGAGAATACAGAGATAATTTAAAGGGAATTTATGCTGAGGGCAAGAATTTTATATGCTGATAATGGAGGGTTTCATGTTTCCTAAAGATTAGATTAGTAACAATATTGAAAAAAAGTTGAGAAGAGGTTTGCTGAAATATGTTCAGGAGCGCATTGTCTTATTGATACGTTTCCAAGCTAGTAAGGAGGCATTGCTAGATCTGTTGCTTAGGAATAAAGAGAGTAAACTAGAGAAAGTCTCAGTGGTAGAATATTTTGGAAACAGTAAAATAATAATGTTTAGATTCGCTGAAAATGGGCTGGAAAGTTTTATGAAAGTGCCAATTTTACTGGGCTGAAAATATATTTGGCCGAGATCTGTTTCTTGACCTTATGAGTATTTTCAAAAGTTTCTATTGGAGATCATCCGTGATTAACCAGTCTTCACTGCCTTCTGTCTGCTAACACCGCCACCATTTATTTTAATCATTTCCTTTGACTTCCACTCTATCACAGACAACTAGTTCACCACTCTCTCTTCATTGTACCTTGAAGCATGTTTAATTTCTGACTTTATTTTGTTCTGATTAAAGTCACTGACTCTACTTCTCCTTCCATGTATTTTTTATTATTTTCATTAGTATATCAAGCTCCCAATATACTCAGTTTTTAGTTTCAGACAATAAGACCTAGGTGCAGAATTAGGCCATTTGGCCCATCATGTCTGCCTCACCATTCCACATGGCTGATTTATTATCTCCTTCAACCCCATTCTTATGCCTTCTACCCATAACCTTTGATGCCCTGACAAATCAAAAACCTATCAATGTTCACCTTAAATATACCCAAATGATTTGGCATGCAGAGCTGTCCGTGGCAAAGAACTCCACAGATTCACCATCTTCTGGCTAAAGAAACTTTTCCTCACCTCTGTTTTAAATTGACATCCCTTAATTCCTAGACTGTGCCCTCTGGTTCTAGACTCCCCCACTATAGGAAACATTCTCTCTGTATCCACTATCCAGACTTTCAATATTCAATAGATTTAAATGAGATTTCCCCTCATTCTTTTAAACTCCAGTGAGGCTACATCCACACTACGCCGGATAAATCCGTAACTGAAGCTTTTTCTGTTTGTTTTTACCCTCCGTCCACATTAAAATGGTGTTTTCATCCCCCGAAATCAGAGCTTTTCAGAAACGCTTTCTAGGGTGGGTTATTTTTGAAAACACTGCTCGGGCAGATCATTGTGGACGGGGTAATCAGAGACTTCTGAAAACGCTATCAGAGGGCAGCGCGCTATTTCATTGTTTTCTTGAACGCAACCTAACTATTTCAGAACAGACGGCAAAGAGACTGAAGCCAGAAGAGTTAGAAATGTACTCACCAAATACTTTGACCCATAACTGAATAAATAAGTATACTGTACTCACTTTGCCGTTTTCTGTCCTTGCTCGTATGAAGGTGGTTTACCTATTTATGCAAGATAACACTGACGCAGACATGTTTTATACATTTAAGTAAGGTTCTGTAGCGGTGTGCTACACGCAGCGCTGAAATAACGACACGTAGTCGGTGAGCTGCAGATGCGAAAGAGGTTCATTCAAACTTCGCGGCCTCGCTTTAAAGCCTTCCTGTTCCCGCCCTCCCTGGGCATATTCACAGTCCCATCCCGCACGCGGGCTTTTCCCCTTGCTGGTGAAGCAGGCTTGGCGCCCTCTTTGGGACCGGCCTCAATGCCCGCGCGCGCCACTTTGTGAGCCGGTTCGAGTGCGCTGGGAAGTGGGTCACCACAGTGCTTTATTAATGCAACAGAGTCAGTTTTTCAATGTTCGTCGTCAGCTGGGTCAATCTGTCCGTGAACTCCCTGTCGGTTGCCTCTGTATGCTCCAGTATTTGTTTTTTTTAGTTTTAAGTTCTCCTGCGCGAGAGCCAACAGCTGTCCATCGTTTTAAGTTTTTCTAGTCTACACAACTACACAAAGTAACTACACAAATGCGCACTTTTACGGCGAGATTTGACACCAAACATGTCACTTGTTTTCGGTAGATGTGTCCTGCGCATGCGCAGGAGGAGGAGATTCACCAAAATCTCCATTTCAGTGTGGATAGAGATATTTTCAAAAATGCATAGTGTGGATGTAGCCTGAGCTTAGGCCCAGGGCCATGAAACACTCCTCACATGTTGACTCTTTCATTCCTGAGATCATGCTCGTGAGCCACCTCTAGACACTCTCCAATGCCAACACATTCTTTCTTTTATAAGAGGCCCAAAGCTGCTTTTAAAACCCCCAAGTGCCATCTAATCAATGCCTTATAGTTTATCATCACTCACATATGTGAGTACAGTGCAGTACATAAAATTACTACAGTAATATGCCAAAGTCTTGGGCATTTGAACTATATATATGTGCCTAAGTCTTTTGCACAGTGTAGTTTGTTTCAATAATATTGCCTAGCATCCTTCAAAACAAAATAAGGATGAGCATTCCATTAGCCTTTGCAATTACAGTGACCTGAAGTATTCCTTCATTGATGTCCTAATGTCAGGCTTGCAGCTTCTTCATCATTGCTCCATCAGTGTCTTAGCTATTGCTTTCACTCATTGGGTTTGACTGTCTTTTTTTGTGTGTTTCTTTATGGATTCTATTGTGTTTCTTTGTTTTGTGGCTTCTTGCAAGACTAATCTCAAGGTTGTATGCAGTATGCATACTTTGACCAGAAATGCACTTTGAGCTTTGAACTATTCCTTGTGAATGTACTCTTACATTTCACCTTCTCCCTTGATCATTTTTGAAATTTTCTTTTCCTGTTTTCCAAATTCTCCAAATCCTCAGATTTTCTTTTTTTGGGTGTCATTTCTGGTAAGCTAGAACCTATACTGTTCTGTAATGTTCTATGTCCTAATGTTCCAATGTAGAGTAATATAATTAGTAAAAAAGTACATAATTCACAACCACTGACATTGAGTTGGTCTTAATTTTAACAGACTGATCTGACGTAATGAAGTAATTATGTAAAGGACTCTTACTGCGTTTTATTTTCAGTGTTTGGAATACCATAAAGGAGTTGTAACTGTTTTTCTTAAACATAAAACACCTCACGCCACTTTATTTGTGAAAACCTGCACTAGTGACCCCAATACTCCAGGTTGATTCCAGAGTTATTGAACACGTCAGCCAATGCAGTTGATTTAAACTCCCAGAGTTTTAGGAGCAAAATGCCATTGCTTTGTTGGTACAAGATGAAGCTCCATTTGCACTGCGAGACAATACCAAATCCTACTAGGTGGTAGAGTCACTTGGCAACTCCACAGCTGCAAGAGTGGTGAATCTACTAGAACCCCTATCTGAACACGATAAAAACCAATCACTGAAAACTCATCTTCAACAGACTTTTGGACTGTCAGAGTCCGAGCCTGCTAATCAATTGTTCTTCTTGCCTGGCCTCGGTGATGTTAGGCTTTCAGGCTAATGGACCACATGCTGACTCTCCTGGGAAATCACTCTTCGTGGAGCAAATGCCTGATCAAGTTCGCATAGCCCTCGCTAATGTGTAAGACTATAGGGAGCTGGCTAAAATGGTTGATGGTCTACTCTCAGCCAGGCTGAGATGAATTATGCCTCTTCCTTTCCCTGCCTGAATAATCCCCTCCCCCCCCCCCCCCCCCCCCCAACATAAGGATCCCATGGATGCAAAGCAGATGATGCCCAGCCTGTGTTTTTACCACGTTCGCTTTGGTATGAACGCTAGGAAGGGCCAACCACATTGCAGCTTTGACAGTGCCTGCAAATCAGGGCATCAGAGGCCTGTGAACACAGTGGGTTCCACTTGTCAAGGTCGTCTACTGTTCATTATGTACGGCCTTTCAGGGCGATGTTCCTGTGTAACACAGGTGCTCAAGTGAGTGTGCTGTGAGCATCTCCTATTGATGAGAAGGCAAAGAGTGACATCAGCGGGCAATGTTACACATGGGACTTCATCCTGGCTGCAGTGGCTAGACCTTTGCTCAGTGCAGATTTCCTGGGTACTCAGGAACTATTAGTAGGTCTTAAGAACTGCTGGCTTGTGGATATCAAGAACTTTGAGTCATTAGCTGGAATCTAGTTAGGGGCTACCATCAGGTGCCTGTGTGCTTGGAGGACATTCTGAAAATGGCTGTGATAACCCTGTTTGGCCTCTTTGAGTTTCTGTGCATGCCATTTGGACTGAAAAATGCAGCACAGCACAGACGTTCCAACGGCTGATGGACTCTTTTTACCAGGATGACATACTGTACTTGTCACCAGTGCATCCAAATCTGAACATGTATCTCACCTCCGCACACTTCTTGAGCACTTAAACCAACACAGGTTGATTATTAATTCTACTAAATGCCAGTTGTCAGCCACTGACTTGCTCTGCCATTGCAGAAGATGCGAAAACCCTCCCATCAAAAGCAGCCACTATATGGATTTCTCACTGCCCCGCACTACTAAACAGTGACAGGAGTTTTTAGGCATGATGAATTTCTATCACCGCTTCATTCCACGAGCTACTCAGCTTATGCTTAAAGGTAATATCCCTAATCACGCGCTTAACTGGTCAGCGAACATGACCAGGGCATTTGTCGATAGCAAACAAGCTCCTTCCAATGCGACCCTAGTGGTGTACCGGCTCCCCAGTGCACCTATAGCCATTGCTACTGACACTTCAGACCATGCTGTGGGTGCTGTGCTGGAATGGTTGGTCGGAGGCCTTCTTCAGTGGGCAGCTCCGTCCCCCGGAAAGCAAGTACAGTACATTTGACTGTAAGCTTTTCTGTCTCTATCTGACTGTCTACCTTTTTTCTTCTCAAGGGTCGCCATTTCACAGTGTTCATTGCCCGCAAACCCTTTGTGCACACAATGCCCAAAGTTACCAGACTCTTGGTCTGCACAGCAGCAACGGCAAATGGCCTCCATACCAGAGTTCAGAACTGATACAGCCGTTGAGAACATACAGCTAGGGATTGACTCTGCTGCCATTATAGTTGACCGAGCCACTGACCCACAGGTCCAGGCTTACTGAACAGCAATAAGGGGCTGCAGTTGGCTGACATTAAGTTCAGAGAAGCTTGGTTTTCTCTCCTGTGCCATGTCGCAATCGGTCACCCTCGCCCCATAGTGCTCACAAACTGGAGGCAGACTGTTTTTGACTCCATACATGGCCTCTTGTATCTGGGCTGGAATGCCTCACAGAAACTGGTTGCACTAAAGTTTGTGTGGCACAGCCTTAGGAAGGACGTGCATGATTTGACTGCAGGCTATATAGACTGCCAGTGGGCAAAAGTTAACCATCATGTTCAGGCACCATTGGCACCTTTTCAGGTCCCTGAGTGAGAGTTTGACCATGTCAATGTGGGCCTTGTGGTCCTCTTCCCCCCCCCCCCCCCACTGCAGTTTCATGCATCTACTTACCATGGTGGACAGAACACCCAGGTGGCCAGAGGTTGTCCTTCCAGCATCGACAACGGCCACAGACATAGCTTGGGCATTCATTAGCACCTGGGTTGCTCAATTTGAGCCCCATCTGATATTTCATCTGACCATGTCCCCTATTCATTTGAAACCTCTGGACTGCGATGGCCCAGAACCATGTCATTAGGCTATATCACTGTTCCTTAAAGGCTGCTCTGAGGGCTTCCCTTACAGAAGAGTGTTGGCATGATCATCTCCCATGAGTCCTGCTGGGGCTCAGATCAGCTCTAAAAGAGGACTTGCAGTTATCCATGGCTGTTGGCCCCCAGGCAGCCATTAAAAGTGCCAGGTGATTTTATTCCTGACATCATGACCGCCTGGTCAACCTCTCAACAATGTTCCATCCACCTCAGTAAATTCAATTCCTTTGCACCTATTCTTACCTCCCATCATGGCGTGCAGCACTCTTCTGGTTCTTGTTGACACAAATTCCATCTCATTTGTTTTCGTCCTCCATGCTGTACACCAACATCCCCTTAGGCCCCTTCATGCTCCCTCATTCCAGTTTTTGAAAAGGAGAAGAAAAATTTATCATAGCTAAAGAGGGGTAAACTGGAATGTATTTTGCTAGATCACCTCAAACCGGCCCACCAAGATTTGGAGGATTCTGCTACCAACCTCCTCCCGTCACAACCAAGAGCATATCAACACACCTCTGGATGAGCCAGAGACACCTGCTGTTCCTCCACCCATGGTACATGGGACCCAAGATGCACAACTCATCCGAGCTCCATCTGGGGGGACTTGTGTATGGTAATGTAATTGGTGGAAATGTAAATAATTCACAACCACTGGCATTGAGTTGGGTTTTACTTTAAGAGGCTGGTCTGATGTGATGATGTAATTACATAAAGTACTTTTACTGCGCCTTTTGTTCAGTGTTTGGAGTGCAATTAATGAGTTGTTAAAGTTTTGCTTAAGCATAAAACACCTCGTCATTTATTTGTGAAAGCCTACACCAATAATGTCTGTAATTTCTGTAGTTATCACCAGTGGATCATTCTTCCTGTAGCATTCTTTCTTAGTGGGATTTATATGTTGAGAATTCTGAGGCTTTCATATTTCTTGAAACATTTGCTATGTTTATTAACCCACACATTTTGTGACCTATCTATTTTGCCAACCTACTTTAGTTAAACCATCCTTCATACTGATTTAATTCACACTGGTTTTCACTCTTCGTGTATCACACTCAAACTCAAAGTAAAGTATGGCCATATTGTAATTACTTTCTCCCCTATGATCCCTTTCAACAAAATCACAAATTGACCTTTTGTCATGGCGTAGGACTAGATCTGAAGTAGGTTTTCCTGTTATTAGTTTCATGACATATGGCAGCAAGAGCCGCCCCAAATTCATTATTTAAAGGCAGCTTTCCAGCAACATTGGTCACTTTGGGTTTTTATTGCTTCTTATTCAAGATGAATTCCTGTACGATTATTAGAACCCGATGGAGGGTTTTAACCTTCTTTTCCTGTCCAATATGTTGGTTGACCCACAGATTTCTTCCAACAAAATGTTTGTTGCTGCAGATTCCAGTATCTGCAGTTTCTTGTGTCTCTGATTATTAGATCCCTTTCACTTTAAGGTCATCTTATTTCTCCAGTTAAACCATCTTTTATAGGTTCTTTGTTGAAGTTTTTTTTGAATTTGCAATATTGATCTCCTTAAGGCAAGATTATCCTTTAAGGGTGGCATGGTAGTATTGTGGTGGGTATAATGCTTACAGAAGCAACTGTAAGAACGAGACTCATTTCCTGGTGTTGTCTGTGTTGAGACCTTGTGACTGGGTCTCCTCCGGGTGCTCTGGTTTTCTCCCACGTTCCAAAGACATATGATTAGGTTTAGTAAGCTGTGGACGTGTTATGTTGTTGCCAGGAGCATGATGATGCCAGCGGGCTGCCCCTAGTGCATCATCGATGCAAATGACATATTTCACTATATGTTTTGATGTTTTAATGTACATGTGACAAATGTAGCCTGCATTGTCTTTTATCTTTAGTTTTGCTATTATGTCACTATTTAATATCAAGGTTTCTTTGCCACCTCACCACATGCTGTACACCTTTCCCAACACCAGCACAATGTTATCCGCTCTCTGATCCTAAGCATCAAAGACTTGGGAATATTCAATTTGTGATGGCCGTTGCAACCATGCCCTAGCCACTAATTCTTACAAATTCCACACCCACAGAACTCTATGAAGATGCCTCATAGTTTCTTTTTCATGCTTTTTCTGAAAGTGGTCTACCTTTTCCCAACCCTTTCGTCCTTTTATTTCACTCTGTAATCTGCATCACTGTAACAAAAGAAAATCAGATTTATTTTCACATCTTTTGTATTTTCAAATGTCTGGCTTCTGATTATAATTCTACAAAAATGAGTTTACATTTCATTGTATTACAACTGTAACTTTTATTCATCATCTTTGAGCAAATTCATACTTAATGGCCTCTGTGTCTGGATTTGATGTTGATCATGTTGATTGAGAAACTATATAGTAATCCCAGTCACTTTCAGCTACATTTCCCCCTCCTTGCCCTTGTCCCCTTGATTGCAATTAGTATTGTTTGTTGGCTAATTGTTATTTAACAAGTGTCTGATTTTTCTCTGTCACTGCCAGAAGGAGAGAATTGGAGAATTTGACCTGGGTCTGATATTTAGTTTTAGCTGCGTTACCAGCCAGGATGAAATATATGCAGATAAAAATAAATGAACGTATGAAAGATCATTAGACCTAGATAGTCACAGTACTTCCTGGCTTTGTTCTTCCTGTGTATTTAGCTTGACCACCATTTTATTAACTGTTCCTGTTGTTTGTTAAATTGAGCTTATCTTCCTGGCCAGAAGGTATTGGTGATAACCAGGTGCAGCTTGGATAATGGGTCATCTATTTTTTATCTAATATAAACTGTGCAGTCTTGGTAGCCCAACTCAGCTTGAAAGCAAGGGTATTTTTCACATTGTAAGTCATTGAGAATGCACAATGTTAAAAAGGACTAGTTGTGGCTACGCAGTTACAGTAGGAATGCTTCCACCAGAGTATTAAACTCATAATTGTTATTTATGTAATTGTTAAATTTATTCAGTCAGCAATAGTAACAGTAGTATTTACAGGACAAATGCACAAAATGCATACTTATTACATTTCTTTTCTGAGTAGATTGTTGTAAATGATATGTGTTGGATGTATTCACACCTCAGTTGTTACTTCATATTGTTGTGGCTGTAGATACAATCTTTGCTGTGCATTTACTTTTGCTATTGTTCCACAGTGTATTTCACAAAGGACAAAATGGATTTGCCTATTTTTCTGTATCATATTTTACACAAAGCTCAAGTAATTGGTGACTGATTCATTACTGTCACATGTACTGAGATACAGTGAAAGGGTTTTGTTTCCGTGCCATCCAGACAGATCATTCCATGCATAATTTTATCAAGGTAATACGAAAGGGAGGAAGAAGCACAATGTTACAGCTACAGAAAAAGTGCAGTGCAGAGAGACAAAGTGCGAGGGTTACATCCGGGTGGGATGCTTTCTTTCTATGATGCATCTGTAAAAAAATGTTGAGGGTCATCAGACACGTGCCCAATATTCATAACCTTCTGGTATCCTTTATTGTCCATATTGTCCACATGGCTGGGCCAGGACAAATTGTTGTTGTGTTTCTCTTGTTAATGAATCATAACCCTTGTAAAATTGGTTTCCACAGTTGTGCAAAGCAAGTTAATAATTGCATAGTTGAAATGTTGTTATCTGTTTCAATGTTATATATTGCCATTTGGATATAAATTAAGTAGCACACAATCCGAAGTAAATTTATTATCAAAGTACGTGTATATCATCATATACAACTCTGAGATTCACTTTCTGGTGGCATTCACAGTAAATACAAAGAAATACAATAGAATCATTGGAAGACTGTACACAAGACAGATAAACAACCAGTCCGCAAAAGACAACGAACTGTGGAAATACAAAAAGAAAAATAATAATAATAAATAAGCAATAAATATTTAGAACATGAAATGAAGAGTCCTTGAAAGTGAGTCCATAGGTTGTGGGAAAAGATCAGTGATAGGGAAAGTTATTCCTTCTGGTTCAAGAGCCTGATGGTTGTAGGGTAATAACTGTTACTGAACTTGATGGTGTGGGTCCTAAGGCCCCTGTACCTCCTTTCTCATGACACCAATGAGAAAAGAGCACAGACTGGTCCTTGATGATGGATGCTGCTTTCTTGCAGCAATTCATTCATATTTTCTCTCACTCCCCCTTCCCCTCTCTCCCTCCTTATTTATATATATATATATATATCTCTCTCTCTAATACACACACAGTTATTTCAGAATCAAATCTCTATTTGGTTTCCCTAAGTCCAACCTTTCACCCATCTGAAGTGGACAAGGTATAATCAGAAGGTTTAAACACAGATACAAGCTGATAGTTACGCTCCATAAGAAACACCACCAGATAATTCCATCTATCTGCTCCTAGCTTCTGCTGCTATTCCCACTCTACCTTCCCTCATCCTCCACCCCTTCACCTGGATTCACCTATCATCTGCACGATCTTGCTCCACCTCTTCCCTTCACATTTTTGTGATAGCTGTCTCCCTCATCCAGTCCAGATGAAGAGTCACAACCCAAAATGCCAACTGTCCATTTCCTGCATAGATGATGCCTGATCTGTGTTGAATACTTGCCCTGGTTCTGCAGTTGTTGCACTGAAGAGTATTGCTCAGCATCTACTTGCGCAAGTATGTTAATCCAAGATATAACAACATCTAGTTTAACACATTCCCTCCCTTGCAGTTTTCTAATATTCAGAGCAATGGATGCCACCATATTTTACCTAAGCAGAGGTAACCCACATGCTCATCTTGTGAACGTGTAAAATAATGATAACGCACAATAGTATCACTTTTTTATCTAGGTTTTCTTGCTCAAGCTTCTGAATCCAAACAGATTTAGACTAGAGGATGAGCTTTCTGTCAGTAGCATTTCTCCCCCATACCAGCTGGTTATTTGCTTGCCTTTTCATGCCCCTTTTTCTGTTCCCAATCTGTGGAACAGCTACCCCTCTCACAGTTCCCATTCAAAACTTTTCTTTCTTTCACCTTTGGAATTTAATAAAGATACCATCTGTTCCTAGTGAATAGGGACTTTGATTGTAATGTTGGCTGTTACATGGTGCATCAGAATCAGGTTTAAAATCCCCGGCATATGTTGTGAAATTTGTTGTCTTTGTGGCAGCAGTATAAGGCAATGCATAACAATAGAAAAAGCTGAATTACAGTAAATATCAGAATCAGGTTTATTATCACCGGCATGTGACATGAAATTTGTTAACTTAGCAGCAGCAGTTCAATGCAATACATTATTCAGATTCAGTTTATTGTCATTTATAAACCACAAATGAGACATATGTTGTCTCAGTTAAAAAATGAGACAACATTCTCCAGAATGATATCACGAAAAAGCACAAAGCAGACCACATGAGAAAAACCACATAACGTTTGCTAATCCCCAGTCCAGAGTCCGGAGAGGCTGCTGCGTATCGATACTGCGCTACTGTCTTAGCATGTTCCCCGGAAAGGAACTACAAACCCATCAGACAAAACTAAAGCTACAAGACCTACACAAAACCACATAGTTACATATAGTTATAGTTAACATATAGTTTCAACAGTGCAGACAATACCATAATTGATAAAAGACTAACTGACAAAGACCACATAATTATAACACATAGTTTCAACAGTGCAAAGCAATACCGTAATCTGATAAAGAGCAGTCCATGGCACGGTTTAAAAGAAAGTCTCAAAGTCCCGACAGCCCATCATCTCACGCAGACGGTAGAAGGAAGAAAAACTCTTCCTGCCATGAACCTCCAGCGCCGCAGCTTGCCGATACAGCACTCTGGGAGCCCCGACCACAGCCAACTCCAAGTCCGTCTGAAAACTTAGAACCTCCGACCAGCCCTCTGACACCGAGCACCATCTCTACCGAGCGCTTTGACCCCGCACTGGCCGCCAAGCAACAGGCAAAGCTGAGGATTCAGGGCCTTCCTCCCGGAGATCCTTCCAATCACACAGTAGCAGCGGCAGCAAAACAGGCATTTCAAAAGTTTCACCAGATGTTCCTCCGTGCTTCACACGTCCGTCTCCATCAAATCAGGATTGTACACGGCACCCTACTTGACAGATGACAGATATTCATTCCAAAGTGGCTGCTGCACGCTGCATGCACCATCTTGCAACAGATTCCACCTTCCACCTAGCAGAGAGAGAAGAAAAATAATAATAATAATAATAAATAAACAAGTAAATCTCTTACATATATTGAATAGATTATTAAATAATGTGCAAAAACAGAAATACTGTATATTTTTTAAAAAGTGAGGTAGTGTCCAAAGCTTCAAAGTCCATTTAGGGTAGCTAAATAAAATAAGTAGTGTCAAATAAAAAAGTACTGACGGTAGTATTCATGGGTTCAATGTCCATTTAGGAATCAGATGGCAGAGGAGAAGAAGCTGTTCCTGAATCACTGAGTGTGTGCCTTCAGGCTTCTGCATCTCCTTCCTGATGGTAGCAGTGAGAACAAGGCATGATTTGGGTGATGGGGGTCCTTAATGATGGACGTCACCATTTTGAAGCAATGCTACTTGAAGCTTGTACACATTACATTTTGCAGAATAAGTCATCTAGCATCAATGTATGTTGTAAATATTCTGAACATTTAAAAAAACGGTATCCATTACTTTTTCAAGGCACAACAGGAGTTATTCTTAAATCTCTCAATGAAAGAAAACTTTAAAATCCTAAAGAATTAAATCATTGTGGAATTCAAAATTTTGCAAGACACATTTGATCTTGATGTATAATGTCCTACTTTGTTTGATTTTTAACACGCCTAGCTACTCACCACTAGAATTGATGGATGACGTAGTAACACTTAATCACATTTACAAACTGGTTGGAAACTGACTACAAACTAAATCAGGGCTCTGGACCTTATTCTAGTAGCTGGAATTCAGCTGGTTAGGTGTTTTTTTTGACTGGCAGTGAATGGCCTCCTTTATAATACGTTTTCTATGATTTGTGTGGCAAGTTTTAGCATCAGCAAGTTCAGATGGATGAAAATATTCCCTTGTACCATAGTTTATCCCTGAATTTATTTACAATACCAGTCTTTATTATAGAAAAATAATTTATTGCATTGCATGTAATAATGTTACCAATCCATTTCTAAGTATTTAACATTAAAATTCTAAATCTCAAACTGGGAATTTAAAAAAAAAACCAAAATGATTAAAACCTTTTTCAGGTCTCTGTTGAATTCACTGCCACTTCTCTTCTGAGAATATGAAACCTGCAGAAGCTCCTCTCCACTCTCCAATAGGAATTTCATCTGTCTCTCTTGCCTTGTTCATCCTTGCCCCGTCATGTCTCATTCCCTTCTTGCTTTTGATAAGGTGTTGGCCTAACCCTACTTCAGTAGCCACATCTCTTTCCTTTGCGTCAAATAGGGCAGAGCTTGTACTCTTGTAGGTCAGTTGTGGAGAGCGCCCTCTTCTTTGTGGTGGCGTGTTGGGGAGGAAGCATTAAGAAGAGGGACGCCTCACGTCTTAATAAGCTGGTAAGGAAGGCGGGCTCTGTCGTGGACAAAGTACTGGAGAGTTTAACATCGGTAGCTGAGCGAAGGGCGCTGAGTAGGCTACGGTCAATTATGGAAAACTCTGAATATCCTCTACATAGCACCATCCAGAGACAGAGAAGCAGTTTCAGCGACAGGTTACTATCGATGCAATGCTCCTCAGACAGGATGAAGAGGTCAATACTCCCCAATGCCATTAGGCTTTACAATTCAACCGCCAGGACTTAAGAACTTTTTAAAAGCTATTATTAATGCTTTTTGAGATAGTGATCTAGATGCATATCATATTTTTTACTGAGTTAAGTATTGTATGTAATTAGTTTTGCTACAACAAGTGTATGGGACATTGGAAAAAAGTTGAATTTCCCCATGGGGATGAATAAAGTATCTATCTATCTATCTATCTATCTATCTATCTATCTATCTATCTTAAAGAAAATCTAGGATGCTTCAAAATAGCATACCATGACTTTTACTCAAAAATAGGTCTCCAGCCTTTCTGTTCAGAAGATGACTACCGTACTTCTTAGCCACATCTTTGAAAACTACAGTTAGATTAGCAGTTCAAACAAGGAGCTGCAGTTCTGTAATTACATTAACCCATCCTCAATTTGAAGGTTTATTTCTACCTATCTCCAGGTTTCTTCCAGATAATCTAGCGTCCACTGCACCCAATTATTTTCGATCAACAAAATTAGCTGCGCAAAACAACTATATAAATAGTTTTCTCGCAGTTAAAATGAATGGTTGGGAAATGATATCTTAAACATTCTTCCTACTACATTAACTTTTTATATTCTTGAAGACTAGTAATATAATTGTAACATTTATGGATGTTTATTTCCTGCATTCATTTTCAAAATAATTACATCTTATTTCCAAAATGGATAGAAAGGAAGCAATTTGTATTTTAATGAAGTTGTCCCATCCTCACACTTTAAATATTAATGCTTCCTTCCTATCCTTGTGCTTATTAACTTCACACATTAGTCAATGTGAACTCCCTGTTGCATCTCGGCACTCATTACTGCTCTTGCTGCCTCTGGGATCCACCCTGGCTCCTTTACTTGCACCCACTGCCAGCCCCACACAGGACACTCTCTCCCATCAATACCTCTGCAGTCCCTCTTCTGCCATCCTTCTCCAGAATTTCCTGAACCCGTACTTAGTGCTCCTGCTGAGCTACACTTTACAAACACACTGGCGTTTTTGTGTGTTATGTCCAAATCATCGACACAAGAATCCAGTGTAAAGGTGACTTTTGCAGAGGCTTTCTCAGGTTAGGCATAATGAATACTCCAATCATCTTGTATGGAAGGTGCCTTACTGCTTTATTGCTAAGAAGATGGATGGTGTCAATGTGATAAGACAACAGCTAACTAGTTATTTATGTTTATCTTCAATTTGTCCAAACACAGACTAATTCAATATCAGACGTGTCTTGACTTAATTTGAATCAATAATCTCAGTAAGAGGTGTAGAGTGCAATAGGATTTGATTAGATTTGCCTGGTAGTTTATCATCCATGATTTTGAGAAAATTTATATGCTACCCAGACTGATTTACTTAAAAATAGTTAAGCATTCTGTGAAGTATTCCAAGCCACAGTCTCTATCCTTTGTAGCCTCCTGGATTTTGCGTCCTGTTTGTCTGTCCACTGTCCATTTCCCAAAATATAGCTACACTGCTTTTCTCAGCCCGAGTTTCAACAAACCGTCACACAGCACAATAATGGGAAGGTATTGCTCCATTTATCCAGTCAAAGTAACATACTGTAAAACAACTTGTATTTAGGGGATTAAACCCTTTTTCAAAGTGCTATTTAAAATAAACTGATGGGAAATTTTATTGTATTTAAAAGCACAGTACAAAATGTATGTGTTCATCTATACTATTCTGCAATTCTTAAATAACTCTGTAATGTCATAAACTCAAAGACTTGCTTTTCTCAGGAACTTAAATTAGTCAGGTTTTAACCCCCAAGAGTTGTTTCTACTTTGTCCCTGAAAAGGATCATACAAGTTCTTTATCATGGAAGGTGGTTACACCCTAGGAGCAATCACATTCTTTGCCTTGCCTTTTGGAAGAGTGTTTCTAAGAAGGCATCATTTCTAACATGGGACATCAGATGTATTGTTATAAAATGTGTATACTCAAATTTGTATCAGTAAAATGAAGTATTTATAAAGGTAAATAGATGTACATATGTTACTTTTCACTCATACCTGCACTCTAATTGTTTCAGTAAGTGGAAAAATACTCAGTAAAACTACACCCATAAATATCAGACATGTCTTGAAAAGTAAAGTCAAGTATTTACAAAGAGATTGAAACCTAGAATTGTTCCAGGGTTTGTATTAATCATTATGTTTATATATCTTATTAAACCATTCTTGCTTGACATGTTTCCATTATTCAAAGTAAATTCCAAAGTAAATTTATATTCAAAATACATACGGTATATGTCACCATATATTACTTTGAGATTAATTTTCATTCAGACATTCACAGTGAATACAAAGGAACAATAGAATCAATGAAAAACTACACACAAATACAGACGGCAAAACAACCAATGCGCAAAAGACTAATTGTGCAAATAAAACAAAATAATAATAATAAATAATATTGAGAACACGAGTTGTAAAATCCTTGAATGTGAATTGAAGTTTGTGGAATAATTTCATTGTTGAGAGTGGTTGAAAGGTAATAACTGTTCCTGAACCTGGTGGTGTGGGACCCAAGAGTTCTATACCTCCAAAAGAGTTTTCAGGTAGAAAAGGTATTCAGATGGGCAGGCTAAAGAATCAAACACTGTATGTAGATTCTGTTACTGTATTGCTGAAACTGACAGTTACCCCTAAAGTCTTCATATGCTGAGTAAAGTCCAGAAACCTAAATATCATTGTCAGTGATATTCTGCTCCCCTGCATGGCTCATTGGAGATAATTGGCAGATAAAACATCTTGAGAATTTCAACATTTTATATAAACATAATAAAATCCCACAGGAAAAAGATCTCTAATTTACTGGGCTCATCTGACATATTGACAGTATCAAAGCCATAATTAGCAAAAAAACACACTGTTTGCTCTAAAATAATTTTAGATGTGGATTCTTACAACTTTTGAATATTTATTTCAAAACTATATTTTTCAAATAATTTAACTATTTAGTATTTTAAATAATGTTCTCTTTTAGTTTTATTTCTACCTTAATTTTGTATACGTTTCAGTCTTTTGTTTAATTTTTGTGAAAACTTTAAAGTTTAGCTCAAAATTGAAACTTAAATTTCTTGAACAATCTATGAACTTTGTTCACTGTAACTGGGTGCTCAGCTGCCTTCATGACATCGCTGTTGCTGTACAATGGATTTTTTGGTTGCTAAAATGAAATTAACATCAAGGAAATGAGAAATTAAATGGAGTAAAGTTCATTAAGATCTTTGTGGACTGCTCTTTATATTTAAATCAACACCACATACTGTTATTTCACCATTGCCTATAAAATAAGGGCCTGAATTTTGAGACATGGTATGGGACTTTATAAGGCACGTGTAGTAGACTAAAAAAGTAGTCATTCTGTTTGGGCCTATTGCACTCACAGCTTTCCACCAATATGAATTATTCTTATTCCAAATTTATTCAAGACAAGTTAACAAAGATTGATTGCTAAGAGTAGTAAACTCTATCATTGTACCAAGTGACTAAGAACATGATATAGTGCCTTGAAAAAGTATTCAGCCCCCGAACCTTTGTTCACATGAATGAGTATCACAGCCAGGGATTTTTATCAATTTAACTGAGAATTTTTATTTGTGAATAACATGCTCCTTTTTCACATGTAGAAACCGAAAACAAGGGAGCATTGTAAAGCATGAGAAACTAAAAATTGTAAACTGGAATTTCAGCAGTTCAAAGCTATTTGCCCCCCTTTGCTCAGTAGTTAGTTGAGCACCTCTTGCCCCTATTACAGCCAGTAGTCTTTTTGGACAATGTGAAGAAGTAAGATTTACCCATTGTTTCTTGCAAAGTAGCTCAAACTGTACCAGTTTAGTTGGGGAGCAGTGGTGGACAGCAATCTTGAGATCTTACCAGAGATGTTCGATCAGTTTAAGGTCAGGATTCTGACTGGGCCCCTCGAGGACATCAATTTTCTTCAATTGAAGCCACTCTATGTTTGCTCTGACAGTGTGTTTTGGGTTGTTGTCCTGTTGAAAGATGAACTTACTCCCCAGTTTAAGCTTTCTGGCAGAGGCTAGCAGATTTTTATCCAGGGTTCCCAGTGCCTGCTACTAAAAAGCATCCAAATAGCATATGCTACATCCAGCATACTTTATAGTAGGAATGGTGTTACCCAGCTGATGGACTGTGTTAGATTTATCCCACATGTTGGCTGGTCTCGAAGGACAATGGGTGATCATCATCACAAGCCTGGGCAGAAGATCTGAAGATCCTGAGATGCCCAATCATCAAGATCCCCCTCTCGGCCTCATTAGTGTAGTCCAAAGGAAAGCTTATGAAGCAATATATTTGGCACCAGCTTGGTTACAGGAACTGCCAGAAGGATGTTCAATGATGTCCAGCTGCCTTAGGGGCTCCATTCTGGATTTGCTGTCTGGTTTACTCCCGTAGCCTTTGTCTCTCCCAAGACAGCCCATAAGGCAGTGGAGCTATTTACCCACAAGCACTAGGGCATGTCCACACACCGGTGGGTCTGCATGCTACGTGTGTAGGGGCCAGACCTCTACCCTGTCATCTGAGTCCGAAAGGAGTTCAGTTTCCATGTGTCACCAGCGAGGAGGCACTACATGAGGCTTGGTGTTGTAGAGGCTATGTACGGGCAGGGAGAGACTTGCGCATTCAGCTCTCCTTCTCATGAGACTGCTAGCCAGCGGTGGAAGCTGAAAGTGAGGGGGACAAGCACTACCCACTACACTACCACACTAGATGCATCGCAACAATGATTTTGACACCACGTGTATTGATGGGGGGAGAAAAAAAGCACATCCTTGCCTGCAAAGACTTTCCAAAAAGTCTACTGGCTGTTATAGCTGCAAGAGATTGTTCAAATAAGTGCTGAGCAAAGGGGATGAAAACTTTTGAACTGCAGATGTTGCAGTTTTTGAATTGTTAGTTTTTTGTGCTTTACAATTTTTGGGGCTCTACTGTGGGGGAAAGGACCATATCATTCACAAATAAAAATTCTCAGTAGTATCGATCAAATTCTCTGGTTGTAATACTCATTAATGTGAACAAAGGCACTATAAATGGGCTGCCTTCTTACCTTTTATCTAATATTTTCAGAATCAGGTTTATTATCACGGGCATGTGACGTGAAATTTGTTAACATAGCAGCAGCAGTTCAATGTGGTACAAGGCACCTGATGGAATGCACCCTCGGGTTCTGAAGGAAGTAGCTGGAGAGATTGCGGAGACATTAACGACGATCTTTCAGGAATTGTTAGATTCTGGCATTGTACTGGATGACTGGAAAATTGCAAATGTTACTCCACTAGTTAAGAAGGGTGGGAGGAAGTAGAAAGGAAAGGAAACATGTTAGCCTGACATCAGTGGTTGGGAAACTGTTGGAATCAATTGTTAGAGATGAGATTATGGAGTACTTGGAGACACTTGACAAGATAGGCCAAAGCCAGTATGATTTCTTGAAAGAAAAATCCTGACTGACAAACCTACTGCAATTCTTTGAGGAAATTACAAGCAGGGATTACAGGGATTCTTTGAGGATATTACAAGCAAAGGAGATGCAGTAGACATGGTGTACTTGGATTTTTCAGAAGGCCTTTGACAAGATGCCGCACATGAGGCTGCTTAGCAAGATAAGAGCCTATGGAATTACAGGGAAGTTACTAACATGGGTAGAGCATTGGCTGGTCGGCAGAAAACTGAGAGTGGGAGTAAAGGGATCCTATTCTGGCTGGCTGCCAGTTACCAGTGGAGTTCCACAGGGGTCAGTGTTGGGACCGCTGCTTTCTACAATGCATGTCAATGATTTGGACTACAGTATTAATGGATTTATGGCTAAATTTGCTGATGTTACAAAGATACATGGAGGAGCGAGTAGTGTTGAGGAAACAGAGAGCCTGCAGAGAGACTTAGTTAGTTTAGGGGAATGGGCAAAGAAGTGGCAAATTAAATACAATGTTGGAAAGTGTATGGCCAAGCACTTTGGTGGAAGAAATAAATAGGCAGACTATTATTTAGATGGGGAGAGAATTCAAAATGCAGAGGTGCAAAGGGACTTGGGAGTCCTTGTGCAAGATACCCTAAAGGTTAACCTCCAGGCTGAGTCGGTTGTGAAGATGGTGAATGCAATATTGGCATTCATTTCTAGAGGTATAGAATATATGAGCAGGGACGTGATGTTGAGGCTCTAGAAGGCACTCGTGAGACCACACAGAGTATTGTGTGCAGTTTTGGGCTCCTTATTTTAGAAAGGATGTACTGATTGGAGAGGGTTCAGAGAAGATTCACAAGAGTGATTCCAGGAGTGAAAGGGTTCCCATATAAGGAACGTCTGGCAGCTCTTGGGCTGTATTCTCTGGAGTTCAGGAGAATGAGGGGGGTTCTCATAGAAATATTCCAAATGTTAAAAAGCCTGAACAGATTAGATATGACAAAGTTATTTCCCGTGGTAGGGGATCCTAGGATAAGAGGGCATGACTTCAGGATTGAAGGACATCCATTTAGAACTAAGATGTGGAGAAATCACTTTAGTCAGAGGGTGGTAAATCTGTGGAGTTTGTTGCCACGAGCAGGTGTGGAGGCCAAGTCACTGAGTGTATTTAAGGCAGAGACAGATGGGTTCTTGATTAGTCGGGGTATCAAAGGGTATGGACATCAAACAATACCAAACGTGGTTCCAAAGTTTTCATCCTGACAGGTGGATATAACTTGTTCTTCTTTCTGCTATTTAATTTTACTCCCATTCACCCCATTTCCTTCTATTTTTTAGTTTCTCTTGATTTCAGTTTTTTACATTCATTGAGGAGAACATGCTGTGTGTGACTATCACAAGGTACCAGGTGTTAACACAAGCTTAAATAGACTTTAGTAAGGCATTTGACAAGGTCTCGCATGGGACGCTGGTCAAGAACGTTCATTGGCTCGGCATTCAGGATGAGGTAGTATATTGGATTACACATTGTCTTTGTGGGAGAAGCCGGAGAGTGGAAGTAGAGGTTTGCCTCTCTGACTGGAGGTCTGTAACTAGTGGTGTGCTGCTGGGATCAGTACTGGGTCCATTGTTGTTTGTCAGTTAAGAGAGGTGATTGATAAGTTTGTGGCCTAAGGCAGAAGAGTCAATTTTAGAAAACCTAGACTATGTTAATTTTCAACATCGTCCCCTCCTACATGTACATACATAGTCCAGCAGTCGTGGAGCATACGGATCCCTTCTTTGTAGAAGTGGTCCACAGCAGGGGTGATTGATAAGTCCGTGGGCTAAGGTAGAAAGAGATGAGTTATTAACTTCAAACTTTCTGCATTATCATTCAAAGAGTGGAACTGCACGTGCATGTAACAAGAGTGCCTTGGACCTCCAGGTGGTCCACAGCAGGGGTGATTGATAAGTTCGTGGCCTACGGTAGAAGGAGATGAGTTATACAGCTCTCATTACATGCACATGCAGTTCAACTGAGTGAAAATGCAGAGAGTTTGAAGTTAATAACTCATCTCCTTTTACTTAAGGCCACGAACTTATTAATCACCCCATGCTGTGGACCACTTCTGGAGGTCCAAGACACCGACTTCTACAAAGAAGGGATCCATATGCTCCACGACCGCTGGACTAAGTGTGTAAATGTAGGAAAAATAAATGTGCTAGGTTTTCTAAAATCGACTTCTCCTACCCTAGGCCACAAACTTATCAATCACCCCTTGTATATCAATGATCTGGATGTTAATGTGGTTAACTGGATCAGCAAATTTGTCGATGACACCAAGATTGGGGGTGTAGTGGACAGTGAGGAAAGCTTTCCTGGCTTGCAAAGGGATCTGCATCAGCTGAAAAAATGGCAGATGGAATTTAATGCAGAGAAGTGCAAGGTTTTGCCCTTCAGAAGGACCTACCAGGGTAGGTCTTACACAGTGAACGGTAGGGCACTGAGGAGTATGGTAGAACAAAGGGATCTGGGAATACAGGTCTGAAATTCATTGAAAGTGGCGTCACAGGTTAAAAGGGTCATAAAGAAAGCTTTTGGCACATTGGCCTTCATAAGCTAATGAATTGTGTACTGGAGATGGGATGTTATGTTGAAGTTGTATAAGACATTGGTGAGACCTAATTTGAAGTATTGTGTGCAGTTTTGGTCACCTGTGTTGTAAGAATTACCTCTTGTAACAATGATCAGTGAGGCACAGAGATATCTGTATTTACCGACAAGTACCTTTATTGTTTAAAAGAACAAGTACGTGAACTCATACACTAAATACCTTGTGTGTACACCCGCTAAGTATCCCTAACTCTCCTGAATAGTCAAAGAATAGCAAAGGTATTACCCAGGCAAAGGAGTTTCTGCTGGCCAGGTGTTCCTCATAGTCCCGATTCACTCACCACTTGTTTCACACAAGGTCACTCACGCTTGTATCTGCGATGGTTATTCTTCGAAGTTATTGCTACAGCACTCCGGCATCCACTTTTATATCCATTCCTTATCAATTCAAATATCACATTCCAGTGTCATTGGCCACAGGTCATGTGTCTGTCCTTTAACATCTTGTTATTGGCTCTGCTCCAAGCCAGCATCCATTTCTTGCTCTCTTCCCATCAAGTGGCAATCAATAATTTATGCCTCTGTTCTCAATCAGCAACAAGCTGGAATCACACCAGGCAGGCATCAACCCCAACATCCACAAACCTGCATGTTATATCCAACCAAAGAACCTCTCACAAATAACTTCTTATTTGGAAATGATCTCCAGTCCAGCAAATTACCTGAAGTATCATTGTCTTTTTTTAAAAGTTGATCAAGCCGAGCATGTCAGGCTCACAAAATGGAGAATAGAGTGTCTTCTCAAAATGGCAGCCTCCATCCCCAAGTACACACCAAGAACAAAGACAATTAGTCTGTCTGCTTCCATTGTCCTTGATTCATTTGAATTCACTGATTTATATAATGTAGTTCTTTCTGGCCAACACCTACCTGGAGGAAAGATGTAAACAAGGTTGAAAGAGTTCAGAGAAAATTTATAAGGATGTTTGCTGGGTCTGGAAGACCTGAATTATAAGGAAAATTTGAAGAGGTCAGGACTGTATTCTTCAGAACATAGAAGATTGAGATAGAGTTGATAGGGGTATACAAAATTATGAGGGGTATAGATAGGGTAAATGCAACCAGGCATTTTCCACTGAGGTTGGGTGGGACTACAACTCATGATCATGGGTTAAGGGTGAGAAGTTTAAGGGGAACACGAGGGGGAAACTTCTTCACTCAGAGGATCGTGAGAGTGTGGAATGAGCTGCCAGCACAAGTGGTACATGCGAGCTCAATTTCAACGTTCAAGAGAAGTTTGGATAGGTACTTGAATAGTCAGGGTATGGAGGGCATTGGTCCCAGTGGAGATCAATGGAGTAGGCAGTTTAAATGATTTTGGTATGGATTACTGTAGATGGGCCATAGGGCCTGTTTCTGTACTGTACTTCTTATGACTGTAGAATCATAATTTTTTTCTTTGAATCATAAATTTGTTACAGCAAAGAGGCCAATCATTAAAGTGTCAATATTCTAACAATTTGGAATGTAATTATTGTTTTGCTAATGGTGTGCATGCACAAAGGACTCATTTATCTTGTATGCTCACATAGCTCGCAATTGCAGCAATTTGTGGCCTATTATAGCCTCACTTACTGATGAAATATAACAGACAAATTATGCAAGGCCAGCCTGTAGTCTCGGCAGACCCATAATTGCCTTGTGTTGAAGCAGAGGATCCATCTTACTTGCCTGAAGCAACCCTGACTCCAACAGTAAGACCTACATGTGAAGGGGCTTCCATGGACACAAAGGAATGTCCACACCTGAAATGCTGCTGAAAACATTGACAGCTGACAAAGTTGCACCAGTGAAGTAGTGGGCTGTCAAAGATGTTTGATTTATTTCATAGTTTGAGGTATGTAAGAGTTAGTAAAATGGAACTAAATAAGTTTCAGAAATAATTCTAAAGTCTCTCGAAGTCTGTAACTTTGCAGACAGCCACAAAATTCACTGCTGTTGAAACACACAGCAGCAAATTTTTCATAATGCCTTGTGGCATCAGGTGAAACTTGCCTGAGTATTCTGTATCATTACTGTACTCCCAATTGCCATCATTTTAATTTGGTGAACTGATCCCATAATTAAACACCAAATTGGAATGTTTTTCAATTATACAGCAGGAAACAAAAACAAACACATTTAAAAATTCAGGGACTCTAAATTATTTTTGCACTGCAATGCCATATCCATTAAAATTGTTGGTCACAGAAGGATGTATGTTGCTTCAGGCAGTTTTTGTGTTCAGAAAGTGAAAATATTTCACATTGATTTATGAGCAATTGTACAAAATTATCCAAATGCCTCAGTCTTGCTTCTAATCGATCCATTCTGTGCTGATACCCAGCAGTGCCTGTGTATAGATAGCAGTTATAGAGAAGGACTTCACATTGACGGTTCTTGCTCTTTATACTTCCAGGTGGTGAGTCGTACTGGGGGAAACCTTTCAAAGATGAGTTCAAGCCCAATCTCTCCCATGCAGGTCGAGGCATCCTCAGTATGGCTAACTCTGGGCCCAACACAAATAAATCGCAATTGTAAGTGACATTATTCCCTGAAACATGTAGGAAAGTAAGATAGTTACAAATATTTGAGTTACTCTACAAATATTTTATTATATTTGTTGAGAGCAATACATTTGTAAAATTTTCTTCCTGAATTTTTATTTAAAGGATTTAGAACTTTCACTCTAAAGGGAAAACATACTTAAGTATTCTGGTCTTTGTTGAAACTAAGGCTTTATAATGTTTGTGGAAGAGTCACTCCAACTTCACTTCCATTATGCAGAATTTCAATTCACTGCATGCTTTGAAATTCAATTCAAATCACACAGACTCCAGGATGCAGGCCGAAAAAATACTTCCCATAATTTGAATTTTGTTAACTGATGCATTGAATATTGCTTGTTTTTTCAATGTGATATGATTTCATTTCAGTCTCCTGAATTTGCACTCAGTGACCACTGTATTAGGTAACTCCTGTAATAAAGTATCTATTGAATGTATGGATGTGGTCTTCTCTGACTTCTTTCTAACAAGACATTTTTGCCCACCCAACTGCCATTCACTGAATGTTTTTTTTTGCACCATTCTTTGTAAAGTTGTGCATGAAAATCCCAAGAGATCAACAGTTTCTGAGATACTTAAACCACCCCGTCTGGCACCAACACACATTCCATGGTGAAAGTCACTTGAATCACATTTCTTCCCCATTCTGATGTTTGGTGTGAACAACTGTACCTTTTGACCATGTCTGCATGCTTTAATGCATTGAGCTGCCGCTACATGATTGGCTGCTTATATATTTGCATTAACGTAGGTGCACAGGTGTACCTAATAAAGTGGCCACTGAGAGCAGAAAAGGAGCAAATGGTATTTCCTGAGAGAAGAGGTTATCTAAAACATTGCACATGGGCAGTTGGTCAACTTAGGAGAAAGATTGGAGATGATACTGTCTTCTGAACAAAGAAACTGTAATGCTGGCTGAGAGGAATTGGGAACAGAGAGAACTAAAAAAAAACAAGCAACTATATTTTGATGCACAATATTTGTATGGTGCAAATATGTTGTAGTGATTATGTAGATCTTACTTCTATTTTTAAATAGGAAGCCATGATCTAGAAATCCAAATTAAAGTTCCCATTTGATTATATGCTTTGCTCATAATACTTTTAAAAAATTAACTTAATATATAACCACAGAATTCTCTCGATGCAAAGAAATGTATTTTTTCATTGCATTTCCCATTTTTCAATCTATTTAGAAGTGACTTAATTGCTGTGTCTCCATATCTTCCTTGAAGTAGATAATTGGAAATCATTGTCATGCTATTAAATTTTGAAGAACCAAATCCTGATGTTAAATATCCATATGTTATGTATATACATATTAATGCATTTTCACCATTTCTTTATGATAAACTAAGTGAAAGTCTTGTTAAATAACCACCAGTACTGGCCTTAATAAAATGTTGGTTTGCTGTCTGTTAAAATACATGTTTATCTTCCTACCTATGGTTTGTGTTCTTTCTACAGAACTTTAGATTTGAAAATAAAATTATTATTTATGTTAAGTTGTGCTTTTGCTTTAATTTTAGCTTCTTGGTTCTCATATATAGGAACTGTTAACTATTTAAGGCCCAACTAAAGTAGCTCTGCAACTTAATAGGTTAACTCCTATCAGTAGTCATTCCCAAAAGCAGATTCTTATAATTGTCTTTCTGTTTTCTCAGCTTCATTACTTTCCGCTCATGTGTCTACCTGGACAAGAAACACACAATCTTTGGAAGGTAAGTTATATTAGATATTATCTCCATATGGCAAAGGATATGTGAAAGGGTTTAAAAGGAAAACTGCCACTATTGGAAGTTCACAGTAGATTGGTCAGAATTAGTGAGGAGAAAGGACAAACTTCATCGGTGTGACTTTTTACAAATAAAGATATTCTTAGTTTTCTGTTTGAGTACAAGAAATGCCTTAGTGATGCCTGATTTCTCCATCCTTTCGTTTAATTTTTACATTAATGTTCACCATGAATTAGAGGGCCAAGGCAGGAAAGGAAATATGTCAGTGCTGCTCTTCACTCTCATACGACACTCCATTAATTTGTATCAGAGATTGGTTTATTTATTTGTAACCATGCCCAAATAAGTTTAATATCATTCCTTAACCAGCTATTGCCAAAGCCCCTCAAAAATTATGCAGGCATTGTGACTATGAAACTGGAAATTTGGTCTTAACATTTATGTTGGACTAGATAAATAATGTTTTTGCTGAGAAATAGAGGTGCTCATACTAAAAGTGAATAAAATCTTACTGTTCCATTTAACATTTTGTAGGAAACCCAAGTAATTGTTAAACCACATGGGTTTCAGTTCTAAATCCTTGAATCTTCCATCCAATGAGATACCTAACATGAGCACTCCGATTTGTTCTATATATGCTGAATTGCAAATATATTATTTTATAATATATTTTTAAAAATTTAGCAAAAATGGATGTAGTTTCAAACTCATCTGTTTTTTCAGTCGCTATTTTTTTATTTATTCATTTACGGGTGTTGTCATTGCCAGCAAAGCCAGCATTTATTGCCCATCTCTAGTTGCCCTTGAGAAGGTGGTGATGAGTTGCCTTATTGAACCACTGCAGTCCCTGAGGTGTAGGTCCACCCACAGTGCTGTTATGGATGGAATTCCATGATTTTGACCCGATGCCAATGAAGGAACGGCAATATGTTTGCAAATCAGGATGGTGAGTGACTTGGAGGGGGATTTCCAAGTGGTGGTGTTCTCAGGTATCTGCTGTTCTTGTCCTTCTAGATGATAGTGGTCGTGGGTCTGGAGGTGCTGCCTTTGGTGTGTTGTTGCAGTGCATCTTGTAGATAGTGCACACTGCGGCAACTGTTTGTCAATGGTACAGGGATTGGTTGCTTGTGGAAAGGGTACCAATCAAGTAGGCTGCCTTGTACTGGATGGTGTCATGGTTCTTGAGTGTTGATGGAGCTGCACTCATCCAGGCGAGTGGCGAGTATTTCATTACACTCCTGACTTGAGCCTTGTAGGTGGTGGACAGGCTTTGGGGAGTCAAGAGGTAAGTTACACTCCACAGGATTCCTAGCCTTTGACCTGCTCTGGTAGCCGTGATGTTTATATGGCTAGACCAGTTTAGTTTCCTGTCAATGGTAACCCCCAGGATGTTGACAGTAGGGGATTCAGTGATGGTGATGCCACTGAATGTCAAGGGACAATGGTTAGAGCCTCTCTTGTTGGAGATGGTCATTGCCTGGCACTTGAGGAGCTTGAATGTTACTTGCCACTTGTCAGCCCAAGCCTGGATATTGACCAGGTCCTGCTGCATTTGGGTATGAACTGCTTCACTATCTGAGGAGTCATGAATGGTGCAGAACATGATGCAGTCATCGGCAAACATCCCCACTTCTGATCTTATGACGGAAGGTAGGTCATTGATGAAACAGCTGAAGATGGTTGGTCCTAGGGCACTACCCTGAGGAACTCCTGCAGTGATGTCCTGATGATGAGATGATTGATCTCAAACAACCATAAACATCTTCCTTTGTGTGAACTATGATCCCAACCAGCAGAGAGTTTTCCCACTAATTCGGATTGACTCCATTTTAGCTAGGGCACCTTGATGCCATACTTGATCAAATGCTGCTTTGATGTTGAGGGCTATCATTCTTACTTCACCTCTGGTATTTAGCTCTTTGGTCCATGTTTCGACCAACGAGGTGATGAGGTCAGGAGCTGGGTGGCATTGACAGAACCCAAACTGGGCACCTGTAAGCAGGTCCAATGGTTGTATACTATATTTCAAATTGTATTTGTGTCAGTGGACTCTATGTGTCCAGATGAGGAAAATTGTTCCATCATTTATCCCTGGAAATGATTGGCCCAAGTGAATCCGGACTCTATTTCTGGTTCATCAACAAGTGTTGTAAAGATGTTAGTAGCTAATTATAGATTTCAAAGTTCCCTTATCCCCAAATCTGCTTTAAAATGGTCTACATTCAGCTTTCAAATAAAGCAAATGCCGAACTTTTAAAGACCCTCCAGTCTTTTAGCACAAATTTAGACCACACCTTGCCATTATTTTTGACCTGTGTACTCTCCTTTGTGTTCTTTCACTGTACCATGATTTTAATTCCTTGTTCTTCTTTTCTGATCCCCAGTATGTAACCAAATCCTTAGCCTGTTTGGCATCTCTCCCTTAACCTGCTGTCATTCTATTGCTTTACTGTTTGGTGTGCACGCGAATGCCTGAGGGTAGAGTGAGCATTGCTCTGTCCCTGGTGTTGAACCTTACCAATGTTTTGGTTTTGAGTAGTTGGAATTTGCTATTTGTTTCTCACTGCTAATGTTCTCTGTAATTTACTCTACTACATAAACACAAGTAATTTTAATGAGACCTGTTAAGTTAATCAACCACGGTAAGCTGCCCCTGTTTTGTACTTAAGTGATCAAATTCAGGGGTAGTTGATGGGAATGTGAAGAGAATAAAATAGGATTAGTGTAAATGTGCCCTTGTGGTAAGTGTGAACTCCTTGAACTGAAGGACCAGTTTCTGCACTATCTATCTGTAGGACTATTCAGAATCAGAGTAATTTTAATTTTATTAAATTGGTCCATCACATTATAGAGGCAGACAATTGGCTGCTTTATACCACGGATGTGCGCGGGTCATTGTGCCTACTGCACATTTGCTGTGATCCACTGATTCCATATTTTCAAAGGTTCAAAGGTCCAATTTAATGTCAGAGAAATGTATACAATATGCATTCTGAAATGCTTTTTAAACACACAACCATTTGTTATCATCTTTCTCTATAAGGCAGGGGACTGCTCAAATCAAATAGATCCAATGGCCAAAACAAACTGGACCTAAGCCTGAGGACTGTTCTTTTTAATGTGTGACATAAGCTGAAACTAATAAATATACACAAGGAAATCTGCATATGCTGGAAATTCAAACAACAACACACACAAAATGCTGGTGGAACACAGCAGGCCAGGCAGCATCTATAGGGAGAAGCGCTGTCAATGTTTTGGGCCGAGAATAAATATACTATGTTTTTAATATATTTTACACTATTTCTTTATGGTAAAATAAGTTCTTATCAAGCTTAAGACCATTGTTAGAGGGAAGGATGACGTTTTGGCCCGGAGCTCTAATAGGTTGGCAGTATTCCAGTAGACTTTCCTCCAGGCACTGCCCAAGAGATCCCTCTTGCCTCCCCATCCCTCTTTCTGACCTGCCTGACTGAAGATCAACTCCCAGCCTTGCGGCCTTTGTGTTCTCTCTCAGGTCACCAGCAAAAGAAGCTCTTACACTGGATATGGTACACAGACTGGCACCCAACAGTGATATCAAGTGGCGCCAATTTGTAATTTATTCATAAACAGTTGGTCTGACTCTAGGACTCAAGTGGTTTTTTTTTTACCCAACACATCAGAATCAGGTTTATTATCACCGGCATGTGCTGAGACACCGCTCCCTAAAAATGTCCTGGGTACTTTGTAAGCTAGTATCCAAGATGCAGCTGACTAGCTTCTTTCGGTCCTGTGCAGTAGTCCCTACCCCTCCACACCAGACAGTGCTGCAGCCTGTCAGAGTGCTCTCCACAGTACAACTATAGAAGTTTTTGAGTGTATTGACATGCCAAATCTCTTCAGACTCCTAATAAAGTATAGCCACTGTCTTGCCTTCTTCATAACTACATTGATATGTTGGGACCAGATTAGATCCTCAGATATCTTGACTCCCAGGAACTTGAAGCTGCTCACTCTCTCCACTTCTGATCCCTCTATGAGGATTGGTATGTTTTCCTTCGTCTTACCCTTGCTGAAGTCCATAATCAGCTCTTTCGTCTTACTGATATTGAGTGTGAGGTTGTTGCTGCGGCACCATTCCACTAGTTGGCACGTCTCATTCCTGTGCGCCCTCTTGTCACCACCCATGATTCTACCAACAGTGGATGTATTGTCAGCAAATTTATAGATGGTATTTGAGTTATGCCTAGCCACACAATCATGTGTATATAGAGAGTAGAGCAGTGGGCTAAGCACACACCCCTGAGGTGCACCAGTGTTGATTGTCAGTAAGGAGGATGTATTATCTCCAATCTGCATTGATTGTGGTCTTCCAGTTAGGAAGTTGAGGGTCCAATTGCAGAGGGAGAGACAGAGGACCAGGTTCTGCAACTTCTCAATCAGGATTGTGGGAATGATGGTATTAAATGCTGAGCTATAGTAAATGAACAGCATCCTGAGGTAGGTGTTTGTGTTGTCTAGATGGTTGAAAATCGCATGGAGAGCCATTGAGATTGTGTCTGCTGTTGGCCTATTGTGGATTAAGCAAAATGCAATGGGTCCAGTTCCTTGCTGAGGCAGGAGTTCAGTCTAGTCATGACCAACCTCTCAAAGCATTTCATCACGGGCGATAGTCATTAAGGCAGCCCACATTATTCTTCTTAGGCACTGGGACCTGGAGGAACCTCTGACATCAGCCAATCTGACACAAGACTTGTGATGTGCAGCAGCAATTTAGCCCATCTCCCAAAAAAAAATGAAAACAAGAGTCTGGAGGAGCGTTGTCAGGCTACGGGACGGATATTGATCAGTCAGTAAGAAGTGCCAGATAGCCTTTAGTCGTGATGATTGTGACCATGCATTTTGGGAGAACTAAGGATTGATATACACAATAAATGGTGGGGCTGTGTAAGTTTTCTGCAACAGTGGAGTATTGGTATACGAGTCCAAGGATCCCAGAAGGTAACAACATATAGAAATGGTTGAGGGGGCATATTGGACATTGATCGTGGCATGGCATGGACTGCAAGTTATGGGACAAATGTATAAAACATTGAAGTGCTGTGCTCAAGTTAACATGAGAAAAGAGATTCAGCAGGATGGTGCCTACATTAAAGCATTTAAGTCATGAGGAGACCCTGGATGGGTTGGGTTTGTTTTCTTTGAAGCAGAGGAGACTGAGGGAGGAGCTGATTGAAGGAAATAGATACGATTGTTGGTTAGAAACTTCTCATAAAAGCAGATTGCACAGGTTTAGAATAAGGACTAGATGATTTGGAGAGGATCTGAGTAAGAGTCTTTCCTCCCAGAGAGTGGTAGAGTCTGGAATGCACTACATGAGAGGGTGGTGGAGGCAGGGACTCTCACACAATGTAAGTTTATTCAATGAGCCCTTTAATCACCAGGGTAGAAGGCTATGGACAAGTGCTGGAAAATGGAACTAGTTTCGGCAGGCTCTTGGTAGAGGTAGTGGTGGGAATTGAACCACAATTGGTGATTGTTGGTTGGTACTGTAAAGTATAATTGTTGCCTTTTTGAAGTATGTGGGATCTTCTGCTCGTATCAGTGAGAGTTGAAAATATCCTTGAATACTCCAGCTAGTTGGTTGGCTCAGGTTTTCAGAGCCTTACCAGATACCCCATCAGGACCTTCTCCCTTGTGAGGGTTCACTCTCTTTAATTAGATGAGCACTTAAAAGCTCAAGCTGTACACCACGTGCCAGCAGAAGGAAAGAGCATTTATAGTTACTTAATAGACACAGTGGGCTGAAGCACCAGATTCCATGCTCTTTGACTAAAATATTTCAAAGTATTCAACATTAAGAAGGACAAGCAAAAAGGAAAATGAGGTGGGATATTGCTCAGAGTAAAGGATGATGTCAGTACAGTAAATAAAGAGACTTGGCTTAGAAGCTCATGGTATAGAATTATACCATGAGACAAATGTCTATCAGTGTATTTTATAAACCTACCAATCCCCACGGCTATATTGACTATACCTCTTCCCACCTTGTCTCCTATAAAAATATTATTCCCTTTTACCAGTTCCTTTGTCACCGCCACATCTGTTCCCCGATGAGGCTTTCCTTTCCAGGGTATCAGAGATGTCCTCCTCTTTTAAAGAATGGGGTTTTTCTTCCTCCACCATCGATGCTGTCCTCACCCACATCGCTTCCATTTTCCCAGATGTCTGCACTCACCTCATCTTCCCATCACATTAACAGGGATAGAGTTCCTCTTATCCTCACCTGTCACACCATGCGCGTGGTATCTCTACATTTGTGAGATTCCGATCCTCATTCCCATTCTGACATGGTTTCTGAGGCTACTCTCAGGTTGGAGGAGCAACACCTCATTCCGTCTAGGCAGCCTCCAACCTCAAAGAACACCTCACAAGTAACTTCTTTGGAAATTATCTCTAGTTCCACAGATTACCTGAAGCAGCATTGTGTCTACTTTAAAACACAGAAAGCAAAGCAACTCACAAAATGGAGGAGGTCAAAAAGCTCCCCAAAATGTCAGCCTCCATCTCCAAGCACGTGGCAGGAACAAAGGGAATTGATCTGTCCGCTTCCACTGTCCTTGACCCATTTGAGTTTGACAATTTCTTCCATATTCTAAATCCACCATGGCCAACAAATGGGGGCTGTTTTCTTGGGTCTCTGAATAGTAATTATGATGAATGATGGTGTAAATTAGGAAGTCAGAGGTTGTGAAGGAGCTTTAATCAACATATAGAGTGGTTAAGTTAAACTGGTACTAACTGTGGATGATGAATTCCCAGAATATTTATAAGTAGATTTCTAGATTGGTATGTTGAGGAACCAACTTTGTCAGGCTGATGGCAGAACAATAAAAAGAGATAATTTTGTTTTAATGTGGCTGCAAAGAAAGTGCCCATCAAATGATAGAATTTTCCAGTAAATTCAGAACTGATGTGGTTTAATCTGTACAAAAGAAACTATAGAAGTACAAAGTGCATGTTGGTGTGGTAAGATTGGAAAGCTATATTAAATATAACAATGGATAGGCAATGCCTAGTATTTGAAAAAAGCATTATTTGTACACTAGATTCAACAGGAAAAATGATCCAATCATAAATTAGAGGAAGAATTAAGAATTAAAAGAATTAAAATTCAGAAAAAGGCATTTAAGCTTCAAAAATAAGCAGCAAACTTGAAGACTAAAAATTCAGCAAAGGATAGCCAAGGGATTGAGGAAGAAAAAAATTAGAAAATAAAAATAAGCTAGTGACAAACGAAAGTGATTATAAGAGCTTCTATCAATATTAAAAAAGGAAAAGACTAACAAGGGGAAAAGATGGGTTCTTTAGGGACAACTGAATAACGATAAGAAATATTATAGGAATGGCAAAGGAATTAAATAAATCCACTGAATGTTTCTCAGTTTTCAGAGGAGCGCTGAAGAAACCTCTCAAATATATGAGGCAATGAAGGCTGTTGTGCAACTGAGGAAATAGAAGGTATAAATGATAATGTAGAAATCCTACAAGTGAACTTAGTAAGCAGGAAAACTAAGTAGTTCTCGATCCTGGAGCTTTGAAAAGGGTGACTGCGGATGCTCAGGTTATTCCCTTAGAGAGCTCTTACAAATTTTGGAATGAATACTGCAGATTGGTTTATTGAAAATTAAGTTGATATTATTGTCTTCTGTATCAGAGTACAGTGAAAACTTTGTATTATCCATTCAGATCATTTAAACACTTTAGTGCAGTGAGGTACAGCTCAAGGCATCAGAGTTCCGGAGTTCAATTCCAGCGTCCTCTGTAGGGAGTTTATACGTCCTCCCTGTGGAATGTGTGGGTTTTCCCACACAATAAGGTGCAAGGCAGATTGTGAGGACAAGATTCCATCTTAGTTTACCAAAGATGCTTTCAGTAGTCTCGTAGTAGTAGGATAGAAGCTGCACTTGAGCCTGGTGCATTCTTTCAGGCTTTTGTATCTTCACCCGACTGGGAGGAGGGAGAAAAGAGAATGTCTGGGTTGAGTGGGATCTTTGAGTATGTTGGCTGCTTTACTGAGGCAGTGAGAGGTGTTGACAGAGTCCATGGAAGGGAGGCTGGTTCCTATCCACAACTCTCTGCAGTTTCTCATGGTCCCGTGCAAAGCAGTTGCCGTACCAAGCCATGGTACATCCATACAGATTGGTAAGGATCTAATGGGGCATGCCAAATTTACTTTGCCTTCTGAGGACATAGAGGTACTGGTGTGTTTACTTGGTCACAGTGTCTATGTAGTTGAACCAGGACAAACTTTCAACCCTCTGAATCTTGGCACCACTGATGAAAGTAGGAGTGTGTACACCATGCCTCTCCCCTCCTTTTCTCAATGACATGCTTTTATTTTTGCAGGAAAGGTTGCTGTTATAACATCATGCCAGTAGGCTCATTTCCTTCCTGTACTCCGACTCATCTTTTTTTTTTAGCCTCAGCCCATATGGTGCTATTTGTAAAGTTATACGTGGAGTTAGAGCAGAATCTGCCATGCAGTTTCAGGGAGTAGAGCAGGGGGCTAAGGATGCAGAGTTGTGGGGCACCAGTGTTGAGGATAATCATGGTTGCTGACTCTCTTGACTGATTGTGGTCTTTTGATCAGGTAATCAAAGATCCAATTGCAAAGGAGGTGATCAGTGTCTGATCTAGGTGTTTGAAGATGAGTTTGCGTGGAATTATATTACTGAAGGCAGAGCTGTAGGCAATAAACAATAAACTTATTACAGGTTTCTGTACTTTCCCAACTTGAGATCCGTGGACCTCTTGGTTAATGGTAAGGGTCCATAGCATAAAAAAAGTTGGGAGCCTTGCTCCAGTGTAAGTGCTTTTACTGTCCAGATGCTCCAGAGATAAGTTTATGGCCCAGGAGAAGGCATCCGCCACGAGCTGTTTGGTGATAGGCGTATTGAAGTGGGTTGAGCTTGTCTGTGCAGCTAGCATTTGTGATTCTAGTAAAGAAAAGAGGAAGAGAGCATGCAGGGAGCTGTTGACTCTCTAGCCTGACACTGATGGTAGGTAAAGTACAGGAATCTGTAATAAGCGTTGTGAGATGAAGACAGTTGGAAAATAATATAATGAAGCAGAGTCAAAATGAAATTAAGAAATTAAAGATACGATTAGCTTTATTTGTTACATGTACTGCACATTGAACCATGCAGTAAAGTGAAATTGTTTTTGCACTGCCTTTTCAGGGTAGCAGGCAAATGGTCCACACTAACCAGTTCTTGAGCCTGCAGTATTCACAACCTGTGTCATCCGTTTAGCTGAGGGGGCAGAGTAATATTTCTATATCTTAGCAGATGACATGAAGCTAAGTGGGGATGAGAGCAGTGATAAGGATGCTAAGTGGCTTCAAGCGAATATAACTAAACTAAGTGAGCAGCTAGGCATTTTGGCAGATGGAGCAAGGTGAGGTTATCTATTTTGAGGGTTGCAACAAATAATCAGCAACTTTTAAACGGTAAGAGGTGAGATCATGGCTTTTCTTGTACACATGTCATTGAATGCTAACATAAAGGTTAGAAAGACAAATGGTGTGTAACCTTTAGAGGATTTCAGTACAAGAATAAAAATGTTATTACATAGGTCCTTGATCACACCATATCTTGAAGTACTTTGTACAGCTTTCATCTCCTCAATTAAGGAGAATATATTTGCCCTGGAAGGCATGTAGTGAAGTTTCAAAAGACCAGTTCATGAATATCAGTCACATTATAAGAAGATACTATTTGGGCTTAAATTCTGCTCTTTAGAGTTTTGAAGAATGAGGGTGACTTAAGAGCTACAACTTTGATGAGGGCTAAATAGGATAGGTATGAGGAATGGACTAAAATGAAGATCAGCAACCACCTTATTGAATAGTGAGCATGATCAAAGAACTAGGTGGCCCGGACCTGCTTATATTCCATTCATTATTATGCCTAGTAGGGTCTGATTGGGCTCAGTTCAGGTCACCAGACACTACTGCAAACACTGCTTTGCCCTTTTGTTGTATATAATTTAGAAAGACTGAAAAAAATATTTGAATGCATTCCACTGAGCTGAATAGCTGTTGCCAGGAATTGAAATGTAATCTATTTGAAATACTTCTGGGTTTCAGTTACCTGAAAGCATCTTGCCTACACAGGAGTGAGGCAAGTGGTGATTCTAGATGTTAAAAGGAGCAGAAGGCACTTGAGGACAAAATAAACGGCCTCAGCAAGTTATTGTGATTCTGAAAGCACACCTTGAAGTGACAGTGGTAGCAGATTCAGCCATAATTTTCAAAACTCATTCAGGATGCCCATCTTTTATAATTAATAAACTGAATAACAATCTTTGCACATAATATTATAGATGTGTTCAAATAAAACATTTGATGCAAAATTAAAATGTGGAATGCAATCTAGAACAAATTTTACAAATTGATATCATCAAGCAACAGCAGGACTCCAATTGGAAGGAAAGGCAGATGAGAAGATGGTGGTAGTTAAGGCATTCTACCTTGTTTAAGAATCTATTTTGAACTGATTCTACTCAATTCAACTGAGTAGAAATTTAGAAAATTTAAATGATAATACAGGGTAGTAATAATAAACATCTCCAATTAAAATTGAAGTAAAATGATTTAAAGAAAGATTGAAGCTTCTTTAATCTAAAAGCACAGAGGCATCTGTAGCACAATAGAGTAATAGCACAAATAAGAAAATAATAGGTATGATTCAACAACTGTTATGGAGACATTATAAGTGATCAAGATTTGCAATTAAATTCAAGATACTTAGGCTTTAAAAGAGAAGTGGTAGAGCCTGACAGTAAAGGATGAGAGCCAGGCAACTCAGAAAACAAGAAAGAGAAGTCGATGGATAGAACTGAAGTGTTGAGCTCGGGGATGTTGTCCATTGTCTCCTCATTCTGCTCTTGGTAGTGATAATGGAAGGGAAGATATAAAAGGGGAAGTTAGAGGTGCATGTCAGGTCATAGCAATCATGAGAACCTCGGCACATAGACAGGAAAATATTGAGCAGTAGTTGTGTGGGGGATCAGTTTTGTATCTGGGAAACGACATGTTTAACCCCATTGGTATGGGATTCAAAATATTGGTTTGTATCACTTCATCTCATCTAAATGTTCTGAGGAATTATTTTAGAGTGTATTTCCACCTCACTTCATTGTACATTGTGTTTGAGCTTAGTGATTCCTTTGTATTGTTTTAAACTTTGTGTAGATGCCATAGATGTCTGCAGCCTCAGGGCAGCGACACTGTCTATGGTGCACATTTATGTCTATTTCATCGAGGATAAAGCAATTTGTTTTGTTGTATGAACTTTCTTGATGAAATTGCCTTCCGCAAAGGGAGAATTATATGTTTCTGCTGTATGTGTCAACCTTTGGTTCTTAAGCAGGAGTTATTTTTAAAATTTGAAATGAATTCACTCTTTGTTCTTGTGATATTGGCTTTAAAACACTTGTGTCATTCACTTTAATGGCCCAAGCAAAATGGCAGCATTTAAAAGTGATGTGCCTTTCATTGGCAATTCAGTGAATAATGTGGCTGCCAAAACTCTTAACTGGACAAAAAATATGCTGAAGAATTCAATTTATGTAGTTTCATTTTACAAAGCCATAATTCTTCCTTTAATGAGCTAATAATTATCAAATTCAGTTTCCATTAACTTTCTCAGAATCTGTAGATGCCAAGAAATGGTGGAGCTGGTCAGAGTTGGCAAACAATTCCTTTCAGGGCTTCCCAAAGTTACTGCACCTCTTCCAAGATGAGTATAATGAGTGATGGAGTACTCTTCACACTCCTGGATGGAACTGCTGCAAAAGAATTCAAGAAACCTGTCACCATCTCAAACAAGATGCTCAATCAGCAGTCTGCCCTCCATTTTAAGCATCCATTATGGCAACTAGTGTCAAAATGTATTGCAACAGCTTCCAAACCTACATCACTTCAGAAAAGCAAGGAGATGGTTCAAGTTATGGGAAGGAGATGGTATAAGAGCAAACTCTGCTGCTAATAGCATATTATCTGAAACTACCCAGTTTGTAGTATATTAGTCTTGTTGGTTGCCACGTCAGGACAAGATCATTTCTAATTGCCCAGCTTTGTAGAAGTATTTTCAGCACAGAGACTACAGTCAGATAGTCAACTAGCTCAAAGACAGCTTTTATCCCATTGACTGGTCACCTGCCTAGTCTGATAAGATAGACTCTTGATTTCACAGTCTTCCCCATTAGAATCTTGTCTGCCTGCTCTGCACTTTCTCTGTAACTGCAATAATTTATTCTGGATTCTGTTATTGTTTTCCCTTGTACTGCCTCAATGCACTGTTGTAATGAAACAATCTGTATTGGATGGCATACAAGTATTTTACAACACTTCATGCATTTGACAATAATAAACTGATTTACCATTTTACCAGTTTACTTTTCAAATGACAATGTGGGGAAGAAAATAAATTATGGCTGTTGAACAGCACCCATAACCCCAGAATGATTGTTTTAAACATTGAGGCATAGTCTAATGATGTGAATTCCAGATGAGCTACAATGTGTTTTTCTGCCAGCTCCTGTTTATCATGGAAATTTAGTCAAGCACAAAACCTGTATCTACTAGAATTTGACACATACACTTAGTGGCCACTTAATTAGGCACACTTGCAAATATCTAATCAACCAATCATGTGGCAACAACTCAATGTATAAAAGCATGCAGACTTGTCAAGAGGTTCATTAGCTGCTCAGACCAAACATCAGAATGGGGAAGAAATGTGATCTAAGTGACTTTGACCATGGAATGATTGTTGGTGCCAGATAGAGTGGTTTGAGTAGCTCAGAAACTCTGATCTCCTATGATTTTTTCTAATCGGTCTCTAGCCTTTTGCAGAGAATGGTGTGACAAGAAAAAAAAACATTCAGTGAGCAGCATTTCTATGGGGGAAAACACCTTGTTAATAAGAGGGGTCAAAGGAGAATGGCCAGACTGGTTCAAGCTGACAGGAAAGCAACAATTAACTAGAAATAACATATACCTTCTTTGTATGTTAGTTTTATGACTGTGGCTTCCCAAATTACGATTGTAATAGTTAAGTTAACATAATAGTTACAGTGCTACATGGCTGTTACTGTGACCAGAGCCAGGATCCAGAGTGTGGGAGGTGTGTGCATCCATAGCTAGGGTCAGGAAAGTGGGTAGCTGTGATAGCAATTCTGCTGTTTCCTGCCTCATTAGTAACCATTTGGTACAACCGTAATGGATGGTGAGTAAATTTAATATTCAGTCAATCTCCTCCTTGTCAGGCTGCAGTAAATTAAAAGTTGCTTGTTTTAACTAATTGAAACTCAGAAGATGAACTGCACATGGAAGTTATTATATCCATGGAGGACTTCACCCTGTACGTTGTTGTAACCCTAGTGTCATGGCTAGTGGCCTTGGATGTAACTGCATTTTTTTTATTATTCACGACAAGTATCCCATTGCGGATTATGAGGAATTGGTGTTATTGGAAAATGTCTTGAGAGGAGAAGTGGATGTGGAGATGAAAGAGTGAGCCAGTGAGTTGCAAAAGGAATGTCCCTTTCAAAAAGGTGAAAGGGGGGCTGGAATGGCCATGTGGAAGTTAAGGCATGGTGGATATTGGTAACAAAAATGAAGATTTTTGTGCCAGTGCAGGAAGCATTGCTACTATAGTCATCGCTGTACCAGAGATGAGGAAAGGGGACTGAAAGGGATTTTCACAATCTACTGCAAAAAGATCGAAATAGTTCACAGCTGTGCAAACTCTGTGACCACTGTTTCGATTTTGAGAAAGTGAGTGGAATTGAAGCAATATCATTCAATCTTCTCAGAGCCAGGACATCAGTGCTGGAGTCCCTCAGCCAAAATATCTTTAGCTGCTTCATCCATCAGAAGGTCACAAGTGAGGATGTCCACTCGTTTCCCAGTATTCACTTACGTTTACAACTCCTGAGCTGGTGAGGCATGTAGAAATGGCATGGCAACAATGAGATGTGGACCAATAATAAGAAAGTAACATTTATACCAACAAACCACCTGCATACTGCAACGGGTGCAGTGGCATTAGCATTGCTGATTCTCAGACCATTAGCTTCCTTGGGTCATCACTTTCACTACAGAGAGACTGGACTGAGCCGGCAAATGTAGTAGCTACAAGAACAGTTCAGAGGCTGAGTCTCCTGCAGTCAGTGGTTCACCTTGTGGCTTTCCTGGATCTTTGCAATATTTATCAGATGAAAATCTGAAATATGATTGAATGCTTTTAATATCTGGTTAGAGATTGGAAGAAACATGAGGTAGGTACTGTAGGAGCAGATGAGACTATAATTATGTAATGCTTACAATTTTAAGCCTAGAGTCGGAAGATAGTAGGACAGAGTCCGGAAAAAAATGCGATTCTGGGCTTATAAATATGGCTTTGGAGCACACAGTGAGCAAATTATAATGGAGCTTTAAAAACAAGAATTTGCACACAACTGCACAATTATGTCCAATTCTGACACTGAAGGTCTTGGAAGGGATGCAGAAAGGATTTACTGGAAAGCCTCAAAGGTAAAGGTTTTGTGTGACAGGGAAAGGTGGAGAAGCTGGGATTAGTCTCAAAAGAGCAATAAGGGCTGAAACTGATACAACTAAGATACTTAAAGCGATCCAGGCAGAGCAAGTAAAAGAAACTGTTCCCTTTGATGGAGCGTTCAAAAAATGGAGGGGAGGAGATGGATTTAAAGTGATTGGCAAAAGAATCAAAGGTGACATGATTTAAAACTTGTTTCTCCATCAAGTGGTTCGCATCTGAAGCGTATTGCCAGACAGGGTAGTGGAGGCAGAGTTCAAAAGGCAATATGTTTGGAAGGAACAACATTTTGTGGGTCTTTGGTGACCAGCTGCACTGCTTTTGTGGAAAGTCAGCTTGGATTTGAAGGGCTGGAAGGTGGCCGCCTTTGGTGTTTCTATTCCAATAACTCATTGAATATGTGGAGCAACAGCAAGAAGCTCAGCAGTACCCACTGCACGGCAGCCGATTAATTTGGCATCTCCTATCATCCCCTTAAATAATAACACCTAGTTTCAGTATGTACAGTTTACAAAAGTAGCTAAGCAACTCACCAAAATTTCCTTCGCATCAGCTCACAAACCCACGGCTACAGCAGCCTTCAAGTTTATGGAGACCAGGTGAAAGTGAGTACCTTCACCTGCATGTCCTTTCAGGGAGCTTATCATTCTGCAGAAACATATTGCTCTTCCTTTATCATTGTTGATTTTAAGCCTAGGAACTTCCTGTATAAAGACATTTTAAGTACCTTTTCCACAAGAGGTGTTTCAGTTTCATGTAGCAAGCTCAGCTCTGTAGCTTATGTGCAGTTGGGGATGAACATTAAATTCCTGCATTGTCAGCAACACTATAGCACAAATGAATGAAGTAAAGGTTTGCGCTTCAATGCAAGTGATGTGAAGCAGGCGATAACTTTACTGGCCAGCATCAATCAGAATTCCTTTCTACTTAATTGGCTGCAAACCGATGTAATCAGAATATAGATGATCAGTGAGAATAATAAAATACAGGCTTAATACTACAAAGTTTTCATTAAGCATAATAACAAATTACTGCGGCAAGGTTCATAGGGATGGTTTGAGGACAGAGTTGGGATTGGATTAGGATTTAGGGAGAGGGATGTGGGAGAGTTAGAAATTAGGCCAGATTCTCAACCTCTGCTCTGCATTCAAAGACCAGTGATATGGACATGGGATGAAGGATACACATGGAGAGACCAGTGAGGTCGAGAGCTTGTGCCCCTACCCTTCACCCCAAGGGCAGCGAGTCTACAGCAGGTTCCAGGATCAGATTTCTGTGCCGGCTGGAGGCACAGGGGTTGGTGAGCACTTAGGTATGCAAGTCAGTGAATCTAGAGTTTGGGGTCCTTATTCGTTGTCATAGGCAAATCCTGGGTTGAAGCCCAAAGGTCAACTGGAAATCCGTAAGTCGAGGCCTGATGTCCGGAATCCTGGATCTGCAAGTCTGCACGTCCACCAGGGAAGTCAAAGGCCCGATGTCTGTGAGTCCACGAGTCCACTGAGGCTGGAGGACTGTCTGTGTGTATTCATGGGTGGCAGGAAGGAACCACTTTCCTCCCACCCTGGAACTCACACTGACAGTCCACCGACTTGCTTTGCTTTTGTTCTGTTGTGTCTGATTATCTCTTTCTCTCAGATGACTCAGTACAAAGCCCAGTCTGCCCACAGCACTGTTTTGAAGAAGTGGGGTGTGCGGTGTCGTGGCAAGTATTTCACCATCAATCAACATTATTAGAATTAACTATGTGGTCGGCTATTTCATAATGGAATGAACACCTTACTGTGCTCCAATTGGCTGCCACATTTTTTACATGACAACAGTGACCACACTTCATAGCTGTTAATCACCTGTTCCCATCCCCTATATGTGCCTCTTTTGGGATGCCCTGGTTTGGGGTAATTGCATGCATATCCCTTTCTTTAACCACTTGCTTGCATTCAAGAGCTCCACACAAAGTTCTTAGATGTGTAAAGCAACATCAACCTAAGGGGAACAATCACATCTGGAGAGACTGTCAAAGCATTTTAGAATCTGATGATGGACGGTCAGTTCTGCTTCAAGTGAATGAATGCAAGGGGAGAAGCAACAACATTGTTTAATGTTATTTCCAGAGCCCAAGTGTAAAGGAGAACAAAATAATTGTTACTCCAGATCCGATGCACCACAAAAACACACAGTAAGATCAAGAACACAATACAGTTGGTCCTCATTATCCGCCAGGGATTGGTTCCGGGACCTCCCGCGGATACCAAAACATGCAAATGCTCAAGTCCCTTATATAAAATGGCGTAGTATTTGCATATAACCTGCGCACATCCTCCCATATACTTTAAATCATCTCTAGATTACTTATAATACCTAATATAAGGTAAATGCTATGTAAATAGTGGTTATACCATAATGTTTAGGGAATATTGACAAGAAAAAAAACTGTACCTGTTCCTCTCGCTCACAACACAAGCAGCGAACAAATGAAACGCGAGGTAAACAATGATCAAACAAGAGTAAAACTTGTAATGCCTGTACAGTAGCTGTTACACTGTCTTGTTTAGGGAATAAGGACGCTTTGGAGGAGGCTCAATAATACTAAAGTCAGGAACTGTGGAGGTTGAGGGCTGAAGATCTTCAAGCATTGAAAGTCGAGACTTCAGAATTAGCCTTTGAGGAATTGCTTTGACCATGTAATTGCTTTTTAGGAGCCATTTTTTCACAGGAACAAAGTAGCGAACGAACAAGATACTCGAATGATGCTCGAACAATGAGTGCTGAAAGAGCACTTCGGGTTTTCTTGATTCGCAGTTGGTTGAATTCGTGCATGTGGAACTCGCAGATAAGGAGGGCCGACTAGTTAAGAAAAACACAATAAATATAAATAAATATAGCATATATACATAAGTTGATTGTATGTTGATAAAGTGAGGCTAGGTGCAGCACATAAGATGACTGATAGGAAAAGTTAAGGCAGTGAATGGGATGAAAGTCTGAGTTAGGAGAAAGTTTAAGTAGAATAGGTTTATGCTTGTTGCACTTTAGGAGAATGGGAGGTCTCATAGAAGTATATAATATTCTGAGGGGTTTGATAGGGTACCTGTTCCTTATGCACTGTGACCAGACATTTAGATGGGAACATGAGTTTCAAGACAATGAATTGATTCAGTCCTAAACGCGAGTACTGACAAAACAATGCAAAGAGGCGCAGCTTCTAAGAGGGACGATTTTAATATTAAATAGGTTAAAAATTTAAATATACTAAGCTATTCTATTACAAAGTGGCAGGGATACAAGCTCAAAGTATAGCAAAGATATTGGTGAATTGTGTACATAAAGTGCTGTAAGGCAATAGAAACTGATTGCCCTTCATTCGTCACATTTACTTTATGCAAAAACTCTAAAAAGGTGACAGTTTTCTCCAACTATTTTTCAAACAGACCATGTCTTATTTGCATTCCTTGCTTCGTTTATGCCAGTTGTGCTGCTTATGGTTTTGTGCCAGAAGTATCTATTATAAATATCAAACCATTGGTTAGCTAGTATCTTCAGTTCTATTTGATGTTGTATCGTAAAAATAATCAGTCTGCTAAGTGCTTACTGCACTTATAAGGTCATCCGCAACACCTTTCCTGAACGTTATTATGGGATGTAGTTAGCACTGATTGAAAATTTATATTATTGCACAAGTTCAGAAGGAAGTGTACTCCATTACTTTTGGTTGTGAACTCATCTATTCCCTGTTGTCAAAGTTTCATTGTCAGACATTACATTGAAGTTAATTCTGCTTTGCATTCGACTGCATTATTCAATCAGATTAGCAGCCTGGGGTTTCTGGCTGAGAAGTTATAATTTCCTTGGATGTTGCTAAGTATTTAATCAGAACTAGATATGAACAAGAGTAGACTTCTCAGTACTCTGATGCTGCTCCGTCATTCAATATTATCATGGCTGATCATTATCACAAACCGTACTCTCACCTTGTACCCACTCACCTTGATTCCTTTTGTGTCTGAAAACCTGGGGTCTGTGACAGTAAATTTTATAGATTCAGCACCCTGTGAGATGAAATTTATCCCTAACTTACCACCAATCTCTTGGCCTATGATCTCACTCCAGTGACTATGATTTCTTGCTCGAGTCGTGGCCAAGAGAAACATCATCCCTTTATTCATTCTGTGTAAGCATGACAGAACTGTGTTAGTGTCAGTTAGATCCTTTCTTATTCTTCTAAACTCCATCAAGTGTATGTAAACCTAGTTGATCTAATCTTCATTGTGACAGCAGTGCCCTACCTGACAATCAGTCTGGTGGATCTCATTACACTCTGACAATGAGATATATCCTTTCTCAGATAAGAAAACCACAAGCTGCACACAGTGCTGCAAGTGTGGCCTCGCCGAGGCCCTACATAATTGTAACTAGCCATCCTTGCTTCTGTGTTCAAGTCTTCTTGAAATGGTCTTGAGGGCTATCTTCTGCCTTAACTGCTCATTGTACCTGAACAGTTGCCTTCAGAGACTGGTGACCCTAGTTTCTTTTTATATCAACACTTGCCAATCTAACAAGACTTTAGTAACACTCAGCCCTTCTGTTTTGCCTTCTGAAGTAGATAATGTCACATTTTTCCATATTATACTACATCTGGCATATATATATATGTGTGTGTGTGTGTGTATGTGTGTGTGTATATGTATGTATGTGTGTATATTTTTATATACCGGTATATATATCCACTCAGTCAACTTGACTGCCATATTGCAGTTTCTTCTTAACTTGCTGCAATTCACAATCCCACGTAGTTGTGTCTTGTTGGCAAGCATCGAAAGATTACATTCTGTTCCCTCATCAAATCCCTGATATATACATTATGGACGGTTGAAGCCTGAGCACTACTTCCTGCAGTTACTCAGAAGTCAAAGCCGAATGACTGAAGCCCGGACACTGGGGCTGGAGATCAGTGGCCCAGAGGCCTGTCCTGGACTTGGAATCTGTCTGTGTGGTAGGGTGCGAGGGAGGAAAGAGGCTTGTTTTGATGTTTGTTGTGTTCTGTGTCGTTCTGCTGAACATTGTGGGTATGCTATCTGGCACCAGAATGTGTGGTGACAACTGCAGACTGCCCCCAGCACATCCTTAGGTATGTTAGTTGTTAACACAAACAACGCATTTCAATGTATGTTCCAATGTACTTGTGATAAATAAATCTGAACCTGGATCTGACAGTCTGATGATACCCATTCATTCCCACTCTCTCGAAAAACTATTTCAATACAGTGTATTTTAACTTTTGCAGTAACCTTTCTGTAGGACTTTATCAAAGACTTTCTGAGCAGCTAACTGCACCATGACCATTGGATTTCCCTTAGCTATGGTACCAGTTACTTCCTCAAAAAACCTCAGTAAATTTGTTAAATCTGATTTCATTTCATAAATCTATGTCGATTTTGTTTAATTCCATTTGATAGTTTCCAAGTGTCATGTTATCTCATCTTTCATAATAGCCTCCAGATTTCCCCACCACTGATGTTAAGATAACCTTTCTGAAGTATTGTTTTCTTCCTCACCCCTTTTTAAATAGTACACTTACATTTGCCCCCATTTAATCAGCAGGAATTATTCCATAATTTGTAGATTTTCAGAATCAATGAGGGAAATTTCCAGGTCCTGAGAGTATATTGGCATTCAGAGCTATTAATTTTTCCCAGCACTTTCTTGTCACTAGTATTAATTTTCTTTCATTTCATTGGAGATAATTCAAAGCAGATTCATGCAAATGATTCCAGGATTAAACAGTTTATCATATGAAGAGCCTTTGATAGCTCTGGGCCTGTGCTCACTGGAATTCAGAAGAATGAAGGGGGAATCTCATTGAAAGCTATCGAATATTGAAAGGCCTTGATAGAGTTGATGTGACGAGGCTGTTTCCTATGACAAGGTAGTCTAAGACCAGAAGACACAGCCTCAGAATCGAGGGACATCTATTTGGAACAGAGATGAGGGATTTCTTTAGCTAGAGAGTGGGGAATCTCTGAAATTTGTTGCCACAGGCAATTGTAGAGGCCGAGTCATTGGGTATATTTAATGCATAGATTCATAATTTCTTGATTAGTCAGCGTGTGAAGGAATACAGGGAGATTGGGGCTGAGGGGGAAATGGATCAGCTATGATGAAATGGCGGAGCAGACTCGATGGGCCAAATGGCCTAATTCTGCTCTTATATCTTATGGTCCTTCATTAAATTGCAGAGCTGTGTTCTGCACACACACTTTGCTAATAAAATGAACCTTAAGAAGTGAAGTGTTCCACAACACTTCCAGAAAGTAACTTGTATCTTCTCCAAGAAGATGTATTTGTTTAATTGCTCTGCTGTTTCTTTGTTTCCCATGATGAAATGTCCTGTTTCTGGCGGTAGGGAATCTGTAGAACATTTTCTTAAATGTTTGTCAAAGATTTAATATCTTTACATCCTCTACAAATTTACTCTTGTACTCTTTTCTTTCTTAATCAATTTCTTTTGTCAACGTTTACTGAAACCTAAGCTAGTCCCAAAGCTCAGGTTCCCTGCTTTGTTGACCAATCATACTTAAATCATCCCTGGATCAAATACTTTCCTTGATTTCTTTTGTCAGGCATGGTTGGATTGTTTAATCCTTTCCAATTTTTACACCAGGCAGGTATGTGTAACAATTGTACTTTCCTCCCTATGTCCCATAAATATTTGTTACTGTCCATCTATTGTCTTGCTGTTTAATGGTGCTTCCCGTTGGCAACTCTTCTGTTTTTCATTGTTTTGAGTTGGGATCCTAGTTCTGGATTGATTCACTTCACTAGCCTATGCTGGCTCTCAGAACAGTTGCATGATTTGCATTTCCCACTTGCCCTACATTTTCCTACAACTTCCCTTTCTTTCCTACTTGACCATTAATTCCACCCACTTCTCCAACCTCCCATCTACACAAGGCAACTTACAGTTACACTGTGCCTAATTAACCCATTAGCAGGCATGTTATGTTGCAGAAAGAAACTGGAGCAGCCAGAGAAAACTCTGGGGAGAACCTGCAAACTACAAAGAGAAAGTGCTGGGGGTCAGGATTGAATGTAGATCACAAGGTTTATGAGGCAGCAACTCCACCCACTGTGCCATTGCACCACCATTTATGGTTATGTTATGGTTACACTCTACTAGACACCTCAGAATAAGATTGATTACTAATCCTTTCTCCTTTCACAATACTTTATCTACGCAGCCTGTTCCCTTGTTGGCTAATCCAATCCATAAAGCCAACCAGTCACAATCCAGAAATTCTTATCCCACTGTACTGTTATAAACACAGGAGATTCTGCAGATGCAGCAGGTCAGGTAGCATCTGTGGACAGGAATAGAGAGTCAGAACTGATGAAGGGTCTCAACCTTGAAAAATCAACTCTTCATTCCTTTCCATAGATGCTGCTTGACCTGCTGAGTTCCTCCAGAATTTTGTGTGTGCTACCCGCTCTACTGTTGATACTTTGGTTTGCAGATAGAGGTCGCACATGTTTATTGTGATATCCTTGCTAAATGCCACTTCCTTCTTGATAAGATTCCCTGCATTGCCATTACTATTTGGAGCCTATAGGGAAGATGTACTGACCACAGGACACTAAGAATCTAAAACATTTTGTACTATGTTTGTTATATATTTTTATTATCAACGAAGTTTATTTTTGAAATAAACTCCCTCCATTATCTTCCACGCCGGTACTACTTAGCTCTCACCAAACTGATTCCACATAATTTTCTGAACTAAAACTCTATCTCATGGTTGCATTGGCTTTTTACCTGTCCTTCTTAAATCCTGCTGTTCATAGAATACAGTAAATATAAAGGATAAGTGACCCTACGTTTCGCTGAAAGTTGTGTGTTTACTTTGTTGAAAGACACAGCGTTCATTTCCAGATGCAACAATGGTCGGCGCAATCGTGTTTTAAAGTTGTTTTTTATCATAGTGAATGATTATCACAATTTCAGTGGGAACTTATAAGATGAGTTTGAAATCCAGTCCAATTTAAGAAGGAGGGCTGAGACTGGAGTTGGATGGGTTTAGGCAGAATAAATGCGGCAGGAGACTTGTCCTGTGATGACCTGCCAGTAGATGTCACTGTTGTGCAGATTTATAAATCTGCCAAAGCTATTTGCTTGGTTAAAAATATCTTGGTAAATATTTTTGCCTCTTGCAATAACTTATGAATTATGCCTCCAAAGTCTGTTCACCAGTGGATGTAATAACACTAACCCAGGGAGACCACAAGCCAGTACAGTTGTGAAACTTTATCCTGTGTTTTCTATTAAAGAGAAGTAACTAGTAATAATGGATGGCAGTGGGGATGCATCTCTAGCAAGATGTAGCTAAGTCAGGGTCACATAAAGCCATGGGAACAGGAGCAAGGAAGCAGCATCCATCACCAAGGGCCTCCCACCATCCAGGCCATGCTCTCTTCTCACTGCTGCCATCAGGAAGGAGGTCCAGAAGCCTTAGATCCCAGACCACCTGTTTCAGGAACGATTAAGAACTACTTCTCATCTTTTTCTACTTTCTATGCATGATTCAACATTTTGTGATTGGTATAGAAAGGGCATTAGGTATTTTGAAGATCTTTTCATTGATAATTGCTTAGCATCTTTTCAACAGTTCTCTGCTAAGTTTAATCTACCTAATGCTCATTTCTTTAGAAATCTCCAAATTAGACACTTCATTAATCCTTTATTACCCAACTTCCCTGAGATGCCAGAGAAAAATGCTATGGACTTGTTTCTTTCTATTAATCCATTGTGTAAAGGTTTAATATCTTTTATTCGTGATAAATTAGTATCCTTTGGATAAAATCAGAATGGCTTGGGAGCATGACTTAAATATCCCTTTATCTGATGAGGCTTGGGACTCGATTCTCAAGTCGGTAACTCAACTTCTCTTTGTGCTCGCCACTGTCTTTTACAGTTTAAGATTGTTCATAGGGCTCATATGTCCAAATCTAAATTATCTCAATTTTATCCTAATATTAGTCCTCTTTGTGATAAATGCAAAAGTGGTGAGGCTTCTCTCATTCATATGTACTGGACCTGTCCTAGTCTAGAGAAATTTTGGAGGGATGGTTTCTTAACTTTATCCTGTATTCTGAATCGCCACTTAGAACCTAACCCTTTAATTGCTCTTTTTGGTTTCTTGGCTGAGAGAGATATACGTTTGAGTTTGACTAAACGTCGAATATTATCTTTTGCTTCTCTCCTGGCTAGACGTCTAATTCTTCTTGGAGAGATGTTGCCCCACCCACGCACGCTCAATGGCTTAACGATATTATATCCTGTTTAGATCTTGAAAAAATTCATTACTCAATTCTTAATTTGGACATAAAGTTTCATAAGGTCTGGGGACCTTTTATTGAGTATTTTCATAACTTTCCTTTTGACTAAGTTTCTTTTCCAGTCCCTTGCTTTCAGCTTTTTTTTTGGTAGTAGGCATTATTATCTTCTGTTTTTAATTGTATTTACAGTTTTGGGGGTTTGAACTGATTTATATTTCCTACATTTTGCTCTGGTTGGTCTGGAGTTTTTTTTTCTTGTGGGGGTGGGGGTGGATACTAACTTTACATGACTTCAATTTGGGTGCTTTTTCAATTATTATATTCTGTATTATATTACCATTGTAAGTTTATCTTGCACTGTATTAACTTCCTATTTCGTTCTTGGGTTTTATTTTGTAGTGTTGTAGAAAATGCATTAAAAAATCAATTAAAAAAAAGAACTACTCCTGAACCAGTGTGGATTGATTCACTCAGCTCAACTCTGAAATGATTCCACAACATATAGACTCACTTTTAAAGACTCTGTAACTGATGTTTGTTGTGTTATTTACCAATTTTAGTTGGCACCTTTGAACCAGCTGAGCTGGTTCAATCATGAAAATCATCATTTTCTGAAGAGCAGTCACAGAAGCTGCTGTCTGGTGACACAGAAAGTGCAAAAGTAATCCTACTTTAAAATGTGTCTGTACAAATTATTATTGGATTCCCTACCTGTCAGGCACACTGAAGCAGTTCAAAGAGGAGGTTCGCCATTAAATTCACAGGTGTATATCCATATCCTGTAAATGCATTGAACAATTACATGGCCCGATCTTTACATGTTAAATCAACCAGTCTGATTTATGAATGCATCAACACATAGCAACTGGAGAGGCAAAACACAGTTTTCTGGGTAGGAAAATTTTATCAGCTTGAGAAGGCTCAGAGCTTTCTCACGGATTTATACTATTACCAGTTATCTATATATGATAAATCCCAAGCCATTTCAGGACAAAAAATGAAATTAAAAAAGGCAAAATCATTGCTGATAGACTGGCCAAAGTGTTGCCACTTAACAATCCATCAGTGTCATTTGTTACATCCGGTGCTCCTGGCGCAGGCTCCTCTACATTAGTGTGGCCCAACACAGATTGGGGGATCACTCCATTAACCATCATGCCTCGATCCGCTGTAACAGCCAGGGTCTTCTGGTGGCCAGCCATTTTAATTCCCCTTTCCATTCCCACACTGAAATGTATGTCCTCTACTACCAAGCTGAGGCTAGGCACATATTCGCAGAGCAACCGTTCAGGAGTAGGGGCATTATCTTGAAGTTATAAGTCATTGGTGAGGCCATACTTGGAGTATTGTGTACAGTTTTGCTCAGCATGTTATAGGAAAGACATAGTCAAGCTAGAAAGGATGCAGCAAAGATTTACGAGGATGCTACTTGGACTAGAGGGTTTGCGTTATTAGGAGAGGTTAGAGTACAGACCTCAATGAAGTTTATGAAATCATGGGAGGAGTGGGATATGGATAGGATGGGTGATCACAGCCTTTTCCCCAGGGTTGGGGAGTCCAAAACTAGAGGGCACAGATACAAGATAAAAGAGGAGAGATTTAAAGGATATCTGAGAGTTAACTTCTTTACACAGACGGTAGGGAGTAACTGGAATCAGTGGCTAGAGGAAGTGGTCAAGGGAGGTACAATTGCAGCATTTAAGATGTATTGATAGGTACTTGGGTTATGGGCCAAACACAGGTAACTGGGACTAGCAGTGAGGAGGCTGTGGTCAGCGTAGACCAGTTGAGCCGAAAGACTTGTTTCCATGTTGTATACTCTATATGGTTAAGGCATGGTACCTGAAGGGAGCATAAAACATACGGGGCTAGGCCACTGACACACGGGTAGAAGAGAGCAAGGAACCAGCTGCATTCACAGGAAAGTGCGAGAGACAAAGAGGATGGTGACTGCCGCCTGGAAACAATGCTCAGAAAACTAGACAATGTTCATGGTTTTTTTAAGAAAAGTAAACATATCCTTTAAAAAAAATTGGAGCCAAGAAACATTTGTTTAATCAGATCCAATTTATAACAGAAACTTGATAGGCCTCATTCTGATAGTTGCAGACTATAAATTGTAAATATATTTTGGAAGTTTTATGGCGTGTTGCAAATTAAATAGCTTGAAGAGTTCAACCTGTCAATTTTACGAGAAAGTTGAGCTATTTATTTATTGGCTGTTTCAGCTCGAAGCAAATCCTTGTGTTCGTTTGGTCAATTTTCTATTTTTTTCCCATTTATCATTTTACATACTGTGTCCAACAAAGTGTCATAGGAATTGAAGAGTTAACTTATCCATTTCCACCTACACGGGCTAATTTATCCTGTGGAAGTTGATTCATTTCTGTGGAAGGGTTCGGGGAGTATTTATTGTTTATGAATCCATATTCTGTATTTTTTTTGAGTGAGGTGCAAATCTTTCGTGTGGAATTAGATCCAAAAATGGCAACAACTGTAATTTATTTGTCACACTTTCACTTACTGGAAGTCTAATTGGAAAAATGAAGAAATTAGCCTTTTTACATAGGGCTTCCTTGTTATTCTAGCCTGATATTGTATGCCCCATTCATTAACAGATGTCTCTTTCAGTGGGTTTGTGAAAAATATTGAACTTCAAGTTCAAATTTATTCTCATCTGACTGTACATATACTATATACAACCAACTGAAACAACATTCCTCTGGATCATACAAAACATATGTTTCCCAGCCTGAGGGAAGAAGCTGTTACCCAGTCTGGCAGTTCTAGTCCTGATGCTCAAGTAACTTCTTCCTGAAAGTAGTGGGTCAAAGAGATTGTGGGATGGGTGGTAGAGGTCCACTCATCTCTAAAATTTTATGAACTACGATGTTCACACAATTTTAACATTAAGATGTGTATCCTTTTAAAAACCATATGCACCCAATTTTTTTCCAAGTGCAGTTCAAGACTCTGGCTTTGTTGGTACAAAGGAAGAAAGCTTTTTTTTTGTAAAATTACTATACTAGAAAACTCCAGGTCCTGCTGTGTGCCTTTATATCTTAGTTTGTTTTCGACATCTAGGAATGTTCTTGGGACTCAATTTGAATAAGGATTACTGGAAGAATTGTTAAAATTTTATGAAGCGACAAACTGCGGACTACTCAGCAATTTTGCACGCAGAGGATCTAGCTGATTGCCACAGAATTCAAGAAATGTGACTTTTTTTTGCTTCAGGGTATATAGAACCTGAGTCTATACATCAGGGCCTATGAAGGTTCATTGACTTCTCAAGCTTACAACCATTTCTTGACTTACTGGTGCTGCCTTCATTTGTCTATGAAGTGATGTTCATGACTCTTCTCCCCAGAGTCCCCATTCCAGATACTTTAATGTAATTCAGACTGCCACAGGGAAATGCCAGAATTTTGCAGGCACGTTCTAATGAATGAAGCCAATAACTTAACCAGAACTCAGATGAGGGAAGTTCCAAAAATCACCCATCAGGTCTGACATCATCCAGGGCAAAGGATATGCTGGATAGCGACCCACTAGCGAAACATTCTATTCCTGCCACCATTTTGTACTATCCACAAAAGCCTCTGCAGTAACTGACCATGTTTCAGCAGCATTTTCCTTACCTGTGACTTCTACCACATGGAAAGATGAGGGCAGCTCACTCATAGGAATACTGCTGCCATTGCTGAGTCTAACCTTGAACTCTCTTCAAGAGATTAAGAAAGTAGCTTGTCTCCGTCACCTCAACGGAAAAGAATAAGTAAAAGATAAATACAAGGCCTTTGTCTGGTGCCCACATCCTGTGTCTTCGTCAAGCAAACATGTTGGCAGTTTCTGAGTGCTATTTGGTTTCCACATAGAAATAATAGGGTGGATTACATCACTGATCCTGCTTGTTGTATACTGCAGGGTGAAACTTATTTAGGCCTGTTTCAGACATACTAGACTAAGATTTTACAGGCTGCGCCAATTCAATTCAATTTATTTGCACCAACATACAGAAAGAAGCTCAGAGCATAGATATGTAATGTGAAATAAACACACACACACACACACACACACACACGCACGCACGCACGCACGCACGCACGCACGCACGCACGCGCAGGAAAAAAAATGTTGAACCCTTTGCAATTACCTGGTTTTCTGCATCAATTACTCATGAAATGTGGTCTGATCTTCATCTATGTCACAATCATAGACAAACACAATTTGTCTAAATTAATAACACAAACAATTGTAGTACTTCTCATCAATACTGAGTACACCATTTAAACAGTCGCAGTCTAGTTTCAGAAAAGTATGTGAACCTCTGGGGTAATCAGGTAGGACTTTCTCCTGCTAATAAGTGCTGTGTGCACAGAGATCCCTTATAATGGTATATTTGTAACTTGACAGGAAGTATTGCAAGTACAGTTGTCTTGAAATTGATGACACTTTTGTCTGACTTAACAACTAAGACTTGAACTTTAAATTTTATTCTTTCTTTGTGAATAAAGTATACCTCCATTGCTTGTTAAATCTAATCAAATAACTTCAGATGTTTCACCTAGCATTTCCCACTAATTTGGAGATCTTGGTGAAGAACTTGACTGTAGAAATCCAAAAAGTGGACAAAATCTTTTCAAACTTTTTTTTATGTAATTCTCTTCTGTGACCATGCTCCTAGTGATCTTTTTCATGCCTGCCTAGTGCTATTCAAAACATTAGTTTCATCAGTCCTTTGTTTTTAATTTAATGTCAGTTTTTAACTATTTCACAAAATTAAAATGTTCTTTGGTCAGGCTGCAAGCTGGATTATACTGTTTTTTTGTTATCTTCTGCTCTTGCTTGGGTACTTTTTTCAAAAAACTGAGGTTTTGAATTCATCAATAGGATCAATGAGTGTTTTTTTTCTAGAGTATATGGTGCTTTTTATAAACTGAATCTATGCTCAGTGATTGAAGTCCCTATATCAAATAATGCATTACAGTGTGCAGTTTATTTGGTTGTCTTTAATTATGTCATTTAGGATCAACTTGCCTTTGAAGTTTTCCTTAATTGCTTTTGTGAAAAATCCCTTTTTCCTCACTCTGTGCACAGAAGCTGGTATCAGCAAACATAAAATCTTCACTTTGAAGTAATTGTTATTAAAGTGTTTGTTTTGTTACCCTGAAAAAAGCTTCTGTATTTATAATCTGCAAAATGAAATTTGTAAGTCCCCAAAAAAAGAATATTTTACTTAAACATTTTCAAATGAAATATAACACTTTCTATACAGTTCCATAACAATTTATCATATAGTGTATTAGACATGGAAAAAATCCCAGGGAATTTTCCAGAATTATATCCAGCAAAAGTAGAGTCATCTCAAGAGGCAGGAACCATCTGGCCGATACCTGGTCTCTAAAGAAGCAATTCCTGCTTCACAGGAATTTCTCAGCATTTAAACTTACACAGCAGATGACTTTGGATTTGAACTAACCTCATCCCATTCCCTCATTTAAAATCATTACAACTAAGAAGAGAGGGGCTTGAGATTTTACTGCATCCATCTAGGCTAGATTGTATCTACATGCAGAAGTAAAATCGCAACGTGCAGACCCACTATAATACCCCCATTATAATCCTGAATTTTTTTTCATTGAAACCAAAGGAGTAAAAGTAACTCTTTTAGCACAATCAGCTTGTTCATTCAGTTAGTTACTGCCTGTAACACCACTGGTGCTTAGGGCAGCAATGAAGGTCCTTCATCTCTGTCTGTCCTTGGCCGCCTTTATTGTGTGGTTCAGGGTCTTTCTCTCAGTTTTCATGCAAATCCCAGGTGGAGACTCAAGAATACCATCACACAGAGATATAGTATTCTTCATTGCTGTTTCCGTAACAATTTTTATTGACCATTTCACTGAATGTTTTGATGTAAATGTGATTAATCTGAATCTTGTCAGTGGGAATTATGGCATTCATTCTGTCATATGTTTGTTCAACATACACAGTTTGATGAAGTTAGAAGAAGTGGGCTGTGATTTCATGATGTATCTGGAATTTGTATTTACCTTTTGTTTCTGAGATACATTTCATCAGTTCTCGGTCATCTTTGTTTCATGTTTACAATATTCTTAATAAATATTTTCTATCAGTCATACTCATTACATGTTTTCAGTAAATGCACTCCATTCATATGATTCATTTTATCAATTATTGAACATCAGTCCTTGTGACAATTTAGTCCGTTCTTCTCTTTTTCTCCAGCTTTAATATGGTATATTCTTATTAGAGGTGCGCTATTTACTGGAGAATGCAGACACTGAAGTGTTTTATAGGCAGCTCAGTTACGAAGTGAGGATGTGATGTGCTCCATGGTTGATGTGTTCCTCACTCCATTTCATGATGGAATCACATTGCAATGTAAATCATTGTTCCCAGTATGGTACATTATAATTATAGGCAAGTGGTCGAGAAATTGCCACCGATTACATTCGTAGTCCTTTAAACCCATTGATCTTTTGGCTTGTCCAACACTCATAAATTCTTCAGGAATTCAGTAGCTTTTAAACTTACTGCATGTTTGTGTTACTGAAAGACTGTTATAGGATACTGCTGTTGCTTCAGTGCTTTCTAAATGTTCAAAGGAGTGTTGCAAGTGTTTCTTGCCCTCCCCCCACCACACTTCACTTCATTGGCTTCACATTTCCATTGTTTTGCGTGCTGTGTCGTGACTAATGCTCTTTTTCACATTTTGATGCAGCCAGCATTTCTCAACAGGAAACTAAATATTTTGCCTGATTTTTCACAATACTGAGTAAAACGCACTTGCAGCCCAGATACTGACTTATTTTTGTTGGGGTAGAACAGTTTATACCTTTTATTTTCCAAGGTCTTGTATAAATTACAATAAATAGTTATCTAAGGCAGGAAAACATCTATTGTAGTCTGGAGCAACTTCTGATATTTTCTCCCTCTAACTAGACCTACTACTGTACCAGTTTCAGGGGCAAGGAGCCTGGGAATGTTGGTGTTATGTCTCTGTGTCAGGATGTGACATCAGCATTCTGGAAATACTCCACTCTGTGTACTTGCTGTGTATTTGCTGTTAACTAAAGCCAGGTTAAGCCTTATAACCCTAACAAAATGAGTGTGCAATCGATTTATGATCTGTCATTATTTATGATTTGCTTGAGAATTAGACTTCTGGATCACTTAAGTTTAAAAGGCAACTTAAAGTACAGCCATTATACCAAGAAATTATCTTGTAATGCCATGGTAAAGGTTTTACTGCTAATGTTTCAGGGTATTTCATGTAAATGGCTTTTCTGTAGAAGCAGTGTGGTCTGCTGGCAGTGTTTTGGATTACTGTTGGATAAAGGATGCTTAGGAATGTGTGTGTCATTCAATCAGGAGGGTGAAACTGGGAGAAGGTTCTAGAGAATGCTGGGGGGAGCATCTTTTGTGACGGATACTGGTGTGGGTTGACACTTTTATTCGGTGGGAGATGGAGAGAGAAGGAGCTTGAGAGAGGATTTGATCCGGTGGGAATGTGCAAACCAATGGAGCCCAAAAAGGAGAACTTTTACCAGGAAGCGGTGAATAGGAGTTGGTGCAGTGAGGACTCAAAAACAACAGCTTTTGGAAAATTCGAGTGCTACCGTCCGCATGTGAATGTTTAATTATATGTCTATGAAGGTTCTCAGTCATCCAGGTCATTGTACATCAAGCAGTAGTAAATCAAGGTAACCAGACTTGCTGTGTTGTCTAGAAGACATTTTGCCACTCATCCAAGGGGCTTCTTCAGTTCTAATCCATGGTGGGTAGTTTTCTGGCTTATAAACTCTGTGAATTGTTGAAAGGTATTGCAATCACATGAGGGTCATTAAGAGTTGTAGAGCTAATGAGAAGGTCATTAGTCTTTGTATGAATGGAGGTGTGAACTGTTGTGGAGACACCGGGGAAGTGATGTTAGGACTGCATTGTAAGTAGCTGATAGGTGGTGTCGTACCTTACCCCCTCTGTTCAGGGATGGGTTTTCCAGTTTGACAAAGAAGGCTTCTTTAATCCCTCTTTCAAACCACCTGTCCTCCCTGTCCAAAATGTGCACATTGTTATCATCAAAGGAGTGTCCCTTGTCCTTTAGGTGTAAATATAGATTAGAGTTTTGACCTGAGGTTTTAGCCCTCCTATGTTGGGCCATCTGGTTGTGAAGTGGTTACTTTGTCTCACTGACCTACAGGTCAGTGCAGTTCTTATTGCATTGGATAGCATATACAATATTGTTCTGTTTATGTTTGGGTGTAGGACCCTTGAGGTGGACAAGTTTCTGGCTGAGTGTGTTTGTAAGTTTGAAGAACACAAGGATTTGGTGCTTGTTGCAAATCCTTAGAAGCATCTTCTCCAGAATCTCCATTAGCGCAGGTGCACTATAAAGCTGTTGCTTACCACCTGCTCTACTCATCTTACACTTTGACTGTGTGACTAAACACAGCTCCAATGCCATAATTAAGTTTGCTGACAATACCACTGTTGTTGGTCACATCAAATCAACATGTAGGAGGGAGATTGAAAGTCTGGATGAGTGGTACCATAACAATAACCTCTTACTCAATGTCACGGAGACCAAGGAGCTGATTATTGACTTCAGGGGGAGATACCAGAGGTCCATGAACCAGACCTCACCAGAGGATCAGGTGGAGAAGGTCAGCAAATTTAAATTCTTCAGTGTTATTATTTTGGAAGACCTGTCCTGGGCCCAGCACATGAGTGCAATTATGAAGAAAGCACGGCAGCAGCTCTACTTCCTTAGGAGTTTGAGAAGATTTGGCATGACATCTAAAACTTTGACAAACTTCCATAGAGGAAGTAGAGGAGAGTATATTGACTGGCTGCATCACAGCTTGGTATGGAAACACCAATACTCTTGAAAGAAAAATCCTACAAAAAATAGTGGATACAGCCCAGTCCATCACGGGTAAAGCCCTCCCCTCATGAAATACTGTTGCAGGAAAGCAGCATCCATCATCAAAGACCCTATTCGCCCAGGACATGCGCTCTTCTCGCTGCTGCCATCAGGAAGGTTGTACAGGAGCCTCAGGCCTCTCACTACCAGGTTCAGGAACAGTTATTACCCCTCAACCATTAGGCTCTTGAAACAAAGGGCTCAACTTCACTCGCCCCATCACTGAACTGTTCCCACAACTCACTTTCAAGGACTCTTCATCTCATGTTCTCAATACTGATTGCTTATTTATTATTATTATTATTTCTTTCTTTTTGTATTTGTACAGTTTGTTGTCTTTTGCACACTAGGTGAACACCCAGTTGGTGCACTCCTTCATTGATTCTATAATAGCTATTATTCTATGGATTTATTGAGTATGCCCACAAGAAAATAAATCTCTGAGTTGTTTACTGTGGCATGTACATTCTTGATAATAAATTTACTTTGACTTTGACTGACTGTGGACCTTTGGGAGCTGTATTGAAAACAATTCTGAGTAGGGTTTGAAAATGATGCACCTTTCACTGTTAAGATTGACATATGCTCACTCTACCATTTTCCAGAATTTAAAAATACTGACTAGATTAAATAAAAAGCTGAAAATCGACAATCAAAATTTCTGGAATAGGCAATATCTATAAGGAGGAAGAGCCTGTATCCCTGTAAGACAAAATATCTCTGACATTTCATATGTTGCAATGCTGTGGAAGAGAGATAATTGTACACATCACACAGAAAGATATATACTCAGATTCAAATCTTCTGCCTCTGTTTAATATCTTAACCAGAAGAGCGATCTACAGCAATTCACTACTCTTGCCCCTCCCACCCTCATTACTACATTGGGTTTTGATTATGCTGTCACGTCACGTTCCCAGTGTGAGGCTCGTACTCAGCTTTCCGAAACCAGAGAAGGACTTGTTAATGCTGACTAGCTGGATTCGCTCAAGCATTTTTTATTTTTATGAAAAATATGGCAAATACTCACTTGAGTGTATTTGTACCAGTACTTGACCTTGCCATTGTTAAAAGATTGAGATCAGTGACCTGTAAAGTTATCTTGTTCCAAATGTTTTTCCGTCCATAAGCAATTCAAAATAACAACACTAGCACCTCCAGCACTTGCCTCTGCTATGCTACATAGCTCCTCAACAATTCATTCTGGAAATAGTGCAGGTTCCACATGGTTATGCAATTCATTAAGGTGAGCAGATTCCTGAGAAAATTAATTCATTCAAATTAATGCCAGTGAGATTAGAGATCTGTTAACTTTCAGTTATGTATAACCATGATCTGGACCATAAAACTTAGGAACAAAATTAGTCCATTTGACCCATTGAGCCTCCTCCCCCCATACTCCTTGCCTTCTCCCTTTGTGATGCCCTTACTAATCAAGAACTGTTTTAAATATACCCGATGACTTGGCCGCTACATCTGTTTGTGGCAATGAATTCCACAAATTCACCACCCTCTGGATAAAGAAATTCCTCCTCATCTCTGTTCTAAAGAGACGCAGAGACGCCCTTCTATTCTGAGGCTGTGCCCTCTGGTTCTAGACTCTCCCACTGTTGGCCTTTCCTCAATACATCCACTCTATCTAGGCCCTTCAATATTCAGAAGGTTTCAGTGAGAACAGTCCCCCCCCCCCCCCCCATTTTTCTAAACACCCAGCGTCATCACTGCTCATCATACTAGGCTGTATCATCCTGGGATTATGCTTGTAAGCCTCCTCTGGACACTCTCCAATGTCAGCACATCCTTTCTTAGATATGGGGCCCAAAGCTGCTGACAGTATTCCAACTGTGGTCTGACCAATGCTCATGAAACCTCAGCATTACATTCTTGCTTTTATATTCCAGTTCTCTAGAAACGAATGCTACCATTGCACTTGCCTTCCTTACAACCCACTCACCCTGCAAGTTAACCTTTAGGGAATCCTGTACTAGGACTCCCAAGATTCCTTGCCCTTTTGGTTTCTGAATTTGCTTCCTATTTTAAAAATAGTCTATGCCTTTATTCCTTCTACCTAAGTGCATGACCATATATTTCCGTATGACTGTATTCAATCTGTCACTTTTTTGCTCATTCTTCTAATCTGTCCATCTTTCTGCAGACTCCCTGCTACCTCAACAGTACCTGCCCCTCCACCTAACTTTGTAACATCTGCAAACTTGCCACAAAGCTATTAATTTCCATTATCCAGATCATTAACATATAACGTGAAAAACATTAGACCCATCACCAGCCTTTGAGGAATATCACTAGTCACCAGTACCCAACCAGGAAAGGCTCCCATTTTCCCACTCTTTGCCTCCTACCAGTCAGCCAAGCTTCTCTCCATGCTAATACCTTTTCCGTAATTAAATGTTTAGCAGCCTCATGTGCAGCACCTTGTCAAAGACCTTCTGAAAATCCTAGTAAACAAAATACCCTAATGTTGTTTTTGCTACTTGTATTGTTTTGCTGAACATTGTGGGCGTCTAAGTGTGTGGTGATACCCGTGGGCTGTCCCAGCACATCCATCGGTGCATTGGTTGTTAAACACAAACAACAAATTTCCTGTGATAAATTATTTGTGAACCTGACTTTCCTTTGTCTGTACAGTCGGCCCTGCTTATCCACGAGGGATTGGTTCCCGGACCTCTCGCGGATACCAAAAAACGCAGATGCTCAAGTCCCTTATTCAACCTGTCTCAATGCAGTGGACCTTAGGACCCAGCGAAACCCCAGTCCTTTCTTAATCTGTCTAGTGCAGTGGACATTAGGACCCAGCGGCAGAGCTCTGAATCCGCAGTGTTTCTGTTCACAAAAGTAATTATGATCACGATTGAAAATAAAGTGGAAATAATAAAGTGATCAGAAAGAGGTGAAATGCCATCGGTCATTGGAAAAGCATTAGGCTACAGTCGGTCAATGATCAGAACAATTTTAAAGGATAAAGTAAGAAAGGCCCTGCCCTGATCAAAGCTACAATTATTACTAAGCAACGCAGTGGTTTAATTATTGGGTTTTGGGGTTTTGGGTTTTTGATCCTCCACATCAACCAGACATGGATGGAGAGCGCGTTCAGGGGCGATCTGTCACTGGATCGAACTCGGGAACTTCTGTTCCCGAGCCCAGCGCTGAAATATACGTTCTTAAGTGTTTTATATGCATAGAAAGGTAAAATATATACTATAAACTAAGACAAGCGTTTGACTAACTGACGCTAAATAATACCGGTTGTACCTGTTCCGCCTTACTTAGTAACAGAACTTCCGATTTTTTTCGATCCCGATCCACAATAACCCATGCACATCCTCCCGTATACTTTAAATCATCTCTAGATTACTTACAATATCTAATATAATGTAAATGCTATGTAAAATAGTTGTTATACTGCATTGTTTAGGGAATAATGACAAAAAAAAAGTCAGTACATGCTTGAACAAGTGCTGGAAGAGCACTTCCGGGTTTTCTCAATTCACGGTTGGCTGAATTCGCGCATGCAGAACTCGCGGATAAGGAGAGCCCACTGTACTTCCTCATAAACTCCAGCAAGTTTGTCAGGCAAGATTTGTCTAAGGAAACCATGCTGACTTTGGCCTATTTCATAGTTTGCCTGCAAGTACCCCAAATCCTCACCCTTAATAATGGATTCAAACATCTGGCCAACTTCTGAAGTCAGGCTAACTGGCCTATAATTTCCAGTCTTTTGCTTAGCCTTGCATCTTAAAATTATGAATGACATTTGCAATTTTCCAGTCCTCTGGGAACCATTCCAGAATCTAGTTCTACCTCCCATTGTAATTTGTATCCCACATCCTGGCTACTGTTCAGAGGCCTCTACATAACTCCCATCAGGGTCTTTTATTATCATTGCAATTTTTCAACTCTACCCACAAGGATTCTGCATTTTCGGATCCTATGTCACTTCTTTCTTGAGATTTAATTTCATCTTTTACCAATAAAGACATCCCACCCTCTATGCCCACCTGCCTGTCTTTTCAATGTGATGTGTATCCTTGGATGTTAAGCTCTCAGCTGTGATCTTCCATCAGCCACAACTCTCCGATGCCCACAACATCATACTGCCAATTTCTAACTAAGATCATTGACCTTATTTCATATATTGCATGCATTCAAATGTAACATCTTCAGTCCTGTATTCAGCACCATTATCTTCAATATTGTCTCCACCTTGTCTTAAGATAAATTCCTATCCCTTTCTAAGATGTTTGGCTTTTTCTTTATTCTGATTTCCACAACCTCTCCTACCTTTTTACTTTATCCATATTTTTCCAAGATGTTGAACACCCTACCTCCCCCCAACTACCCCACAGCCCTAGTTTAAAACCCTATCCACAGCCTAGTTATGCAATTTGCCGGAACTCTGGTGCCAGCATTGTTCAAGTGGAGCCCGTCCCATCAGAACAGCTCCATCCTTCCCCATTTTAGTTCTGCATTTTAATTTAGTCCATTGCTGCTCAAGTTCAGTCTGCATAACCAGGGCTGTGAATAGGGCTTTCTATGTTCTTTCTACATTGTCGGTACCCACATGAACCACAACGTTCCTCTGCAGGCCAAATGAGATGTCCTGAACCAGGCACCAGGCTGACAACACAACCTTCTGGACACTTGATCCTTGCGATAGAGAGTAGTGTCTAGCCCCCTGACTCTACTATCCCTGATTATAACTGCATTTCTCTTCCCTCCCAATGTTCCCTCCTTGAATATAGTGCCATGGTTCAGTTTCAGAATGTAGGAATATTTCACAGCGTTGAATATTAGGATTGTGATTCTTTAGAATTAAGCTGCTTCTGTTGAATCTGCAATCCACTTGGTTCCTTTTGAGCTTTTTTTCTTTTCTAGGTTAGTCGTCTACCGGACTCTTGCTGTCCCTGAGCAGTACCTCATCCTTCTACACCTGCTCCAGACTGACTTTGTTATTCTTTTACAGGTTTCCCTTGCTATCCGAAAGTAGAGCATTCCTATGAAACATTTCGTAATCCGAAATGGCGTAAAGCGAAGAAGCAATAACCATTAATTTATATTGGAAAAATTTTTGAGTGTTCCCAGACCCAAAAAATAACCAACCAAATCATACCAAATGGCACATAAAACCTAAAATAACACTAACATATAGTAAAAGCAGGAATGATATGATAAGTACACAGAAATCGACACGTACACACATGCACACACATCTGCCCGCGTAAGGCTTCACCGCCATGGTAATCTTTCTCGGGGTAAACACAAGTTTAAAGCAGGCACCTTTTTTCGTAAAAGCGAAAATCCTTTTCAGATTTCTTTTGGTTAGTGAAAATGGGTAGTAATGTAGGTCTTTCGTAAAAGCGAAGTGGCGTAAAGCGAGCTTTTGTAAAGCGGGGGGCACCTGTACCACCCTGTTTTTCTCTCATCTTTGTTGTTTCGTCTTTCCTGCCCTCCATTCTCACGTGGACCTCTTTTCTTGTTCCGTCCTCTTCTCCCTGCTCTTCCTGAATGTTAAAACTAGTTTATCATGAGCTTTTTCCAGTTCTGTTGGAAAGTCTTTGATTTGAAATGTTTGCTATCACAGACCACAAAGCTGACTGAACTGCTAAATATTTCGAACATTTTCTGTTCTTTTATTTCATTACAGCATTTACTGTACTTCACTTCTCCTTAGAGAAAAACTGTACCAAAAAGGTAATCAGTAAACTTAATATAGTTTAGACTCCAGGGTTATGTTTTAACTATTAACATTATTGTAGTTATTGTCTTATATCAGGCATTCTGTTTCCAGCTTACAATAGATATGCATAGAATAATTTGTGCGTGTGGAAAAATGTTTTGATTTTTAATGGTAAGCTGTGTAAGCCAAGGCCCAATCTTGCAAACACAGCACATTGACTGAATCCACAATGTGGACATAATGGACAAACATCTAGGAAAGTCACTTGCAAAACGAGATTGATCTTGACAAAGAAGTTAGTTAATATGACATTGATTATGCATATTGCCAAAAATTTGCATTATTGATTAAATACAGTCATTTTACTTTAAAAGTTAAAAAGCCAGCTGAAGCCAACATCTCGGAGTTTGTTCTGTAGTTTCCCTAACTGTAGAGTGACAAAACTTTCAAGTACTTACCGGCTTTGAAATCGTAATTCCCTGATTCATCCTTGTAGTTTTCAAATCTTGGTAATGTGTTTCTGGACATAATTGATTTTGTCACTAACAAACAAAGGCCAATGAGTGAACCAGTTAAATATTACAGAAAATCTCGAAGTCAATTTGTGAAAGGCAAGAGGTGATGATCAAAAAATCTGTTCCAAGATTTTGCATTTAATATTGCAATAATTTGTCTAATTGAGTCTCATGTAAGTCATCCTATTGTAAATTGTTAAATATTCTATGATTTTTAAGTTGTTTATTTGTTGTTTGGCAAATTTCACTTCAAATTTTAAACATTAAATGTTTAAATACATAAAAGCAAATAAAATTGCTTTCAAAATCTCAAATAAGGCCTTTATGGAAGCTTTAGATATACCAAATAATACAGATAACAGACCATTCATTGAAGTCGTGGTTAGATCTCAGAGGAAACAGATGCATTCTAATGATCAGGGAAGTTGAGATTTGTATATAAGAGAAAGACTCACAGTCATATAATCCAGGCTAGAGAGGGGTTTGGAAGACTGAAGAATATGTTGACAATTAACAGTGGAAATAGTTTCCAAAAAGGATGATTGAGGGTAAGACAATGTACTCTTTTTAAAATAAGCTGGATGGGTAGAAAACAATTGTTTCCCTGGAAGGAAAGGATCAAAATATCTTAAAAGGCAAACACGAGGAAATCTGCAGATGCTGGAAATTCAAGCAACACACACAAAATGCTGGTGGAACACATCAGGCCAGGCAGCATCTATAGGGAGAAGCAATGTCGACGTTTCGGACAGAGACCTGTCCCGACAAAGGATCTCGGCCCGAAACGTCGACATTGCTTCTCCCTATAGTTGCTGCCTGGCCTGATGTGTTCCACCAACATTTTGTGTGTGTATCTTAAAAGGCATCTACTGTGAATGATTTGGAAGAGGATAGATCTTCTGTTGTGCAATGAATCACCAATTCTTTGCAAAGTGAATGTGAGAAGTCCACTGTACCATAGAAGAGAGCAGAAAGAAAATGACATAAATATAATTGGAAGGAACTGGAGCAGGATTATATCTTCAGATCCTTCAAGTCTGATCAGATCTTCGAAACAGCCAAAGCTAACAACCTACTACAGCTTACTGTTCTGCACTTTCCCCGTATCATTTGCTTTCCCCAATATCTGGAACTGCGGTTGGATCTCTGTCCTAAGTATTTTCAGTGACCATCTACAGCTTTCTAGGTGAACTTAAGCCCTTTACTCGAATTGCTAAAAGGAAGAAACTGCCCAATCATTGTTCAAAATTGCCAGTCATTCTGAAACCGTGACTCTTGGTTAAGCATCATCCTGCATTCTTCCCTGACATGCTCCAGTGTTAATAAACCTGATTTTGGTCTTCTGATTTACCTCCTATTCTTTCAAATTGTATGCGATTACATGCCTATTGTACTTTATCTTAGACATATTCTGCAAATAAGTCCATTGAATATTCAGTATGCCTCATCTGAGACATTATGCTATACTCTTAAGCATAGTCATGCAATTTGTATATGTGATTTCAGTAAGATTTCATCATGCTGCAAGTAGAGTATGACATAACAGTAGAGCTTTGATGGGAATGGTAGTTTGGCTAAGGGAGATATCTTGTATCTGGACAATGTGTGAGGTTTCCAGTTAAGAAACACTGGGTGAATGACTCAAAAATTAAGTGATGTTTCAAATTCTAACTAAGAAATTATTTACAGGTGCCTCATTGTGTATCATTGTGTATCAACGTCAGTAAGAATGAAGACTGAGTGTGCTGTAGTCTTAGAAGATGAGTCAACCTGGAAGATAACAACACCTTGCAATTATTTCTTGAGATATGACATGGCTTTCTATCCCTGCCTGATTCTTGTAATGTTATCAATAACTATATCGTGTAAACTAGTGAACTTTGCGCTGTTTATCCCTTCCCTACTACAAACTTATTTCAGTGTTTTTGAACTGACAGTTTTGTCTCCAGTGATAAGAATATAGTGCTGCAAGACTGATAAATGAAATCCACTAGGCAAGCACTGACCTGTTCATGTCTGAATTGTCACAAACACTGCTGAATCCTGAGCCTCAAACAGCCAGGCTCTTCATTGCAACCTTTCTTATCCATCTTTATTTTATTATTACCATTTATATATACAATACTAACTTGTCTTTTTCAGCCATACTCATCCACAGCTCAGCACCATTTCCTGATTTGTTTGGTTAATGATTTTTATTTGGACTTTGGCTTTTTATTTTGACTTGTATTTCTCAGACAGAGAAGGGAACACTTGCTCATTTGTGAACCACTAAATGCTAATTATTGTGAAACACATCGAGCTGCATCTTCTCAGGGTCTTTTGGAAATAAGCCTTTTTCCCAGCTTACTTAAGTTTGACACTTCTTCCCATTGATTGGAACTAAAACAGTTGCATATTTCTCTATTTCTCTACTGTTCAAACAAGGAAGGATTTGTGTTGAGGTGACAATAATTAGCCAAAGTGTATCTGGAGACATTGCTTTCAATCAGACCAGGAAGACGAAGATCATCCAGCATTTTTGCAAGTATGCTTCAATAAATATTGGGTTTTAAAAACCTTGTTGGCAGTTTTTTGACATGAAGAGAATTAGCTTGGTTTCTCTGACAGTGGAGGACAAGCTAAAATGGGTCATCCATTTAGTACTTCTGCCTAAATATTATTACAGATTGTCTTTGACCCTCGCGTGTTGGGCTTCACTATCACTGGTGAAACATGTTCTTGCCATTATTTCCTTCCACCACCTGTATACTTGTCACCCAGAATTAATGACGAAATGAAGCTCTGATCCGCTGGCTGTGTATCATAGCTGTGTCTATGGCTTTTTGTGTTTGCTGTTTACCCTGATGCTGCCCTTGAATTTTACTCATCCCTAATGATGCTCAGGATGTACCTCCCTGCACAAATGGATGAACCAGTCATGGTCCCCAGCTTGATGGGAATGTTAGGTGGTGTGAAATACAACTCTTCTGCCTATGATGACCTGCAGCATCTCATTGATACCCATCTTTGCTTCTCCATGCCTGTTTTCTGTCTACCTAGTGTACATTGATGACATGACGTTTTGTAATGGTTTCTTAGCACCTGTCTTGGGTCCAGTCTGGTAGCTATGTTTTCCAGAGAGTAGTGCTGCCGTGTTGAATTTCCCACCCATGTTCCTCTTAGAATCGGAATCAGGTTTATTATCACTGACAAATATCATGAAATGTGTTGTTTTGTGGCAGCAGTGCAATACAAGATGTAAAAAAATTAAGTTCTAATAAGAAATATATTAAAAAATAAATGTAGTGCAAAAGAAAGCAAAATAGTGAGTTAGTGTTCATGGGCCATTCAGAAGTCTGATGGCAGGGGGCAGAAACTGTTCCTAAGATGCTGATGTGTGTTTTCAAGCTCCTGTACCTCCTCCCTGATGGTAGCAAAGAGAGGAGGGCATGCCCTGGCTTAGTGCTGCTGGTAAGTAGTGTTCAATAGGGAGTGCTCACCATCTGGGGGAGGGCAACCGATTGTTATCAGGAGGAAGCTTGCTTGGCTGTGTTTGATTTCTGCAAAGCAATATCGTGCTGTCCAGATTCAATGTAGAAGACCTCCTGGTCCACTCCTTCCTGCGTCTATACAGTATGCTGGTTAGAGGATTCAGAGATTATGACTGTGCTAGGTTGTTGTTTCAGAAGTCTGTGGGACCACTCTCCTAATTTAGATGCTGGCCCTAATTTAGACACTGGCCTCCATTTATTTGTGAGGAGAATTTTGCATAGTTGACTGGCTGGGGAGCAACTTTCTCCATAAAATAAACTCAATGGATAGGTCAATGCCATCTGCTCCATTTGCTTTCATCATTGTTGCATTTATTTTATGCATAGGACAATTAAATGTCAACCACATTGCTATTGTTCTCCAACCTGGAGTCACCAATTGGCAAGCCCAGATAATGGCAGCAAACTTCCTTCCTTCAAGGGCCATGATGGACCGGATGGGTTTTACGTCAATCCAGTTTTCCATGGTCACTGTTAACAGACTAGTTTTAAAGTAAGTGATGATTTGAATTCCCCAGCTGCTGGGTTGGGATTTGAACTCACGTATTTGTATTGTTAGTCTGGGTCTCTGGATTTACCAGTCTGCACATTTAACCTTAGGGTAGCTTTATCTCAGTAAAATCAGATTGGTCTGGGCACGGCTCCAATCTCATCCCCTTGTCCTTTGATTTCCTTTGTTTTTTCATTGAAAAGGAATGAGTCATAAAATTGAATGATTTATTTAACTCTGTAGTGACAAGGGTAATGCAGTTAACTAGCATACAAGGAAAGAAAAATAAGTCAATACACAGAAAATGCTGAAAGAATTCAGCAGGTCAGACAGCACCTGTGGAGAGTAATAAACAGCAGACATTTCAAGCAGAGACCTTTCATCGGTTCCTGATGAAGGGCTCAGTACGAAACGTCGACTCTTCATTCCCCTCCAATAAAGAGTTTGGAAGCTGATAGCATAAATGTAACTGGCAGAAAGAAGTTCAGTGGGTCACTTCAGTAAGCTTAGACAGGAGCAAGGAGTGTGATACTGATTGAAGTCAGGGACTTAACATCATCCATGGATTACCGACAAATAATCAGAAACTTTAATAAGAGTGATCTCCTTTAAGTGCAACTCCAATGCCAAGTCAGCTAATCTCCTAATGACATGCTTGTAGCCTTGATTTGTACATGGGGTATCAAGGCAAGGTCCTTTAAACTCAACACTACCATTCTGTACATATTTCAAGAATCTGAGGTTTTCAAGAGAAGCATTCATGGTAAAATTTAACCAGTTTATTAACTAAATCTTTTACAGTACCTCAGCTTTGTGGTCCGTTGCAGTTTCAAGAATTATGTTCATCGTCATTTACTGAAGCTCAATCCCCTGCCCTAATCTTCCTAATGATCTTGAACTGTAATTTGTCAATGGCTTACATCCTGGTAGTCATCAAAGTAAATGTGAATGAAGGAACAGATGCTGTTCTCTTTATTCATTCACCTGTATTGGCTCTGCCCTCTGTCCATTCTTTGAACTGATGATATCTGTTCCACAGTTATTCCAGTTTAATGCTAACTTGTAAGTAACAGTGCATAACTTATTAGATGTAAAAGACTTTCTTTTGCCTTTCACAACCTGAGGACCTCCCTAAAGCACTTTACCGCCAAACAAATACTATTGAAAGATAATCGCTGTAGAATCAAGGATGCCAATTTAAGCACAGAGCTATTATGACCCTATAAAGCAGAAGTCAGGCTTTATTTATAAATGTAGAATGCAATTAGCCATAGCACTCTCCCCCCATCAAGATGTCTGATGTGTGGGGTTATGGTAGTGAGACGAGGAGAAGTAGCAAATAAAATTAACCTTGTGAGTACAGACAGACAGACACACACACAAATTCCATATTACTTGTACTATTGAAATGAAACAGTCCCTTCAAAAATTATATTGTTCCAGATCTGCCAAATATTTAAATTACAATTCAAAAGCAAGTGCCTCTTCCGTTCCCCCCCCCTCTCCTGCTGGGTTTTCACAGTAATAGGATTGTACAGCACAGAAACAGTTCTTTCAGCCCACCTGGAACATGTTGACCATTTTGCCTATCTGCACTCATCCCATTTGTCTTCATAATGTTCGTATTTTATATTAGCTTGTCTATTCAATTGCCTGTCTAAATGTATCTTAAAGGTGGTGATTGTATCTAATTCCACCATCTCCACTGGCAGCAGTGTCAAGGTATCAACGCACACCACCCCACTTCCCCAAACATCTATATTGGCCATCTTTCCTCTTCCTCCCCACCTGCACCACCTAATACAGGGTCTCAAACCGAAATGTTGACACTACTCTTTTGCTTCCACAGATTATGAAAGCCCACTGAGTTCCTCCAGAAGTTAGTCTGTACCTCCTGTTCCTAATAAAATAGCCACTGAGTGTTTGTTCATGGCCTTCTGCTGTAGTAGCCCATCCATTTTGAGATTTGAAATGCTGTGCATCGAGATGCCTTCTGCACACCACTGTTATGACGAATGGTTATTTGAGTTAGTACTGCCAGTCTGGCCATTCCCCTCTGACCTTTCTCATTAAGAAGGAGTTTTTGTCCACAGAACTGCCATTCACTGGATTTTTTTTTTGTTTTGTTTTTCACACCATTCTCTGTAAACACTAGAGCAGGGTTTCTCAACCGGGTTTCTGTGAGATATCATGATTTTTAAAAAACGTCGTCGTTTTGAACTTTGCGTGACGCTAGCAGTCGCAATGGTGGGCAGTGACCGAGCAGCCCCATTGGCAATCCAGTTAGAGGTCTCTCAGCCCACTGTGGCAGTGCGCAGTAGGATTGTGTTTATTTGGTTGAGTCCAGTCTCAGTTTTTGATGTGGGATGGAGGAGCCATTGATAATTGGTGAGTGCTGCATTGCATGGAGGGGAGAACAGTAGGCAGATGAGCAGCATGATCTGCGTTTTCCGAGCATTGAATGGACTTGCCCAACTTGGGCTGTGATGTCAGCCTCTCCCTCCTGAATTACCTCCTTCAACTTCTCCGCTGGCTGACTTATGGGAGTGAACAAACTACCAGTCTAGTAAAAAATTGGAGGGAAATTTTCATTCTAATGGTGATCCAATGTGGCAAGTTTTGAAGAGGAGGTGTAAGGTGGAAGAGGAGGATTCTAGGCCTAGCCCTACGAATGATTCTGATAACGTTCATGATGAAGAATTACAATCTTCTGAGTCATTTCACTGCACTAGTGCAACAATGCACACAAAAAAAGCCCGTCTTTACAACGAAAGCTACTGATCAAATGTAACAACAGCTCCAGTAAAATTGAAAGGACACTTAACTTCAAGTAACAGCCACATAACACATAAAAGTTCTGATTATTTTAAACAGCTATTGGAATCTCAAAGCAATCAGATTAAAGCTTTTGAAAATAGCATCATAATTAGTAAAAGCGCTCAGGAAGTGAGTTATTTAGAAGCTTTAAGACTAGTTTACTAGAGAATGTTCAAAAAACTGAAAACCTGGACAAAGAGCCCATCTGTCTCCTGCTGCAGACAGAAATTTGGTGACTTAGCAGTGGAAGAGTTCTCAACAGGATGTTGGAGCTGGAAGGTTAGTTGCAGGAGTACTTTCAAGAAAATAATAGGCCAGATTTTGCTAAGTGCTTTGAAGATGAAGACTAGCTGCAGAAACTGGCCTACTTAGCAGACATTTTTCATCATGTGAACCAGTTGAACAAGTCTCTGCAGGGCCCTGGAGAAAATGTTTTGACTTCAGGTGACAAGATTTTTGGATTTGAAAGAAATTGACTCTTTGGAAAAATCATGTTCCAAAAGAAATCTTGAAATGTGTGAAAATCACTGCTGCTTGGGCCTGAGAGTGAGGAAGGATATCAGAAAAACTCAAGACTAATTGAAAACAACCTGGAAGAACTGAAGAACAAAATTAAACAGTACTTTTCCTCCTTTTCAACACAAATGTATGACCGGGTGAGGGGGCCCTTTGTCTAAATCTCTTCTCAGCCTGAGAACTTGACTTTGAGAGAAGAAGAACAACTTTGTGACCTGCACTCTGATCATGCTCTCAAGATGTTTCCTGACCTGTCCCTGGACAAGTTCTGAATTTCTGTGAAAGAAGAGTATCCTGCTATTCATAGACAAGCAATGAACATTTTGCTGCCGTTTTCAACTTTTGTTGTCATCTGTGTGAGCAAGCTTTTTCTTGTTTAACAAGCATCAAGAGTAAGGATAGAAATTGTCTCATTTCAGTTGAAGGTGAAATCCATGTGTGCTTATCTCAAGTTCAACACAGAATTGAGAAATTTATTATGCTTATGAGTTTTTAAAACTTATGAAAGGGAAAGAAAGATTAATTTCAAGAAAGGTAAGCTAAAAATTAATTCTCTACTCAAAAGAGCATTGGCAAATATTTTTGGTTTAGTCTATCTACAACTTACTGATCACGCTAAGACACCATGAACTGTAGATACAATAATTTTTACGCAGGGGTTCCCTGAGACCTGGAAGTTAGTCAGCAGTTTCTGAGAGACTCAAACAACTGTCTGGCACCAGCTATCATTCTACATTCAAAGTCACATTTCTTCCCCAATGCGTGCATAATCATTGTGCTTCCTACATTTGTTCCTTAAATGTTAGCTCTGTTTTGGTTTTAGTTTGGCTGACCTTGGTAGTTTTTTGGTTGCATATTATCACTTATAGTATTATTCAAACATACAGAATGAAATCTGAGAAAAGGAATTATAAGTAATAAAACACTACCGTAGTTCAAACTGCAGTGTGTGTGCCTTAACTATTTGCCTGTCTTCAACAGGTTGTAGTAAGACCAATTCAATATCCATTGCCAACACTTATCTTAAATTCCAAAATTATCACATGTAGGTTACACCGTGTGGCTAATTAATCTTAAAACAAAGGTATGGATTTATTTTCAGAGCTGGTGCAGTGAGCAACTAGCCTGTGTTCCACTGAGCATCTCCAGCACTCAGGAACAGTCAAGTGGACCAGCATTAAATCTATCAAAGGGTTTTCCAGAGCTCGGTGATAAAGTGTTGATGAATTGAAGCAAAAGTCTAAAGTGTAGCAGGATTGCATATTTGAACGATGATGTTTTCAGTGACATTTCACTGTTCGTGGAATCCTCAGTTTTGGAAGAGAATTGTTACCCTCTGACCCTGATGCTATCCTGTTTAAGCTCATTACAGAATGAGGTTCTTGAACAGGAATTGTGATAATACTTGTGAGCAATCTAAAGTAGTACATTGTCTACACTCTGGTTAACTGTATACATAGTCACATAAATCAGAATCAGATGTATTATCATTTACATACTGTGTCACGAAATTTGTTGTTTTGCAGCAGCACAGAAACATAGAAAACCTACAGCACAATACAGGCCCTTCGGCCCACAAAGTTGTGCCGAACATGTCCCTACCGTAGGAATTACTAGGCTTACCTATAACCCTCTATTTTTCTAAGCTCCATGTACCTATCCAAAAGTCCCTTAAAAGACCCTATCGTATCCGCCTCCATCACCATTGCTGGCATCCCATTCCACACACTCACCACTCTCTGAGTGAAAAATTTACCCATGACATCTCTGTACCTACTCCCCAGCACCTTAAACCCGTATCCTCTTGTGGCAACCATTTCAGCCCTGGGAAAAAGCCTCTGACTATCCACACGATCAATGCCTCTCATCATTTTATACACCTCTATCAGGTCACCTCTCATCCTCCGTCGCTCCAAGGAGAAAAGGCCAAGTTCACTCAACCTATTCCCAAAAGGCATGCTCCCCAATCCAGGCAACATCCTTGTAGGTCTCCTCTGCACCTTTTCTATGGCTTCCACATCCTTCCTGGAGTGAGGCAACCAGAACTGAGCGCAGTACTCCAAGTGGGGTCTGATCAGGGTCCTATATAGCTGCAACATTACCTCTCGGCTCCTAAATTCAATTCCACGATTAATGAAGGCCAATACATCATACACCTTCTTAACCACAGAGTCAACCTGCGCAGCTGCTTTGAGAGTCCTATGGACTCGGACCCCAAGATCCCTCTGATCCTCCACACTGCCAAGAGTCTTACCGTTAATACTATATTCTGCCATCATGTTTGACCTACCATAATGAACCACTTCACACTTATCTGGGTTGAACTCCATCTGCCACTTCTCAGCCCAGTTTACACTATCCACAACACCCCCCAACCTTTGTGTTATCCCTGAGGCACTCCACTGGTGACCAACCTCCATGCAGAATATGACCCGTCTACAGCCACTCTTTGCCTTCTGTGGGCAAGCCAGTTCTGGATCCACAAAGCAATGTCCCCTTGGATCCCATGCCTCCTTACTTTCTAAATAAGCCTTGCATGGGGTACCTTATCAAATGCCTTGCTGAAATCCATATACACTACATCCACTGCTCTTCCTTCGTCAATGTTTTTAGTCACATCCTCAAAAAATTCAATCAAGTTCGTAAGGCACGACCTGCCCTTGACAAAGCCATGCTGACTATTCCTAATCATATTTTACGTCTCCAAATGTTCAAAAATCCTGCCTCTTAGGATCTTCACCAACAACTTACCAACCACTGAGGTAAGTCTCAATGGTCTATAATTTCCTGGCTATCTCTACTCCCTTTCTTGAATAAAGGAACAACATCCGCAACCCTCCAATCCTCCGGAACCTCTCCCGTCCTTATTGATGATGCAAAGATCATTGCCAGAGGCTCAGCAATCTCCTCCCTTGCCTCCCACAGTAGCCTGGGGTACATCTCATCCGGTCCGGGCAATATACAATGCTGTACAACAGTACAATGCAATACATCAAATATACTATAAGTCTCAATAAAAAATATATATATACACTGTATATAAAGACATTATAATTAGATAAATAAGTATTACTAAAAGAGAGCAAAACTAGTGAGGTAGACTTCATGGACTATTTTTTTTTATTACGTAGTTCAATCTAGTTTTTTGTATTGTGTCATGTAAACCATGGTCCTGAGAAACATTGTCTCATTTTTACTATGCACTGTACCAGCAGTTATGGTCGAAATGACAATAAAAGTTGACTTGACTTGAAAAGTCAAATACGTTGTGCCTTTTCTGTTGTCTTTATGCTTTTAGCCTGTTTTCGTAATACTCAGCACAAAGTTTCCATCTATTCAGGAACTGCAATAGTTAGAACCTTTATTTATACAGCAAGGCTAAAGGATAAATGTGAGATGACTGCTTATTCAGCAAGATAGCTTGATAATGACTGAAGCTTCATATCTTTACATTCTTAACTGATTCGATCAAAGGTGCTTCAGAGGGTACTATTTACATTGTGCAAATGTACAGCAAGCCTCTTATTATTTGCAGAGGGAATAATGTCACTGTTTCCATCATGATAGCATCACATGCAGGTGATAGTTTGTTCCAGTGTAGTTTGTTATTCCACTAGCTTTATGAAAAATGAAAAACAAAGCTTTGCATTGTGGTGCTTTTCACTACCTCTGAACAGCTAAATTTCCTTAGAGATAATTCTCTTAAAGTATAGTCACTATTGCACCTGCTAATCCCCAGTGCTTCCATTTTAAAGGAAAACATTGAAAATTTGTTCCTTTTTAGATTAAACTCATTCACAAATTGTTATCAAAATGGTTGATCAAGGCCTGATGATTTTGGAAAATCTTCTCTGAAGACAGCAATGATATTGCTCTTACATTAATTTCATTTATCATGGACCTAAGCTGTTGGTAGTGGTACCTTCTGTGCTATCAGCTACAGACCCCACATCACTTCTGCCCCTATTGGCATCATTGACCCTCTCAGCATTTCCCCTGTTCCAGATCTAACTCCCACAGACTTACCAGCTTTCGGGTTGGAACCTGCTCTCCAAACCTACCCCAGTCCTATTTGAGTGAATGGGAGGAGCTGATGATCCAGATCCTTGAGCGCTATAATCAATCTGTGGTATAATCGTTTATCAGACACCCAAAGAGACCACAACTATATTGGAACATAGAATATTGCAACATAGTACAGGCCCTTAAGCCAACAATGTGGTGCCAACCTTTTACTCTAAGATCATTCTAGCCCCCCCCCCCCCACCATATCTGTCAATTTGTCTCTCCTCCATGTGCCTATCTAAGCATTTCTTAATGCTCTTAATGCCCCTAATGTAGCTGCCTCCACTAGCACCCATAACTTAAAACTAACTTGCCTCAGACATCACCCTTATACTTTCCTCCAATCATCTTAAAATTATGCCTTCTGGTATTAGCCATTTCTGCCCTGAGAAAAAGTCTCTCTCTGCCCACTATCATCTTGTACACCTCTGTCAAGCCACCTTTCATCCTCCTTCACTGCGGAGAGAAACGCTGCTCAACCTATTCTCATAAAACATGCTCTCTAATCCAGGAGGCATCCTGGTAAACCTTCTCTGCACACTCTCTAAAGCTATAATGTGGCAGCCAGAAGTGTACACATTATTCCAAGTGTGTTCTAACCAGGTTTTTATAAATTTGCAACATTGCCTCATGGCTCTTGAACTCAATCCCCCGACTCAGGAAGGCCAACGTACCATACACTTTCTTAACAACCTCAGCTTGCACAGCAACTTTGAGGGATCTATTTGTTACATTGGTGTTACATAGAATGTTTTTATTCTTCTGGCAGATTCCTTTCATGTGCCCATCCTTTCATTGCTATCATGCTTGCATATTGCTTGGCTCCAAAGCGAAGTGTACACAAATGATTTCTTGCTAATTATCATCGTTCATCTTGTCTTGGGATTGAAGAGGTTACGGATATTGTGCATTTAATATTTCAGTAATATTGTAAATATGTTACTGATTAAGCATTCTTTATTTATTTAAGTAATTCATTACAGGACTGAAGGTGTTAAATTTGAATGTGCGCAGTATTCAGAATAAGGTAGACGAACTTGCAGCACAGTTGCAGATCGGCATGTATGATGTATGAAACCCTTTTTTAACCAGGCATCTCCAGAGATGCGGCTCGTTAGCCACCGGACTCAGCGGTGAGAAAACCACCTTTGTCAGACTCCGTACAGCTAGGGTGGATATGACTTGGGTCCCACCAAACCCGGGAGATTGGGCTGTTTCGCCCACCCGAACCCTGATCTGTCTGAATACTGTATAACAACTGCCCCCATGCAATTGCCTTTCAGCAAGAAAGAACACACCGTACACTGCATACAATTATAAAGTATGCTTACAAATTTCAGCTTTATCAAACCGTTAGTAGGAAAAAGAAAAGGAACAAAATAAGATGGGCCCATTACAGTTAACCCAGTCCAAATGTGCACACAAGTTGGACTCATCTCAAAGTTGTCTTTAACTCACGCACTTGACCCACGGTCTGCATGAAAGCCCACACTACCTTCCGAATGTTGCTCGATATCCATCTCGAACAAATGGGCTCCCCCATGGGAATATTGGTCCTTCCTCCTTGAAGGCATTCATCTGCACAAGGCACCTTTTGCAACAGGGATGACATCCTCAGCCATCTTTCCCAGCTCCCAGCTCCTGCCAGAAAGACCTTGACCCACACCAATGCCCGTCACAAGAACATCTCCACCCAGTGTTCTCTAGAACCTTCTCCCAATTTCACCATCCTGACTGAATGACACTACATTCCTCAGCGTGAACGTCACAATCTTTCGCTTAAACCCAAACATGCTGAAAGCAGAACAGACTGCTGTTACAGAACTGCTGAAGTTAAATACCTACAGCATAGCAGTAAAAATCTTAACCAGGGTGTTACATGTTGTAGGCATCATGGCTGAAAGAAGATTATAGCTGGAAGCTTAATGTTCAAGGATGCACATTGTATCAAAAGAACAGGCAGAAAGGCAGAGGGGTCGGTATTGCTCTGTTGGTAAAATATGAAATCAAATCATTAGAAAGAGGTGACATAGGGTCAGAAGATTTGAATCATTGTGAATAGAGCTAAGGAACTACAAGGGTTAAAAAAAACCCTGGTGGGAGTTGTATACAGACCCCTAAACAGTAGAAAAGATGTTGTCTACAAATTACAATGGAAGATAGAAAATGTGTGCCAAAAGGATAATGTTCCAATACTCATGGGGACTTCAATATGCAGGTAGATTGGGAAAATCAGACTGGTGCTGGATTCCAGGAGGGGGAGTTTCTAGAATGCCAATGAGATGGCTTTTTAGAGCAGCTCATGGTTGAGCCCACTAGGGGATCAGATATTCTGGATTGGGTTGTCAATGAATCAGAATCGATTAGAGAGCGTAACACAAAAGAACCTTTGGGGGCAAGTGGTCATAATATGATCAAATCCACCCTGACATTTGAGAAGCAGAAGCTGAAGTCAAATATATCAATATTAATGTGAAGTAAAGGGAATTACAGAGGCGTGAGAGGGGAGTTGGTCAGAATTGATTGGAAAAGACCACAGGCAGGAATGACAGCAGAGCATCAATGGCTGGAATTTCTGGAAGCAGTTAGGAAGGCTCAGAATATATACATCGCAGAGGAAGAATTATTAAGGAAAGATGACACAACAGTGGCTAACAAGAGAAATAAAAGCCAAAGAGAGGGCATAATAAAGCAAAAATTAGTGGGAAGTTAGAGGATTGGGAAGCTTTTAAAACCAACAGAAGCACAACTAAAAAGTTATTAAGAAGGTAAAGATGGAATACAAAAGCTAATAATATTAAGAGGATAACAGAAGTTACTTCAGATACATGAAGTGTGAAAGAGAGGTGAGAGTGGATATTGGACCACTGGAAAACAATGCTGGAGAGGTAGTAATGGGGGACGATTCTAGCATGGATAAAACAGTGGTGATTGGCAGAAGGTAAAGATTTGGAATAAAGGGAGAATTTTCTGGTTGGCTGCCAGTGACTAGTGGAGTTCCACAGGGGTCTGTGCTGGGACTGATTCTTTTTATGTTATATGTCAATGATTTGAGTGATAGAATTGATGGCTTTTTTGCAAAGTTTGTAGATAATATGAAGATAGGTGGAGGGGCAGAAAGTTTTGAGGAAGTAGAGAGGCTACAGAAAGACAGATTTTAGGGGCATGAGCAGAGAAAAGGAAGATGGAATACAATGTCAGGAAGTGTATGGTCAATGCACTTTGGTAGAAGAAATGAAAGGGCTGACTGTTTTCTGAATGGAGAGAAAATGCAAATACCTGAGGTACAAAGAGACTTGGGAGTTCTTGTGTAGGATTCCCTAAAGGTTAATTTTCAGGTCGAGTCTGTGGTGAGGAAGGCAAATGCGATGCGAGCATTAATTTCAGAGGACTAGAATATAAAAGCAAGGATGTAATATCGAGACTGTATAAAACACTGGTGAGGCCTCAGTTGTCTATTGTGAGAATTTTGGGACCCTTATCTTGTGCTGAAACCTAGGATGTGCTGAAACTGGAGAGGGTTCAAAGGAGTTCACGAAAATTATTCCAAGATTGAATGGCTTGTCATATGAAGTGTGTTTGATGGCTCTGGGCCTGTATTCACTAGAATTCATTGAAATTGTGAAAGGCCTTGATAGAGTGGATGGTGAGAGGATGTTTCCTGTGGTGGGAGAGTCTAAGACCAGAGGACACAACCTCAGAAAAGAGGGGAGTCCTTTTAGAATGGAGATGAGGAGAAGTTTCTTTAGCTAAAGAGGAATGAATCTTTGGAATTCTTTGCCACAGGGAGTTGTGGAGGCCAAGTCTTTATGTTTATTTAAGGCAGAGGCTGATTCTTGATTGGTCAGAGTATGAAGGGATACAGGGAGATGGCAGGACATTGGGCCTGAGAGAAAAATTGGATCAGTCGTTGGTAGACTTAATAGGCCAAATGGCCTAATTCTGCTCCTATATCTTATGATCTATTACGGGTCATATATAAAAACTCATGAATTACATAGGTCATGACACTACCATGTGATACATGCATGCCTCACTTAAAGTAAACATGAAGTTAGAATCACATTTAGAACTGAAACAACTGTTGATTGCAAAACACTTTCGGTTTCATAAGCAGAATCAAAAGGAAGGGATCCATTACAGCATACATGGCTGAATTGAAGAGATTGTCTGAGCATTGTCAGTTTGGTAATGGGCTTAATGATGCACAGAGAGATCATTTAGTTTGTGTAATCTTACAAGAAAGCATTCAAAAATGGCTTCTAACCTAATCACATTGTTCATTTAAAAGAGCAGTTGAAAATGTATCAATGGAAACAGCAGACAGAAATCCAATTGAGTTGCAGTCAGGAATGAAAATGTGCACGAACCAAATTGTAATGTCTAAACAGATATTGGCCTAGCTTAACAAATTGTGCTACTGTTGTGGCAGGGGCTCACATACAACAGACCAATGCAGGTTTAATGGACAAGCAATATGGCTTACACCAGAAGTAATGAGAAATTAATTAAAATGGAATTGGACACTGGTTCGGACGTTTCAGTCATTCCATAAAATGTGATTGAATAATACTTCAAAGATACTGAACTGCAGCCTACAGATACCCAACTATGAACTTACACTGGAGAAAAGATAACCCCTGTGGGAATGATGTTCATAACTAAATACAGGAGGGCCAGCATTGTGGGACTGTGACTGGCGGAGATAATTACAAATTAAATGGATATCTCTCAACTATTTGCATGCCACATTCCCTGCAAGCGAATTAAGAAGGGCACTAGATGGTGCCACAGCAGTGTTCAAGGATAACATTGGTAAATTCAACCATATAAAGGGTAAAATAGTGTTAAGTGAAAGTGCTGCACCCAAGTTTTGCAAAGCCAATTTAATTCCTTATATTATCTGTAGTAAAGTAGCCAGTGAACCAGATTGCATGGAAGCTAAAGGAATTCTTTCCCCAAGGTTAAGTGGAACCCATGGGCAATACCAGTGGTCCCAGTAGCCAAGAAAAATGGGTCTGTCAGAATCTGTGGTGCTTTTAAGGTCACCATCAACCGAGTACTGAAAAGAGATCTAAATTCTCAGTCCAGGATAGAGGACATCTTTGCAAACCTTTCGGGAGGGAAATACTTTAGTAAAGTGGACTTAGCAGAGGCCTACCCACGGATGGAAATGGAAGAAAAGTCCAAAGTGTTTCTCACCATAAACATTCAGAAACGGCTTCACCGCTATAAAAGGCTTATTTTTGGAGTATCATCTGCACCTGCACTCTGGCAGAAAGCTATGGACCAGGTGCTGCAAGGCTGCACAAGCAATGTTCAAAGCAGTGTGAAGTGGCTTTCCAGTGGCAGATGGAGTTCAACCCAGATATATGTGAGGTGATTCACTTTGGTAGATCAAGTATGATGGCAGATTATAGCATTAATGGCAAGACTCTTGGCAGTGTGGAAATCAGAGGGATCTTGGGGTCCAAGTTCATAGGACACTCAAAAGCTGCTACGCAGGTTGACTCTGTGGTATAGAAGGCATACGGTGTTTTGGCCTTCGTCAATCGTGGGATTGAGTTTAAGAGTCGAGAGGTAATGTTGCAGCTCTATAGGACCCTGGTCAGACCCCACTTGGAGTACTGCGCTCAGTTCTGGTCACCTCACTACAGGAAGGATGTGGAAACCATAGAAAGGGTGCAGAGGAGATTTACAAGGATGTTCCCTGGATTGGGGAGCATGCCTTATGAGAATAGGTTGAGTGAATTCGGCCTTTTCTCCTTGGAGCGACAGAGGATGAGAGGTGACCTGATAGAGGTGTACAAGATAATGAGAGGCATTGATCATGTGGATAATCAGAGGCTTTTTCCCAGGGCTGAAATAGCTAGCACGAGAGGGCACAGTTTTAAGGTGCTTGGAAGTAGGTACAGAGGAGATGTCAGGGTAAGTTTTTTTTAAGCAGAGAGTGCTAAGTGTGTGGAATGGGCTGCCGGCAGTGGTGGTGGAGGCGAAAACGATAGGGTCTTTTAAGAGACTCCTGGATGGATACATGGAGCTTAGAAAAATAGAGGGCAATGGGTAAGCCTAGGACATGTTCGGCACAGCTTTGTGGGCCGAAGGGCCTGTATTGTGCTGTAGGGTTTCTATGTTTCTATGAAACGGTGATGGCAGGCACTGTACTCATGCATTATGATCCACATCATCCAGTGAAGCTTATCTGTGGCATTACATTATGGTATAGGTGCAGTCAGATCACATGTTATGAGTGATAGGAATGAACCCCCCCCCCCCCCATAGCCTTTGCATTATGTTCTTTTATGGCTCCAGAAAAAAATAGTGCACAGATTGACAGAGAGCCCTTGGGTCTGGTTTGGGATGTAAAATGTTTCAACCAGTACTTTTATAGGAGAGAGTTTACCCTCATTACAGATAATCAGCCTCTAATATCCACTTTCAATCCACAGCAGGCTTTTCCACTAGCGGCAGCAGTATGAATACAGAAGTGAACTCTGTTTCTTGGAGGACACAGTTATAACATTGAACTCAGAGGAGGACTAATCATGGAAATGTTGATGGATTGTCCTGTTTTCTCTTGGAAAAGGAAACGCTGGAGAAATTTACAAAAAAGTACATACCTCCTAATGTGTTCTCCCTAACGCTAATCAAAAGTCTCCCTATTATGGCAGAGATGATCCAACGGGAAACCAGAAAAGACCCCACATAGTCTTAGGTTTATGTGGCCAGCCATAATAGCTGGAACGTGCAACAGAAACTCCAGTTTCCCCAGTTGTATCTGTGCCAAGATGAACTTGCTCTTGATGGAGATTGCCTTATGTCAGGATTGAGAGTTGTTGTACCAACCAAGCTGAGAGCTGAAGTGTTGAAGGAGCTACATGCCGGTCACCTAGGTGTGAAAATGAAAGCATTGGCTCAAAGCTTTGTCTGGTGGCCTGGGACAGATCAGCATTGTTGGGGATGCCAGCATGTCAAGAAAATGCCAAGAGAAGTGCCTCTACATCCCTGGGAATGGCCTGCATTGACCTGGCAGAGGATTCATGTGGATATTACCAGACCATTCTCAGGCACAACTTTCTTAGTAGTGGTGGCAGCAGCTACGAAGAGGCCAGAGGTGATTTCAACAGCCTTCACTACAGCCTTGCTCACTGCTGACGTGTTGAGAAGCCACTTCTCAAGGACTGGTATTGCAGAATACTTGGTCAGTGACAATAGACCACAATCAATATGCTCTCCATCACACCTCTATAGAAGTTTGTCAGAGTATTAGATATCACGCCAAATCTTTGCAAACTTTAAAGGAAGTAGAGCTGCTGTCATGTTTTCTTTGGGCATAGGACAGGTAATCTGAAATGATAACACCAAGGAATTTAAAGTTGCTGACCCTGTCTACCTTTGATCCCATGATGAGGACTGGCTCATGGACTTCCAGTTTTCTCCTCCTGAGGTCAATAATTAGCTCCATGGTCTTGCGGTCATTGAGTGAGAGGTCGTTGTGGCACCAGTCTACTAGATTTTCAATCCCCTTCTTATATGCTGATTCGTCACAACTTTGATTCGACCAACAGAAGTGTTGTCATCAGCAAACTTGAATGTGGCTTTGGAGCTGTGCTTAGCCGCATAGTCAGAGTGTAAAATAAGTAGAGCGGGGACTAAGCAACAGCTTTATGATGCACCTGCACTGATGGAGATTTTGGAGATACTGTTGCAAATCCTAACTGACTAGGGTCTGTCTGTAAGTGAGGAAGTTGAGGATCCAATTGCACAAGGACGTATTGAAGCCAATGTCTTGAAGCTTATTGATTAATTTTGAGGGGATGATAGCATTGAATTCCAAGCTGTAGTCCATAAAGAGCATCCTGATGTATGCATCTTTGTGTCTAGATGTTCCAGATGTTGAATGAAGAGACAGTGTAATGGCATCTGCTGTGGACTTGTGCTGGTTGGCAAATTGGAGCGGATCCAAGTCGCTTCTCAGTGAGTGATGTGATATGACTCAGTGCAAAGCTGCAATGTGTTACTTCCTCCCAGACCTGACTTGAAGTGAGATACTGAGAGTCGGAAATAGTCTCTGGATTTAGCTGATAGAAACTGTTTTGAGCTTGGTGCTTTGTGCTGTTAAATATGATATTGGGTTGCTTTTTATCCTGCCTACATGCAATTGAGGAATTGTTTTAAATGTGTTGGTTCTGAGATTAGGTTACATTTTCAACTCCCCGTTTGTGTATCAAACTTTGTGAGGTGTATCCCAACCATTCAAACAAAGTTGCATCTGTTCATATCTACCAGCCCGGAGCAGTGGTGTCCAGTACATTGTACAGCAGTCATCTGAAATTATTTCAAGAGGAACTGAAAGTATGGTGAAGGCTATTTACTAAATAAAATGTACTTAGACTTTTAAAAATAAGCTTCTGTTACTCAAGATTTGCAGATGGCTGATCAAGCCAATGGCAGGTTGGCTAGATGGACTGAAATCAGTTTTAATAGAAAGTCAAAAACTTCAATAATTCTTCAAATAAGCATCTCAGTTTACTATGTGTGTTCTCACCAACCCCCTCCCCCCACTCTTGGTTGTAGGAGAACCCACATTTAATTACATTAAGTTTATAGATGATACCAAACTTTGTAGCTGGAAATTACTTGCAGTCAGAGGGCTCCAGACAGACCACATGAGGTAGAAATGGAAATTGAAAATAAAGCAGAATCCTGATGCTTCTGCATTGCCAAGGCTGTCTGTAGCAGCAAAACTCAGAACAATTGCCGTGAGCCTGTGACCGCCACAAGGTTGTTACACTTGCATGATGCACCCTCAGCTGCAATGAAATGATTGTTCTAAAGAATCAAATATCTTATTTTGATTCTTTATTAGCAATTAGCAAACATACAATTAAGTGTTATCTCAGTGGTCAGCAAAGATATAACCTCCACAGCCCCAAGCTACAAACTGCCACAAAATACACATGAATATGTCTTACCCCCTTCACTTGTACCACACTCTCACTCACATGAAGAGTTACCATAATAAATGCACTACACAGAATGCATGGCACCTATATTCCAGCCCCCTAATTATTATACTATAATGATTACAAATACATGCTACTAAGACACAGGAGACATGAAATCTCAACACTTACACAAATGTCCTATTTTGGTAAGCGGCTTCTCTGGGCTGTGCTCTTCTCCTACCAAACCAGGTTGTCCCTCTTGACTGCAGTCGGGAAAATCTGCCTTGAAATGCTGATGCAAAGGCTCGTTCAAGCACAAAACTGAAGTCCCATAACTGTCAGCTCTGGCCCAGCATAGTCGCTTCCAGCACCATGGTCTCCTTTCAGTGGTCCATTAACAGCATTATTCTGGTTGCATAGGGTCCATCATTAACACTGTGAATCACTTTATCAATAGCTCAATTTCTGAATCAATTTCCGGCAAACAAACATGTTTCAGGTGAGACCATTCCTGAAGATCTCTCTGATGAGGAGTCCTTTGTGGACGGGCATGCGTTCCTGTGTGTAGATGTTAGGCAGTTCACAATAGTTCACACTATCTAAGCCAGCCACTTCCAATCCTGAAACAAAGAAGTTACTTACAACCTTCTCTTGACCCACTGAGCATAAGAGTACGTGTGTTCCTTTTCCTCTCAGGTTAAGCTGAGCAGAACACTGCTGTACTTCCTTGATCTAGGAAAGCAGAAGTAACCACTGTCTTGTTAGTCTTCTTAGACTTCACCTGTACTGGAATAATAGGAAGCTTACAATCATGGTCACCAGCCCCCATACAACCATTAGATACCAGGCCAGTACTCTCAGCTCTGTTTGCTTCATTCATGACTTTTTTCGAATCTGCACCCTTTTCGTCAGAGTGCAGATGAAGTATGATGGGATGTTTGCCACCGCATACCTTGCATGAAAGACATTTCTTGCAATGTTTGTTGATGTGTGTCCTACACAAACTACCAAATCAGACACCATTTTCTTTTTGGAAGACATACTTCTGTCTATGAATATTTTTTCATCAGCTTAGAGCATGAATCCAAACTGTGCTCATCCTGGCAGAACAGACAAACCTTATCATTAGTTCTGGGCTCAATTTTTGCTTCAGTTTCTACAGTAGCCACAGTAGTGGCAAAGCTGCTTCTTTTAACTTGAGAATGAATTTGTGATCCTGTCTTGTTCACACATTTACTTACTGCCAGCAATGGAGCATTGTATTTTTTTCCCCAAAAACTGAGCGTGCAGCAACCTTTACTTGCTTTTTGATAAAGTCAACAATGTCACTGAAAGTAAACTTGTGGTTATGCTTTTTGTGTAGTTCATACACCACTGATCTCCATTCTCTCCAAAGTTCATCAGGCAATTTATTTATAACAGTCTTCATATTCAACATTGTAACAAGTTCTAAGAAAAAGACTAATCTTGAAGAGCTTTCACTTGAAGAAAGAGCCTTTTCTATGTAGGCTTCAGAAATTTTGTGCTCATCACCAAAATGTTGCTGTAGTAAGGCTTGAGTCTTTCGATATCCTTCCTCCGGACCAGCCGCTAACAACTTTTGACATGCTCTCTAGTGTAATCTCCATCGTACTGTTTGAGAAAATAGAGATAGTCGCCATAATCTTCAGTCTTGCCTTCAAAACTACTCTTGAAACCCTTCATAAATGAAAGATTGCCATTGAAGGTTTGAATCTCTCTCTTAGGCAGAGATGCAATGCATTGCTGTTGCCTCACTATGGTTGTTATTTCCTTTGGTGTCCTTGTGGCTTCCAGTGTGGCATTTAGACCTTTATCATCTGAAACACGAGTGTCATCATACCATAAGTCAATGTTCTCAGAAGCACCTTGTGCTATTGGACATGGCATAGGTTCAAAGTACCCCTTTGGTGCAGGCTGAGAGTGAACTACCTCTTGGGGTTCAAACTCGTGCCTCATAGATTTTTGATTCTTCAGTATGTTGGATTTTCTTTGTTCCACATCAACATAGGAACTCTGACCGAGAACTGCTCTGCTGGAGCACGATTAGCACACATAGCATTTGCAGCCCATAGCACTTTAACTCTGGCCATCTTGCCTGCAGTTTCTTTCTGCAACTTAAGCTCTTCCACCTTTCTTTGAAACTGTTCTTCCTGTTGTTCCCAGTCTCTTCAAAGCTGTTCCTGGTTTCTTCAAAGATTTTCCACCTTTTCCTCCGAGGCATGTTTATCTCTCAATATCTGTTGCTTTGCGTATTACTCAGGTAAATCAGCCTCCATTCTAATGCATACCAATGTGATATCAAACGCATGGAATGTCTTGCTCGTGGCTGCAGAACGTACTTCACGCATGTTAGGCACATCGTCTTCAGCTTTATACGTAGTAAAAGCTTGTTCTTTGACTATGTAAATTTTCATTTGCCCAGAGAACTGACCTTCAATATCACATGTTTGTTTAATTTCTCTGTTAGCTTCAAGGTTACTGCTTCTAGCTGAACTCATTTTGTCTTCCAAGTGTACAAAACGAGACAAAACAATGGTAGATCCAATTCAGCTTTTCAACAATGGAAGCAATTATTTCAATTCTTCAGCATTTCAACAGAATCAAGTATCGAACACTTCAGGCAGAACCCGCTGTAGAGCTTTCCACTCCACGAACTGGACATGACAGTGCTGACCACTTCAAAACTGTGTTTCAAACCAGACCAAACACACCGTCAAAACAAAAGGCTGTACTTGCCACAATCTACTCTAGGCTGGTCAGGATGTTGATGTTCATTTGGTATATCTGTCAAATTCTTTGCTGAAAAATGTAGTGACAAAAAATCTCATCAAAAAATCAAAATGATTTCTGCCAGCCTGCAACCGCCACAGGGTTGTTACACTTACATGATGGACCCTCGGCTCCAATGAAATGATTGTTCCAAAGAGTTAAATTCCTTATTTTGTTCCTTTATTAGCAAACATAGAATTAAGCATTATTGAGCGTTTTCTCAGCGGTCAACAAAGATATGACCTCCGCAGTCCCAAGCTACAAACTGCTACGAAATAAGCATGAATACGTAACTTAATTCCCTTCACTTTTACCACATACCCACCAATGTGACTAATTATCATAATAAATGCGCAACGCAGTCTACATGGCTCCTGGACCATCTATGGACCAAACATCCAATGCCCCACCCTTCCACTGAGAGCTGTGAACATCAAGGATAGAGAGACACTCAGAACCTTCTGAAGGACACACTTATTTATAATAAGTGCCTGTGACTCCATCCCACAGCAAGAAATCTTGTCCAGCCCAGCCAACTAATATCGTAAGTTTTCAGAAACTGATGTCCTGCTGACATTCTAAAACTTGGTGAAGAGGAACTTCAATCACAATTGTGCGATCACTAACAATCCACACCACCACTGCATACACATCAGCCAGTCCACCCATCAGCACCATTTGACCCTCATGAATTATTTTACTCTTACGCTTCACACCTCATACATACACTGACACAGCCTCTGTCCTATCATGTTTTCATATGCCCTGCTGCTACCTAGAAGTGTTCCTCTTGCCAAGAGTCACTTGTCATTTTATCATTTCTGTCATAATTTTGTGTGTGGGTACTCCTTCACCTAGCATCACTTTATGTACATGCAATCAATCAATGTATATAAGATAATCTTATCTACATGGCCATACTCAGTTACTTTACATTGTGTTTTATAGAATTGCTTTTTTCATTTATACTTATTGTGTTGTTCTGATGCTTCATCGAATCTAGAGTGTTAATCATTTCACTCTGCTTTATGCTCTTGTACGAAAGAATGACAATAAACCATCTTGAATGTTGATGATTGGAGCTTGAGGATGCGTAATTGTGGCAGTCTTCAAGAAAGGAGGCAAACTCTGCTGCAGTAACTGCAGGAAGATCTCTCTTAGAGGGAGTGGTTGTGGAGATCCTGGTGATGCCTCCCTCTTGTCTGCCACAGGGAAAGGTAATGCCAAAATCTCCACAGCCACTTCCGCCCAGTGGATGAAGAGCTACTCCTGAACCGCAATATGGATCTGTCCAATTAAAGGCACAGTAAATGTGATCTTTAGCTTTCGACAACTCCGAGCTAAAGGTAGCGGCTGAATGTTATCTGTCATTATTCAGGCAATACTGCTTCCGGACTCCTTTCCCTATAATTAGTTTTACATAATTTTATTTTAATCTTACAAAGCTCTTGTTTTTGACAATTCTCTAGAAATAGAAGAATAATAGAACTTGGCACAAGGCCTGTGTCCTCTGATGTATACTGTAATTATAGCTTGTACTTTTGGAAAATTTTCCTTCATCAACAGGAAAGTCATGATGGTTTTGAAATGTTCATATTTTGGTAGACAAAGAGGACAGAAAATATAGTTTGTAGGATACTCAGTATCACTGTAAGGTTGCACAACACAAACTTTACACACCTTTTGTCAGTGGATATCCAGAGTAAAGGAAATACATCATGGATATGGATACAAATGTGTTGATAAGCATAATGACAATGTGAGACATTGTCAGTATGGCTGTTTGCGTTCCAGAATGACGTAAGGTAGTTCTCTCTAAATTACTTTGGGTATTTGAGTCCTACAGTAAAAGTGCATTTTTAAAATTTGATTGTGATTAATTTTATCTACTTTGTCTTCAAAAAGGAATTCATTAAAATGGATTAAGGGAAGAGCAAAAGGATAATTGCAAGAACCAGTGCATTAAATTGCTATGGTCAAGTTATCAAAGAGTTGAGTATCTGACTATTGGAAAAATTCAAAATTGAAAAGACACTGATAAAGATTTTAGATTGCTTCAAGGTATAATTAATAGAAATTCATCAGTAGCTCTGCTGTTCATGGCAATATGCAACTCAGACACACCAATCAATAGGCCCAAGGTTCAGTTCCTGTTGATGTAGTAAATCGCACAGGAAAAAAAAGAACAACTTATATTTGAATAGAACCCTTCTTAGTTATAAAGAGATCCCAAAGCACATTAAAGCCATTCTGGATTCAAGTTATTTTGTAGCATTCCTACAAGTAGATTGGGGCCCTGGAAGAGGGTGGGAAAGGGTTCTATGGAAAATTTTCTGGAAAAAATCATACATTGGTGTTAATAGAAGTTGGTCCACAGCAATCCCGCCTATAGCTGAACAAGAACACCTTGCGTGATATCTAGGTTAAAGAACATAAGAAATAGAAGCTTAAGTAAAGCATTCAGCCCTGTGTACCTGGTTATCACTCGATAACTTAAGTGATTGTATACATAACTGATCCTAAACTTAAACATCAGTCTTTGTCTTGAAAGTACTGACTGTCTCCACACCCTATGTGGGTAGGGAATTCCAAACATTCACCACACCTTTCACAATTATTGGGAGATCGGATGTACACATATTCCAAATGTGATCTCACCAGGATTCTATATAATTGAAGCAAGATGGCTCTACCCTTGTAATTACATTCTCTTCCAATATAGGTCAATACATTGTTTCACTTTCTAATTGCTCGCTATACCTGTATGTTAACTGATGATGATTGCCCATGAATACCAAAATATTTCACCTTCAAAAATATACTCTCTCAATTCTTACTGCTGATGTGCACTGCCTCACACTTCTGCATATCATAATGTATATTCTGAACCATTTCTTCATCTTCCCTACTGCCCACACTGCCACTCAGCTGTCTGTCATAAGGAAATCTGGTTATGTTATTTGTTTCCCTAATCCAAATCAATGATATAGATTGTGAATGACTGTAGACCAACACTGATCCTTGAAGCACCTCACTTGTCACATCCTCTCAACTTGAAAATTAATACTATTCCTCAGTTGTCACTAGTTTATTATACCCAATATTGAGCTCTCCCATTCTGTTTAATAATCTCATATATTTCATTGAAGGTCTTCTCAATTTCCCAGTACATAACATCAACAGATTTACTCTTCTCTAAATTCTGCCAGCTACAAGTTCAGAAAAATTCAACCAATTTGTCAACGTGATTTCCCTTTCCTTAGTCTATGTTGGTTTGGACAAGTCCTATTATATTTTTCATAATGTACTATTAACATATGGGAGAATTTCCCTTAGTATCGATATCAGGTTAACTGGACTGTAATTTCCTGTTTTCTTATTAGTTTCTCCTTTTTTAATTATTTTACTAATACTTCACATTCAGTTTTAGTTTAATTGTCATTTAGCCATACAAATGTGTACAGCTAAACAAAACTTAGTTCCTGCGGGACAAAGATGCAAAGCAAAGTACGTAAGTCACGCTAGCTCATATAATTACAATAGCACGTACAGTCACAAAATAATTTGTTTCTTTGATCTCCCTTTCACCCTAGATCTGTTGATCACTATTTCTAAGCTTTTTCCCTGAAGACTGACACAAACTATTTAATTTCTCTGCCATTTCCTCGTTGCCTGTTATAGTTCCTTCTGTCTCAGCCTACAGGAGAGTCACAGTGCCCTTAGTTAATTCTTTCTTTTTAACATTTCTATTGAGGCTTTCACAATCTGGCTTTCAGCTTCTCATTAAATCTACTTCTGCATTTCACTTTCCCTCTCCTGATCAATAACATGACCCTCCCTTGTTGAATTCTAAAATTTTCCAACGTCTCATCCGTTTTGTTGTTTTTGGCAATAATTAAGTCTGTTCCTTTGTTGCAATGTTATTTATATCTCCTCTTGATGGCCACAGATGGACCACTTCTCTTGTTGGAATTTTTGCCTTACAATTGATATGCATTGCTTGTAAACTGCAATAATGCTAACCAACTAATCTGCTTTTCCATTTTGCCTATCCCTGTGAAAAGTTGTAAACTGAGACTTTTAATTCTCAGCTTTTGTCACTTTGCAGCCATGTTATCAGTAGTTCCCTTTTATTTCTATCTGTGCCATTGACATCAATATTGTCATGAATACAGAGTTTATTCAGATAAATAACTTACACTTTTGCTTGCTTACCATCCCCACCCCTTCATGGCTCTGATTGGTAATAACATTTGCCTGTGCTTTCCCTTCCTGACTGACTGATGATTATTACCCATTTTGCTGCCTTGCAGTTACATTTGAAATTTCTCTGTATCTTTATGAGGTATTTAGTTTAAAGCCTTATCCATAACCCTAGCTATTCTATTTGCCAGGACACTGTTCCCAGCTAGCTTCAGAGTTTAACCATGAAGAATGGCCATGTGGTGGGGTAACAGGTGCCAACCATCATCTGATAGCTCACATCAACTCCTTCGGGTGAGGAAAAAAAATGGCAGAGTCTGCCAGCCATCACATTATCAAGCTTTAATAGCAGTGACTTTGCACACTGAGTACAAAGAGGATAAGTAGCGGCAGGTTGTAGCAGTTACACAGGATGCAGTATCAGTGTTGATGCTGAAGTTTTTAAAGAATGTGAACAGTTGTAAATATTCTGTTACCAATGTATGAATCCATGAGGTGGCACTTGGAGTTGCCAGTCAGACTCTCAATTGGTAGTAAAAGCATAACCTGAGCCAATGAATAAAGTCTGCCTATCATTGGACTGACTTGATGAAGGGTCTCGGCTCACTTCCTCGACTGTTTATTCAGTTCCATCACCGCTCTCTGGCCTGCTGAGCTCCTCTGTGTGTGTTGCTCTGTATTTCCAGCATCTGCACCAATCACTTGTGTCATTGGAGATGTTGCCTTCTTCTTAACCTATCATTATTGTTGCTGATGTTTCTCCAAGCTGGTATTCGATTATCAGTCGAATCCTCAGTTTGTAAAGGAAGTAAGTACTTTGTAAACCATGTCACAGGAACCATCCAGACAAGGCAGCAGCACACCAGGACAGATGGTCTTTGCTGGCGTGAGTCACTATTCAAATGTGGGTGTGAAGTTTTTGAAATTTCCAGGTGGCTTGATGTGCCACTGTTCCTTACTCATTAGCTCTTTCCTTTCATTAACAATCTCTAGTGACAAAAGGCTAGTGAGCAAGGAGGTCCAGAAAATGATCCTTTTTGCTTGAGTTGCTGTCATTGGTTGTAATAACAGAAGAGAGTTTGAGGGCTTTTCCTCTGCCTGTTCTCTGCCTTTTCTCCACTGGCTCCTTGCTAAGGCTTTACTGCATGGGTACTGGAAGTAGACCTCAAATCCTTGTCAATACTGACCATTAAATTGCTAATAGAGAGATTGCAGTTTATTTTCATGACAAGTGAATTATAGTCTATCATATTCTTGGTTTTACTTTCTAGAAGCATTCTGTTAACAATGTTTGTGGTCACTTGAACAAGTGATGACAGATCATGCATATTATATCTTGCTGCAGAGATTTACGGTAAGCACTCAGAACAATCTTTCCCACATTCTCCGAGGTAGTTGTAGCCTTCCCAGCTGGGTCCAGCTAATCTGGTCCAGTATGGGAATCAAACGTGGAACCAGTTGATTTGTACAGTGGTGCTAGCCACCACAAAAACATCTGCACCAGCATGAAATCAGGGATCTTCCTATGTAGAGTTAATTAAAGTACCTGCAGATTATAATGTTCTAAAGTGTGCTGTTTAACCATATGCCAGTTACTGATATTCATGCTCAGGCTCATGTAGAATCTTGGGAGGCAAAAGTAAAGCAATAAAAGCAGGAAATAAACTGGAATTCTGTGTTAAATTGTAAAGGAGCAGGTGCAAAATGCTGGTTTAATTCCATCTGGCACAGTCTATGTGATCTGAGTCCATATTTTGTTCTGTATGGTGTGTTGTAACACATTATTATAGTGCATCTTTTCTTTATGATGAAGTATTAACCATCAAACGTTTGTTCTCTGTGAAAACTAAACGGGGGGATAGTTTGTAAATAAGACAACATGCATCAAATCTAGTTCAGCCCTCTTTCTTTCACCTTCCCTTGCTTTTTCTGTTGTAACTGCCAATAACCATTCGGTCAGGATCCTTGCTTCTCTTGTCAGCCTTTCTGACAAGCCTGTGGTTCAGAATAGCTCTACCATAGAGAAAGGAATAAAGCTTTGTTCTTTTGACATTTAAACTTTCTGAATTTTCCTTGGCCTTTTTAGAAATGTGATCCATAAAGGTGACATTGGATTGCTTCAGTATCATCAGCAGAAAGAAAAATATTTGTGTGTACCTTCATTGTTTTAAGAAGACACCACTAATAAAACATAAAGAACTAAAAGGAAATTTCTAAGAGCTGAACCACAATGTTATTGTGTGACTGGATGTTCTATTCTACTCAGTAGATACAATTTCAAATTGCTGGCGGCCACTCCTCAGTTTTACACCAAGGGAACTCAATCCAATAAAAAGAAATACTTGCATTTTTTATAGGCATCTTTGACAGTCACAGAAAATCCCAAGGAGCTTTACAATAATTAACCACTTCTGAAATTTAGTCACTATTGTGCCTATTATGACAGCAAGGTCCTGTGTGTAACAGTGTGATAATGGCCAGATCCTCTTTACCACTGGTGTTCCTTGAGGGGAAAGAAAAAAATCTGGGTCACTCGGAGCTGGTTGGGGAATCACCAGCATTTAGCTGTGCCTGGGTTCTGGACTTGAACACTCTACCACAAGGCAAGGATGTACAGAGTGACAAATCCTGATGGTATCTCTATAAAGTTTCTCTCTCTCTTCCACACAATACTGCCAGAAGGTAGTTTGTGTTTGCTTGACAGGGTCAGCAGTAGCTGAGCTTAATGAAAGTGTTCCATCTCAACAATACTGAGAAGTGCCTCTCTGGGTTTAAGTCTTTGGAATGGAACTTAGGCCCATAACCATTTCCAATTCCCATTCCTGTTCTGAAATGTTGGCCCGTTTTGTGCCAAGATGAGGCAGTCTTCAGGATGGAGGAGCAATGCCCTATATTCCATTTGGATAGCCCCCAACCTGATGGCATGAATATTGATTCTTCCTTCTAGTTAAAAAAAATCTCCTTCCTTTCGCCTCTTCTATTCACAACTATTCTTCTATTCGTCTCTTACCTCTTCTCACTTGTCCATCACTCTCCTTGGGTCCCTTTCCTTTCTTCTGGTATTTCCTTTATTCTGACGTCTTCTCTCTTCCTTTTCAGAACTGAAGAAGGGTCTCAGCCCGAAATGTCGACTGTTAGTCATTTCCATGGCTGCTGCTTGACCTGAGTTTTGTATGCGTTGCTTTGGATTTCCAGCATTTGCAGACCGTCTCATGTTTACCATTACTATAAAGTAACAACTGATACAGGTGGCCTATATTCCAGAATCTTTATAGCTCGTACATTTTTACTGAGAAGTTTTGGCATTTGGTGCTCTTGTGATATTCGTAACTATTTTTCTTGCTAACTTTATCCATTCACCTCACCTCAACCACCACTATACCCACATATTTTTGTCTTTTAATCCTGGCTCATGTAAGTAATTACAGATTGAGAGGTCATGGTTCTAATACCTTGCCTTTTGTGAAGCTGCAGTTAACAATAATGTTTGAATGAAGAGATCTACAGTACGTACGCATACCTTTCTCAGACTATTTAAACGCTGTTAATTTCCCCGTGACATTAACCATATGTTCCACCTGTCATGAGTACATGAGATTCTACAGGTGTTCAAAATCCAGAATAACAAACACAAAATGCTGGAGGAACTCAGCAGGTCAGGCAGCATCTATAGAGAGGAGTAAACAGTGGAAGTTTCAAGCTGAGGCCCTTCATTAAGACTCATGAAATCATGCATTCCTGATGAAGGGTGTCAGCCCGAAATGTCATCTGTTTATTCCTTTCCATTGATGCTGTCTGTCCTGCTGAATTCCTCCAGCATTTTGAATGTGTTATTCCACCTGTCAGATTTTTAACATAATCACTGTGAGGTTTGTTTGCAGTTAGCCAGAAGGATTGATGGCTCAGGCTCAGACCAGTTAAATAAGCTATCTAATCCCCGTGGATAAATGTTGCTATACTTAGGTGACCAAGAACTGCACTCTGTAACGTGCTGACCAGTTTGTCACCTTCAGCGGAGTGCTGTCTTACAGATAAGATTTTAAATCTCAACCCCATTTAAGTACAAATTGTTCATCTTTGAATTCCATAGACTAATAAATCTGCTGTATTAAAGAATTTCAATTAATCTGTTTCCTGGAATTCTCCAGATATACATTTAAATAATGCTGTGATCAAACGTGGTTATTTCAAAACATCCCACATTAATGTGTTCTATTGGCAAATTAATTTAACAGCTAGAAATGATTTGGCATGCGACGTCAATGACAGTGACGCATCCATTGTGTGAGGTACTTCAAAATTAAGCGACCTTAAGGTTCACTGAAATTTTTTCATTTAGCACAGACGTGCAATATCAGATTGATCTTCCAGCCCTCCCATCTTGGTACTGATGAAGTGTATGAATATTTGTCTACATCAGACTGAAATCTCACTTACCTTCTCCTGCCCTGCTGTGAGACGAAGTAAAATATATTGAGGCACAATTTTTTGCACAGTGGGCCCAGTTTTAGATTCACAACACCAATATAATACATTTAAAAATAGCGTGTGAACAGAAGCACACAAGGAACAATTGCAACATATAATGGGAATTTAGATCGATATATTGGAGGGGGGGGTGCTTCGAGGGATATGAGTCTAACACAGGCACCTAGGTCTAACAGGAAGGATGTTGTGATTGGCATGGACCAAGTGGGCTGAGGAGCCCATTTCCCTACTATATGACTCTAAGGAAGCCATTCAGCCCATCAAGCCTATCAAGACAATTTCAAGCGCTATGAAATTAGTCCTTGAGATAAGCAATGGAAATTAACTAGTTTTCCCAGTCCTGATTACTGATATTTGCATACTGATGTACATTGCTTGAGCAACTACTGAAGAAAGATGACCAAAATAGCTTCACATCCTTGCAACACCCAAAAGTATTTTGCAGCCAGTGATTCATCAACAAATGACCAGTTAAGTTTTATCAGCAATGCTTTTTAAAGGCTTAATGTTAGTCAGAATCCTAGGAAGACCTATCTGTCCTGCTCTGAGGAGTTGTATTTCATAACTATTTGTTTATGGCAGTGTATGGCACACCCATTCAGCACTCTGATATCTGACAAGTTAGTTGTTTTTCAAGCTTCCCAAGGTATTATCAATGAGGTGATTAGTTGTGCAATTTTTGCACGTCATTCATGTGATCAGTGCTGACAGTGCTGTTGAGCAGAAAGTGAAGTTGAACATATGATGCAAGCGTAATCCAAAAATGATCAATGTCAGGGTGTATGCTGAGACAGGTCCTGGACATATTAATTCCTGTACCTGACTGCTTTAAAAACGCAGCTGACAGTTTGACAGGAAGGTAGGCACATCATGTCAATTTAGATTTTCAGTTTAATATAATTAGTGGTAAAATACAATATTGGCTTTTGTATGACAACTTGCAGTAAAGTTCCATGTCAGCACTGGCTAATGGTGCCTGGGATCTGTATGAGCAGACCTGGACACAGAGGTCTGATAGCACAATGTTTGATTTTTGTGTTGCAATCAAGAAATCTGTACTAATACAGTTCACTAGCAATAATGAAACACAAGTTCAGTATTACTAATTAAATAATTGAATTGAAAATCAATGCCAGTAATGAAACTACATAAATAACATTGAGCTTACTTTTTGGGAAGGAAATTTTTTGCCCTTGTTTGCAACTCCAGAGAATGCTGGCCTTTGTCCTCAGGAGAAATCAAAAACAGGAGAATATCTCTTCAAGCAATCAGATTGCACAATCTTGCTGAACCAATATAGATTAAATCAGGAATACAAGGTAAAACCCAACTGCAAAAAAGCAAAGTAAATAAAGGAAAAGAAAGAAAGAGATTAAGAGCGGTCGAGATTAAAAAGCACAGTGTTAGTTTATTATGAAAGTTTGATGTTCTCCAATGATAATTGGAACTTGAAGGTATTAGTGCCCCGTGCTTGTGAATGCATAGATTCATGAAGTTATAGCTAAAACTGGATCTTCGACCCAACTCATCCATGCCAATGTGAGAGCATCCTTCAGGAGGGTGACCCGGCCAGATAATGTACCCGGCCAACTGCTGAAGACCTGTGCTAATCAACTGGCTGGAGTGTTTACTGACACCTTCATCCTCTTGCTTGAATCATACTGATGCCCAAGAAGAATTTACTAACCTACCACTATGACTATTATCCAGTAGCATTTATCCACTGTAAGGAAGTGTCTTGAGAGTTTGGTCATGAAACATATCAACTCGTTCCTGGAGTGACTTGCATCCGCTCCATTTTGACTGCCTTCACAATGTGTTGACAGTAGATGCCATTTCATTGACTCTTCATCCAGCTCTGGAACATCTGGACAGTGAAAATACATACTGTACATCACAATGATTTACAGCTCTGCGTTTGACACTATCATCCCCTCAAAACTAAACATTAAGCTCCTAGGCCTCGATATCTCCCTGTGCAACTGGATCCTCAATTTCTTCACTTGCAGACTCCAAGTCGGAATGATTTGGCAACAATACCTCCTCTGCAGTCACCATCAGCAAAGGTGCCACCCAAGGCTGTGCTCTACTGCAGCCCCCTGCTCTACTCTCTTTATACTTACGACTGTGAGGCTAAGTACAGTTCCAATGCCATATTTAAATTTGCTGACAACACTACTGTTGTTGGCCAAATCAAAGGTGAATTCATAGTTTCCCAAAGCACATCACTTCACACTTGCCTGAGTGAATTTCATCCGCGATTCCCTTGCCTACCCTCCAAGTTGATCTATAACCTTAAGCAACCATTTTCACTATCCTCTACGTCACCAATGTTGGTGCCAGCTACAAACTTACTAATTGTGCCAGTGCATTTTTGTCCAAATCAAATAGCTGAGTAGCAGAAAGAGTGTTTGCTGGTGGTTTAGACTTAACAGGACAATTAAAGTTCAAGATTACAACATTTTAACAGCAAAAAAAAGTGGAGTGGGAACACCTCATTTTGTTTCTGACATGTTTTGAATAAGTATGCAAATTCACACAAATGTGATGGCTGTCACCAAGGAACTGAAGTGATGAAGCCTGTGGAAGAGGAGGCCAAAGTATCTGAAACAGCAACAAACTTATTTTCTTATTTAACCATGCATGCCCAGGCACCACAGATTGTTGTTTATTCTACCTAATAACCAAGTGCTGATAGCTTGCAAATACCAGATTAATATCTTACATCCCATGCCCCCCGGGTCAGGAACAGTTATTACCCTTCAACCATCAGGCTCCAGAACCAGCATAAATAACCTGAACTCTGAGCTGATTTCACAACCTAGCAACTCACTTTTAAGGACTCTGCAACTCATGTCCTCTTATTTATTTGTCCAGTTTGTCTTTTTCACATTTGGTTATTTGTTGGTCTTTGTTGTTTTCACAGATTCTGTTGTATTTATTTGTTACACTGTGAATGCCTGCAAGAAACTGGATCTCAAAGTAACATAAGGTGGCCTATATGCACAGTACTTGGACTAATAAGTTTACTTTGAACTGTCAGTGAGACAAGATTTTGAAAGTCATTGGTGATGTTTGTCTGATTTACACAATTTATCTTTGGAGGATTGAATGGGGCCCAGAGGGTAGAAGTAGAGGAAAGAGTTTCAGTTAAATCCCAGTGTCAATTTTTTGATATGGGACAATAAGTGCTAGCACCCAAGTAACTATGAGAGTGGCTGTGCACAATTGCAGTGCCAGTATACTTCATGAACAGAACACTGGTGTTTATTGTAAATGGGGATTGGGGAGTATGTTACAGGAGATGCTGAGGAATAGACGTGAAAGTCAAATTCAGAGTAAGTTTATTATCAAAGTACATATGTGTCACTATATATTACTTTGAGATCTATTATCTTGCAGGCCCTTACAGGAAAATAAAGAAATACAACAGAATTTAATTTAAAAGCTATACATAAACAAAGACCAACCAGCAACTGATGTGCAAAAGAAGACAAATCATAAAGAACTAAATAAATATTACTGAGAAAATGACTTGTAGAATCCTTGAAAGTAATTCTATACGTTGTGAAATCAGTTCATGAAGGTGAGGGTGCTCTGGTGTAGCAGTGGTAAAATATGTTGACAACAATCAATGTATGATTTTCATCAGCCAGTTATACTCACCTCCTGATATTTGGTTCCAGCAGGTTTAGTGTCAATTCATAGGCATGAGGTGTCAACCAGAGTGGCTTAGTATAGGTAGGTAGATAGCTCAGACCTTGGAGGCAAATGGGATATTGCTTTTTCCCTTGCAGGATGTGTTATCACAATGGAAAAGCAGAACATCTGGATTTACTACTCAAAGATCCTCAACTAAACTTAGATCATGCACTTACAGAATTGACTACTTACAAGTAGTTTACTCTTCTGAGAATCTGAGGCTGAAATCCAGGTCTGCAGTCCAATGGTTAGAACTGTTTGAACAGCTAATACATTTTCTGTTTAGTTTAGACCTTCATCTTTAATTGACCATACTGGCCATCTTTCAAAGCATGTTAACAGTTTGCAAAGCAAAGCAAGCTTCCTGCCTCTTGGAAAGAAATTAGTATGAGGGAAACTGCCTTGAGTTGATATTAGTGACAAAATGGTTTTGCTAAATATTAGAATTTATCCTTTTCTAACATAAATATTTTAAAATGTTATGCATGGCGTATTATTAATTATAAAACTATGTCAGGAAGCAATGGATGGCTCAATTAAAACAATTATTCATTCTTGAGACATAAACTTTGCTGTCAAAAACTATCATTTATGCTGTCAAAACTATCTCACTGTACTGGATAGATCATGTGGACTGGTATGATCCATGTGAGAAAGATTGCTATTAGATTGGGGTTTTCCAGGATTTACAACAGAATGGAAGTGTATTTTTGCATTGACAGTTGTGTGTAACTTGAAAGGAAAATACAGATTGCAGTGATCCCATTTATTATTCTTACATTTTCAGTCCAACTGTGTGGCTTGATCAAAAACATGAGGAAATCTGCAGGTGCTGGAAATTCAAACAACACACACAAAATGCTGGTGGTAAGGAGAAGCACTGTCGACATTTCAGGCCGAGACCCTTGTCCTGACAAAGGGTCTCGGCCCGAAACGTCGACAGTGCTTCTCCTTATAGATGCTGCCTGGCCTGCTGTGTTCCACCAGCATTTTGTGCGTGTTGTGTGGCTTGATAGTTATTTCATAGGTTAGTTAAAAATCAATCACATTCTACCTAAAGTTGCATTTAGATTTCTATGAAAGACTTCATTCCAGTAGTTCATATTCACTATATCAGCTGACTTTAGTTAGCTTTAATTTTAGTTTATTTAGTTAGCTGACTTTAAATTTCCCAGCTGTCAGCTGTCAATTCCCATTGAATGTCAGGTTTACTCATCCAGTAATTTAATCTCCACTCTACTGTTTCTAACAAAATTAAAACATAAAGATTTTTTGTTGTGCATGGAGTAGAATTAATTCTGAACATATTAGTTCTTGCGACGAGCAAATATTTACAAGTCGAGTACTGAAGTGGATGAACAACTATGTCATTATCAAAAGATTCCAGCAGCGTGAGAATAAAAGCAGGCAGGTGGTAACTTCCTCTCAGGAAATGGCAGCAGGATCATGCACATGTAACTCGCCATTAAAATGTGAATAGTCTCAATTTCTTTAACAGTCTGATCTGGTCCATTACCCTGTGGCAATGATGGCATTTTTACAATCTAATGATTATGAGGAATTGTATCCATTGAGTTCATTTGGTGTTCTGCCCTTCCTGAATGTTTAGGGACCTTATGCTGCAAATAATTGATTGACAGTATTAAAAGTTCATTAATTTGTTGGACTTTGTCAATTTGCAAAAGTGAGCTCTCAGAATTACAGAATTTTGTTATGTCAAGGATCTTTACATTTACAGGAAAATCAGGAAGCTGCTATACCCTCTTGCAGTTGTGTTCTTTTCCAAGTACCTGCAAACGCAATGCATGTTAGTGTGTTATTTCTTTTTGCAGGGTGGTTGGTGGCTTTGAGACATTGACAGCCATGGAGAATGTGGAGAGTGATGTAAAGACTGACCTGCCAAAGGTACTGGTATTCTGTTGATAGCACAACTTCAGAGAGTCCATGTTCTATATCAGATAATGGTCCGGAATTAACAGTTGTATTCCAGTCTGTGAAGCTTGAGTGAAATCCTGGGTTTGCAATGGCTGGTGTTGAGGGACTGGACATTTCTTACTGAAACTGATTACCAAAGTATGATTTGTTCAGAAGGGCCACTGTTTTGAATATCTACGCCCACAACAATAGCAACATTTTGCATTTTATTAGTGGCGTTGATATTGAAAACGCACAAGAAGTTTCACATAATTAGCAAAAGGACACTGGTCTGGAATTCTTAATTCCGTTGGAGTTCACTTCTGATCTACAAAGAACATTCCACGGCTGTCACAAAATGTGAACTGTGAGGGTTGGCCATTCCTATTGTAATTGTCTAAATCCCTAAAGGAATTCCAGTCACTTCAGAATGTGAAGGAAAATATGTCAATTCATGCCTCTTTGCCAATCATAAGATCCTTGATCTCAACTCCACTCTCCTGTTCAAGCCCATATCTATTGTTTCCAAAAATTTCATCAGTCTCAGCCTTGAATATGTTCTGCAAAAGAGCATTCCCCTACCCCACCATAGAATAAGGACTTTAAAAGATTTAATCCTCCAGGTGATTACTTTTTTCTCAGCCCATTTCTTATTGGATATCTAGCCAGCAGAAACGGCCTTACAGCAGATACTTTGTTCAAATAGCAACAGCTGAAAAAGATAAACTTTATTAATTCTTAAGCAGATGTGTGTAATAAGCACTAGGGAATGTTAACATCTAATGGTATTAACGTACTTTTTGAGAAAAGGCCTGGCTGCTAACTAACATTAAATTCACAAAGGTAACTCTCCACTACATTACACATCAGTGAAAAATGAATTTTAAATCTTATTTTTTCAATTGTAACTGTTCATAGTTAACTACAGAATAAGACAAAAATAAAATTTATAGGCTTTTAAAAATTTAACCTAGAATTTCATGGATGTTTATATATCTCGCATATTTCTTTTTTTTCCCAGGCTTGGTGTCAAACTTTGACATAATTCATTTAATATTCATAATAAGAATAGCTGAATCCTTTTTTTCTGTACGTTCACAGGAAGAGATCAGAATTGAGAACACAGCAGTATTTGTGGACCCTTTTGAAGAAGCAGATCTTCTGGTGAGTTCAAAGAAAAGAAGGAATCACGTCATTGGATGTTTTTTGCACTCTATCCCTGCAAGAATTCCATACCAGTGATGGTTAAAGGAGCAAATTAGCTCATAATTAATAAGAAATTGAGTTGAGTCATCCTAATGCAAAATTAACATGTATCTGTTTGGTTTATACGTTAATAGGCTCTCCTGTTTGGAGAAGAGGTTATTTTAGACCGAGTGCTATAAACCAAAGCAGGATTAATTAATCAACACGAACGGTATTTAAAAAAAACTTCTGAGGGATTGTAATTCAACTGAGTTACACATTAGGATTGAACAGACTGCTAAATTCAAACAAAGTCAATCATGGAAACAGGGATGGCAATGGACTAAAGCAGGGCTGGAAATAGGATATCATGACATTTAAACAATGGTACATATTTATAGAAACAGTTCTTAATTTTCATATGAATATAAATTCTTGAGAAATGAAGAACTCCATTAAAGATTATATTGGAATTAACATAAGCTTACAAAAATGTCACAAGGATAATAAAACTGAGGATTACCAAGCTGTTTAAAATCAGCAAAGGATGACAAAGATACAGAATGAGAATAAACAAAAGATAATATTATACTACAAGCAATATCAAAATGGATTTGAAAGTGATTATAAAACAAAATGAAAGTAAACCATTGAAACAAAGACAGGAGAAATTATAATGGAGCATAAGCTTGCTGAACCATTGAACTGACAATAAAAACTTCGGTAAAATATGAAGGGAAAAGTTTAGTGAAACTAGTATAAGTCCCCTGCCATTAGAAATGGAGCTATTGTGATTAGAGCAAGATAATGGCAGAATAATACATTCTTTGATTTTGTTTCCACAAAGAGCACAAATAGTGGCGCAGTTCCAGCAACCCGGGTTCTGTCTGTGTGGAGTTTGCATGTTCTCCTTGCGATCACCAGGTTTTCTTCCAGTCTGCAGTTTCCTCCGTATCCCAAAGATGTGCAGGTTGTTGGGGTTGTTTGCCACTGTTAATGGTCCTTGATCTGTAAGTGAGTAAGGATTTCATGGGAATGTGAAGAGAATAAATAGAAATAGTGTAAATGGGTGCTTGTTGGCTGGTATACACTCAGTGGGGCAAAGGGTGTTACTCCGTGTGGTATGAATGCATGACTCCATATATATTAGCGAACCAATGGTCTATAGACTGGGAGGAACTGAGGAAATCAGCATTAGCAAAGAAATGGGGTGTAAGGCGAAAAGATTCCATTCATCTTGTAACCTGCATCTCAAAGTACTGAAGCAAGTGGCCCTTGAATTATAGGTCAGTAAATTATAGATTGGCACTATAGCATAGCAGTTAGCATAATGCTAATTCAGCACCAGCAACCTGGGTTCAATTCCACCACTGTCTGTAAGGAGTTTGTGTGTTCTTCCCATGATGTGCAGATTTCTTCCGGGTGCTCTAGTTTCCTCCTACACTCCAAAGGTGCACAGGTTAGTAGGCTAATTTGTCACGGGTATAATTGGACAGCATGGGTTCGTGGGCCAGAAGGGCCTGTTAACTTGCTGTATCTAATAAAATAATTTACTCTAAAGACAGTAGTGGGGAAAATGCTGAAATCTATTCTAAAGGATACAGTAACAAAACACTTGGAAAGCATTAACAGGGATTGGATAAAGTAGGCTTCTGGTAAGATCCAATAATAAGTGGTAAAAAGTCAAATAAAAACACATGGGATAGTGGGGTAATGTGAACTGAAACTTGATAAGTAGACAGAGAGCAGAGTTTGGGCTCCGCCTGTTCATAATGTCTATCAATGGCTTGAGGAAATTTATTGTAACATCTCTAAGTCTGCAAATGACACGAAGCTCAGGATGGGTTATGAGCTCTGAGTAGGATGTAGGATACAAAGAAGTTTCAATGCAATTTAGACAAGTTCACTAGATGGGCAAATGGACGGCAGATACAGTTTAACATGAAAAAAACAGAGTGGCAAAGTAATCTAAGTATTAAAAGATTAGCAAAAGGAAAGGGACATCCAGACATGCATGTCCTTGTAGAAGCACCGAGTAATTAGGAAGCCCAAGTGGAATGTTGACCTTCATTGCAAGAAAACTGGAATACAGGAGAAAAGATGTCTTGCTGTGGCCAGGCAAGCCTTGGGAGATCCACTCTGGAATTTTATGTGTAGCTTTGGTGTCCTTCTCTAAGAAAGAATGCTCTTGGCTTGAATGGAGTACAACAAAGGTTTAATGATGTGATTCCAAGGACAGCAGAATTGATCAATGAGGAAAGGTTCAATTGACTGAAGATTCAAGAGGTTGCAAATGCTCAGATCTGGAGTAAAAAACACCAAGTGCTGGAGGAAGTCAGCAGGTCAAGCAGCATCTGTTCCTGCTGATGTTTCAAGTTGAGTCCCTCCATCAGGACTGAGACTTAAGAGGGGAGGTAGCTAGTGTAAAGAAGGGAAGAAGAATGGTGAGGAAATTAACTGGCAGATATCCCTGACATTGCTGTCCTGGGGAGATCATGTCCCAGGAATGCAGAAAGAATTCCTGAAGGTTCTTAAAGAAGTATTGAACAGGGTCTTATCAGTAAATGATACAAGCAATTTACCTGAAATTGTGCTAAAATAATGTCTAAAAATAAAAGACAAGGCAAACAGGTTTAGGCAGCCTTGGTTATCAAGGGATATTGAGGCCCTAATGAAGAAAAAGGAAGTGTATACACAGTTAGGATCTAGCGAGGAACTTGAGTACAAGAATGCAGAGAAAACAAAGAAGACATGAGGTTGCTCTGGCAGACAACATGAAAAAAATCCCAAGGGCAAAAGGATAGCAAGGGACTAAATTGATCCTCTTGAAGATCGACGTAGTCATTTATGCATGGAACTGATAGAGATGGAGGAGATCTTAAATTAATTTTTTGCAATTTACTCAGGAGACAGGCATGGAGTCTTTTCAACTAGGGATAAAAGTACGGACATCATGGACTGTGTCCAGGTTGTGGAAGAGGAGGAGCTTGCTGTCGTGAGGTGAATTAGGGTGGATAAATCCCCAGGGCCTGGTGAGGCAGAGACATTTTAAATATCCTTGGGCACGGGTGAGGTGCTAAAGGACTAGACGATAGCTGAAATTGTTCTGATGTTTAAGAAAGACTCTAAGAATATGCCATGAACTTCTAATCTGGTGAGCCTGAAGTTAGTCATGGATAACATTGGAAGGTATTCTAGCTGACAGCTGACATCAGAATCTATCTGCTTCACTGATACCTGCAGAAGGTGATCAAAGTTCAAAGTAAATATTTAGGGCGCCATGGTTAAGTGGCGGTTAGTATGATGCTAGTACAGCTTAGAGTGTACTAGCAGATTTAATTCCAGTGCTCTTCTGTAAGGAGTCTCTGTTCCTCCTCCCTGTGGAATGCTTTTTATTTAGGTATTTCTTATTTATTTAGCAATACAGCATGGAGTAGGCCTTCTGGTTCTTCGAGCCCAGCAAAACCAATTAACCCTAACTTAATCCCAGGACAATTTATAATAACCAGTTAACTTACTCGGTATGTTTGATCTGTGGGTGGAAACTGGAGGACCCAGAGAAAACGCACCATTCGACGGGGAGGACGTACAGACGCTCCTTAGAGAATGGTGCCAGGATTGAAGTCTGAACTCTGGAACGCCCCGAGCTGTAATAGCAACATGCTAACCGCTACACTACCGTGGCACCCTAAAAGTTCACTTTGAACTTTGATCACCTCCCCCGCAGGTACTGGTAAAGCAGATAGTTTTCCAGTATTTTAGTAATACTGTATCAGAAATATTGTTTTAGGGGCGAAATTAGCGGGATTCGCTATCAGTCCAGTAATAACACAACTGGATCTCTTCTTATTTGTCCCCACTACTCCCCACACACTGGAGACAACTTACTTAACCCCTGGGCTGTAGGAATGGGGGTTAGGATTGAACCCATGTCATTGGACAGCAAAGCACCAACTCCACTAGCACGTCACCGCACCCCACTCATTGGATAGGGTCTGATTAAGGAAAGTCAATGTGACTTTGTGTGTAACACACACAAAATGCTGGTGGAATGCAACAGGCCAGGCAGCATCTATAAGGAGAAGCGCTGTGGATGTTTCGGGCCAAGACCCGTCACCAGTCCATAGTTAATAGTTAATCAAGGTCCTGACAAAGGGCGTCGGCCGGAAACGTTGACAGTGCTTCTCCCTATAGATGCTGCCTGGCCTGCTGTGTTCCACCAGCATTTTGTGTGTGTTGCTTGAATTTCCAGCATCTGCAGATTTCCTCGTGTGTGACTTTGTGTGTGGCAGGTTATGTCTAAGGAGCTTACAAGAAGGCTGATGAAGGAAAGGTGGTGGACGTAGTCTACGTGGACTTTAACAAGGCCTTTGACAAAGTCCTGCATGGGAAGCTTTCAGGATGAAGTAGTTATTGGCTTACTGGGAGAAGCCAGAGGGTGATAGCAGATGATTGTCCTGAATGGAGGCCTGGGGCTCGTGGGGTGCAGAGATTGGTGCTAGGTCCCTTGTTTATCATCAGTATTAATGATTTAAATGATAATGTGGTGAACTGGATCGACACATTTGTGAATGACACCAAGATGGCAAGGAAGGCCATCAAGTTAGCCTGGACCAACTGAGGAAATAGGCTGAAAATGGCAGATAGAACTTAATGCAGACAAATGTGAATGTTACACTATGGGAAGACAAAACTGGTTAAGTCTTACCCAGTGGAGAGCTGCAAATGGTACTCCAAATTCAATCAGTAAATAGAGGAATGAGTTGTTGACTCCTCAACTATTTGCAGTCTTCTATTAATAATTTGAATGAAGGACCATGTTGACTGAGACAAAATTGCTGATGATACAAAGGGACGTGGATGAGCACGTTATGATGAGGACACAAGATAAATGAGCAGGACACAACTTTGCAGATGCAATGTAATGTAAGAGAACCTCATGCTGTCCACTTTGGAACAATGAGAAAACATTATTATTTAAGTGGACTGAAACTACAAAATTTTGCTGTACAGAGGAATCTTGGTATTGTACATGAAATAAAATGTTTAATATTGCAGTACAACAGGTAATTAAGAAGGCTGATTTAAAAATACCATACATTGCTAAGGATAGGGAATATATAAGTAGGTGAGTTATGATGTACCCTTACAAGGCGGTAAATCCAAATCTAGAATATTGGATAAGGTTTACGTCTTCATGCTGAACAAAATCTATACTTGCACTGAAGGGCTGCAAAGTTGAAAGTACATGTATGTCACCATATACAAACCCCATTTCCAGAAAAGTTGGGATATTTTCCAAAATGCAATAAAAACAAAAATATGTGATATGTTAATTCACGTGAACCTTTATTTAACTGACAGAAGTACAAAGAAAAGATTTTCAATAGTTTTACTGACCAACTTAATTGTATTTTGTAAATATACACATTTAGAATTTGATGGCTGCAACACACTCAACAAAAGTTGGGACAGAGGCATGTTTACCATTGTGTTACATCACCTTTCCTTTTAATAACACTTTTTAATCGTTTTGGAACTAAGGATACTAATTGTAGTAGATTTGCAATTGGAAATTTTGTCCATTCTTGCTTGATATAAGACTTCAGCTGCTCAACAGTCTGTGGTCTCCGTTGTCTGATTCTTCTCTTCATGATGCGCCATACATTTTCAATAGGAGATAGGTCTGGACTGGCAGCAGGCCAGTCAAGCACACGCACTCTGTGTCTACAAAGCCACACTGTTGTAGCCTGTGCAGAATGTGGTCTGGCATTGTCCTGCTGAAATAAGCATGGACGTCCCGGGAAGAGACGTCGCCTTGATGGCAATATATGTCTCTCTAAAATCCTCATATTTGCCTCAGAGTCAATGGTACCTTCACATACATGCAATTCACCCATGCCGTGGGCACTGATGCACCCCCATACCATCACAGATGCTGGCTTTTGCACCTTTCGCTGATAACAATCAGGATGGTCATTTTCATCTTTGGCACAGAGAACTTGACCCCCGTTTTTTCCAAAAACTAGCTGAAATGTGGACTCATCTGACCACAGTCTTTCGGTCCATCTGAGATGAGCTCGGGCCCAGAGAACTTGCCGGCGTTTCTGCATAGAGTTGGTGTATGGCTTCTTCCTTGCGTAATACAGTTTCAAGTTGCATTTCTGGATGCAGCGACGGACTGTGTTAAGTGACAATGGTTTTCCGAAGTACTCCCAAGCCCAGGTGGCTATAATGGTCACAGTAGCATGACAGTTTCTTAGGCAGTGCCGACTGAGGGCTCGAAGATCACGCGCATTCAACAGTGGTTTCCGACCTTGCCCTTTATGCACTTAGATGTCTCTGAATTCTCTGAATCTTTTCACAATATTATGTACTGCAGATGTTGAAAGACCTAAATTCTCTGCAAACTTGCGTTGGGAAATGTTCCTTTTGAACTGACTAACAATTCTCTCACGAATTTTGGCACAAAGGGGTGAGCCACGACCCATCCTTGCTTGCAAAGACTGAGCCTTTGATGGACACTACTTTTCTACCCAGTCATGATACCTCACCTGCTACCAATTAGCCTGCTTAATGTGGATTCTTCCAAGCCGGTGTTACTTGAATATTCTGTGCACTTTTCAATCTTATTTTAACTCTGTCCCAACTTTTGTTGACTGTGTTGCAGCCATCAAATTCTAAATTTGTGTATATTTACAAAATACAATTAAGTTGGTCAGTAAAACTATTGAAAATCTTTTCTTTGTACTTTTGTCAGTTAAATAAAGGTTCACGTGAATTAACATATCACATATTTTTGTTTTTATTGCATTTTGGAAAATATCCCAACTTTTCTGGAAATGGGGTTTGTACATTCCTAAGATTCATTTTCTTGTGGGCATACTTAATAAATCCATAGAATAATAACTATAACAGAATCAATGAAAGACCGCACTAACTAGGGCATTCAACCAGTGTGCAAAAGACAACACGCTGTGAAAATACAAAATGGAAGTAATAATAATAAATAAATAAGCAAATATTGAGAACATGAGATGAAGAGTTCTTGAAAGAGTTTTCATTGGTTGCAGGAGCATTTCAATGATGGGGCAAGTGAAGTTGAATGAACTTTGACTCAAGAGCCTGATGTTTGAAGGGCAATAACTGTTCCTGAACCTGGTAGTGAGAGTCCTGAGGCTTCTGTACCTTCTTTCTGATGGCAGAAACAGTTCCTGATGATGGAAGCTGCTTTCCTGCGACAGTGTTTCATGTAGAAGTGATCAGTGGTGGGCATCCTTTTAAGACAGCTGAGTAGAATTTCTTCCCTCAGGGTTGTGACTGTTTGGAATTCTTTACCCAGGGAACTATGGAGGCAGACTCATTGAATATTGTGATGGACAGACAATATTCTGTCTTTCTGAACTGGTTTAGTCAGAAATGACTGACTATTTCTGTACAAGTAACATGCATAGTCAGGCAGCCTCTCCAATTGAGGAGCAACTTTGCATGTACCTGGTGCAGAGCACTGAACCAGGCATCATCTGTAAATCAATCAAACGACAGATGCTGGAAATATAAAATAAAACTCTGAATCACCCAGCAGGTCAGGCAGCATCTGTGGAAAGAAAAGGTTAGTACTTCAGGTTGGAGACTGTTCCTCAGCAGCCATTCTGGTGAAATTCTCCAACCTGAAATGTAAACTCTGTTTCCGTTTCCACAGATGCTGCTTGACATGCTGAGTATTTCCAGCAACCTGAATAAGTACAATTAATGCTCATCTCACCTCACCACATCACTCTGTTGCAGCAGGAATGATTGCAGTTGGAATGTGTTACCCTGTTCTGGGAAGTAAAGCACCAGAGGAAAATACTTCCATATAGCTGGATGTTGCAGGTTTAACTCATTGTACTGTACAGCAATTATAAATTTGTTTTACGCAGACAGAAACCCTTGTGGATGGGGTGAACGTTCCCTTATCTTTCATTTCTTTATAATTAGATTGCAGCAGAAAGGGAGAAAAACAGGAATGAGGAAGAGGAGGAAAAGGCCAAAGCAATGCCATCTGAGCCTAAAAGCAGTGCAAATACCGCCCCAAAAACCTATCGACAAGGAGTCGGGAAATACATTAACATGCAAGCTAAGTAAGTGTCATTTTATAATTTCAAAGCACATGAAAACTGTCAGCTCTTCACATCAAATGCGGCAGGGTCCAGGAAAATGTAGCATGCACCTTCACACGTGGAGAGCAAGCGTCATCCAAGAGAGATCACCATACCTTCACACTGACTTCAGTAACTTGTTATACTTTCTATATTAGCTGAAAACAGGCATTCTTGGAAGAAATTTGTGCAGAAAACTTTTGGAGATTCTGCTGAAATGAGAAGGATAAGAGAGAAATTGAAAGTGTCAGATAATTCCATCTTTGGTACAATAACTTTATGTTAGGTGCTGGGCACAGACCCAGCAGAATTTTGGGGATGTTGTAAACTGGTGACAGAGTAGTGGCTGAGTGGTGCCTCAACAACAAACTTTTACTCAATGTCAGCAAGACCAAGGAGCTGATTATTGACTTCAGGAGGGGGAAACCAGAGGTACATGAGCCAGTCCTCATTGGAGGATCAGAGGTGGAGAGGGTCAGCAGCTTTAGATTCCTTGGTGTAATCCTTTTGGAGGACCTGTGATGGGCCCAGCAGGTAATTACATTTATGCAGAAAGCACGGTAGTACCTCTTCTTCCTTAGGAGTTTGCGAAGATTTGGCACAACATCTAAAATGACAAACTTCTATAGATGTGTGTTGGAGAGTATATTGACTGGCTGCATCACAGTCTGGTACAGAAATACCATGCCCTTGAACAGAAAATCATACAAAAAGTAATGGATACAGTTCAGTCCATCATAGGTAAAGCCTCCCCACCATTAAGCACATCTACACAAGGTGATACAGGAAAGATGTAAAAAGAAGCTGAGGGATAACTTCTTCACACAGAGGGTGATTGGTGTATGGAACAGGCTGCCAGAGAAAGCTGTAGAGGCAGGTGCAATTACAAGGTTTGAATGTATGGATAGAAAAGACAGGGGTATTATCCAAATGAGGCAAATGGGAGTAGCTCAGATAAACGTTTTAGTTGGTGTGAATGAGTTGGGCCAAAGGGCCTAGTTCCATGTTTTACTCTATGACTGCATTATGACTTGCTGCCAATTGACCTGTGTGCATTTCCATCATATTGTTTTAAGGTTGCTGATCGAATAGTCTGTTTACCACTTAAGATTTCTGTGTCAGTAGCCTCGAAACATCAAAGGTCAACTTTGAATTTGCTGAGTGAGAACTTAATTCGTGAGTTGTGCTCCGGTGTGGTGTTGCATACAGTATCTTTTTTTCAAGACCTTTCTCTTTTCTGTGCTAGAAAACGGATAGTGGAAGATCAGGACAGCGGCCCTTCCACCAGCAGTAGCAAGAAAACCAAAGGGATCACTGGTTTTGGTGACTTTAGCTCATGGTAGAGCTTGGTCTACAAAGCAAACGTGCAAGAGGAGAGAACACCAAGCAGGAACGCTGGCTGCCCCTTCTACAAGATCTTTCCATGTTCTAAAGGAACTCTAAAGAACCTGCAGGTCATCAGATGTGTGACTGATTTTCCACCAGAGGACTCTTCCTCCGCTAACTAGAAGTAGTGTGGGGGTGAATAATCTAAGCAATTCCTGAATTTCTATCCTAGCACAAGTGAGAATTTCATTTCTTTGCTGAGACCACTTCCTGGATTTTGTTGAATATCATATTTGCGGACAATGGAGTTAGCCACTTTTTCTCATGAAATACTTTTCTATTGCGGTTTCAAATAAACTCTGTTGGATTTTGAGCTGAGATGGAGAGTTGTTGCATTTATGTTGTGGGCATTTCTTCCCTCCTGTGTGATTATTAAGACTGATTATGGTTAAGAGATATATTGGTTGTTGGTTAATAGACATCACTTAATTCCATGTACTTATCCAAACTTCTGTTAAATGTTGAAATCGAACCACATCCACCACTTCCTCAGGCAGCTTTTTCCACACTGGCTCTCCTATCTGAGGGAAGAAGCTCCCCCTCATGTTAGCCTTAAATACAACTTTCCCTATAACTCAGGTCTTCAAATCCCAGTAATATCCTTGTAAATTTTCTCTGCATTCTTTCAATTTTATTGATATCTTACCTGCTGAATGCCATTCGAATAACACTGAAAAGATTCAGTATACCCAGGACAAAGCAGCCTTCTTGATTAGTCTCCATTTACCACCCCAAACGTTGGTTTCTTTTTCCAAAAGTGCACTGTGAATACCATGTGTACCATCTACAAAATGCAAAATACCTTCAAGCACACTCCAAAAGCACTTTCAGCCTCTCAAGATGTGGCAGCAAATACATGTGGACCTCTCCAGCTGCTGGTTCCACTGACTTGGAAATATGTCACCATTCCTTTGTCATTGTTAATTCTAAATCCTGTACCCCCCCCCCCCTGTTCAATAACACTGTGGGGGCACTTTGACCAGAATGACTGGCAGTGGATAATGCTGCTCTTGGCACTAGCACCCAGATGCTGGAAAATGAACCAAATACACAGAAGTGGGTGAAAAGTGTGTACTTGATCTGGCAGATCTGCAATTATCGAAGTATGCGCATGCAATAAAAAGCTTTCTTGCAGCAGCATCACAGACACATATACAAAAATTTTATTCCTTACCTCATCACCCCTCAATTTGATGAATCTAAGAATTCACCGGAAGTATTTGTAATGAAGAATTACTTAATTAGATTTAGTTATTAAGGCCGTAGAAGTTGTAACATATGAATGATAGTCTATTTGTACAACTGATTGCAGGTAGTCGTGGGAGGGTATTTCAACATCACAGCTTCCCCCCTCCCCTCCTGATATAACCCCATACAAATACACAGTGAGTTTGTGGCTAAGCAAAAGGTGAACTTGATCTTCTGCAAGGTTAACCTTTTGCTGTGTAGTCTGGAGTCTGAGTGATTGTCATTTAAACTCTGCAAGGAATGAGAATGCAATGGGCTAAAAGGATCTGGATGCTGGGCACATAGGAAAGGATTTGTTATGTGGAAGGCAGTCAACTTGAACGCAGTGTAAAGCCTAGTCGGTTTTGAGACATCAGTGGCAGTAAAAATTCTGCTTTCAGTGTACTGATTGGGATCCCAACATCTAAACAATGTTAGTGCTACAGAGTGTTGGATCAGCAGCCTGATGGCAGCAGACAATGACGAGGCCGGCAAAAGCAGATACTTGTCAGCAGCTGGATCTGTGTACAGCGTAACTTGTTTTGACTACACGGATACAGTACTCAGCACAAATACAGCATGTTTACATCACAGACTTTGCGTTATCACTGTACCAACAACCAGCACTTCAAATACCTCTGTTTTGTATGTCTGCTGATTAAAGACCAGTGAAATCAAATTCAGATGCACATTGACTAATGATAGCCCTAGATGTTGCCAGCACACTGAGGAGTCTGAGGTCTTGGGCATCGGTTAGGATGGCTACACAAGTGCAGCTGGCTGCTGCGACAACTTACTCCGGTTACTGCAGTCTAACGCCTGCCTTTACTCAGTGCCAGGCAGAGGGAAAATATATGACTTACTCAATGCTGAAGCAGCATTCTTGTTGCACATGCAGATCGTGGAACAGAATTCCAAATTAACCCATCATCCTATTTTAGGTTTGGAATGGTCACAGGGTTTGGCTACTGATACGTGACCAAGGGCATCACATGCTGACGGGTACTATTCACTCATGGAATTTGGGTGTCACTAGCAAGGTCAGCATTTAATCCCCATTCCTAAGTGCCCGTGTGCCGAGTGGTTTACTAGCCACATCAGGGATCAGTTTAACACGTCTGCCACTTTATTGTGAGCCAGAGCCACTTGTGGACGGAGAGGTTACAGTGGTGAATATCCTCCATCTGCATGTTAGGTTTCTACAGCGCTCCGGTAATTTCACAGTCACTGTTGTTGTTTGTTTTATGGGATTGAAAGTGATTCCTCTGAAAAATTAAACTACACCTCTACGTTATTAAAATAATAAATTAGCACTACACCAACTTACCAAATGAGGCATCAGTCTGACAGGAAACCTGTGTGGGAAAGTTTTTGAAGTGGAACAGCCATCACGCTGGGGCAGTTCCACTCACTCAACCTCAGAAGTCTGGGTCCAGTGGGACAAACACGAGTCACAAATTGGGCTCTTCCTCGTTTGCAGTGGATGACCATGACGTCTTCTGTACTTCGCCGTGCTCTTCGCTGTCCCCAGAGCATGGCAGTACAGCCTGTCGAAACAGTGGACCTGGGTGTGGCCGCTGCCGCATGCAAACAGCTACTTGCAGCCACGCGTGAGAGCTGAGTGTTCAGTGGGGACCAAAGGTGAGTGAGATGCCCTGGAATGGGCGTGATAAGCCCCTTCACCAGAGGACACCACATACATCTATATATAAATATGTCTGTGCCTGTGTGTATGCGGTGGATTCCAGTTAATCGGGCTACTGGTTAATGAGGGCAGCTGCTTATTTGGGAAAACAATTAAAAACAAAACTAATTGAGAAAATTGCCGGGATTGCTTTTGATTATTCGAGACACTATGCTGCTTATTTTGGATAGGAGACAATTGCTGAGCAGTTTCTAACCAGTGTCATTCCCGTGCACTTGTACAGCTGATAGACATTACAGCATGCTTAGAGCAAACAGATTTCAATTAGAGTGGTGTGTGTGTGTGTATATATATGTTTGTACTTTTATATATTACCTATCTTAATATCAGTACATAGCAGCACATGGATGAAAGAAAAATGGAGGGCTATATGGGTGGGAAGCATTTGATTGATCTTGGAGTAGGTTAAAAGGTTGGCACAGGTTGTGGGCCAAAGGGCCTGAGCTAATTTTGAAAATCAGTCATTGGTTGTGAAGAAAAGGTCAGCAACCATCATGCACACAACAAAGTCACACACAGGACCGTACAACTTCATTATGAATAGAAGGAGGCCATTCAGTCCATCGTGTCCATTCCAGCTCTCAGTGGAGCAATCCCACCAGTTCCACTTCCCCTTCCTTGTTTTACTCTCCCTCTACAACCTATTCTCCTCACTTACCCATTGACTTCCCATTGAGCCTTTTGCCACTTGCCCACACTAAAGAGTAATTTACAGTAACATTAACCTACCATCACATGTAGGAAATCAGAGCTCTTGACAGAAGCCCACATGGTCACAAGAATACGTGAAAACTGAACATAGACAGCAATCAAAGTGGGGATTGCATGCTTGTTCCTGGATCTGTCAGGCAGAAGCACTGACTGCTGCTCAGTCTTCACTTGGTTGTAGTGGAAACATTGGGCCACACGCCGAAAGAACCCCACGTTAGAGATAAATTACTATGGCACCTTTACATCCAGCCAAATAAGCAATCAGACCTTTGTTCAATAAAATAGTGGGGGGTTTTTTGGAGGGATGATGACTTTGACATACCAGAAAGTTTCCAATGGCCACTTGCCAAGATTTGTTTGGACAAAGATCACACATCTGTCCCTCTCCTGTGTCTTTCTAGAACTGTTCACAATTCGCACATCTCATTGTTGTCTCTGCTGCTGCTTCAACATTCCCTCTCCTCCCATTCCTTGCCTCCTGTCTCTCACCCCCCCCCCCCGTCGCCATCACTTCAGTGACCTCTGTCTTCTAAATAAGATAAGCATAATAGCCTCGTTGTAAGAAAGCTTTTGTATTTACATAGCACAATCAGTAGTGAACAAGTGAGCACAAGGATCTCACCCAGCTACCAGATTATTCCAAAACATGGATTTTCTCCTGACCAATTAATATTGAACAGAATCAGAATATGATTTATTATCACTGGCATGTGACATGAAATTAGCAACTGCAGTTCAATTCAATACATAATATAGAAGAGAAAAAACAATAAATAAAATTTTTAAAATAATAAATATGTAAATTGATTACAGTATACATATATTGAATAGATTTTAACAAGTGCAAAAAACAGAAATACTGTATATTATAGAAGTGAGGTAGTGTTCAAGGGTTCAACATTCATTTAGGAATCAAATGGCAGAGGGGAAGAAGCTGTTCCTGAATCGCTGAGTGTGTGCCTTCAGGCTTCTGTATCTCCTACCTGATGGTAACAGTGTGAAAAAGGCATGCCCTGGATGCTGGAGGTCCTTAATTATGGACGCGGCCTTTCTGAGACACCGCTCCCTGAAGATGCCCTGGGTACTTTGTAGGCTAGGACCCAAGTGGAACTGAGTAGATTTACAACCTTCTGCAGCTTTTTTCAGTCCTGTGCAGTAGCCCCCCCCCCCCCCCCCCCTTACCAGACAGTGATGCAGCCTGTCAGAATGCTCTCCACGGTACAACTATAGAAGTTTTTGAGTGTATTTGTTGACATGCCAAATCTCTTCAAACTCCTAATAAAGTATAGCCACTGTCTTGCCTTCTTTACAACTACATCGATATGTTGGGATCAGGTTAGATCTTCAGAGATCTTGACACCCAGGAACATGAAACAGCTCATTCTCTCCACTTCTGATCCCTCTATGAGTATTGGTATGTGTTCCTTTGTCTTACCCTTCCTGACATTCATAATCAGCTCTTTCGTCTTACTGATGTCGAGTGCCAGGTTGTTGCTGCGGAACCACTCCACTAGTTGGCATATCTCATTCCTGTACACCCTCTCATCACCACCTGAGATTCTACCAGCAATGGCTGTATTGTCAGCAAATTTATAGATGGTATTTGAGCTATGCCTAGCACACAGTCATGTGTATATAGAGAGTAGAGTAGTGGGCTAAGCACACACCCCTGAGGTGCACCAGTGTTGATCATCAGTGAGGAAGATATGTTATCACCAATCCACACAGATTGTTGTCTACCGGTTAGGAAGTCGAGGATCCAATTGCAGAGTGAGGGAGAGAGGCTCAGGTTCTGCAACTTCTCAATCAGGATTGCGAGAATGATGTTATTAAATGCTGAGCTATAGTCGATGAACAGCATACTGGCGTAGGTGTTTGTATTGTCCAGGTGGTCTAAGGCCGTGTGAAGAGCCATTGAGATTGCATCTACCATTGGCCTATTGCGTGATAGGCAAAATGCAAAGGGTCCAGGTCCTTGCTGAAGCAGGAGTTCAGTCTAGTCATGACCAACTTCTCAAAGCATTTCATCACTGTAGATGTGAGTGCTACCGGGCGATAGTCATTAAGGCAGCCCACATTATTCGTCTTAGGCTCTGGGACCTGGAGGAACCTCTGACATCAGCCAATCTGACACAAGACTTGTGATGTGCAGCAGCAATTTAGCCCATCTCCCAAAAAAGATGAAAACAAGAGTCTGGAGGAGAGTTGTCAGGCTACGGGACGGATATTGATCAGTCAGTAAGAAGTGCCAGATGGCCTTTAGTCATGATGATTGTGACCATGCATTTTGGGAGAACTAAGGATTGATATACACAATAAATGGTGGGGCTGTGTAAGTTTTCTGCAACAGTGGAGTATTGGTGTACAAGTCCAAGAATCCCAGAAGGTAACAACATATAGAAATGGTTGAGGGGGCATATTGGACATTGATCGTGGCATGGCATGGACTGCAAGTTATGGGACAAATGTATAAAACATTGAAGTGCTGTGCTCAAGTTAACATGAGAAAAGAGATTCAGCAGGATGGTGCCTACATTAAAGCATTTAAGTCATGAGGAGACCCTGGATGGGTTGGGTTTGTTTTCTTTGAAGCAGAGGAGACTGAGGGAGGAGCTGATTGAGGGAAATAGATACAATTGTTGGTTAGAAACTTCTCATAAAAGCAGATTGCACAGGTTTAGAATAAGGACTAGATGATTTGGAGAGGATCTGAGTAAGAGTTTTTCTTCCCAGAGAGTGGTAGAGTCTGGAATGCACTACATGAGAGGGTGGTGGAGGCAGGGACTCTCACACAATGCAAGTTTATTCAATGAGCCCTTTAATCACCAGGGTAGAAGGCTATGGACAAGTGCTGGAAAATGGAACTAGTTTCGACAGGCTCTTGGTAGAGGTAGTGATGGGAATTGAACCACAACTGGTGATGGTTGGTTGGTACTATAAAGCAATGTGCTAACCCCTGTTACCATGCCGCCGGTGGTGGGCCGAAGGCCTGTTTCTATGTTCCATTATTCAATTACAAAGTGTGACACCAATGAGCAAATTGAAGGGGAATCCAAGGAACTAGATTTCTAGCTCAAATCCCTGTGGCACATAGTTAAAACTCAGAGGGAATGGGTGACCCTTGAACTGTGGAATGATTGGGAACAGACTTCTATTTCTAGTTGGCTTCAAATAAGAAGTTTCCAAGAGGTTACCAGTCGCATACCAGCCTTTAAATAGAGGCATTTCTAAAGATAGAAAGGACAAGAATGTATTTAGTGCCTTATCACATCATTCAACCGTCTCGAAGCATCTCACAGGCAATAAATCATGTGCAGAGCAGCCACTGTTTGTATGCAGATGAACAGATGGTAACTTGTACATTAAAACCACATGACAGCTAGTATAGCTTTCCTGTTTCTCCAATATGAGGCGTAGTTGCTCAAATCTGAAGCAACCAGTCATTTCCACATTGAGAGCAGGTCGGTATAGAGTGACTAAATCAGATTTACTCCAAATCAACTATTGACAAGATGACCATATTGATCTGTTGCAGTCACTTGTGTGCAAAAGGAAAAGAAAATTGTTAACATGCCAACAGCAACAACAGCTTTCATTGTAATCATGGCTTTTGTGCAAGAACATTGCAGCCCACCTCCCAGAGCCATAGCCCTGATATTAGGGGACACTGCAGTGAATTAATGGAACCAATGGCTGAGCTGCTGCCTCAAATATCGAGCAACCCAAGTTCAGTCCTCAACTTGGGCGCTGTCTCTGTGGAGTTTGCACGTTGTCCCTGTGACTGCATGGATTTCATTCCCTGCCCCAAAAAGTAGGAACTATGTAGATTAATTGACCACTGTAAGTTGTCCCTTTTGTGGAGCTGAGTGGTAGAATCAGAGAGGAGTTGCTTGGTTGTGGGTGGAATAAAATAGCATAGGATCTGTGTAGATGAATGGTTGATGGTTGGTGTGGATTCAGTGGGCTAAAGTATCTGATTCCTGCTGTGTCTCTCTTTGACTCTAATGCTGTTTCAGGTGGCTGTTTCAGCTGGATTTTAATGAGAACCTTTCTGGCTCAGGCAAGAATAAGTATTTTGACTTTGTATTGGAAATGGGAGACAATGAAACTCCAGTAGTAAAGTCAGGAAGTTAAGGTCAGCTTAGTGGGGTGACGTGAGATTTAACCAGTGCAGCTGAATTTTGGATGGGGGAGGACACATACCAGACCTCATCAAGGAGTCAGCATTGGAAGGGGTAAGAAGCTTCCAGTTTCTGAGGATCTAACCTGTCACCAATGTACAAGATCAGAAAAAGCTGCGGAGTATTGTAAACTCGGCCAGCGCCATCATGGGCACAAGCCCCCCACCATCGGGGGCATGGAGACACACACTCACCATTTTAGGAACAGCTTCCTCCCCTCTGCCGTCAAATTTCTAAATGGTCCATCAACACGCCTCACTGTTTGCTCTTTCTGCTCTACTTACCGGTACTTATTTTTATACATACTGTACATCTTACTGTAACATAGTCACTGTTTTGTGTATTACACTGCTGCTTCCACTAAACAACAAATTTCACAACGTCAGCCAAAAAGCAAATCAATAACACCCAAACACTAAAACACTAATCCCTACCTACAAAATGACCATATCCCTTCTCCCTCACATCCATGTGCCTATCTAAAATCTCTTAAAAGCCTCTAACGTATTTGCCTCTACCACCACACCAGGTAGTGCATTCCAGGCATCCAACACTGAGTAAAAAACTTCCCCCTCTCATACCCTTTGAACCTACCCCTTCTCATCTTCAATGCATGCCCTCTGGAAAGCAGATACCCCCCGTCTACTCTAATCTATGCCTCTCATAATCTTATAAACCTCTTTCAGATCTCCCCTCAGCTTCTGCTGCTCCAGAGAAAATAACCCATGTTTATCCAGCCTCTCATGATAGCACGTGCCCTCTAAACCAGGCAACATCATGGTAAACCTCTTCTGCACCTTCTCCAAAGCCTCAACATCCTTCCTATAGTGGAGCAATGGAACTGTATGTAATATAGGTGTGGACTAACCAGAATTCTATAAAGTTGCAACATAACCTCTTGACTTTTGAACTCAATACCTCAACGAATGAAAGCAAGCACTGCACAAGCCTTCTTAACCACCGTATTGACCTGTGTAGCCACTCTCAAGGAGCTGTGACCTTGGATCCCAAGATCTCTCTGCTCAGCAACACTTTTATCTTGTAGACAACATCCACTGCCCTAACCTCATCAATCTCTCATCACCTTGTCAAAAGAACATATTCTAATTATTTTTAAAATATATAGATGCTGAAAATCTGAAATAAAGGAAAATGCTGGGTTATTGTTTCAAGTTTGACACTGTTCCAGCAAAGCAGACCTGAAACGTTAATAATTCGGTTTCTCTTTCACCAACGCAGAGTGTTTCCAGAACTTTCTGTTAATATTTCCCTTATCCTGCCAATCCCACACATAAATGTGTGCCAATACAAACAGGCACTTTAACACACAAATTCATCCACTAGTAAGTTCAACTGCGGATCCTGGTGATCATGGATCTACAAGAAGAGGAAACTCTATTTAAAACTCAGATGTTTTGGCATGGGCTTCTTCACTTGTTCTTCCCAGCAGCAGCATTGCTGCGATGTGACGAAACCGATGATTCTACAAGGTTAATGTCAGATGATCTCAGAACTGGAAAGCTCAGAAGCACTGTTCTGATGAGCTAACCCAGCCTGTTCAAAACAGCAGAGCTGATAGCTTCCCAGCCAAACACCGGGGAATTTATGGTGACTGTAAGGAAATCCTGCTGCAGTAATGGTTCACCTGTGAGTATCTATAACGCATCGTGCAGACAGGGGAAAATAAATATTAGTTGGACAGACATTACCCTTTGCCAAGGCACTGAGAATCACCTCAAAGAATAGTTACCTTGCTCAATGCTCAAATCCACAACTTATTTCTCTGGGAAAGTAGGGCTATTTTTACATAAATTATCCAGTAAAATTCAGGTCTCTTTTTCAGCCACCTCTGTCATAGACTGATACATGAAACATAGAAAACCTACAGCTCAATACAGGCCCTTCAGCCCACAAAGCTGTACCGAACATGTCCTTACCTTAGAACTATCTAGGCTTACCCATAGCCCTCTATTTTTCTAAGTTTCATGTATCCATCCAGGAGTCTCTTAAAAGACCCTATCGTTTTCACCTCCACCACCACTGCCGGCAGCCCATTCCACACGCTGACCACTCTCTGAATAAAAAAACTTACTCCGACATCTCCTCTGTACCTACTCCCCAACACCTTAAAACTGTGCCCTCTCGTGCTAGTCATTTCAGCCCTGGGAAAAAGCTTCTGACTATCCACACTATCAATGCTTCTCATTATCTTGTACACCTCTATCAGGCCATCTCTCATCCTCTGTCGCTCCAAGGAGAAAAAGCCGAGTTCACTCAACCTATTCCCATAAAGCATGCTCCCCAGTCCTGGCAACATCCTTGTAAATCTCCTCTGCACCCTTTCTATGGCTTCCACATCCTTCCTGTAGTGAGGTGACCAGAACTGAGCACAGTACTCCAAGTGGGGTCAGACCAGGGTCCTATAGAGCTGCAACATTACCTCTCAGCTCCTAATCTCAATCCCACGGTTGATGAAGGCCAATGCACCGTATTAAATGTAAATGGCCATACAACAGCAGTGCATTGAGTCAGCAGTGTTGCAAAGCAACTTGTGTTATGTCACTGAAGCACAGCACTGAGCAAAACAACTGGCATTAGGTGACAAAAGCATGTTAGTGAAAGATCATAAACATGAGAAAGTTTGCAGATGCTGGAAATCCAGAGCAACACACACAAAACACTGAAGGAACTCAGCAAGTCGGGCAACATCTGTGGAAATGAATAGACAGCCGACGTTTTGGGCTGTGACCCTTCTTTGGGCCTGAAAAGGAAGGGGGAAATGCCAGAATAACAAAAGTGGAGGGAGGGGAAGGAGGTTGGCTGGAAGGTGATAGGTGAAGCTGGGTGGGTGGGAAAGGTTAAAGGCTGGAGAAGAAGGAAACTGATTGGAGAGGACAGTGAACCATTAGGAGAAAGGGAAGGAGGAGGGGACCCAGGGTGAAGTAATAGGCAGCTGAGAAGAGGTAAAAGGTCAAAGTGGGGAATAGAGGAAGAGGATGGGGGTGGAATTTGCCTACCAGAAGGAGAAATCAGAATTTATACCATCAGGTTGGAGACTAACTGAACGGAATATAAGGTGTTGTTCCTCCACCCTGAGTGAGGCCTCATCTTGGCACAGAAGGAGGCCATGGACTAACATGTCAGAATGGGAATTAAAATTTCTCCTTTGAAGGCCTCCCACTTACCAACGACATCCTTGCCAGAGAACAACCTGTTCCAATCCACACTTTTTAGATCCTTTCTCATTTCTTCAAATTTGGCCTTTTTCCAGTTTAGAACATCAACCCGAAGACCAGATCTATCTTTATCTATGATCAAGTTGAAACTAATGGTGTTATGATCACTGGAACCAAAGTGTTCCCCTACACACACTTCCGTCACTTGTCCTAACTCGTTTCCTAACAGGAGATCTAATATTGCATCCTCTCTAGTTGGTACCTCTATATATTGATTTAGAAAACTTTCCTGGACACATTTTACAGACTCTAATCCATCTAGATCTTTAACAGAATGGGAGTCCCAATCAATATGTGGATAATTAAAGTCCCCTACTATCACAACTTTATGTTTCCTGCAGTTGTCTGCTATCTCTCTGCAGATATTCTCCAATTCTCATTGACTATTGGGTGGTCTATAATTCAACCCCATTAATATGGTCATATCTTTCCTGTTTCTCAGCTCCACCCATATGGCCTCGGTAGACAAGCCCTCTAATCTGTCCTGCCTGAGCACTGCTGTAACATTTTCCCTGACTAGCAATGCCACCCACCACCTCCCCACCCTTCATCCCTCTGCCTCTATCACGTATGAAACATCGGAACATTAAGCTGCCAGTCCTGCCCCTCCTGTAGCCAAGTTTCACTAATGGCTATAATGTCATAATTCCACGTGTCAATCCACGCCCTCAGCTTGTCTGACTTCCCCACAATACTCCTCGCATTGAAATAGACACACCTCAGAAGATTACTACCACCACACACAAACCTCCATTGTGTGACCTTGCATGAACTCTTAACATCATTTATTTTCACCCCTTCTCCACTATCTGTTCTGTCACTCTGATTCCCATCCTCCTGCAAATCTAGTGTAAACCCTCCCCAACAGCACTGACAAACCTCCCTGCAAGGATATTGGTCCCCCTGTAGCTCAGGTGTAACCCGTCTCTCTTGTAAAGGTCCCACCTGCCCCAGAAGAGGTCCCAATGATCCTGAAGTCTGAAACCCTGCCCCCTACACCAGTTCTCAGCCACGTGTTCATCCTCCAGAGCATCCTATTCTTACCCTCACTGGTACTTGGCACAGGTAGCAATCCTGAGATTACCACCCTTGAGGTCCTACTTTTTAACCTCCTACCAAGCTCTCTATACTCACTCTTCAGGACCTCCTCACTCTTTCTTCCTACGTCATTGGTACCGATGTGTACCGTGACATCTGGCTGCTCACCCTCCCATTTCAGAATGCTGTGCACACGATCAGAGACATCCCTGACCCTGGCACCCGGGAGGCAACAAACCATCCAGGAGTCTCTGTTGTGACCACAGAACCTCCTGTCTGTACCTCTAACTATCGAGTCCCCTATCACTATCGCTCTCCTCTTCTTCCACCCTCCCTTCTGCACTGCAGAACCAGACTCAGTGCCAGAGATCCGGCTGCCGCAGCTTGTCCCAGGTAAGCCATCCCCCCCAACAGTATCCAAATTGGTATACTTGCTGTTGAGAGGAATGGCCACAGGGAAACCCTGCTCTGCCTGCCCTTTCCCCTTCCCTCACCTGACGGTAACCCAATTACCTGTGCACTGCTCCTTTGGCGTAACTGTCTCCCTGTAGCTACTATCTATAAACTCCTCATTGTCCCGAATGATCCGGAGGTCATCCAGCTCCTGCTCCAGTTCCCTAACGCGGTTTGTTAGGAGCTGCAGCTGGATGCACTTCTTGCAGGTGTTGTTGTCAGGGACATCGGAGGTCTCCCTGACTTCTCACATCCTGCAAAAGGAGCATTCCAACATCCTGCCTGGCATTCTCTCTACTCTAAAGGAACAAAACCAAACTTACTGGAACCTACCCTCGCCTCTGCCTGTTCACGCTGAAGCCTGTTGAGCCAAAGCCATCCCACTCGGTTCCCTCTCACTCCGCTGCCTGCTCTCAGTGCTGCCCACTGGATATGATGGTCTTTCTTTTTTAAACCTTTGGCGCTCTACGTCACGTGCCTGCTCAGTCCAGCCTCTTTTCCCCGAGCAGTAAAAAAATGGCTTCTCTGAGATTCCTTACTCCTTCACTCTCAGCCTCTTGCTCCATGTGTATTGTACTTGCATACTCTGATGATAAAATGAACCTTTAAACCTTTGCAATGATTTTATTTTTGTTTCTCTCCACAGATGGTACATATCTGACCCGCTGAATATTTCCAGCATCTTCTCCTATTATTTCAGTTTTTCTAATGGTCTTTATGAAGGGAAGTCCTGCTGTCTTTAATCACCGAAACAGGAGTGTACAGATGTTTGAATTGGAAGGAAAAATGGGCCTTCCTGACGGAGAGTCTCGGCCTGAAACGTCAATTGTACTTCTCCCTATAGATGCTGCCTGGCCTGCTGCGTTCCACCATTATTTTGTGTGTTTTGCTTGAATTTCCAACATCTGCAGATTTCCTAGTGTTTACTGATTATATGTGATGCAAATGGCACATCGCACTGTATGTTTTGATGTTTCAGTGTAAATGTGACTAATAAAGTGAAACTTTATAAGAAACAGACAAACAGTCAGCAATCAGACCAGGTGCGGTGGTGAGGACTCGAACGTAAAGGTGTGAGGTGCGGAAAGGGCAAAGAACACAGGGAGCCTAGAGCTGAAGGAGTATCCCTGATGAGAGGGTAAAAAGCACACTGTGCTGTCTCAGATGTCATTGTGTGTGCCTAATGAACACCGCGTATATCTGCTTCGGGTAGACGGAGGCCCCAGAGCTGATTTAGGAAATGCGTAACGACACTGAGTGCTGAGGGAGGAGGTAAGTGAAGGGAGAGAGTGTTGAGAGGAAGGGAGGGTGCAGATTAGGGTCAGTGGGGCAAGGGAAGAAGGTGTGGCAGTCTCATTAGTGATTGTGTGTTCAGAGTGCACCTCTGAGTGCTCAGTATCCACACAAGAGTGTGTGATGAAGTCTGGTCTCACCTTGGGGCCTCTTTGTGCATGGACAAAGTCTGAGTGCTAAAACCCACACAGACATCTTCCACTGTTCAGGAGTGAATGGAAGTCTTCCCTGATCCCAAGAGACAGGGCCACACAAGGTTCCACTATGGGTATTTTATTTTCTACTCCTTTTTGAATTAAGCTTAATACTGGTAGGGTTGAGGAAAGTTTTGGAGGTTATGTATGAGTTCTATAAGCATCCAAAGTTTGCCTGTTTTCTGATGTCTTCTTCCTGTTCCATCCCTATTAAGATACTTATTTTCAAAAGTATTAGGTTCATATTTTTTTTACCAAAGTGTAATATCACATATACTCACTTGTGTTAAAATCTAATTGCTAATCATGTGCCAAGTGCATACGTTAATAACACTGATAAACTAGTCCTGGGCTTTGACCTGAAATGTTGATGGTTTCTTTTCTCCCACAAAGGCTGCTCTTCCCACTGAGTTCCTCAGACAGGTGGTTAGTGGCCACATATTAATAATCTTGCACTGTAATTTGTTACTTTCCTCCTCAGCATTGATTTTCTGCCCCGCTCCAATGTGGTTGCCTCAATAAATTAATTATGGGAATAATTCAGTCCCAGTAGACTATTGTTTCTGCCTGCTCCTGCTCCTGTCCCGCTGAACTTGTGTCAGCATACCTTCACTCTATTTTATCCCATTTGCTTCAGTCCCTTCCCCCGATATCCACGGCACTTCATACGCTCGTGATCTCAACAACTTTCAATTCCCTGGCCCTGACAGCCTCGTTTTCACTATGAATGTTCAGTCCCTGTACACTTTTATACCCCATCAAAAAGGCCTTGAGTCTCTCCATTTCTTTCTTGACAACAGACCTAACCAGATCCCATCCACCTCCAGCTCCCACCGTCTGGCAGAGCTGGTCCTCACACTCAACGATTTCTCTTACGACTCCTCCCACTTTCTCCAAACTGAAGGTGTAGCAATGGGCACTCACATGGACCCCCACCTAAGCCTGCATTTTTGTGGCTACATGGCATGTTCGAAGCCTTCACTGCTAATGCTCCCCAACTCTTTCTGTGCTGCATTGATGACTGTCTATTTGCTACTTCATGCACTTGTGCTGAGCTCATCAATTTCATCAACTTTGTCTCCAGCTTCTACCCTGCCCTTAAATTCACTTAGTCCATTTCTGATACCTCTATGCCCTGTCTCAACCTCTCTGTCCCATCTCTGTCTATCAATATCTTTTATAAACCTACTGACTCTCACAGCTATCTTGACTATACCTCTTCCCACCCTGTCACCTGTAAAAATGCCATTCCACTTTTGGCAGTTTCTTCATCTCTGCTACATGTGTTCCAAGATGAATCTTTCCTTTCGAGAACATCAGAGATGTCCTCCTTCAAAGAACGGGGTTTCCCTTCCTCCACCATTGATGCTGCCCTCATCTGCATCTCCTCCATTTCCCAGACATCCATACTCACCCCATTTTCCTGCTGCCTTAACAGGGACAGAGTTCCTCTGCTCTTTACCCAACACTCCATGAGCCTCCACACCCCCAGCACATCATTCTGCACAATGTCTACCACCAAACACATCTTCACCTCTCCCCATCCCTACTCTCTGCTTTCTGCAGGGATCGCTCTCTCCATGATTTCCTTACCAATTCATCCCTCCCCACTAATCTTTCTCCTGGCACTTGCCCCTGCAAGCGGAAGAATTGCCACACGTACCCATTCACCTCCATTCGGGGCCCAAACCACTCCTTCCGGGTGTGGCAACACTTCATCTGCTAGTCCGTTGGGATCATCTGCTGTATCTGGTGCTCCCAGCGTGGCCTCTTCTATGTCAGCGAGGGGCCTGCAGCAAGACAGGCAGAATATCCTGGTGCTCAACCATTTACATTCACATTCACCAATTCCCATTCACATTCTGACTTGTCAGTCCAAGGACTCCTCTACTACTACTACTCTCAGGTTGGACGAGTGACACCTCATGTTCCTTCCACCTAGGCTTCAACCTAATAGTATGAACTTCGACTTCTCTAACTTCTTGTTGTTTCTCACCCTCCCCCTTCCCTCTTCTTCCATTCCTTTATTCTCTTCTCTCCTCCTCACCTGCCCATCAAAGTCCTTCTCTTTCTCCTATGATCCAATCTCCTCTCTTACCAGGTTCCTTCTACTTCAGCCTTTTACCTTCTCCACCTCTCACCTCCCAGCTTCTTACTTCATCCCCGCCTCCCCTACCCACCCTGGCTTCACCTACCACCTTCCAGCTCCTCCCCCACTTTTTTATTCTGGCTTCTTTTCTGCCTTTGAAATTGTCCCCTGGTCTTTTTCTGACTGCTTATTACGTTTACTACTTACTGATCCTCTGGCTCTGCACCTTTTCCAAAGTATTATTAAATACACGTGATAGTCTATGCCCTAGATTCTTTTCAAGCTATCAAGGGGAACTGATGTTAAAATTTTCACTCTTAAGATAAATCATCCTCTGACTTTGCACATTCCAGGGAATAAAACTTTAGTTTCAGAAATCTCTTCTTGGAGACCCACCTCTATAGTCTAAATGTACCCCCCCCCCCCCCCACACGACACTCTGCACTTCCTTCACAGGCACACAGAATCCCTCCACCGACACACTACGCTCCATTCATAGACACCCTGCACCCCAACCACAGACACACCAAATCCATTCACAGACACTCTGTCACACTGAACCACTCCAGCTAAAGAATTTCATTAACCAGGAGATGGTGAACCTGTGGAATTCATTGCCACAGACAACTGTGGAGGCTGAATCATGGGGTGTATTTACAACAGAGGTTGATAGGTTCTTATGAGTAAGAATATCAAAGGTTATGGGAGAATGGGGTTGACAGGATTTCCAAGGATTTCCAAGTACTTCTTCCAGGTTAATCTACTCCTACAATCTCCTACAATACTCCTAAGTAATGTTATCATTGCTTCCAAAGTGATCTTGAAATTGAAGAAACTATATTCACTTTTAAGTGCATTACCATTCAATTGACAGCGGTAGCCCTATGCTTCCAATTGCCCGTCCTTTAACCACTCCATCCTACTTGATTGATGGGTTTGTTGTCTTTTACAAATTGGTTGTTTGTCCGCCCTGTCTTTCATCCATCCTGTTACAGTTCTTGGATTTGCTGAGTATGGCTGCAAGAAAACAAATCTCGGGGTTGTGTATGGTGACGTTGATGCACCATCAATAACTCACTCTGAGACGTAAGAAGCGAGATATCAGCTTTTATTGACTGGAAGAATGAACAACACTACATCCTGGAGAAATGAGGCCGGACCCAGGCCTCAATCGCCTTTATACAGGGGTCTGTGGGAGGAGCCACAGGAGCAGTCCAGACAGGTATATGTAGTTCACCACAGACGTGTATGTACTTTGATAATAAATTTACTTTGAGCTATCTGTCCAAAGCCCCTGGCACTGCTCCAGTGGGGAAGAAACAACATCTCATTCTTCACCGGGCAGTTGTAGCTTTCCAGACTCAGTAATGAATTGTACAATCTCAGATACTACCACCCCTCAATGACCACTCAGCTTGGCTGCCATCACTTCTCCTGTAATGTTACTGTGTTTTCCTCTCTCTCTCGCTCTCTCTCTCCAGCTCTGCTTGGATTTCTGAGCTTCTCTCTTTGGTTTCAGTTCTCAATAGTACCTCTGATTGCCACGTCACAACTTCACTGTCTCTTTGTTTTCTCTCTCGCTCCACTTTACTCATTAATCTGTTCACCAGAACATTTGTAAGCCTGGTCTCATCTTTCCTTATCCCTATCCCACTCTTCAGTCTCGCACCTTCTCGGCTTCCGAAACCCATCTTTTTTCCTGTCTTTCCAAGTTCTGACGAAGGGCCTTAGATTGAAACATCGTCTCTGTTTTTCCACAGAAGATGGTCAACTTGCTGAGCAGTTACAGCATTTTCTGTTCTTCAGCTTTCCCATTGTATTCTTATTCATTCATTGCCTTATTTGACTTGCTATTGACTTTTGGTGGAGTTTATTTTTTCATGGAAACTAAGTTTCCCCTCCGTTTATTGCCCTGGGATGCCCTTTCTTTCTTAATCATTAGCTTAAAATATTTTTAATGTTAACATGGTAAATTGATAAATAAGTTTATTATTGTCACATGTACCAAAGTACAGTGAAGAAATTGTTTTGCACACTGTTCTTACAGATCAAATCATTGCACAGTCCATTGAGATAGTACAAGGTAGAACAGTAATAGAGTACAGAATAAAGTGTAACATTTACAGAGTAAGTGCAGTGCAGGTTGACAATAAGGTGCAAGCTCATAGTGAGGTAGATTGAGGTCAACACTCCATCTTATCATACCCAGGAACTGTTCAATAGTCTTATGACAGCAGAATAGAAGCTGTCTTTGAGCTTGATGGTACATGCTTCCAGGCTTTTGTATTTCCTGCCTAATAGGAAAGGGGGGAAAGAGAGAATACTAGGATAGGTTGGGTTTTTGATGATGCAGTCTGCTTTGCTGAGGCAGTGAGAAGGGTAGACAGAGTCCATTGAGGGAACACACACTAAATGCTGGTGGAACGCAGCAGGCCAGGCAGCATCTATAGGAAGAAGCACAGTCGATGTTTTGGGGCCGAGACTGTTCATCAGGACCCTTCCTCTGCCTGGCCTGCTGTGTTCCACCAGCATTTTGTGTGTGTTGCTTGAATTTCTAGCATCTGCAGATTTCCTCGTGTTTGCATCCGTGGAGGGGAAGCTAGTTTCCATGTAAGTCTTTTTCTTAGGTTTCCTACTTTTATTTCATTTCTCTATTCTGGTTAATTCCCCATTCTAAACCCTCCCATACTAAGCTTCAAATGTAGAGGTTATAAAGCAGCCTCTATGTACTGTACAAACTCCATACCTTTACTTCCTTCATCGGTCCAATGAACTAGATTAGTGAATCTCTCTCTTCATGCTTCTCTCATTCTGCGGATCTCCCTGATAGTGCTGATGAAGAGTCTCAGCCCAAAACGTTGACTGTTTATTCCTCTCCATAGACGCTGCCTGACCTGCTGAGTTCCACCAGCATTTCGTATGTGTTCTCCGGATTTCCAGAATCTGCAGGATCTTTTGTGTTTATTACTCCCAGTCTCCCTCCTTCCTCTGCAAAACCTCCACAGTTGCACCACATTGGTCTTTGTTCACAACCTCGAGTTCTTTCATGCTCTGAGGTGCTGCACATAGCCACCGCACACAAGGTGTTGTGTCTACCTCATCCCCACCTGAACACTAATTGTCAGGTCCGTTGTGAGTTCTCACTGCTCTCCTGTGTTTGTGAATTCATGGCCTGCCCTTCCACTGAATTTTCCCATCCAAAGTTTTCCTTCCCTTTTCTTTCCTGTCTCTTGCTCCCATACATCCCAAAAACATGTTGACCAGACTTTTAAAAGAGTGATGCTAATTGTCTTGAATAAAAACCTAAGCCCACCCCCTCCCCTACTCTGCTGATGTCAAAGCAGGTGCCCTGTCGAAATAAGGGAAAGTAAATGCAGTGTTTAATTACCTGCCTTTCAGTTCAGAACATGATGCTTAGTGTCCCCCTGTGAATGTGAATGTAAAGTTCTGGTGAAAGGGTTCATCTCTATCCCAGAGAACAGGCTTTCAGAGCCCCACTATAAATATGAGGTGGGTGAAAGGTTAATCTGACAGGAGAGAGACAGCTGTGTATGAATAGCCGGCTTGGCTTGGGAGTCTGTTTGCAGGTTTTGTGTTTCATGGTATATTGTGTTCAACCTTGAGAAACATCTTACAAGCACCCTAATAAAAAAGATCGTCAGCAAAATTGGCACATTGAAAGAGAAAAGAAAATATGTTGAAACATGCCAGACTTGGAAAGTTACCTCAGCATTCTGTCCTGGAAACTCTAAAATTAAACACCAGCTGCATAAATTTAGACCAGATAATTTCCCAGAGTAATAGCTATGTGTTAGCCACATGTGTTCGTAACAGGGCATAGACTTACCCTTGAAGCTACAGCAGTACCACAGTCACCTTTCCAACCAGACAACGTTCAACAAAAACTTTGGACAGGTACTACTGATGAATCAGCTGGGATCTCATGAGAGTGAAGACATATTCTTGCTGAATTTCCTACTGATTCTGGCTTGGTGAGAAAGGCTGACGGTATTGGAGAGATGAGTTTCCAAATAGAAGTCCGTGACCAGAGGCTCCCTGCAAGGGTCAGTGCTGGGAATCTTTGTGATTAACTATGAGATGTGAGTGAATGGTGTATTGCAACTGACATGAAAATTGGTGATGGTCTAGATAGGAAGGTTGCCAACAGCTACAGTAGGATATAGGTCAGTTGGAGAGTTGGGTGGAGTATTGGCAGGGTACAAGTCTATAGTTCCATGAAATTGGCAACACAAATGAACAAGGTATATAGCATATTCTGGGGATACAGAACATAGTTTTACATAGAATAGTACAGCACATTACAGGCCCTTCGGCCCACAATGCTGTGCCGACCTTCAAACCCTGCCTCCCATATAACCCCCCACCTTAAATTCCTCCATATACCTGTCTAGTAGTCTCTTAAACTTCACTAGTGTATCTGCCTCCACCACTGACTCAGGCAGTGCATTCCACGCACCAACCACTCTCTGAGTGAAAAACCTTCCTCTAATATCCCCCTTGAACTTCCCTCCCCTTACCTTAAAGCCATGTCCTCTTGTACTGAGCAGTGGTACCCTGGGGAAGAGGTGCTGGCTGTCCACTCTGTCTATTCCTCTTATTATCTTGTACACCTCTATCATGTCTCCTCTCATCTTCCTTCTCTCCAAAGAGTAAAGCCCTAGCTCCCTTAATCTCTGATCATAATCCATACTCTCTGAACCAGGCAGCATCCTGGTAAATCTTCTCTGTACCCTTTCCAATGCTTCCGCATCCTTCCTATAGTGAGGCGACCAGAACTGGACACAGTACTCCAAGTGTGGCCTAACTAGAGTTTTATACAGCTGCATCATTACATCGCGACTCTTAAACTCTATCCCTCGACTTATGAAAGCTAACACCCCATAAGCTTTCTTAACTACCCTATCTACCTGAGAGACAACTTTCAGGGATCTGTGGACATGTACCCCCAGATCCCTCTGCTCCTCCACACTACCAAGTATCCTGCCATTTACTTTGTACTCTGCCTTGGAGTTTGTCCTTCCAAAGTGTACCACCTCACACTTCTCTGGGTTGAACTCCATCTGCCACTTCTCAGCCCACTTCTGCATCCTATCAATGTCTCTCTGCAATCTTCGACAATCCTCTACACTATCTACAACACCACCAACCTTTGTGTCATCTGCAAACTTGCCAACCCACCCTTCTACCCTCACATCCAGGTCGTTAATAAAAATCACAAAAAGTAGAGGTCCCAGAACAGATCCTTGTGGGACACCACTAGTCACAACCCTCCAATCTGAATGTACTCCCTCCACCACCACCCTCTGCCTTCTGCAGGCAAGCCAATTCTGAATCCACCTGGCCAAACTTCCCTGGATCCCATGCCTTCTGACTTTCTGAATAAGCCTTCCATGTGGAACCTTGTCAAATGCCTTACTAGAATCCATGTAGATCACATCCACTGCACTACCCTCATCTATACGCCTGGTCACCTCCTCAAAGAACTCTATCAGGCTTGTTAGGCATGATCTGCCCTTCACAAAGCCATGCTGACTGTCCCTGATCAGATTCTCTAAATCCCCATAGATCCTATCTCTAAGAATCTTTTCCAACAGCTTTCCCACCACAGACGTAAGGCTCACTGGTCAATAATTACCTGGACTATCCCTACTACCTTTTTTGAACAAGGGGACAACATTCGCCTCCCTCCAATCTTCCGGTACCATTCCCGTGGACAACGAGGACATAAAGATCCTAGCCAGAGGTTCAGCAATCTCTTCCCTTGCCTCGTGGAGCAGCCTGGGGAATATTCCATCAGGACCCGGGGACATCCGTCCTAATGTATTTTAACAACTCCAAAGCCTCCTCTCCCTTAATATTAACATGCTCCAGAACATCAACCTCACTCATATTGTCCTCACCATCATCAAGTTCCCTCTCAGTGGTGAATACCGAAGAGAAGTATTCATTGAGGACCTCGCTCACTTCCACAGCCTCCAGGCACATCTTCCCACTTTTATCTCTAATCGGTCCTACCTTCACTCCTGTCATCCTTTTGTTCTTCACATAATTGAAGAATGCCTTGGGGTTTTCCTTTACCCTACTCGCCAAGGCACTTCTCATGCCCCCTTCTTGCTCTTCTCAGCCCGTTCTTAAGCTCCTTTCTTGCTACTCTATATTCCTCAATAGACCCATCTAATCCTTGCTTCCTAAACCTCATGTATGCTGCCTTCTTCCACCTGACTAGAGATTTTCCACTTCACTTGTCACCCATGGTTCCTTCACCCTACCATTCTTTATCTTCCTCACCGGGACAAATTTATCCCTAACATCCTGCAAGATATCCCTAAACATCGACCACATGTCCATAGTACATTTCCCTGCAAAAACATCATCCCAATTCACACCCGCAAGTTCTAGCCTTATAGCCTCATAATTTATCCTTCCCCAGTTAATAATTTTCCTGTCCTCTCTGATTCTATCCTTTTCCATGATAATGCTAAAGGCCAGGGAGCGGTGATCACTGTCCCCTAGATGCTCACCCACTGACAGATCTGTGACCTGACCCATTCGTTACCTAATACTAGATCTAGTATAGCATTGCCCCATTGGAAAGAAATTAACCCTCCAACTGTATTTCAGTGGTTTTCTCAAACTATTTCCTGTTTGAGTTTAGAAAAAATTAGAAGTGTGGTTTTTGATTCTTCAGTTAAATTTGAGGAAACTTGGAGACCATTTATTCAACATTTTCATATGAATTAAATGGTCTGATCCTGAACCTTATTGTTACTATCCTGAATTGTGTGGATGGAGGTTGGGAGTCATCGGCACTACTGTATGTATTTAACATTATGCAATTGCCCATGTTGGTTAGTTTTTTTTAGTTTTTTTTTAGTTGTTTTTTTTGGGGGGGGTTTCTTTTCTTTTTTTTTTCTTAATTCCTTTACATTATACTATGAGTTTGGGAGACTTTATGTATTGATTAATACATATTTGATTGTTAATTAATCTATTATGTACTCTCAAATGTTTTGTACTTATATTTTACTTATGTTTTTCTTAAAAATTAATAAAAAGATTTGAAAAGGAAAGGAAAGCATTGCCCCTAGTCGGCCTGTCAACATACTGTGACAGGAATCCATCCTGGACGCATTTAACAAACTCTGCCCCATCTAAACCCTTGGAACTAATCAAGTGCCAATCAATATTAGGGAAGTTAAAGTCACCCATGATAACAACCCTGTTATTTTTGCACCTTTCCATAATCTGCCTCCCAATCTGCTCCTCAGTATCTCTGCTGCTACCAGGGAGCCTATAGAATACTCCCAATAGAGTAACTGCTCCCTTCCTGTTCCTGACTTTCACCCATACTGACTCAAAAGAGGATCCTGCTACATTACCCATCCTTTCTGTAGCTGTAATAGTATCCCTGACCAGTAATGCCACCCCTCCTCCCCTTTCCCCCCCACTCTATCCCTTTTAAAGCACTGAAATCCAGGAATATTGAGAATCCATTCCTGCCCTGGTGCCAGCCAAGTCTCCGTAATGGCCACTACATCATAATTCCATGTATGTATCCAAGCTCTCAGTTCATCACCTTTGTTCCTGATGCTTCTTGCATTGAAGTACACACACTTTAGCCCTTCTACCTTACTACCTTTACACCCTTTATTCTGCTTCTCTTTCCTCAAAGCCTCTCTATTTTTTGGATCTGGCTTTACTCCATGCACTTCTTTCACTGCTCTATCGCTCCGGGTCCCATCCCCCTTGCAAATTAGTTTAAACCCTCCCAAACCATGCTAGCAAACCTACCAGCAAGGATATTGCTCCCCCTCGAGTTCAGGTGCAACCCATCCAATCTGTACAGGTCCCACCTTCCCCAGAAGAGATCCCAATGGTCCAAAAATCTAAAACCCTGCCCCCTGCACTAACTCCTCAGCCACGCATTCAACTGCCATCTCCTCCAATTCTTACCATCACTATCACATAGTATTGGCAGCAATCCTGAGAATGCGCCACCCTTGAGGTCCTGTTCTTCAGCCTTCTGCCTAATTCCCGAAACTCACACTTCAGGACCTCATCCCTCTTCCTGCCTATGTCGTTGGTCCCAACATGTATCACGACTTCTGGTTGCTTTCCCTCTCGTGCCAGGATGTCACGCACCCAGTCAAAGACATCCCGGACCCTGGCATCCGGGAGGCAACAAACCATACGGGTTTCCTTCTCACGTCCACAAAATCTCCTGTCTGCTCCCCTGACTATAGAGTCTCCAATGACAACAGCTCTCCTCTTCACCGTCCCATCCTTCTGCACCACAGGGTCAGACTCAGTGCCAGAGGCCCTGCCACCGTGGCTCACACCTGGTCGGTCGTCCTCACTAACAGCATCCAGGACGGTAAACTTATTATTCAGGGGAATGGCTACAGGGGTGCTCTGCACTACCTAGTTTTGATTCCTTGAACGTCATGTTGCAACTTTGAAAAACTCTGGTTAGGCCACACTTGAGAATTGTGTGCAGTTCTGTTCAGCACTTTATAGGAAAGATGTGATTGCTCTGGAGAGAGTACCCAAGACATTCACAAAATGTTGGCTGGATAGGAGGACTCAAGTTATGATGAAAGATTGGATGGGCTGTTCTTATCTTTTTGATGCAAAGTAGTGAGAGACAATACGATAAGCATATGTGAAAATATTAAAGGCATGGACAGAGTATAGTCAGAATCTTTAACCAATGTAGGGTACCAAAAACATTTAACGTGCAGAGAAGGAGTTTTAAAGGGGATCTGAAGGGAAAGTTTATCATTCAGAGTTGCACATAGCTGGGATATACTACCCAAGGAGGTGGAGGAAATACCATCACAACACTTAGATGTGCACGTGAATAGGCAATGATTTGGATCTAATGTGAGCAAATGGGACTAGTATAGATTGGCAGAACAGCATGAAGGGTCTGATTCTGCGCTGGCTGACTCCGTGACTCCACAAAGGAACAGAGAGATGGTGAATGGAACCCTACTCTTGTGTATCAGTGTCTGGATCAGTGAGTTTGCAGCACAGGTTAGATCCCTGTGCACAATCTGCAAAATAAACACAGCCAAATGTTTCTTTCCATCCACCCCAGAGCTCCTGTTTCAAGAACTGTAAGGGCCAGACAGACAGGTGAGTTTACCTGGTTCTGCCAGAATGAACCAGTTTGTTTTAGACAATAAAACTCTTGTAGCGGTCCTGTCATATTTGTTGGTCCCTAACTCTTCTATCAACCTGCTGGACTAAGTTCAAAAATTTTGCCTGATAGCACCAGTGTTGGAGGGGAAATGGTGTTATCAGCATATGGGGTAAGTAAAAATAGTAAAAGTCCAGATTTTGGGGCATTTGATTTGAAGACTCAAAAAGATGAAGGTGGTTTCTTTAGGGTCAGAAAGTCAACTGGCCAAGTAGAACCAATACAAGTTAGCATCAAGTACTCAGGAGGAAAAATGAGGCTGTGAAGTAAATTCCCTTTTGTGTTGTATTCTCTTTTATTTTCCTTTGGAAATGCAACCTGGAATCTGAAACATTGATATGAACACCCCAATATTTTTGTTTCACTTTCTGCAACACATAGCTTGCATGTGGGTTCTGGAGCCATGAAATAAAATGGACCCAATTGTTTCATCAGGAGTTTTAAAGTTTCAGAATTCTTTCCAACTTATACTGAAATTAATTCTTTCTCAAGGAAGATTTAAAGGATCGTTTATTAAAGAAAAAATGTAGATTAAAATTGGAATTTGTTTATTATTGTTGTGTACTGAGGTGCAGTATGAAGCTTGTTTTTCATATTGTTCATACAGATCAAATCATTACACTGTGCACTGGGATAGTACAAGGTAAAACAATAACAAAATGCAGAATAGAATGCAACAGCTAGTACAGGTAGATGGTAATGTCCCAGGTGATAATCAAGATAGATTGTGAGGTCAAGAATCCATCTTACTGTACTACAGATAGCCTGATGAAACAATTTAGTCCAGTTTACTTCATGGCTCCGGAACCCATGTTCAACACAGTGGGAGCGAAGCTATCCTTACCCTGCTGGTAGATGATTTCAGGCGTTTTCATCTCTTTTAGAAGAGCAAATGTCCAGGGTGGCATTTATTTATTGATTATTTCTTTCTTTTTGTAGTTGTAAAGTCTTGTTGTCTTTTGCACACAAGTTGAAAGCCCCAGCTGGTGTGGTATTCCATTGATTCTATTGTGGTTATTATTCTATTATGTATTTATTGAGTGTGTCCACAAGAAAATGAATCTCAGGGTTGGTATATGGTGACGTACATGTACTTTGATAATAAATTTACTTTGCATTTTGAACTTTTCTTCAGCTAGAGGGTGATGAATCTGTGGAATTCATTGCCACAGACAGCTGTGGAGGCGAAGTCAGAGGGTGTATTTAAAGCAGTGATTGGTAGTTTCTTGATTGGTAAAAGGGTTAAGGGTTATGCAGAGAAGGCAGGAGAGAAAAAAAAATCAGCCATGATTCAATGGCAGAGCAGACTTAGACCATGAGACCACAAGACAGGACAGCAGAATTAAACCGTTTGGTCAATCAGGTCATCTTCCCCATTCAGTCATGGCTGATCTTCCTTTCTCCTCCTCAGCCCCACTGCCCAGCCTTCTCCCAATAATCTTTGATGTAGTGACCAATCAAGAACCTATCAATCTCCACCTTAAGTACACCCAACGACCTGACCTCCACAGCTGCCTGTGGTAACAAATTCCACAAATTCACCACCCTCTGGCTAAAGAAATTTCTCTGCATCTCTGTTTTAAATGGACACCCTTCTATCCTGAAGTTGTGCCCTTTTATCCTAGACTCCCCCACCATGAGAAACATCCTTTCCGCATATACTGTACCTAGGCCTTTCAACATTTAAAATGTTTCAACAAGATCCCCTCTCATCCTTCTAAATTTCAGTGAGTACAGACCCAGAGCCATCAAAAGTTCTTCATATGATAACCCTTTCATTCCTGAAATCCTCTGGACCTCACAATTGCCCTCTAAAGCCTCAGCATCACAACCCTGCTCTTAAACTCTAGACCTCTGGAAATGACTGCTAACATTGTATTTGTTTTCCTCACCACCGACTCTACCTGCAAGTTAACCTTTAGGGTGATGGGCACGAGAACTCCCAAGTCCCTTTCATATCAGATTTTTGGATTTTCTCCCCAGTTAGAAAATAGTCTGTGCATTTATTTCTACTACCAAAGTACATGACCATTCATTTTCCAACATTTTATTTTTCTGCCACTTTCTTGCCCATTCTCCTAATCTGTCTAAGTCCTTCTGCATCCTACCTGTTTCCTCAACATTACCTGCCCTCCACCAATCTTCATATCATCTGCAAACTTGGCAACAAAGCCTTCTAGTTCATCATCTAAAACATTGATATACAACTTTAAAAGAAGCAGTCCCAACTCCAATCCTTGCAGAACACCACTAGTCACTAGCAGCCAACCAGAAAAGGATCCTTTTATTCCCACTCACTGCCTCCTACCAATCAGCCAATACTCTAACCATGCTAGTAATTTTCCTTCAATACCATGGGTTCTTAACTTGGTAAGCAGCCTCATGTGTGGCACCTGGTCAAAGGTCTTCTGAAAATACAAATATACAACATCCACTACATCCCCTTTATCTGTCCTACTTGTAATCTCCTCAAAAAATTCCAACAAGGTTCATCAGGCAAGAGTTACCCTTAAGGAAACCATGTTGACTTTGTCCTATCTTGTCCTGTGTAACCAAGTACTCTATAAATTCATCATTAACAATTGATTCCAACATTTTTCCAACCACTGAGGTCAGGCTAACTGGTCTATAATTTCCTTTCTGCTGCCTTCTTCCTTTCTTAAAGAGTGGAGTGACTTCGCAATTTTCCAGTCCTCTGGCACCATGCCAGAATCCAATGATTTTTGAAAGGTCATTACTAATGTCACCACAATTTCTACCGCTACCTCTTTCAGAACTCTTGGGAGCAGCTCATTGGGTCTGGGTGATTTTTGTACCCTTAGTTCTTTCAGCTTTTTGAGCACCTTCTCCCTTGTAATAGTAACTGCACTCACTTCTTTTCCATCACACCCTTCAATATCTGACACACTGCTCATGTCTTCCACAGTGAAGACTGATGCAAAAGACTCATTGGGCTGAGTGACCTAATTCTGTTCCTATATCTTATACTCTTACAGTTTGCTTTTACTCATCAAGATAATAGAAGTGATATCACCAATGATATTCACCAGATGAAGTGCTGTCGTCAGGAAAGTGGCAAGAAACAAAAACAAAAAATAGCAAGGATCTCAGCTTTAACCATTGGCTATCCCTCTGCCTCCACACGTAATTACCTGATCCATAGTGCTCCTCCAGCAAATTGATTCCTCCTTGCAGAAATAAACAAAAACGCAGCATCTAGTCCCACATATCTCTCAAAAACATGCAATTCAATTGGAGTCTCACTAAAAGAATGCCGTGGAGATGCACCTGTTTAAACTTGAAGGCTAAGAGTCAGGGAATTGGGGCAAGTAGAAAGACTTAAGTCAAGTAAGAGAACTGTGATGAGGAAAGTATAATGTATTAATAGATCTGTATTTACAAGCAACAAGAACTTCTACTGAATGAACTGAGTTTAGTTGTAACTGTTCAGTGTGTACACTCACTGAAACACAAGAGCCAATAATTTGTGTCTGGCTAAGTTGTTTCCCAATCCACCATCAAAAAGGCTGGGGTGCTGAATGGGAGCACCTGCAAAGGATCTGTCTCAAACTGCATGGAGTTATCATTGTGGCAGCCTTTCTTTATTGATTCATTCTTGTGCTGTGAGCATTACTGGCAAGGCTGCCATTTACTACCTGTCACTCATTCTTCATTCTTTGATTCTGGATTAAAATTTTGTCTCCAAATGCTGAGTACAAAGACTAGGCTGCCACCAGTGTATGGAACTCAAGCAGAGTTAGTGTGCAAAATGCAGTCTTTCAGACAAGATATTACACTGAATTTACATTTAATCTCTTAGAACAACATAACAAAACAAAAAACAGCAAGATTTTATTTTATCAACAACTTATCTACACAGTAAATTTGGCCTCCCTCTATCAGAAATGTATATTTTGTCCTTTCCATCTTCCCAAACCCCTCTGCAACTTAAATTAACTTGTTTTCTCTCTTTCCCAGATCTGTTGCAAAGGTAATGCTATGGTTGTAATGGGGGATTTCAACATGCAGGTGGACTGGGAAAATCAGGTTGGTACTGGACCACAAGAAAGGGAGTTTGTGGAGTACATCCAAGATGGATTCTTAGAGCAGCTTGTACTGGAACCTACCAGAAGAGAAGGCAATTCTGGGCTTAGTGTTGTGAAATGAACTGGATTTGATAAGGGAACTCGAGGTAAAAGAGCCATTAGGAGGTAGTGACCATAATATGATAAGTTTTAATCTACAATTTGAGAGGGAGAAGGGAAAATCAGAAGTGTCAGTATTACAGTTGAACAAAGAGGACTATGGAGCCATGAGGGAGGAACTAGCCAAAGTTGACTGGAAGGATACCCTAGCAGGGATGACAATGGAACAACAATGGTAGGTATTTCTGGGAATAATACAGAAGGTGAAGGATCAGTTCATTCCAAAGAGGAAGAAAGATTCTAAGGGGAGTAGGGGGCGACCGTGGCTGACAAGGGAAGTCAAGGACAGTATAAAAATAAAAGAGAAGGAGTATAACATAGCAAAGATGAACGGGAAGCCAGAGGATTGGGAAACTCTTAAAGAGCAACAGAAAATTATGAAAAAGGCAATATGGGGAGAAAAGATGAGGTATGAAGGTAAGCTAACCAAGAATGTAAAGGAGGATAGTAAAAGCTTCTTTAGGTATGTGAAGAGGAAAAAATTAGTTAAGACCAAAGTTGGGCCCTTGAAGGCAGAAACAGGTGAATTTATTATGGGGGACAAGGAAATGACAGACGAGTCGAACAGGTACTTTGGATCTGTCTTCACTAGGGAAGACACAAGCAATCTCCCAGATGTAATAGTGGCCAGATGACGTAGGGTAATGGAGGAACTGAAGGAAATTCACATTAGACAGAAAATGGTGTTGGGTAGACTGATGGGACTGAAGGCTGATAAATCCCCAGGGCCTGATGGTCTGCATCCCAGGGTACTTAAGGAGGTGGACCTCTTCTGGGGCTAGTATGACGTACAAAAGGGATAGGTTGCACTTGAATCCAAGGGGGGGACCAATATTCTTACGGGCATGTTTACTAAAGCTGTTGGGAGAGGTTTAAGCCAACATGGTGGTGGGGGGGGGGGGGGTGGGAACCAGTATGATGGAGCTGAGGATGAGCCAGCAGGTTTACACATAGGCAAAATTCGTAAGGGCAAAGAATGGAGGACTGAAGGTGCTGCATTTAAATGCATGTAGCATTCAGAATAAGGTGAATGAACTTACAGCGCAATTAGAAATTGGTCGGTATGACGTTGTGGGCAACACTGAGTCGTGGCTGAAAGAAGGGCATAGTTGGGAGATTAACGTCAAAGGATATACTTTGTATCGAAAGGACAGGCAGGAACGTGTAGGCGGTGATGTGGCTCTGTTGGTAAGAGATGGAATTACATCTTTAGAAAGAGGTGACACAGGATGAAAGAATGTTGAATCTTTGTGTGTGAAGTTAAAAAAAACAGTAAGGGTTAAAAAACCATTATGGGGATCATATATAGGCCTCCAAATAGAAGCCAAGATGCGGGGTTGAGATTGCAAAGGGAGCTGGAAAAAGCATATAATAAGGACAATGTCACAATTGTAACAGGGGACTTCAATATGCAAGGGGACTGGGAAAAGCAGGTTGGTATTAGATCGCAAGAGGGGGAATTTGTTGAATGCCTATGAGATGGTTTTTGAGAGCAGCTTGTGCTTGAGCCTACTTGGGGAAAGGCCATCTTAGATTGTGTGTTGCAGAGTTTCTGGGAATAGTTCACAAGCTGCAGGAAAGATACACAGAAGTTATCAAATGGCAGGAGTAGGAAACCGTGGCTGACAAGGGAAGTTAAAGACTGTATAAAAGTCAAGGAAAGGGCATATAAGGTAGCAAAAGTCAATGGGAAGTTGGAAGATTGGGAAATGTTTAAAATCCAGCAAAAGGCAACTAGAAAAGATATAAGAAGGGAAATGTTGAAATATGAGGGCAACTAACCAATAATATAAAGCAGGATACTACAAGTGTTTTCAGTTATATAAAGAGTAAAAGGAAGATGAGAGTTGATACTGGACCACTGGAAAATGATGCTGGTAAGGTAGTAATGGAAGACAAACAAATGGCAGATTTACTTAATGAACTCTTTGCATCAGTTTTCACTGTGGAAGATACTAGCAGAGTGCCAGAGGTCTTTGAGTGTCAGGGAGCAGGAGTGAGTACTGTTGCTATCACAAAGGAAAAAGTGCTAGGCAAACTCTGTAGATTGATAAGTCACTTGGACCAGATCCCAGACTACATCCCAGAGTACTGAGAGAGGTTTCTGAAGAGATAACGGATGCATTGGTCATGATCTTTCAAGAATCACTTGACTCTGGCATAGTCCTGGAGGCCTGGAAAATTGCAAATGTTACTCCACTCTTTAAGAAGGGAGAAAGACAAAAGAGAGGAAATTATAGGCCAGTTAGCCTAACCTCAGTGGTTGGGAAAGTGTTGGAGTCTATTAATAAGTATGAGATTTCTGGGTACTTGGAGACTAATGATAAAATAAGATAAAAATAGCATGGTTTCTGTAAATGGAAATCTGGCCTGACAAACCTGTTAGAGTTATTCGAAGAAGTAACAAGCAGGGTGGGTGACAAGGCATTTCATAAGGTGCCACACGTGAGGCTACTTAACAAGCTAAAATCCTATGGCGTTCCAGGAAAGATACTGGCATGGATAGCGGAATGGCTGACAGGCAGGAGGCAGTGAGTGGGAATAAAGGGGGCCTTTTCTGCTTGGCTGCCAGTGACTAGTGGTGTTCCTCAGGGGTCAGTATTGGGACCGCTGCTTTTCACATTGTTTTTCAATGATTTGGATCATGGAATTAATGGTTTTGTGGCAAAGTATGCGGATGATGTAAAGATAGGTGGAGTGGTAGGTAGGGCTGAGGAAGCAATGCGATTCCAACAGGACTTAGATAAACACAAAGAATGGGCAAAAACGTGGCAAATGGAATACAATGTTGGGAAATGTATGATATTACATTTTGGTGAAAGGAACAATAGTGCAGATTATTATCTAAATGGGGAGAAAATTCAAACATCGGAGGTGCAGAGTCCTCGTGAGTTCTCGTGCAAGACTTCAGAGGCTTAATTTGCAGGTTGAGTCTGTGGTAAAGAAGGCAAATGCAATGTTGGCATTTATTTCAAGGGGAATAGAATATAAATCCAAGGAGATAATGCTGAAGCACTAGTCAGGCTGCACTTGGAGTATTGTCAACAGTTTTGGGCCCCATACAAGGATGTATTGTCATTGCTGAGAGTCCAGAGGAGGTTCACAAGGATGATTCTGGGAATGAAGGGGTTAACATAAGAGGAACGTTTGGCAGCTTTGGGCCTGTACTCACTGGAATTTAGAAGAATGCTTGGAGATCTCACTGAAACCTACCAAATATTGAAAGGACTAGATAGGGTGGATACGGAGAGGATGTTTCCTCTGGAGGGGGTATCTAGAACTAGATGGCACAAGCTCAAAATTGAGGGGCAGCCCTTTAGAACAGAGGTAAGGAGGAATTTTTTTTTAGCCAGAGAGTAGTGAATCTGTGGAATGCTCTCTCACAGACTGCAGTGGAGGTGTAGTCCATTGGTATATTTAAAGCGGAAGTTGATTGCTTCCTGATTGGTCAGGCATCAAAGGATATGGGGAGAAGGCAGGTGTGTGTGATCTGGGATCAGCCATGATGGAATGGTGGAGTAGAGGCAATGGGCTGAATGGCTTAATTCTGCTCCGATGTCTTATGGTTTTAGGGTCCCAGCTCAGCAACACACCTGGGCCGCACAGCCTGAAGCCGTTCTCAATCTCGCCAAATCGGCTCGGTGCTTGAGACCATCTAACTTGGCACCCAGGTTAGGTGGACATTCATTGAAACGCTTCCACATCGAATCCTCTCCAAATCGTTCACTCTAAAAGTGACAACAGTGCTAACCCTGCCTGTGAGGGCCTTGACCACGTTGCACCCTGGTTTTGCAATATTCATCCTTCGAATCAGCTTCCCGGCCGTTTGCTTCTTCACTGTTTGCAGTGATAATTGACCATCATTTACTTCAGTAATGTTTTAGTCGTATTTCTTGCCTTCAAAACCACCATTAAATTGTCGCACAACTTCAGTACTTAATCTCTGGATTAAGTTAAATTATTTAATCTCAGGATTAATGAAGTTTTTTCCTTACTTGGACATGGAAACATAGAATATTACAGCACAGTTCAGATACTTTGGCCTACAGTGTTGTGCTGATCTTTTAGTCTACACTAAGATCAAACTAATGCTTCCCTCCTACATAACCCTCCATTTTACTATCATCCATGTGCCTATCTAAGAGTTTCTTAAATGCCTTTAATATATCTGCCTGTACCACCACACCTGGCAGGGTGTTCCAAGCACCCACCACTCCCTGTGGAAAGAACTTACCTCCAACCTACCTCCTATACTTTCCTCCAATCACCTTAAAATTATGCCCCTTCATAAGATAAATCATTATGGTTTGACCACAATGTGGAATATTGTGATCAGTTCTGGTCACCTCATTGTGTGGAAGAGTTTAAAAGGAGATGATGTTTCTTCAGCAGTTTGATCGGGGCACAACTGCGCAAGCGCGTGTATGTCAGCCAGTGAGAACAATGAGAAGAGTTTAAAAAGAAGACAGCTTTATAGAGCAGATGCCAGAGGAGCAGTAGAGGGAGACAGGGAAGGAAGGCTTTGGCTCAATGGGGCTTAGGCGTTAACAGGTCGAGGCGAGGTAGGTTACCTGTGTAGAATACAGACAGGAAGTATGTGTGTGAGGCCAGTGTTCTGTGCTCGATGTCAGATGTGGGATGCAACTCGATGACCTTCATCTGGTCAGGGAAAGTGAGGAGGTGATAGAGAGGAGCTGTAGGCAGGTGGTCACATCGGGGCCTCGGGAGACATAAGACATAAGTTCGGGAGAGGGAAGGGCAAGAGTCAGATACCAGAGAGTAACCCAGTGGCTGTCCCCCTTAACAATAAGTACTCCTGTTTGAGTACTGTTGGGCAGGGGACAGCCTATCTGGGGGAAGCAATAGTTGTCTCACCTCTGGCACAGAGTCTGGCCCTGTGGCTCAGAAGGGTAGGGAAAGGAAGAGGAAGGCAGTAGTGATAGGGGACTCTATAGTTAGCAGGTCAGACAGGAGATTCTGTGGACGCAGGAAAGAAACTCAGGTGGTAGTTTGCCTCCCAGGTGCCAGGGTCCAGGATGTTTCTGATCGCGTCCACGATATCCTGAAGTGGGAGGGAGAACAGCCAGAGGTTGTGGTACATATTGGTACCAATGACATGGATAGGAAAGGGAGTAAGTCCTGAATACAGACTACAGGGAGTTAGGAATGAAGTTGAGAAGCAGGACCACAAAGGTAGAAATCTCGGGATTACTCCCTGTGCCACATGACAGTGAGTATAGGAATAGAGTGAGGTAGAGGATAAATGCGTGGCTGAGGGATTGAAGCAGGGGGCAGGGATTCAGATTTCTGGATCATTGGGACCTCTTTTGGGGCAGGTGTGACCTGTGCAAAAGGGACAGGTTGCACTTGAATCCCAGTGGGACCAATATCCTGGCGGGGAGGTTTGTTAAGGGTACTGGGGAAAGTTTACACTAGAATGGCTGGGGGCTGGGAGCCAAACTGAAGTGATGAAGGAAGAGTCGGTTGGCTCACAAATAGAGAAAGCTTGTAGATAGTGCAAGAGGGAGGATAGACAGGTGATAGAGAAGGGATGCGCTCAGACCGATTGTTTGAGATTTGTCTATTTTAATGCAAGGAGTATTACAAACAAAGCGGATGAGCTTAAAGGGTGGATCAGTACTTGGAACTATGATGTTGTGGCCATTGCAGGGACTTGCATAGCTCAGGGGCAGGAATGGTTACTTCGAATGTCAGGCTTTAGATGTTTCTGAAAGAACAGGGAGGGAGGCAAAAGAGGTGGGGTGTGGCACTGTTGATCAGAGATAGTGTCATGGCTACAGAAAAGGAGGAAGTTATGGAGGGATTGTCTACAGAGTATCTGTGGGTGGAAGTTAGGAATAGGAAGGGGTCAATAACTCTACTGGGCGTTTTTTTTAAATAGACCTCCCAATAGTAACAGGGACATCGAGGAGCAGGTAGGAAGACAGATTCTGGAAAGGTGTAATAATAATAGGGTTGTTGTGTTGGGAGATTTTAATTTCCCAAATATTGATTGGCATCTCCCTAGAGTGAGGGGTTTAGATGGGTTGAGTTTTTTAGGTGTGTTCAGGAAGGTTTCTTGACTCAATATGTAGATAAGCCTGCAAAAGGAGAGGCTGTACTTGATCTGGTATTAGGAAATGAACCTGGTCAGGTGTCACATCTCTCAGTGGAAGAGCATTTTGGAGATAGTAATCACAATTCTATCTCCTTTACCATAGCATCGGAGAGGGATAGGAACAGACAAGTTAGGAAAGCGTTTAATTGGAGTAATGGGAAATATGAGGCTGCTATCAGGCATGAACTTGGAAGCATAAATTGGGAACAGATGTTCTCAGGGAAATGTACGAAGACATGGGGCAAATGTTCAAGGGATATTTGCATAGGGTTCTGTGTAGATATGTTCCAATGAGACAGGGAAAGGATGGTAGGGTACAGGAACCGTGGCGTACAAAGACTATTGTAAATCTAGTCAAGAAGAAAAGAAGAATTTACGAAAGGTTCAACTAGGTAATGATAGAGATCTAGAAGATTATAAGGCTAGTAGGAAAGAGTTTAGGAAAGAAATTGGGAGAGCCAGAAGGAGCCATGAGAAGGCCTTGGCGGACAGGATTAAGGAAAACCCCAAGGCATTCTACAAGTATGTGAAGAGCAAGAGGATAAGATGTGAGGTAATAGGACCAATCAAGAGTGACAGTGGAAAAGTGTGTATGGAACCAGAGGAGATAGCAGATATAGCCCAGGAAATTATGACCAGTGAGTCTTACTTCAGTGGTTGGTAAGTTGATGGAGAAGATCCTGAGAGGCAGGATTTATGAACATTTGGAGAGGCATAATCTGATTAGGAATAGTCAGCATGGTTTTGTCAAAGGCAGCTCGTGATTGAATTTTTTGAGGATGTGACTAAACACGTTGATGAGGGAAGAGTAGTAGATGTAGTGTATATGGATTTCAGCAAGGCATTTGACAAGGTACCCCGTGCAAGGCTTATTGGGAAAGTAAGGAGACATGAGATCCAAGGGGACACTACTTTGTGGATCCAGAACTGGCTTGCCCACAGAGGGCAAAGTGTGGTTGTAGAGGGGTCATATTCTGCATGGAGGTTGGTCACCAGTGGGGTACCTCAGGGATTTGTTCTGGGACCCTTACTCTTTGTGATTTTTATAAATGACCTGGATGAGGAAGTGGAGGGTTGAGTTAGTAAATTTGCTGATGATATAAAGGTTGAGGGTGTTGTGGATAGTGTGGAGGGCTGTCAGAGGTTACAGCGGGACATTGATAGGATGCAAAACTGGGCTGAGAAGTGGCAGATGGAGTTCAACCCAGATAAGTGTGAAGTGGTTCATTTTGGTAGGTCAAATATGATGGCAGAATATAGTATTAATGGTAAAACTCTTGGCAGTGTGGAGGATCAGAGGGAACTTGGGGTCTGAGTCCATAGGACACTCAAAACTGCCATGCAGGTTGACTCTGTGGTTAAGAAGGGATACGGTGCATTGGCCTTCATCAATTGTGGGATTGAGATAAGAGCCGAGAGGTAATGTTTATAGACAATAGACAAGAGACAATAGGTGCAGAAGTAGCTATATAGGACCTGGTCAGACCCCACTTGGAGTACTATGCTCAGTTCTGGTCACCTCACTACAGGAAGGATGTGGAAGCTATAGAAAGGGTGCAGAGGAGATTTACAAGGATGTTGCCTGGATTGGGGATCATGCCTTATGAGAATAGGTTGAGTGAACTCGGCCTTTTCTCCTTGGAGCGACAGAGGATGAGAGGTGACCTGATAGAGGTGTATAAGATAATGAGAGGCATTGATCATGTGGATAGTCAGAGGTCTTTTCCCAGGGCTGAAATGACTAGCATGAGAGGGCACAGTTTTAAGGTGCTTGGAAGTAGGTACAGAGGAGATGTCCGGGTAAGTTTTTTTAGGCAGGGAGTGATGAGAGCATGGAATTGGCTGCTGGCGACAGTAGTGGAGGCAGAAACGATAGGGTCTTTTAAGAGACTCCTGGATAGGTACATGAAGCTTAGAAAAATAGAGGGTTATGGGTAACCATTGGTAATTTCCAAGGTAGGGACATGTTTGGCACAGCTTTGTGGGCCAAAGGGCCTGTAGGTTTTCTATGTTTCTATGTTTCACACGTTAGAATTCCCTTTTCCATAGAAAAGAGCACAAGTCTTTTCAGTCTTAGCTGTAAGTTCTCAGTGCTGGCAATCTCCCAGAATATCGATGAATCTCTGTCCTTTTTGTGGTGTTGAGCTTCGAACTGCCAAGATTATCTGAGCGTGTAAAGTTTGAGTCATTTATATTTTACCAATTATTCCACAAATGTGTTGCTGGGACCTGTAAACTTCAGTTGCCAGCTTTAATGATTTGCACCTGTGAGTTGTGTTGCGGGAATCGGTAAAAAAAGAACAACATTTCAGGAAAGGCACTTAGTTTATTTATCAAAAGTCCCTTGTGTAAAACGTGAATCAGTGTTTGTGTAGATTCCTTCCTTTCTTTTGTATTGAATCACACTGACTGTCAATGGTTTCAGGGTCTCTGTCAGAATTCATTTCCTTCATATTAGAAATTGCAAGAACGATTATCTGCCAGACAGCCAGTGACTTGGCAAATACCAAGGGTACAGGTTTTTTAATATAATGTCTCACTTCCTTGAGAGGGAGAAGGAGAGAGAAATCACGCTGGTATAAATAAAAATAATAATTAAATGTTACAGACTGGATGTGCCTCAGCTCTGGCCTTTGACTGATGTTAAAATAATTTAGTTCTGCCAACTGCTGGCTTTAATCCAGGGATGAGTCATTCCTATGAGATCAGAGCCTGGCTGACATCATGTCCAAGAATAGCGTCAGGGTAATGGAACACAACTGTAAACCTACCTCTGACTACACAGCGCCACAGGATTTAACACCAAGAGCCATAGGAACTGTTAGTTCAACATCCTTGGAAACAGCATGCTGTGGGTTTCGGAAATCTATTAACTTGCTATTGTACCAGACTAGGCCTAATTGTCATGGGCTCGAGTTATTCAGTCCTCCTTCCCCCTTGCCCTATCGGCCAATGACAGCTCCCCTACTGCCCTGCAAACGGTCCTCGGTTTAAGTAGTCCCTTTTATGTACACTGTCCTACAGTGTGCAACTGAGCCTGACTTGTCTCCAGAAGTGCTTGGATAATTAGCTCCTAGGGACTCCAAGACAGTCCTGCCAAGCTGCCGATCCTTTCACTGGGCAGTAAACAGGGGAAGAAATGTTAGTTTATTTTCTCTCATCCTAAGCCCTAAAGGCCCTGACATTTCTTTTCACTGCCGATCCAAGTTCATTATCTCAATTTAATTAGTGGATCAGAATCAGGTTTAATATCATTGACATCTGTCATGAAATTTGTTGTTATGTGGCAGCAGTACATTGCAATACATGATAATAACAATGCAGTAGTGAGTGTGCATATATATATATATTTAAAAAGTTAAATTTAATAAGTACTGAGGCAGTGTTCATGGGTTCAATGTCCTTTCAGAAATCTGATGGCTGAGGGGGCGAAGCTGTTCCTTCATCATTGAGTGTGTGCCTTCACGACGGTAGCAATGCAAAGAGGCCACGTCCTGGGTGATGAGGGTCCTTAATGACAAATGCCACCCTTTTGAGGCATTCCCTTTTTGTAGATGCCCTCAATGCTGGGGAGGCAGGTGCCCACAATAGAGCCAGCTGAGTTTGCAGCTCCTGTGGCTGCTCTCTTGCCTTCTTTGCAATTGTATCAATATGTTGGGCCTAGAATAGATCGTCAGAGATGCTGACACCTAGGACCTTGAAACCGCTCACACTTTCACTACTGAGCACTCGATGAGGACTGGCGTGTGTTCCCTCAAATTATCCTTCCTGAAGTCCACAGCCAGTTCCTTGTTCTTAGTCATGTTGAGTGCAAGGTTGTTGTTACAATACCACTGTCAATCAGCCACTCAACGGGTTAATCAATCTCACTCCTGAACACCTCCTTGTCCCCATCTGAAATTCTCCCAACAATTCAATAGTTCAATAGTTTCTTTTACTACCAGAGAAATGTATGCAATATACATCCTGGCTCGCTTGTTCTTCACAGACATCCACAAAAACAGAGGTGTGCTCAAAGAATGAGTGGCAGTAGAAACGTTAAACCCCAAAGCCCCCTCTACTCCTCCCTCGCATCAGCAAGACAATGACCCCCCTTCCATGCTTACTTACTTCAGCCAAAAGCATCAGCACCCTCACCCACCAAGCAAGCAAAAGCAGAGCCCCAAGAAAGACCATAATCTGAAGTACATCAAAAACTAACCATTCGCCACAGGCTCTCTCTCTCTTCTCAATAAAAGGACAGAGAGGTGTCGCAGTGAGAGGGGAGATACATCAAAACAACTCACTGATTTGTGATAATAAAGCCGCTTTTTAAAAGTTTTTTTGACTCAAGGATCGGAAAACTATGTGTCAGGCCTGCACAGGCAAGCACTTCCCCATCTCCTACCAGCTAACAGGAGTTACCTGCCACTCACTTCCAACTCATCACCTGCAGTCTATTTAAACCCAGCTCTCATCCACAGTCCCTGTTCACTCACCGAACCAGCCAACCTCAACCATTTCCTCCTAGCCTTCAGTTACCTTCTTGCCTTATGTCAAGTATCTGTTCTCTCTTATAGCCCCTCGTGACATGTTATTTTACAGTTTATTATTAAAGTTATCGCTTAGCACTAAATTGTGCTCTAGCTCCACATCTTCCCTCCACATTTCAATACTGACTTTCTCCCCTCTTTCTTCCAATCCAGGTGAAGGGACCCAAAGCAAAATATTGACCATCTATGTGTCTCCATTGACCCACTGAGATCCTCCAGCATTTCAGGTTTTACTTCAGACTCCAGCATCTGCTCTCTCATTTATTTCAGGTTATATAATCTATTTTTTAATGAAAATCTGCTCAGGTTTTCATTTTCTTCATCCTGATGGGAAATCTTCAAGAGTGCTGAGGAAGGGAATGTTCTTCCTCTATATCCCCATCTCAAATACCACCCAAATTTCTGGCTGTGCACTGTCAGATTAATTCCATACATAATCCAAACACATAGATCCTACCTACAAAGTAGGTATATCTGCAGATGTAACCAGTGGAAAAATATATACATAAACACAAAGCACAAATACACACCACACATGTACATTTACACACATAAATACATTGAGTGCATGTTTGTGCTCAGATAAAGCAACGCATATTCAGAGCCAAAACAAATGTTGTATTGCCCGTAAGCATGCACACACATTCCTTATATACTGCCACACGCCCTAAACTCAGCCTACATACACACAAGCAAACACCAGATATCTGCGTTCAAGCTGAGCACTCTTTGAGGCCTCCTTTGGTCAGGGTTGATCGTGGATATTGCATCCTAGCTGTCTAGATACGCAGGCCCAGACAGTACAATATGGAGAGCAAGCTGTTTCCCGTGTAGCAAGCTCCCCCTCTCCATGCAACTGATGAACCCATAGGAACGGCAGAGATTGATACAGTTTGGTACCAGCAGTGTCATAGGAGTTGCCAGTCAACATTGAACTCATTGTAGGACTGCCGTAGGGAATCCAGGTCTGGATTTTTCCCTCAGGGTTTACTCCCGAAGCCTTCCCCATGAAAGGGTATAGCTGCAAGGCAGTGGAGATTTGGGATCAGACTTTTCCTTCTCCTAGATGAGCTACCAACCATGGCTGACGAGACCCATCTGCCTGAAGTGACTGGTTTTAAGGTGCCACTAACCTTCTCCTATCGGTAGAAACAGTTCCGGCAGGCTTAGTAGCTAAGCTGCACATGAAGGCCAGGAGCTGGACTTGGTTGTCAGAGAGTATTTGAGGCACACACTATTGGGAGCATTTAATAGGTAGTGGGAGCTTGTCCCATTACCACCTCCATTATAACAACCTTAAGGAACCAAGCTGAGCACTAATCTACACATGAACAAAGCGATAGATGTGTAAGTGCACACCACATACCAAAGCACAACTGCAATTTACAAATGTGCAGCACTCCTGCAGTCACTGTGCAAAGACCAGTGTTGTGAACCACACGGCCAAAGCAGAAACAACCTGCCATCAACAACCCACACCTACCTCATCCCCTCTCGTAAACATGCGGGGATGAGACGCAGATATCCACCGATTCATGCAGATCATCTTCTCCGGTCCTGAAACTTCAAAAGTAACATGTTCCTCTATGATCACACACCTCAGAGTTTCTTTTTTTAAATTTTTTTTATTAGTTTTTCAAAACATTTTACAAATTAAAAACCCCAAATCCCAATGAGGAGCATTAATACAGTGCAAAATTAAGCATACAATAACAATATGCTACAAAGCAAGAGAATTTAACAAAAAAGCACCTAAATTAAAGACAAGTAAGCTTAGTGTCCTCCCCAAGCCCCACAACACAAGAAAAAAAAACAACAACAACTCCAGACCGACCACAACACAATATAAAGAGTATAAGTCAGGACAGTCAAACTCCCAGACTGTGAATACACTTAGCAACAGAGGATAATAATGCCTACTACCAGAAAAAAAAAGGAGCTGAAAGCAAGGGACCGAAAAGAAGAAGAAAAAAAGAAAAAAAAACCCCAGTCAAGAGGAAGGTTATGAAAGTACTCGATAAAAGGTCCCCAGACCTTATGGAACTTTAGATCCGAATTAAGAACTGAATAATGAATTTTTTCGAGGTCCAAGCAGGCCATAATGTCGTTAAGCCATTGTGCATGAGTGGGCGGGGCAACTTCTCTCCATCTAAGGAGGATCAAGCGTCTAGCCAGGAGAGAGGCAAAGGATAGTATTCGGCATTTGGTCGGACCCAGACATAAATCTGTCTCGCCCCAAAAACCGAACAGAGCAATTAAGGGGTTAGGTTCTAGGTGCTGATTCAGAATACCCGATAATGTAGTGAAGACATCTTTCCAGAATTTCTCCAAGCTAGGACAGAACCAGTACATATGGATGAGAGAGGCCACATCCCTCTTGCATTTATCACAGAGCGGACTAATGCCAGGGTAGAATCGAGATAGTTTAGATTTAGACATATGGGCTCTATGAACAATCTTAAACTGTAAAAGGCAATAGCGACACAAAGAGAGGTTGAGTTAACCGATTTGAGAACTGAGTCCCAGCTCTCCTCGGATAAGGAGATATTTAAATCCTGCTCCCAGGCCATTTTAATTTTATCCACAGGGGCCCATCATAAGGCTGCTAGTTTATCTCGGATAATTGATATTAAACCTTTACCTAGTGGATTAATGGAAAGAAATAGGTCCATAGCATTTTTCGCAGGCATTTCAGGAAAGTTAGGAATTAAAGGAGCAATAAAGTGTCGGATTTGGAGATACTTGAAAAAATGGCGTTAGGCAGGTTGAACTTAACAGAGAGCTGCTGAAAAGAAGTGAAGCGATTATCAATGAAAAGATCTTCAAAATGTCTAATGCCCTTCCTATACCAAACATGGAATGCTGAATCGTACGTGGTAGGTAAAAAAAGGTGATTATGTGCAACAGGGCTAGAAACGGAAAACCCCTGGAAACCATAGCATTTCCTGAACTGAGCCCATATACGCAAAGTGCGTCTAACAAGAGGATTAGCTATTGATCTGGACAGACTACTAGGGAGTGCAGAGCCAAGAAGTGCAGAGATAGATAATTCTTTAGTGGAGCTCGACTCCATTGCCACCCAGTTAGGGCACTCGGGTTGGCCGTGGAAGAAAGACCAGAAGGTAGCACAAAGTATATTAGCTGCCCAATAATATAAGCAAAAGTTAGGTAAAGCCATGCCACCCTCTTTTTTAGATTTTTGGAGGTGGATTTTATTAATTCTAGAGCGCTTATTCTGCCACAGATATGACAAAATAATAGAGTCTAAGGAATCAAAAAAAGATTTAGGAATAAAAATTGGGATAGATTGAAATAAGTATAAAAATTTGGGGAGAACATACATTTTAACAACATTAATACGACCTACCAAAGACATAGATAGAGGTGACCATTGTACCAGACTCTGTTTTATAGCATATGAAAGATTGACAAAGTTTTCACGAAAGAGATCTTTAAACTTCCTTGTGACTGTAATTCCAAGATAAGTAAATTGATTATGGACTACTTTAAAAGGGAGATCACGAAATATTAGTTCTTGTGCTTCTTTATTAATTGGGAAAAGTTCACTCTTATGTAAATTAAGTTTATAGCCAGAGATCTGGCTAAACTGGTCAAGAAGTGAAAACATTAGAGGTAAGGATGTAGACGGATTTGAGAGAAAGAGCAATAAGTCATCAGCATAGAGAGAAACTTTATGCTCAACACCCCCTCTCCAAATCCCAGTCAATTCAGGACAGTTTCGAAATGCTATCGCCAGAGGTTCTATAGCCAAATCAAAGAGAAAGGGACTTAAGTGCCACGTTTGAGATTAAATACTTGGGATTTCTGAAAATTAGTTAAAACAGAAGCAGTAGGACACAGGTACAGCAATTGGATCCAAGAGATGAAACTTTGGCCGAGGTCAAATTTTTCTAAGACTGCAAAAAGGTAGTTCCACTCTATACGATCAAATGCTTTCTCTGCATCAAGGGAAATCACCTCAGAGCTTCTGTTAACTTTGTCAACCCCTCCTTCCTCTCTTCCCACCAATCTCTGACTGATTACACAATCCCCATTTCTTCAGCCTCCTAGATCATTATTTCTGAAATTCTCTCTCCTGCTCCAAAACCCTCCTCTTAAAGTCCATCTCCTGAGCCATATTTCTGATTGTTCCTCATTTTGTGAAGTGCCAGTAGTTATTTTCACAATACGTACTGAAGTTGCCATGTAAATACAAAGTGTCCTCTGTGAACAGTCCCCACAGAGTGTGGCACAGAATGAAGTCCAAGTTGGGGTGCAATTTTGGATGGATTGTTTTCATATTTCTTAGAATGTTTAACCCAGTACTTAATTATTTTGTTAGAGATGAGTTCGCCACTAGCAGAGATAACTAAAGTACAAACAGAAAACACTGATGAAGGGTCTTGGACCGAAATGTCTCCATTGACAATGCCTGACCTGCTGAGTTCCTCTAGAGTTGCTCTGGATTTCCAGCATCTGCAGGGTCTCTTGCTTTTAGAAAATGCTGGAAATACTCCGTGCAGAAGGCAGCATCTGTGGAGAATGAAACAGAGTTAATGCTTCAGGTGGAGAAAAATAATCACTTTAAAATGTCACTATTCTGACGTGGGATATCAGATCATTTGTACCTAATAACCAGTCTCACCCTTTTCCCTAACAAGCAGCCATCTCCAGACACTTGGCCTTTATCGGTCAATGTCATGGCTGAAATCCAGCAATGAGTGATTTTTAATATTACTGTCAAACACCCAGGGCATAGGAGGCTATAAGACAAGTGATGGACCACGGGATTAGTGTTGCAGTGAGTTGCTTCAGATTCCAGCATCTGCAGTTCCTTTTATCTCAGGTTATATAATGTACTGTATTTTGTTTGGGAAGAACTGCTCAAGTTTTCACTTTCTCCCTCTATCTCCCCATCTCACATACCACTCAAGTGCACGGCAGATTCATTCCATATATAATCCTAGCACATGCTGTAGACTCCTACCCACAAATTAGATAAATCAACAGTGCAAAACATACATATAACCATCCTTCACCAATGTTAATTACACAATTCCTCTGTGTAATTAACTTGCATGGCCTAGATGGGCCAAAGGGTATTTTTTCCCTCTAAGCCAACTCTCCTCTTCAAAGTTGCATCAAAAGACCTTTAAACTACACCTGAAAGAGGAGGTAAGACCCTTAGTTTGCTACCTCGCCTGAAAGGCACCACCTTCAGTGTAGCTCTCCATCCCTTTTGCTTAAGTCTTTACAGTGATACTTAACTTTCTGCCACCAAGGTCAGACTACAGGCAACATCAACAAGATGAGCAGATGTGTAGGGGTGTACCACAAGGATCTGCATTGGAAACACCTCTTTTTACGTTATATGTCAATGACTTAGATGACAGAATTGAAGGCTTTGTGGCCAAGTTTGTAGACCATATGAAGATAGGTGGAGGGGCAGGTAGTTTTCAGGAAGCACAGAGGCTACAGAAGGACTTGGATAGATTAGGAGAATGGGCAAGGAAGTGGAAGGTGGACTACAGTGTCAGGAAGTGGACAGTCAGGCAGAAGGGAGGAAGACCAAAGAGAGGAAATTATAGGCCAGCTAGCCTAACCTCAGTGGTTGGGAAAGTGTTGGAGCCTATTATTAAGGATGAGGTTTTGGGGTACTTGGAGACTAATGATAAAATAAGTCAAAGTCAGCATGGTTTCTGTAAAGGGAAATCTTGCCTGAAAAATCTGTTAGTGGATGTCATTTACTTGGATTTTCAGAAGGCATTTAATACACGTGAGGCTGCTTAACAAGATAAAATCCTATGGCATTCCAGGAAAGATACTGGCATGGATGGAGGAAAGGTTGACAGTAAGTGGAAATAAAAGGGGCTTTTTGTGGTTGGGTGGCAGTGACTAGTGGTGTTCCTCAGGGGTCAGTATTGGGACCACTGCTTTTCACATTGTTTTTCAATGATTTGGATCATGGAATTACTAGCTCTGTGGCAAAGCCTGTGGGTGATATGAAGATAGGTGGAGGGGTAGGTAGGTAGTCCGGAGGAAGCAATGAAATTGCAGCAGGACTTAGATAAATTGGAAGAATGTGGGGAAAAGTGGCAGATGGAATGCAGTGTTGGGAAATGTATGATCATGCATTTTGGTAAAAGGAACAATTCTGCAGACTGTTATCTAAATGGGGAGAAAATTCAAACATCAGAGGTGCAGAGGGACTTAGGAGTCCTCGTGCAAGACTCCCAGAGGTTAATTCACAGGTTGAGTCTGTTGTAAAGAAGGAAAAACAAGGAGATAATGCTGAGCCTTTATAAGGCACTAGTCAGGCTGGACTTGAAGTATTGTCAACAGTTTTGAGTCCCATATCTCAGAATGGATGTGTTGTCATTGGAGAGAGTCCAGAGGAGTTTCACGAGGATGATCCGGGAATGAAGTGATTAACATATGAGGAGCGTTTGGCAGATTTGGGCCTGTACTCACTGGAATTTAGAAGAATACTTGGGGATTTCATTAAAACCTACCAAATGTTGAAAGAACTGGATAAGGTGGATATGGAGAGGATGTTTTCTGTGGTGGGGGTATCCAGAACTAGAGGACACAGCCTTAAAATTGAGGGGTGACCTTTCAGAAACAGAAGTAAGGAGGAATTTTTGTTAGACAGAGAGTAGTGAATCTCTGCCACAGACTTTGGAGGATTCCAAGTCCATATGTATATATAAGGTGGAAGTTAATCGTTTCCTGATCAGTCAGGGCATCAAAGGATATGGTGAAAAGGCAGTGGTTTGGGCTTGAGTGGGATACAGAATCAGCCATGATGGAATGATGGAACAGACTCAATGAGCTATGACCTCTAGTTGAATGAATGGCCTCAATCTGCTCCTGCGTCTCATGTTCTTATGGTCTAAATGTGTGGTAAGAAATTAAACTGTAAAGAGAAAAAGATAAATTATGTGCTAGGAGAGTAGGAAAATAAACTGGAAGGCAATTGTTAGCTTAGAACATATATGTCAAACTCAAGCCCGCGGGCCAAATCCGGCCCGCGGTGGAATTATCTTTGGCCCGCGAGATAATATCTAATTACTATTAAAGCTGGCCCCAGTAATCGAAGCGCCTATGGCGTATGATATAGCTAATGCTGAGTTTATTCAGGTACCAGGTTTTCAGGGTTTTTAGTGTTTTTTCGGCAGTCTTCTTCATAAGAAACGGAATTTGTAAAGTGAAACACTTTGTAGTTATAGCAGAGACTGAGACACATGAGAGCAGGCTGAAAAAATGGAGGCAACGAAAGCTGTGTTCGCACGCGTCCGATGATCTGGCCCGCATGAAGCTGCATTTTGCTCAATCCGGCCCGTGACCTAAAATGAGTTTGACACCCCTGGCTTAGAATTACACCTGCAGATTAAATGGAGTATTCTATAAAGTTGTTGGCCAATCTGTATTTAGTTTTCCCTGGCTAGAGGAGTCTATATAGAAAGCAAGGCTGCTCTGCTGTCATCCCTGCTAGTATCCCCTTCCAGTCATCGTTGACCAGCTTCTCGCTCATGACTGTAGTTCCCTTTAATCCACTGTAACACTAATGCATCTGAGAGCCCATGTCCCTCAAACTGCAGGGTTAATTCTATCATATTATGAACAGTACCTCCTAAAGGTTCCTTTACCTTAAGCTCCCTATTCAAATCTGGGTTTGTTACACAACATACAATCCAGTATTGTTTTTTCATGAGTCTGCTCTAAAACAGAAAAGATCTTAAGGGCATTATACAAATTCCTTCACTTGGGATTCAGCACTGATTTGATTTTCCCAATCTCCCTGCATATTGGGGTGGCAAGGTGGAGATACGTCTCTACCAAGGAAAGTGTAAGGCACTCCTCTTCACTAGCCTGCAGGTCACTCTTGGGCATGGTATAGCACCAGCTTAGGTCCCTGATTAGGGTCACATGAAGCCATGAGAGCAGGTGAATGGTTGTGTGAGCAGTTGGTGTGTATCACAAGTCCTGGTCACGCTAGGCAGATAAGCTCTGAAGAGTATTAATAATGGCCGGCGTTAAGACACTGTCCAGAAAAAAACAATGGCAAACCACTTCTTTGGGGAAAATTTGCCAAGGACATCATGGTCGTGGAAAGACCACGGCCGTCCACGTCATATGACACAGCCCATAACAAATGAACAAACCTGCATTTTTAAATACCCAATGACCATTGTAATATTAAGCCCCTCTTTTCCATATCCTTTTAATATCCCTTATATACTCTGGAAACTAAAATTGTAGAGTAATACTATGTGATCACTCAAAGTAAAAGGATTCCTGCTGACCTGGCTACCTACCAACATCTTACATGGTTTCTTATTACCACTAAGCTTTGTTTTCCATCAGGACTGCCAGATCTCGTCAATGATCCATATTCATGAATTTCTTTCTATTTATGCAATAGTTGCTTCCCGGCATTTCTTTTCTCTGTGTCAAACATTGTATTAATTTCTGCTCAAATCACAAGTATATTCAATCATAACTGCAGCTAATATTATCCAAATGTAAAGTCTACATCCTTCTTTAACATTGTGATACTTACATTTATTGTTATTGTACTTGAAACTCTTGATCTGGGTTCATTAATAATGCAGATATTTAACATGGTAGGCTGTTAGATCACATGGGACCCAGCGTGTGCTAGCCAACTAGATACAACATTGGTTCGGTGGAAGGATGTTTTTTTTGCAGATTAGAGACTTGTGACCAGTGGTGTTGTACAGGGGATTGATGCTAGGTCGACTGTTGTTAGGATGAGAATGTAGGTGGCGTGATCATTAGGCTTGCAGATGATGGCTTAGGAGACAATGTAGAAGATTGTCTAAGGTCACAAAAGCATCCAGGTCAACTGGGAAACTGGGTGAAGGAAAGGCAGGTAGAATTAAAGTGATGCAATTGAGAAGTTAAACCGGGGTGGAAATAAACTGGAAACAACAGCGTCCTAGGAGGTACAAGGTTCCTGGGGCTGAAGAGAGTCCTAGGAGGTACAAATGCATAGTGTGCTGAAGGTGGTGACATAGCATGCTTGTCTTCATCAGACAGGCCACTGAGTTGGAGCATCATGTTAGAACTGTACAAGTAAGCATACATCTGGAATAGTGTGTGTCGTTCTGGTCACCATACTATAGGAAGGACATGATTAAGTTAAAGAGAGTGCTAAAAAGATTCAGCAGGGCTGGAATCCCTTGGTTACAAGGAGAGTTGGATAGGTTACTGCTCTTTTCCCTGGAGCAAAGGGGCCTGAGAGGCAATCTGGTATAGATTTATGAAATCATGAAAGCCATAGAGAAGGAAAATGATTACAGTCCTCTTCCCAGGGTCGGGTCATCTTAAACTAGGAAGCAAGGGGTTTAAGTTGAGGGTGGAATTATTTAAAAGGGACCTGAAGAGCAAGTTTCTCTCCATGCAGAGGTGGTGAGTACATGGAACAATATGCAAGTGGAAATGGTAGAGGCAAACAAGTACAATGTTCAAAAGACATCTGGACAGTACGTGGATAGGAAAGGTTTAGAGGGACACAGGACTGGCTCATGTTGCTCCATGTGGATGAATTGGGCCAAAAGGGCTGCTTCCATACTGTATAACTCAGAGACTTGATGAGATTCCAAATAGATGACGGTACTTCCTATATGTGGGATCCACTGGCTAACAATTACTACCCTGAAGACATAAAAGACTGCAGATGCTGGAATCCTGAGTCAATGTTTCAGGTCACAACCCTGCCTCAGGAGTTGATGTGTCTCAGTCTGAAATGTCTCACTGCCTCCACCGACAGACTCCACCTGCTGAGTTCCTCCTGCAGTTTTTTTTTGCTTTCTGATTTCTATTGGTCTACTGATAATGTGTCATCGCAAACAATGTCTGCTGTTCCCATCTTCTTTATCTTCAGCACCAGACTTCCCAAAAGCCTGGTATGAAAAAGATTGGTTTGTAATCCCTGTTTGTGAGTACATTACCAACCACAATTTAAAAAGATCAACGTGTCCAGGCCAGAAAAGCCTGCTTGATTGGAACTTGATCCATTTCCATTTCAATGACTGCAGTGTGTATCATTTATAAAATGCACAATGACGTTTTGCTGAAATCCTCAAGCTCAGTATCCTCAACAGTAATTCTCAAGCTCACAATCTCTAGCATTCAGAAAGATATGAGTAGCAGTTGTTTATAAATGCCACCGTCCTTCAGCATCGGATTGATCTTTTATTGTCACTCCATTTAAATAATAAAACTCCCTACTCCAATATGCATTATCACTGGCAGAAATTGGCATTAGAAACTTGTATGTCACTTAATTCCATTTCTCTCCTGAAAATAATAAAAAAAATATTCAACTGAATATTAGCTGTTTTGACCAGAAACCATCATTAGTTTCATCTTCATGCCAAGGTGTTTCAGACAGAAAGCTGACCAGACTGTGAAACAATACTGGCCCAGATTGTTGACCTTGAAAGCAACTTGTGTCACAAAGCTTTATCATGGTTAGTGGAGCTATTAATCCTGGAAAACTTCAGCTGCAATCAGGCATCAGTTTAAGTGGATCCAACAACAACAATGTCAGCAAACTAACTGAAGAGTCAAATTGAAAAATGTTCACTTGTACTGAACATGGTAGTATAAAGCTCTACATTTTTAAGCATTTTACAGAAATCAAAAACTGGAACATAGTCTTCTGTGCCCTGATATTTCAAGTGTTGATCTACTAATGAAATGTCAAAGCATCTACCTTCTTCTACCACCCCTCAGGTGGTGTACCAGATTTCAAGTCACTTCCATGTGACACTCCCCTCTAGATCTCCTACTTCTCTTCTTAAGCTTGTGTCCTCTGTTAGAGATGCTTTTGTTAGGAGAAAAATTACCTCACTATCAAACCTAGCTATGCCACTCAAAATTTTATACATTTCAGTCAGATCCTCCTTCAGCATTCACTATTGCAAGGAAAACAAACCCTGTTCATTGCTGAAACCTTCCATCCCAGGAAACATCCTGGTGAATCTCCTCTCCATCCTGTCAAGTTCAATCACAGAGCACTCCAGCTGCAGTTGAACTAACCTGGTCCCAACATATTGATGAGTTATAAAGAAGGCAAGACAGTAGCTATAATTTATTAGGAGTTTGAAAGGATTTGGCATGTCAACAATTACACTATAGATGTACCATGGAGAGCATTCTGACAGGCTGCATCACTGTCTGGTATTGGGGGGTGGGGGGGGGGGCGCTACTGCACAGGACTGAAAGAAGCTGCAGAAGGTTGTAAATCTAGTTAGCTCCATCTTGGGTAGTAGCCTACAAAGTACCCAGGGCATCTTCAGAGAGCGGTGTCTCAGAAAGGCAGTGGTCATTACTAAGGATCTCCAGCACCCAGGGCATGCCCTTTTCTCACTGCTACCATCAGGTAGGAGGTACAGAAGCCTGAAGGCACACACTCAGTGATTCAGGAACAGCTTCTTCCCCTCTGCCATCCGATTCCTAAATGGACATTGAACCCTTGGACACTGCCAAGGGTTCTCAGCAGGTCGGGCAGCATCCGTGGAAATGAGCAGTCAATGTTTCGGGCTGAGACCCTTTGTCAGGACTGAAGAGGGAGGAGGCAGGGGCCCTATAAAGAAGGTGGGGGGAGGGTGGTAAGTGCCAGGTGAAAAACCAGTAAGGGGAAAGATCCAGGGGTGGGGGAGGGGAAGCAGGGAGGGGATAGGCAGGAAAGGTGAAAAAGGGATGTAAGGGGAAAGCACTGTGTGTAGTAGAAGGTGGCGGAATCATGAGAGAAGTGATAGGCAGCTGGAGGAGGAGACAGAGTGAAACTGGGATGGGGAAGGGAGGGGGAGGGAATTACCAGAATTTGGAGAATTGTGTGTTGCTTTGACCCCAACATCTACAGTGTACCTTGTGTTTTAAATATACATTATTTCTGTTTTCTGAACAATTATTATCTATTCAATACATGTATACTGTAAATTGATTTACTTATTTACTTATTTTTTCTTCTTCTTCTATATTATGCATTGCATTGAACTGCTGCTGCTAAGTTAACAAATTTCATGACACGTGTTGGCAATAATAAACCTGATTCTGATTCTAATATTTTGTATACTTGTTTCATAACCTCCCTGCTCTCATATCCCATCACTGGATAACAAAGACAAGTAACCTGCGTACTTTCTTAAACATTTTTTCCAACAGTACTGCTGCTTCAGGGATCCTTGAACAGTACACCTAAATCACATTGATTCTCAGTATTTTCCAGGGTCCTTCCGTTCATGATGTTTCTCTGAGCCTTATTGACGTCGCCATGCTTTCCAGGGTTAAATTCCGTTTACTGTTTCCCTGCCTATTACACTCATTCATCAGTATTATTCTGCAGCTGAAAACTACCTTGGAAAGTAAAACACTGTGGGACAGGAACAGGAATTATGCATGCCTCATAATTTTATATAGAACATAGAATAGTACAGCACAGGAACAGGCACTTACATAGAACATAGAATAGTACAGCACATTACAGGCCCTTCGGCCCACAATGTTGTGCCAACCCTCAAACCCTGCCTCCTATATAACCCCCCACCTTAAATTCCTCCATATACCTGTCTAGTAGTCTCTTAAACTTCACTTCAGCACACAATGTGTCGAGACACCTAAAAACCCCAAAAACTAATCCCTCCTACCTACACAATGTCTATATCACTCCATCTTCCTCATATTCATATGCCTAGCTAAATGTCTATTAAAAGCCTCTAATATATTTGTCTCTACCACCATACCAGGCAGCACATTCCAGGCATCCACTGCTCTGAGTAAAACACTCACCCCTCACATCCCCTTTGAATCTACCCCCTCTCACCTTCAATGCATTCTCTCTGGTATTAGACATATCTACCCTGGGAAACGGAGATCACTCTCCACTCTATCTATGCCTCTCATAAACCTCTATCAGATCTCCCCGCAGCCTTTGCCGCTCCAGAGACAGCAACCCAACTTTATCCAGTCTCTCATGACAGCACATGCTCTCTAAACCAGGCAGCATCCTGGTGAACCTCTTCTGCACCCTCTCCAAAGCCTTAGCATCCTTCCGATAGTGGTGCAACTGGATCTGTGTGCAGTACTCCAGATGTGGCCTAACCAGAGTTTTATAAAGTTGCAACATAACCTCTTGACTTTTGAACTCAATCCCTCAACTAATAAAACCAAGCATTACATAAGCCTTCTTAACCACCTTATCGACCCGTGTAGCCACTCTCAGGGAGCTATGGAATTGGATCCCAAAATCTCTCTACTCAGCAACACAGTTAAGGATCTTGCCCTTAACAGTGTATTGTCTCCTTGCATTTGCTCTACCAAGGTGCAACACCTCACATTTATCTCGGTTAAACTCCATCTGCCATTTCTCTGCCCATATATTGCGCTGTATTCTTTGCCAGTCTCCTACAACTCCACCAGTTTTGGTGTTGTCTGCTAACTTACTAACCCACCCATCTACATTTTCCTCTGGATCAATATACATCACAAACATCTCTGGTCCCAGCACAGATCCCTGCGGAACACCTCTAGTTACAGACCTCCAGCTCAAACAAGTCCCTTCAACGACTACCCTCTATCTTCCATGTATGAGACAGTTCTGAATCCAAACAGCCAATTCACAAGAGATCCAAGCATCTTAATCTTCTGGATTAGTCTTCCAGGAAGGACTTCATCAAACGCCTCAGTGAAATCCATGATAGACAACGCCCACTGTTGTACCTTCATCAGTCTCTCTCATCACCTTGTCAAAAACTTAATCAAGTTGGTAAGACACGAACTGCCCTGCACAAAGCCATGCAGGCTCTCCCTAATTAGGCCATGGGTTTCCAAGTGCTCGTCTATCCTATCCCTAACAATTTTTCCAGCAATTTCCCTACAACTGATATGAGACTCACTGGTCTATAGTAGCCAGGAATTTATTTTATCCCTTCGTAAATAGAGCCACATACCAGTACCCCAGCACCTTGCTTGTGCCTAGAGAGTATACAAAGACATTGGTCAAAGCCCCAGCAATTTTGTCTCTTGCCACCTTCAATGACCTGGGGTAAATCTCACCAGGCCCTGGGGACGGATCCACCTTAATTCTCAAAAGGAAGCCCAACACTTTCTCCTCCTTGACCTCTAAACGCTCTTAACCTCTAAACACCCTTAACATATTTATACATTCAGCACTGATCTCCAGGTCCTCTATATTCTTTTCCTTGGTAAATATTGAAACAAAGCACTCATTATGTACATCATTCACATTCTCCGCATCCAAACACCTTTATCCTTGAGTGGTCCTACCCTCTCCCTAGTTACCCTCTTCTTGCTCTTGATGTATGTATACAACACCTTAGGATTCACCTTAATCCTACTTGGCAAGGATTTTTCATGGTCCCTATTGGCTTTCCGAAGTCCCTTCTTTAATCCTTTGCTGGCTCCTCATGTTCTCCATTTGATCATAACTTCTGAGTTTTACATACTTTTCCTTTTTCATCTTGACTAAATTTATCATCTCTCTGGACATCCAAGGTTCTCTCATCTTTCCATCCATAGAACACTACAGCACAGTACAGGCCCTTCAGCCCTCCATGTTGTGCCAACCCATATAATCCTTTAAAAAAGTACTAAACCCATACTACCCCATAACCCTCCATTTTTCTTTCATCCATGTGCCTGTCCAAGAGGTTCTTAAACAACCCTAATGTTTTAGCCTCCACCACCATCCCTGGCAAATCATTCCAGGCACTCACAACCCTTTGTGTAAAAAACTTACCCCTGATGTCTCCCCTGAACTTCCTTCCCTTAATTTTGTACATATGCCCTCTGTTGTTTGCTATTGGTGCCCTGGGAAACAAGTACTGACTATCCACCCTATCTATGCCTCTCATAATCTTGTAGACCTCTATCAAGTCCCCTCTCATTCTTCTGCGCTCCAAAGAGAAAAGTCTCAGCTCTGCTAACCTTGCTTCATATGACTTGTTCTCCAAACCAGGCAACATCCTGGTAAATCTCCTCTGCACCCTCTCCATAGCTTCCACATCCTGTCCTTCCTTCTAACAGGAACATACCTTTCCTGTACTCCCTCCACATGTCTGATGTGGACTTGCCAGAAAAAAGGTGTTCCCAATTAATGCTTCTTAGTTCCTGCCTAGTGCCCTTGTAATTTGTCCTACTCCAATTTAAAACTCTCCTGCAAGAACCATACTTAACCTTATCTATAGCTATCCTGAGAGTTTAAGAGTTGTTTTCGCTGTTCCCTAAATGCTCACCCACTGAAAGGTCAGTCACCAGACCAGGCTTATCACTCAACACCAGGTACAGTATCAACCATCCACATATTAGTTTAATATCCCCTCCTGGATACACTTAACAAATTCTGCCCCACCTAAACCCCTTGTTCTAAGAAGGTCCTGTTTATATTAGGGAAGTAGAAATCCCCCATGACATCAACCCTATTTTTTTTTTGGAGACATTTTCCTAATCTCTTTACATACCTGTTGCTCAATGTCCCGGTGGTTATCGGGGGTGGATGTAGTAGAATTCCATCAATGTGATTGCAACATTCCTATTCCTGAGTTCTACCCAAATGGACTCAGTTCCTGACACCTCCATTATGTCTCTCCTGAGTGTGGCGGCAATATTGTCCCTGATTTGTAGTGCAGCTTTCTCCCCCTCCCCATCTTTTACCTCCTTCTCTTTCTTTTCTAACACTTTGAAAACCTGGTACATTAATTACCCATTCCTGCTCCTCCCTCAACCAAGTCTCTGTAATGGCCACAACGTTGTAGTTCCATGTACTGATCCGTGAAACAAGATTTTCCAAGCTGTTCTAGCTAATGCTATCTAATCCAGGCAAGACCCTGGTGAACCTCTCTTGCACTTTTCGAAGCCTCCACATCCTTTCTGTAAGGAGGCTACCTGAACTGACCTCCATTACCAAATTCCTCTAACAATTATGTGAAAATGAAATTCTGGTTTAATTTTCCAGAAAAATTAATCCGAAGAATAGAGTCCAGGAACATAGATTTCTAAAATATTATAAATTGATAAGAAAGCATTTCAAAGGGCTAATTGAATGCTGGTCATTGTGACACAATGTACAAGTTCTGATTCACCTATACAAAGTCCACGTTATATCACTCCCAGGAAATTGTAAGCAGTTCCAGGTGACACACCAAAGAAAGGAGATAAATACCTTGGAATGAGTTCAGCTGAGTTAAACAAAATGATGCTTGGGCTCCATGGGTTATGCAGAAAAATGACATAGGATTGTATTCCCAGGAATTCAGAAGGTTGAAGTAATTTAAGATTTGATATTATAGAGAACTAATTAAAGATACTTGCACTGGTTTGGGAACCTAGAATTGGGAGACAATTCAAAAATTAGAGCAGCTCTTTTTGAAATGAAATGGGGAAATCATTGTACATGCATAGGGTGATGGAAACTTCCACAATGATATTGTATCTGACCGCCTTCCTCAACACTCTCTTTTTTGATCCCATTTTCAGATCAATCATCGTGTTATCAACAAACTGGGATGCATGACGTTCTGTCTTCATTTAAGTCATGGATGCCATTTGTGAATTTGCTGAGAACCGAATATCAATTTCATTGGCACCTCACTAGTAACGGTTTGCCAAATTCAAAAAGACGCACATATTCTTACTTACGGTTTGCTATCCTTTAATCAATAACCCCTCTTGCCAGTAGGTTACTGCCAACCCTGGAGGTGTAGTAATAATCTTCTATGCAGTAGCTCTATGAATGCATTTTGAAATTTCAAAAAAATACTAGGCATGCAGATTCCCACTTAGATTCCGGAAAAGGATTTTCTTGTGGAGATAATGTTACTAGAATGTTACCTGGGTTTCAGCACCTAAGTTACAGGGAAAGATTGAACAAGTTAGGTCTTTATTCTTTGGAGCGTAGAAGGTTGAGGGGGGACTTGATAGAGGTATTTAAAATTATGAGGGAGATAGAGTTGACATGGATAGGCTTTTTCCATTGAGAGTAAGGGAGATTCAAACAAGAGGACATGAGTTGAAAGTTAGGGGGCAAAACTTTAAGGGTAACACGAGAGGGTATTTCTTTACTCAGAGAGTGGTAGCTGTGTGGAACGAGCTTCCAGTAGAAGTGGTAGAGGTAGGTTCGGTATTGTCATTTAAAGTAAAATTGGATAGATATATGGACAGGAAAGGAAAGGTGGGTTATGGGCTGAGTGCAGGTAGGTGGGACTAGGTGAGAGTAAGTGTTCAGCACAGACTAGAAGGGCCGAGATGGCTTGTTTCCGTGCTGTAATTGTTATATGGTTATATAATTAACAAAAGATGCCAAAGTAGATAAGGAACTAAAAGTAATTGAACTAAACCTGTCTGTTGTGTGAACTGCACTCATTTTTCAGAGAATGCATTAAACTAACCTGTTTCTGCTTTCTTTGGCGGAAGGAACAACCTTATGGTGCAATTTTGAAAAAGAGCTCTCCCAAGTATCCTAGAAAATATTTATTTCTCCAATATCACGAAAGCCGATTATCAGGACATGTATGCATTTCTATTTGCAAGACACAAACTGGCTGGCACACTCTTTTACATCAGTTACAGCTGACATTTTATTGGTCATACTTTAGATGGTCTTGAACTTTCTGACTTATTTTGAGACAGGAGACCATTAGGCCCATCAAGTTAGTGTTGTCTCCCTATAGAGCCCTCTCTTCTTAATTCCCTGAAACATATTCTTTCTCATACAGCCATCAGCTCCCATTTGACTTTCTTTTGCCATTTCCCTTCATCAAGGGGTAATTTACAATAGTAATCTTTCGAGTATGAGAAGAAACCAGAGAGCCTGAGAGGATCCACACAATTGCAGCAAGAACAAGGAAATTTTATATTTGTATCTATCAACACCAGGGGTCACGATCAAAGCCAGGTCCCTGGAGCTGTGTAAAGCAAACTCAATGGAAATCTTTCTTTCTCCATTGATATTTTGGAATAGTTGTCCAATTTTTCAATCAAATGGATAACAAAATACATGCTACCATGATTTTGAGCCAGCAAGTGTGGGATTTTATAGAATTTCTGTCAATGCTAACTGAAGCCAGATACTCTCAAGTGGGGTAAGAGGTAGACTCACCGAGCAAAATCAGCAGGTAGTGGCCTGAGAGGCACCAGGTAGCAATAGTACAATGGGTACATGTTTGAATAGTATTCCAGGGGCAAGCAACCCATGGGCATCACACCAAATATAAGCTCAGTGATGCTACTTTACTGTAGTAGAAACCTAGTGATGGCCATTTCGGTCAACTGTAGCAAGAACATCAAAAACGTATAATAACGTCATTGGAACGATCTCATTGCTAGGGAGATCTTCCTGATTTAAGAACCATAAAAGGATATCTTCTTCACTCGGAGGGTCATAAGAGTATGGATGAGCTGACAGCACAAGTGGTGCATCCAAGCCTGAGCTCAATGTTTATGCAAAGTTTGGATAGGTACATGGATAGTAGGGATATGGAGGGCCGTGGTCTCAGTGCAGGTTGATGGGAGTAGGAGGTTTCGTCATGGAGACTAGATGGGCCGAAGGGCCTGTTTCCGTGCTGTGCTTTCTATGTCTCTGACTTACAGGTAATATCTCATGAATCAAAAAAAAATCTCAATTTATGTGGAAGAGGAGAAAAACTGGTATTGTACTTTAAGGATATTGTTAAATCTACTTTACATTCTAAGCACAGGACACAAACCCAGCTGTCACGATATGAAAAGATGACTGAATCATCAATCTCTGGGGCTTGTTTATTCCAAAGACTGCCTTCTTACATTTTTACCCCATTCCCCACAGATTAATTAGCTGAGATATGATTCAGTGCTCCTTGGCCAGCAGGTTACGGTTACATGTGGCAGGAATTAGAGTCAGCAGAAGAACTGCAATAGTATCACTTCTCCAGCCTTTGAATGTTAACTGTATTAATATTCACTGTGTCGTCTGCCCTTACACCATTTGACTGGGTGTTGGGGGCCATGCAACATGCAGTTAGAACTGTACATCCATTTGTGAATTCTAGGATTAACCATGACCTGTGAGTAGAATACTTGTGAGTGATACACTAAGTTTATGGGGAGGGAAGGATGACAAGTCCTGATGATCATGTAAGCACTCAAATTTCCTCAGGAATTCCACTGACTACCACATGTAGCTGCAGTAGAAAGATGTATAACATAAACCAATAGCCCAGTTCATTTTTAATGAAACAATAGCACTGCTGACACAAAGCACTAGAATAATGCTGACTTACAGCATCGAACATGAGGGAAATTCTGGGCATCATTAACAACAGGCCTTTTTCTGTTCAAATTTCCTTGACATTTTGGGGACATTCAGCAGAACTTCAACTGGAAATTTCTACCCCCATGGAAAAGTGTAAGTTATGAAATATAAATCATTGACAAGCTCTAAAATGGCAACGGCATCCCCAGTCTCTGTGCTTTCGCCAATACAATCACACCTTTCTCACAATGTGGTGGCTAAAACTGCAATGCTCATCTAGTTTAACTAGTAGTGTTGCATGCTCTTAAATCCCATGCCTTGGCAAATAAACAAAAGTGTCCGATTTGCTTTTATGAGCACCACCTTATTGCCACATCCTGCTGCATTTCGAGACATGCCTTTGTCTCTCTGCTTACTGTCCTCCTGTTCGTTGTATATTCCCTGGTCTCTCTCACACTTGCCTGAATTGAATTCCATTTGCTATTTTTATGCCCAACTGACCAGCCCATCTATATTGTCCTGCAGTCTATAGTTTTCCTCCTCTCTATCAATCATACGGCCAATTTTAGTGTCATCTACAAACTTCTTTATTGGGTTCCCTCCATTAGGTCAGAACCACGAATGTGTATAATAAAAAGCCATCATTAAAAGCAGCCATCTACCTTTACATGCTACTTTCTATTAGTAAACATGTTTTTGATCCATTTACTACTTTCCCATTGATTCAATTGGCTTTTCCTTGTTCAGTCTGCGATGTGAAACCTTGTAAAAAGGTCTGGCTAAATTCTATGCAAATAGCATCAAATATACTGGTTCTGCAGTCTTTGTTAATTCCTGAAAAAAAATTGCCAGGCAACTTGCCCAGCACCTAGTAAATCCACACTGACTGTTCACAATTAGCCTGTGATTTTCCAAAGCTTTATACTGTCTCCTGTTATAGAATCCAATAGCTTGCCCGTGATAAATTTTCTGGAGGAAATTCAGGAAAAAGTTCCACAGAATGGGCAATCGATGGCTGTAGACTGTGACACACATACAGTGGTATTAAGGATATGGAAGACAAAATGAAAGCTGTGCCGAACATGTCCTTACATTAGAACTACCTATGTTTACCCATAGCCCTCTACTTTTCTAAGCCCTATGGCTTATTTTTCTAAGTCATCCAGGAATTTCTTAAAAGACCCCATTGCTTCTGCCTCCATCACTGCTGCTGGCAGCCCATTCCATGCACTCACCACTCTCTGTGTAAAATACATCTCCTTTGTACGTACTTCCAAGCACCTTAAAACTGTGCCCTCTCATGCTAGTCATTTCAGCCCTGGGAAAAAGCCTCTGACGATCCACACAATCAATGCCTCTCATTATCTTGTACACCTCTTTCAGGTCACCTCTCATCCTCCGTCACTCCAAAGAGAAAAGGCCGAGTTCACTCAACCTATTCTCATAAGGCATGCTCCCCAATCCAGGCAACATTCTTGTAAATCTCTGTAACTTCTGACGGCCCTCCACACTATCCACAACACTCCCAACCTTAGTGTCATCAGCAAATTTACTAACCCATCCCTCCACTTCCTCATCCAGGTTATTTATAAAAACGACAAAGAGTACGGGTCCCAGAACAGATCCCTGAGGCACACCACTGGTCACCGGCCTGCAGGGAGACAAATGAAGCACAAGGACCATGACAAGGTAAACTGGGAGATCAAGAGCAACACACACACAATGCTGGGGGAGCTGACCGATCAGGAAGTGATCAACTTCCACCTTGGCCTCCATTGCAGCCTGTGGCAGAACATTCCACAGATGTACTACTCTCTGGCTATAAAAAAAAAATTCCTCCTTACCTCATTTCTAAAGGGTGGACCCTCGATTTTGATCCGGTGCCTCTTCACATCCACCCCATCTAGTCCTTACAACATTCGGTAGGTCTCAATGAGATCCCCGAGCATTCTTCTAAATTCCTTTGCGTACAGGCCCAAAGCTGTCAAATGTTCCTCATATGTTAAGTCCTTTGTTTCTGGAATCATCCTCGTGAGCCTCCTCTGGACTCTCTCCAATGACAATACATCCTTTCTGAGATATGGGGCCCCAAAACTGTTGACAATATTCCAAGTGCAGCCTGACTAGTGTCTTATAAAGCCTCAGCATTATCTCCTTGCTTTTATATTCTATTCCCCTTGAAATGAATGCCAACATTGCATTTGCCGCCTTTACCACAGACTCAACCTGTGAATTAACCTCTGAGAGTCTTGTACAAGGACTCCCAAGTCCTTCTGCAACTCTGATGTTTGAATTTTCTCCCTGTTTAGATAATAGTCTGCAGAATTGTTTCTGTTACCAAAATGCATGATCATACATATCCCTGTGCTGTTTTCCATCTGCCACATTTTTGCCCATTCTTCCAATTTGTCTTAAATCCTGCTGCAATCGTAGTGCTTCCTCACCACTAGCTACCCCTCCACCTATCTTCGTATCATTCGCAAACTTTGCCACAAAGCTATCAATTCCGCCATGTAAATCACTGACAAACAATATGAAAAGCAGCGCTCCCAATACCGATGAGGATCACCACTAGTCACCAGCAGCCAACCAGAAAAAGCCCTCTTTATTCCCACTCTCTACTTCCTGCTTGTCAGCCATCCCTCTATCCATGCCGGATTCTTTCCTGTAACGTTATAGGAACTCACTCCTGCTCCCTGACACTCACGGACCTCTGGCACACAGCTTGTGTTTTCCACAGTGAAAGCAGATGCAAAGTACCCATTCAGTTCATCTGCCATCTCCTTGTCCCCATTACTACCTCACCAACATCATTGTCCAGTGATCCAATATCAACTTCCATCTCCCTTTTACTCTTTATATAACTGAAGAAACTTTTGGTATCCTGATTTACATTATTGACTGGTCTGCCTGGCTATTTCATCTTTTCCCTTCTTATAGCTTTCTTAGTTGCCTTTTGTTGGATTTTAAAAGCTTGTCTACCCCTGCCGTTGGAGAATTTCTTCCTCTGTGAAACATATCTATCCTGCACCGTGTGAACTAGTCCCCGAAACTTCAGTCACCTCTGTTCTGCCATCATCCCAACCAGTATTCCCCTCCAATCCACCTGGGAAAGCTCCTCTCTCATGCCTCTGTAATTCTCTTCATTTCGTTGTGATACTGATACATGTGACTTATGCTTCTCCCTCTCAAATTGCAGTATGAATTCAATCAGATGATCACTGTCTCCTAAGGGTTCCTTTATAATTAAGCTCTCTAATAAGATCTGGATTATTACACAACACCCAATCTAAGACAGCCTTTCCCCAAGTAGGCTCAAGCACAAGCTGCTCTAAAAAGCCATCTCAGAGGCTTTCAACAAATTTCCATTCTTGCAATCCGACTCTAAGCTGATTTTCCCAATCCCCTTGCAATATAGAAGTCCCCCATTACAATTGTCCATTTGCCTTATTACATGCCTGTTCCAGCTCCCCTTGCAGTCTCCACCCCACATCTTGGCTACTATTTGGAGGCCTATATATGATTAGCATAATAGGTATTTTTTACCTTTGCAATTTCTTAACTCCACCCACAAAGATTCGACATTCTTTCACCCTCTGTCACCTCTTTCTAAAGATGTAATTCCATCTCTTACCAACAGAGCTACACCACCGCTTGTGTCTTCCTGCCTGTCCTTTCGAACCAAAGTATAATCTTTGATATGAAGTTCCCAACTATGGCCTTCTTTCAGCAGTGACTCAGTGATGCCCGTAACGTGATACTGACCGATCTCTAATTGTTCATTCACCCTATTCCAAACGCAATGTGCATTTAAATACAGCACCTTCAGTCCTGCATTCTTGGCCTTTTTGAGTTTTGCCTCTGTGGTACAATTTAACTCTTTGCCCTGTCTGAATTTGTGTTCAATCATTGGCTTTTCTTTCCTTACATTCATGTTGCATCCATCATCTACTTGTAAACCTGTTGGCTCATCCTCAGCTCTATCATACAGGTTTCCATCCCCCTGCCACATTAGTTTAAACCACTCCCAAAAGCTTTAGTAAATGTGCCCGCAAGTATATTGGTCCCCCTGGGATTCAAGTGCAACCATCCCTTTTGTACAGGTCCCACCTACCCCAGAAGTGGTCCCAATGATCTAGAAATCTGAATTCCTGCCCTCTGCTCCAATTCTCCATTTACCTTCCACCTCATTCTATTCCTAATCTCACTGTCTCAAGGCACAGGCAGCAATCTTGAGATTCTCCTGCCTTCTCCCCAAAATATTTGACACTTTCACTAATCAACAACCTATGGACCCCTGCTTTAGGCATACCCAATGAACTTGCCTGCACAGCCAGCTGTGGCAATTAATTCCACCGATTCACTACCCCCTGACTAAAAAAATTCCTCCTCATTTCCACATCCACTCCATCTATAGTAGGCTCTTCAAAATTCAATTGGCTTTAATGAAATCTTCACCCCTCTCCCTATTCTTCTAAACTCTATCGAGGACAGTCCCAGAGCCATCAAACCCTCCTCATATATTAACCCTTTCATTCCTGCGATCATTCTTGTGAACCTCCTCTGGACCCTCTCCAATGCCAGCACATCTTTTCTTAGATAAGGGGCCCTAAAACTTCTTATAAAGCTTCAGTATTACATCATTGCTTTTGTATTCTTGTCCTCTCAAACTGAATGCTAACATTGCATTTGTCTTCCTTCCCATGTCTCAGCCTGCAAGTTAACCTTTAGGGAATCCTGCACAAAGATTCCAAGTTCCTCTGCACCTCTGATTTTTGAATTTTCTCCCCATTCAGAAAATAATCCACACCTTTATTCCTTCTGCCAAAGTGCATGACCATGCACTCCCCCACCACTTCTTTATTCATATTGCTAATTCAAGTCCTTCTGCAGACTCCCTGCTTCCTCAGTACTAATTGTCACTTCATATCACACAGAAACCTTCCAACAAAACCATCAATTCCATCATCCAAACCTCTGGCATATAACGTGAAAAGAAATGGTCCCAGCACTGACCCCTGCAGAACGCCATCAGTCACTGGCAGAATACCAGAATAGGCCTCCTTTATTCCAGATCTTAACCTCCTGACAGTCAGCCAATCTTCTATCTATGCTAGTATCTTTTTTGTAATACCATGGGCCCTTATCATGTTAACCAGCCTGATGTGTGGCATCTTGTTAAAGATCTCCTAAAAATCCAAGTAAACAACATCCACTGACTCTCCTTTGACTATCCTACCTGGTATTTCTTCAAAGAATTCCAAATGATTTGGCAGGCAAGATTTTCCCTTAAGGAAACCATGCTGACCTTATTTTATAAGCATCTCCAAGTACCCCAAAACCTCAGCTTTAATATGGGGCTCCAATATCTTCCCAACCACTGAAGTTAGGCTAACTGGCCAATAAGTTACTTCTTTCTGCCTCCCTCCCTTCTTAAAGAGTAGAATAACATTTACAATTTTCCAGTCCTCCAGAACGGTTTCAGAAACTAGAGGTTCTTAAAATATCATTACTTCAGCCACTTCTTTCAGAACTGTGGGGAGTAGTGCATCTCTCCAGATGATTTATCTATCTTCAGACCTTTCAGACCTTTTCCTTGGTTATAGCAACTACACTCACTTCTGCCCCCCGACACTCGAATTTCTGACATACTGCCATGAAGAACACCACTAACCCTGGACTAATCACATTGTACTAACAGACAAAGAAAAGATAAAAATTTACTAGAAACTTATTTTGTCCTTTACCACGACATGCCTAAGTATGTTGAGTCAAATCCTGACCACTCTGACATTGCCCACTCCAACAATGGCTGTTCCACTAGCACCTCTTCTTTGTATCTGCCAGGTGGTCATTATCATAGGTCATTATGACTGATGCTCACTGAAAGGTCTCAAAAGGACCCAAGCTCTTTTCAAACCTCACGCTGTCTCAGTCAAACAAACGAGGTCTCACGACGATTGAAGCCCACCTCGACATCCTTCCTATAACGGGGTAAGCAGAACCAAGTGCGATATTTCAGATGCAGCCTAACTAAAGCTTTTTTTTTTTAAAAAAAAAGCTGTGACATAGCTTCCAACTTGAACTCTGTTCCTTGACTAATAAACGCAAGTGTACCATCTGCTTTCTTTACCAGCTGATTAACCCATGTAGACACTGTCAGTGAGCTATGGACTTGGACACCAAAATCTCCATGTACCGCAACCCTGTTAAGGGTCTTGCCAGTAACAAGCTTTTTACAGACGATCTCCTAAAGGGCAACACTTCACATTTGGCGAGGTTAAACTCCATCTGTCATTCCTCTACCTATATTTGAAACTACTCCATATTCCACTGTATCCTTAGCTAGTTTTCTATGGTATCCACAATACTGCCAACCTTTGTATCACCTGCAAACTTACTAACCCACCCCTCTAAGTTTTCAACCTGATTTTTAAATTTATAGTATATACACATAGATATATATGCACATATATACACAGAGCAGAGATCATCTTTTCTCTTGAGCCCAATATGCTCAAAAAATAAAAATGAAGATCACATTCAAATCTACTAAGCATTTACATGGAGAAGCAACTAATGGCTTCAGAAGTCGACTTAATAGATTTTTGTTTGCACAGGTAAGATGTTTATTTCCAGCCTGTCTTCAGAAGGAAAATCTGATCTACTTTTGCCTTATTTTCAGAAAACAATCTTTTTTTAATCAATGTGTGCTTGAGCTAGAAGTATCTTTTCAGGGTGCTAAGCTCAGCATAATATTTTAAAAAAATAAGTTTTAGGGCGTTAACGAGGAGAAGAGCACTCTCAGGTGCAATCTGCACCAGGTCGTATGCTGAATATATAAAGCAGAGCTGACACGTGGACATAACTTCAGTTTAATGTCTCAAGTGAAGTTCAGCAAACTCAAAACCCTCAGATTTACTTTGACACACAAATGTAGATTGCACTAAGGTGCTAAACTGGGGCTCATTATAATGAAACTTTTCACTATCTCTCAAACAGAATGGACATTGTTGAATTTTGATTGTTATTCCAGTGGATGTATCATTGGAGTACTGTATATATAGTAAAATGACAAAAATTACACAACAGACATTACTCTTTACTCAGCTGCTTACAAGGAACATAGAAAAGCACATTATAGAAACAGGCCCCTTGGCCCTCAGTGGTGTGCTGAATCAATTAAATTAGTGATCAAGTGTTTAGCTAAACTAATCTCTTCTGTCTACACTATGTCCACATCCTTCCATTTTCTTCACATTCATGTGTCTATCTAAATGTTTCTTAAAAGTCTCTAACATTTCTGCCTCTAGCACCACCCCAGAGAGCATGTTCCAGGTACTCCAGATACAGCTGAACTAGAGTTTTATAAACCTGCAATATAACTTCCTGACTTTTGAACTCAGTGCCTCGACTCATTGAAGGTAAGCCTGCCATCTGCCTTCTTAACCAGCCTATCAACCTGTGCAGCCACTTTCAGGGAGTTATGAACTTGGACCCCCAAGATCTCGCTGCTCATCACCACTGTTAAGGATCTTGCCTTTAACAGCCATCTCCTACATTTCACCTACCAAAGTGCAACACTTCACATTTGGCTGGTTTAAACCCCATCTGCCATTTTTCTGCCCATATCTGCAACTGGTCTATATCCTATTATGTTAGGGTGCAGTTAACAAATTAAGAAAATGCAACTATGTAACTGCCAAAAGTGTTTCAATCTTTTCAAAAAACTTCATTTTTAAAATAACAAGTTAAAAGTACAAGTAGAATTCCAAGTGTTTTTCAATAGTAAGGTTTGGCTTGCAAACTTTGAGTTGAATTATGTGGTTTTTTTCTTTGTTCAAAGTACAGAACCTACCTTGCCTCTCAGTCCCCTAAAAAAAATCTTTACACACCCTCCAGAACTATGCCCTCTAGTTTTAAGCTGCCCTACCCTGGGAAAATAAAAAGCATATAACACCCAACTTATCTATGGCCGTATTAATTACATAAACCTATCTAAGGTCACATCTCAGCCTCCCATGTTCCAAAGAAACTAATCCCATCCAGTCTCTGCTTATAACTCAAGCACTGCAGTCCCAGCAGTGCCCTGGTGAATCTTGTCTGCACTGGCTTTAGCTTAAATCACATCCTTCCCATAGCAAGGCTACTGGATCTGCACACAATACACTAAGTGACAGACAGACATACTTTATTGATCCCGAGGGAAATTGGGTTTTATTACCAAGAATAGTGAAGAAATATAGCAATATAAAACCATAAATAATTAAATAATAATAAGATAATCATGCCAAGTGGAAATAAGTCCAGGACCAGCTTATTGGCTCGGGGTGTCTGACACTCCGAGGGAGGAGTTGTAAAGTTTGATGGCCACAGGTAGGAATGACTTCCTATGCCATTCAGTGTTGCATCTCGGTGGAATGAGTCTCTGGCTGAATGTACTCCTGTGCCTAACCAGTACATTATGGAGTGGATGGGAGTCATTGTCCAAGATGGTATGCAACTTGGACAGCATTCTCTTTTCAGACACCACCGTCAGAGAGTCCAGTTCCACCCCCACAACATCAATGGCCTTACGGATGAGTTTGTTGATTCTGTTGGTGTCTGCTACCCTCAGCCTGCTGCCCCACCACACAACAGCAAACATAATAGCACTGGCCACCACAGATTCTTAGAACATCCTCAGCATCGTCCAGCAGATGTTAAAGGACCTCAGTCTCCTCAGGAAATAGAGACAGCTCTGACCCTTCTTGTAGACAGCCTCTGTGTTCTTTGACCAGTCCAGTTTATTGTCCATTCGTATCCCCAGGTATTTGTAATCCTCCACCATGTCCACCCTGACACTGAAGTTTCAAAGTCTTGTATAACATGTGTCCCAACACTTTTACTGCAATACCTCATATTCCATCTGGGTAGCCTCAACCCTACAGCATAAATATTGATTTCCATTTCTCCCCCTCTCACCCCTTCTCTTCTCTCCACCACTTCCTTTTGGTGCCCCTCCTCCTTTTCTTTCTTCCATCAGATTCCTCTCCGATCACATTCCTTCTTGTTCAACCCTTTATCTTTTCCCAACTATTGTCTCTCAGCTTCTCACTTTATACCCCTCCCTGATCTACCCACCTTTTCCCTTCACCTTGTGGCTCTCATCATCTCCCAGCTTGTGCTCGTTCTGTATTCTAATCCTAATGAAGGCCCTCGGTGTGAAACTTTGACTGTTTATTCCTCTCCTGATCTGCTTAGTTTCTCCAGCACTTTGTGTGTTGCTCTAGATTTCCAGCATCTGCAGAATCTCTCATCTTTTACTTCATGCCCCATCCAATGAAGCCAAGCATTGCTTTCAACAACTTGTCTACCTGCATCACCACTTTCAGAGAATAGCATACTTGTACCCCTGGGACTCTCAGTTCTGCAACATTTCCCTAGACCTGTCACTCACCATGAGTATGCCCTGCCCTGGTTTAACTTCCCAAAGATGCATCACTTTGCACCTGTCCGACTCAAATTGCATTTGCTGTTCCTTGACCCACAGTTCCCTGTTGTAAGCTTAAACAACTTTCGCCGTCCATCTGTAAACTTGCTAATGAAGTCACCTACATTATTATTAATAATTTGGATGCTAATGACAAACACCAACCCCTGTGGCACACCACTGGTCACAGGCCTCCAAACTGAAAAACAACCCTTTCTATTACTAATAAGGGAACTGATATTTTGATGTCAAAAGTGGTCACTTTCCCATCTCTAGAATTTACTTGCTTTTTCTATGTTTTGACTAAATGTGTAATTAGTCAAAATAAGTAAGTTTTGGCAAGACTCAGATGAAGTATCAGTAGGCAGATTATTAGGGGTTGGTTCGTAGCATTGCAAATCATCCCTTTTATCTTTCTAGTTATACTTGATAATAAACAAATAGGATTGTAATGAGCTGGAAATCATATGTACTTCATTTTGTTGGCATCACATACCCAAGCAATGTTTCCATATAACTGGGCAGATGACTATTGTAGCTGTCAGGGATGGGTTGGAGGGAGGACGACTAGTTTAGAACATTACAGCACAGTATAGGTCCTTCAGTGTCATTATGTTGTGCCAACCCTTTAACCTACTCCTCAATTAATCTAACTATTCCTTCCTACATAGCCCTCCATTTTTCTATCATCCTTGTGCCTGTTTTAGAGTTTCTTAAATACATCTGCCTCTACCACAGGTACTTTGCATCCCTCTATACTTCCCACCCATCACCTTAAAATTATGTCCCCCTCATATTAGCCATTTTGCCCTGGGAAAATGTCTCTGACTGTCCACTCTCTATCAAGTCACCTCTCATTCTCCTTAGCTCCAGAATGAAAAGTCCTAGCTCACTCAATCTTTTCTCACAAGACAAATTCGTTCTAGAGCAAAATTCTTCAGAACTACAATCAATAGCAGTTATAATCTTTGTGCTACTAAAGAAATGGCTGAAAGATGCAACAGAAGGAGTAGATTTTTGGCTGAAGGATCGTTTGTGAAGGTGGGAATCCCAAGGGCAGACAGGGAGATATCGGTTTCCGAGCTGCAGACACATCGGCCTTGTGTTTTCTGCCAAGTGCTGGGCCACATCACTTCTGGAATCAATTCAGCTGGTCAGGAGAACGCAGGTGAATGATGGTGATTGATTTTAAGTGTTAATGTTAGTGTCCTCTTACAGCTCTGAGCAATCAGTGCAGTGTATGGTAATAAACACTTCTTTCAGCTCGAGTGTAAAATAGCAGTTTATCAAAGTTCAAAGTAAATATTATCAAAGTACATATACGTCACCATATACAACCCTGGGGTTCATTTCCCTATAAACCTATGGAATAATAACCATAACAGAATCAAAGGCCACCTAGCTAAGGCATCAAACCAGAGTGCAGAAGACAACAAGTGCAAATACAAAAAGAAATATTAATAATAAATAAGTAATAAATAATGTGTAAATGAGATGAAGAGTCCTTGAAAGAAAGTTCAAAGTTAATTTTATTGTCAAAGTATGCATGTACATACAACTCTGATATTTGTCTTCTCCAGATAGCCATGAGATACAGGAAAAAAAACACAGGAAGTTGTTGAAAGAGGACATCAACACCCACCTGGCAGAAGAAGAAGAAAAAAGAGACAAAACTCTCAAACCCCAAACTCCCCCAACCCCCTCCCTCACACACAAGCCAAGAGATCCCCCACACAGAAAATGGAGGCTAGAACATCAAACCCCAAACCTCCAACCCTCTCCCTTGCAAAAAAACTGACAATAATCAAACACCCAAACCCCTCTCGTGCACAAAAACTATCCGATCACCCACACAGAAAAACCAACAGGAACATCAGACCACTAATCCCCAATCCCTCCCTCACACATTGCTCCCCTGGAACCTCACCCCTCCAATCGGCAACAAGAATGAAAACGGAAAACTGAAGGAGAGCAATATAAACCACAGTCCAATAATCGCATAAACCTTCGAATTTCAAAAACATTCTTCTGTCAAAAATCAAACTCAGTCCTTCCATGGAGAGCGACCGCTGCATCACCGACATGTTACAGCCCGTTGACCTGGGGCCTCCATGGAGAGCGACCGCTGAACTCCTTCATGCTTGCCTCAATATTTCAATCTTCCTCAATGTTTCAAAATGGAGTCGATTTTGGCCCCGTGCCCCATCTCTGGTCTTCTCTGCAAGGCAGCTCTCTGTCCTCTCTGGGGACAGCAAACTGCTAGATCATTCAATTGAACTCCAAACGGCATATCACAGGCTCCAATAGTTTCTGAATCACGATCGGGGAGGCATAGAAAAAGTGAAATAATTGAAGAAATTGGCTATCTGCAAGATGTCACCTGAGGAATCGCTCGCTGGTGCTATCTTGTCGAAAGTGAGTCCATTGGTTGTGGGAACGATGGGGCAAGTGAAGTTGAGTGAAGTTATCCCCTTTGGTTCAGGAGCCTGGGGTAATAACAGTTCTTGAACCTGGTGGTGTGAGTTCCAAGCTTCCTGTACTTGTTCCTGATGGCATGTCCTGGGTGGTGGAGTTTACTGATGATGAATACTGCTTTTCTGAGTCAGCATTTCATGTAGATGTACTCAATGATTGGGAGAGCTTCACCCATGATAGTTGGGGCCATATCCACTACTTTTTGTAGGATTTTCCATTCAGGGACATTAGTGTGTCCCTTCCAGGTTATGATATATAGTCAGTCAATATATTCTCCACTACACATCCATGGAAGTATGTCAAAGTTTTAGATTCAGCATGACATCTTCACAAACTCCTCAGGATGTAGAGACACTGCCGTGCTTTCTTTGTAATTGCTCAGCCCAGGATAGGACCTCTGAAGTAATATCACATAGAAATTTAAAGCTGCTGACCCTCTCCACCTCTGATTCTGCAATGAAGACTGGCTTGTGGATCTCTGGTTTCTTTCTCCTAAAGTCAATGAGCTTCTTGGTCTTGCTGACATTGAGTAAGAGACACCACTCAGCCAGATTTTAAATCTCCTGCCTATATGCTGATTTATCATCACCTTTGATTCAGCCTACACCAATGGTGTCATCTTAAATATGGCATTGGAGCTGTGCTTAGCCATACAGTCATAAGTGTAAACCGAGTAGAACAGGGGGCTAAGCACACAGCCATCAGGTGCCAATGGAGGTCATGGAGGAGATGTTGCCAGTCCAAAATGACTGGGTGGGGTCTGCAAGTGAGAAATTAGAATATCCAGTCACACAAGGAGGTATTGAGGCCAAGGTCTTGGAGCTTATTGATTGGTTTTGATGGGATGGTGGTATTAAATGTTGAGCTGTAATTGATAAAGAGCATCCTGATATATGCATCTTTGGTGTCCAGATGGTCCAGGGTTGAGATGGAATCTGCTGTGAACCTATTGCTCCCGTAGGCAAATTGGGGTGAATGTAAGCCATTTCTCAGGCAGGAGTTGATATGCTTCATCACCAATCTCTGTAAGCGCCTAGTAAGTGCTACTGGGTGACAGTCATTGAGGAGAGTCACAATGCTCTTATTGAAGCAGGTGGGTTTTGCACACTGCCAAACTGAGAGGTTAAAGATCTCTGTCTTTAGTACTTGGCCAGGTAACCCATCTGGGTCGGATGCTTTTCATGAGTTCACACTCCTTAAGAATGCTCACAAATCTGCTTCAGAGACTGAAATCACAGGATCCTCGGGGGAGGGGGGATGGTGGTGGGAGCTTGTGATGGCGTCTCCATGTTTTGGCAGTGAACGCGAGCATAGAAGGCATTGTGCTCCTGTGGAAGCAAAGCCCTGCCATCTCCTTTGTCACTTTATAGTTAAGGGAAAGATCAACTCCACACCATGAATGCACATTTGGTTCTCAATCTGATGCCAGGAGAAGAGAACATGGTTGGATTATATTTTTGGAAGCTGGGGAAGAAGGGGTGACATTGTGATTTGGTGGGGTGGGATTGGAATGGGGGGGGGGGCAAGTACCACTATTTAACTACCGTGTACTAATGCAGTATAGAATAAACAAACATGACATGCAATCCCACTGCACACCCAGCACGCACCAGGATAGTCCAAGAATCCTCTTCTTTGAGCAGAAACCTAAGCAGATCCCCTGCACCAGCAGCCACAACTCAAGCAGGCAACACCTTCCAGATTGCCACAACCCAGGCCACATCACCTTCTCACAGTTACTTAGGGCAGGATGTACAGAAGCATGAAGTCTCACACCATCCGGTTCAGGAACAGCTACAACCCTTTTTTCAACCATACAGTTCTTGAACCAACACTAATCACAATGTTGTATAACAATATGGGCACTTTGCACTACAATGGACAATTAATATTTTAATTGCATGTGAGAAGTATCCAAAAATGCTTTACGTGTAACACATGTTAGAATTGTGCATGAACTCCTGCCATTGCGCTTAGCCAGGAGCTCTTAAAGTGATAGTTTCTGACCGCTAGGTTCAAGAAACTAGGTACTGATAGAGTTCTAGAAAATTTACAAGGTTGCCAGGAAGGAGCTTAAGAATTAAATTAGGAGAGCTAGGAAAAGGCCTTGGCAAGCAGGATTAAGGAAAACCCCAAGGCATTCTACAAACATGTGAAGTGCAAGAGGATAAGCTGTGTGAGAAAAGGACCGATCAGGTGAGATAGTGGAAACATGGAGTCCGAGGAGGTAGCGGTGGTACCTAATGAATACTTTGCTTCAGTATTCACCAGGGAAAACAACCTTGGCATTTGTAGGGATGACTTGCAGCGGACTGAAATGCTCGAGCATATAAACATTAGGGAAGAGGGTGTGCTGGAGCTTTTAAAAATCATCTATCTAGATAAGTCACCGTGACCAGATGAGATATACCCCAGGCTATGTGGGAAGTGAGGGAAAAGATTGCTGAGCCTCTGGTGATGATCTTTGTATCGTTAGTAGGGACAGGAGAAGTACCGGAGGATTGGAGGGTTGCAAATGTTGTTCCCCTGTTCAAGAAAGGGAGTAGAGATAACCCAGAAAATTTTAGACCAGTGAGTCTTAATTCAGTGGTGAGCAAGTTGTTGGAGAAGATCCTGAGAGGCAGGATTTATGAGCATTTGGAGACACAATCTGATTAGGAATAGTCAGCATGGCTTTGTCAAGGGTAGGTTATGCCTTACGAGCCTGATTGAATTCCTCGAGGATGTAACAAAACATATTGATGAAGGTAGAGCAGGGGATGTAGTGTATATGGATTTCAGTAAGGCATTTGATAATGTTCCTCATATGAGGCTCATTCAGAAAGTAAAGCGGCATGGGATCCAATGAGCCTTTGTTTTGGGATCCAAAATTGGCTTGTCCACAGAAGGCAAAAGGTGGTTGTAGATGGTCCATGTTTTGCATGGAAGTTGGTGACCAGTGGTGTTCTGTAGGGATTTGTTCTGGGACCTCTCCGCTTTGTGGTTTTTATAAATGAGCTGGATGAGGAAGTAGATGGGTGGGTTAGTAAGTTTGCTGACAACACAAAGGTTGGGGGTGCTGTGGATAGTCTGGAGGGTTGTCAGAGGTTACAGCATGACATCGATAGGATGCAGACTGGGCTGAGAAGTGGCAGATTGAGTTCAACCTAGGTAAGTGTGAAGTGGTTCATCTTGTTAGGTCAAATTTCAAGACAGAATATTGTATTAAAGGTAAGACTCTTGGCAGTGTGGAGGGTCAGAGAGATCTTGGTGGCTGTGTCCATAGGACGCAGGTTGACAATGTTGTTAATAAGGCTATGGTGTGTTGGTGTTCATCAACTGTGGGATTGAGTTCCAGAGCCTTAAGGTAATGTTACGGCTATACAAGACCTTGGTCAGACCCCACTTGGAGTTCTGTGTTCAGTTCTGGTCACCTCATGACAGGAAGGATGTGGATGCTATAGAGGGAGTGCAGAGGAGATTTACAAGGGTGTTGCCTGGATTGGGGCACACGTCTTATGAGAATAGATTGAGTGAACTTGGCCTTTTATCCTTGGAGTGATAGAGGATGAGAGGTGACCTAATAGAGGTATACCACATGATGAGAGGCATTGATTATGTTGAAAACTAGAGGCTTTTTCCCAGGGCTAAAATGGCTAACACAAGGGGGCATAATTTTAAGGTGTTTGGAAGTAGGTACAGAGGAGGTATCAGGGATAAGTTTTTCCACACAGAGAGTGGTGGGTGCATGGAATGCACTGCCAGTAAAGGTGGTGGAATACAATAGGGTCTTTTAAAAGACTCTCATGGAGCTTAGGAAAATAGAGGGCTATGCGGTAGGGTAATTCAAGGCAGTTTCTGGAGTAGGTTACACAGTCGGCACAGCATTGTGGGCCAAAGGACCTGTAATGTGCTGTAGATTTCTATGTTCTGTGATCTGAAGGTACTGTGAATAGGTCAATGGTAAATATGACTGGTAACACCAAGGAGCTAAGAAAATAACTCATAATGAAGAATGATTATCTTGATTAGATACCTACATCAGGCTGCTAGTTATTAATTACATATCAGTGTTCAACACAATCATATCTTTAGTTCTAATCAACAAGTTCCAAAACCTGGGCCTCTGGACTTTCCTAAGCAACTGGATGATCGACTTCCTCACAGGGTGACCACAGACAATGTGACATTTTCAAGTTCCTCAGTGTCAACATCTCTAAAGATCTAGCCTAGGCCCAATATTTTGATGCAAATACTAAGAAAGCATGACAGTGGCTATATTTCATCAGGAGTTGAGGAGGCTTGGCATGACACTAAAAAGTCTCACAAATTTCTACAGCTGTACCATAGAGAGCATTCTAAATAGTTGCACTATGGTCTGGTATGGAGGGGCCACTGCACAGGATTGGGAAAAGCTGCAGAAAGTCATTATCTCGGCCAGTTCCGTCGTAGGCACTCGCCTCCCAAGCATCGAAGACACCTTCAAAAGGCCATGTCTCAAAAAGGCAGCATCCCTTATTAAAGGATTCAATTGCCCAGGACATGCCCTCTTCTCATTGCTACCATCAAGGAGGATGTCTAGGAGCCTGAAGATACACACTCAATGTTTCAAGAACAGTTTCTTCTTCTCCACCATCAGATTTCTGAATGGACAATGAACCATGTACACTACCTATTTTTTCCTCTTTTTTTGGCACTGCTTATTTATTTAAAATAAATTTATTATTGTAATTTATAGCTTTATTGTTTTGTATTGCAATGTGCTGTTACTATAAAACAACAAATTTCAGGAGATATGCCAGTGATGGCAAATCTGATTCTGATTCTTCTATCATGCTCCCAGTAATGATCCTGGTACATTGAGTAAAATGGAAACAGGCATCAGCAAAGGGCATCATCCTCTGCAATTCTGTCATCTCCAAAGGAATCCTACCATTAAACATCTTTATCATCCCACCCCCTCTGCTTTCCACAGGGATCACTCCCTCCACAATTCCCTTGTCCATTCCTCTCTCCCAATTAATCTCCTTCCTGGAATTTATCCCTGCAAGTGGCCCAAGTACCTCCTTCCTCACCATTCCGGACACCAAACAGCCCTTCCAGGTGAGGCAACACTTCACCTACGATCTGCTGGGGTCATCTATTGTCTCTGGTGCTCCTGATACCACTGCCTAGACATTGTTGAGACCAGTCATAAATTGGGGGTCTGCTTCATCGAGCACCTCTGCTCCATCTGCCAAAAGCAGAACTTCCTAGTGGCCAAACATTTTAATTCCCATTCCTGTTTTGACATGCTAGTCCATGGCCTCCCCTTGTGCCAAGATGAGGCCACCCTCAGGGTGGAGGAGCAACACCTCATATTTCATTTGGGTAGCCTCCAACCTGATGTCATGAATATCGATTTCTCCTTCTGGTAAAAAAAAAACCCTCCTCTCCCCTTCTTCTATTCTCAACTCTGGCCTTTTAGCTCTTCTCACCTGCTTTACCCATCACTTTCCAGTTAGCCTCCTTCTCCCCTCCCCCCCCCCCCCACCCCACCTTCAGTCCTGAAGAAGGATCTCAGCCCGAAATGTCAACTGTTTATTGATTTCCATAGATACTGTTTGACCTGCTTAGATCCTCCAGCATTTTGGTGCATTGCTTTGGATTTCCAGCATCTGCAGACTTTCTCATGTTTATAATAGGCTTTATACTTTCGATAATTGTCTAGTCCTTTCCACAAAATTGACTTTGTGAAAGGAATCAGAAGGTGGTAACTGTTTTTCTAGATGGGAAGCTAGTGACCAAAGCCAAGCTTATGGTCCAAATTTCAGATGATACCAACATTGCTTGGATTGAGAAGGAAGTTATTTAAGAATATAATAGGAATCAGATTAACAGGGGAGAGGGCCAAAGAATGGCAGATGGAATTGAACTCTGACAAGTTAAAGATATTGCATTTCAGTAAGTTAAGCCAGTGCAGGATTTATATAGTAAATGACAGGGCCTTGAAGAATGTTGTCAAACCTAGACATACAGGTACATAGTTCCCCAAAAGTGGAGGCACAGATGGATAGGGTGATGAAGGTGGCAGCAAAATAGTCCCAATATGCCAACTGTCCATTTCCCTGCACAGATGCTGCTCGACCCACTCAATTACACCAACATTTTGTTTTTCACTCAAAACTCCAGCACCTGCAATCGTGTGTCTCTGGTGAAGGCGGCATTTGACATGTTTGTCTTCATCAATCAGAATATTGAGTGCAGCAGTTCAGATGTCATCTTACATGATATTGGTGAATCCACATTTGGAGTATTGTGCACAATTCTAGTCAACTTAAGGCAGCAAAATTAAGCTGGAAAAAAATGCACAAGACATTCATGAGAATGCTACCTGTACTGGTAGTCTTGAGTTAGAAGTAGAGACTGAAATATTTCTTATTTCTTAGAATGTAGGATGCTGAGGGACATGGTTATATAAAAACATAAGGAACATAAATAAGGTGAAAGGCCACAGTCCTTTTCCTCATTGTAGGGAAAACTAAAAATAAAGGGCATAGGTTTATGATGAGAGGGGAAAGATTAGGGGGGGGGGGGGAAAGGGACCCAGCAACTTCTCCCCTCATGTAGAGGGCAGTGGGCATATGGAACAGATGCCAAGAAGAAGCTGCAGAGGGGAGTACAATTACAATTAAGAAATTTAGCTGTGTACAAGGATAGCAAAGATTCAGAGGGGTATGGCTAAACAGTGGCAAATGGGACTGACATAAATAAACATCTTGGTTAGCATTGACAAGTCAAACAGAAAGACTTGTTTCAATGCGGCATAACTCCATAACTCTACATTCCAGTCATGGTCAAGAAATAGTGAATCAACACCAATTCACATGTTGAATCAGACTTGGACTGCAGTCATTTAAGGACAGATGGGGGTAGTGAATAACAGTAATGCCCTGGTCCTGAAAATTAACATAACAGAAATTGAATTTTAACTAATAACTCAAATAATTTTGTGCATTAAAACATACTAGCTGTCTAATCCACCATGTTTTTGGAAGGTAGCCAGAGAGTAGGATACTCCAGCCACATTATTTGCCAGGGACTTTTGGTGTTCTGCAGGGGTTGGCGTTGGAGCCACTTCTGTTTCAATTGCATGCCGATGATTTGGATGACAGAATTGATAGATTTGTGGCCAAGTTCATGGATGATACAAAGATAGGTGGAGGACCAGGTTAGATTGAGGAAACAGGGAGGCTACGGAACGACTTAGACAGATTAGGAGAATGGGCAAAGAATTGGCAGATGGAATACAGAGTCAGGAAGTGTATGGTCATGCACTTTGGCAGAAGGAATAAAAGCATAGATTATTTTCTAAACAGGAAGAAAATTCAAAAATCCAAGATGCAAAGGAACTTGGGAGTTCTCATGTAGGATTCCCTAAAGGTCGACTTACAGTTTAAATCAGTGATGAGGAAGGCAAATGTAAGGTTAGCATTCATTTTGAGGACTAGAATATAAAAACAAGGGTGCAATGTTAAGGCTTTAAAAGGCATGGGTGAGGGCTCAGTTAGAGTAATGAGCAGTTTTTGGCCCCTTATCTAAGAAAGGATATGCTGACATTGGAGAGGACTCAAGAGGTTTGCGAAAATTGTTTTGGGAATGAAAGGGTTATCACATGAGGAGCGTTTGATGGCTCTGGGCCTGTACTTGCTGGAATTTAGAAGAATGAGAGGGGGATCTCATAGAAACCCATCAAATGTTCACAGGCCTTGACAGAATTGGTGTGGAGAGGATGTTTTCTATAGGGGGGAGTTTAGGACCAGAGAGCACAGACTTAGAATAGAGGGATGTCTGCTTAGAATAGAGATGAGGAGGAATTTCTTTGGTCAGAGAGTGGTGAGTCTGTGGAATTCATTGCCACAGGTGGCTGTGGAGGTCTGGTCATTGTGTGTATTTAAGGCAAAGGTTGATAGGTTCCTGATTAGCCAGGGCATGAAAGGTTATGAGGAGAAGACAGATAATGGGGTTGGGATGGAAATGGATCAGCCATGACGATGACTGATGGCGGGGCAGACTCGATGGAGCAGAATTAGGCTATTTAGCCCAACATCTTATGGCTGCACTTTCCTTTTCGTTGTGAGAAAACAAAGTTATATCCATAAGCTCAGAAATATAATTAAGCCTACAATAAGGATGACATTTTGTCATAAACTTCATATTCATTTGCAGAATGCATTGTTTATAAAGAGAAGTGGATTGCCTTATATAAACTAATAAAAAGGGCAGACTGAGTTCCAAATTTATTAATAACTCAATGGCTCCAGTTTAGGCTTCTGGGCTGATCATATTAATAAAAGATTCATAAAGCCAGAGAAAATACAGCTATAAACTGATGAGAAACTTCTAAATGCAAGAGAGCAGTAGAACTAGAAGCCAAGGCAGTAAAATACAGAAATGTTGAACAGATATTATTGAGCAAACCAAATGGAACTGAGGAATGATAAATCCCTGATCTGATGGCTCCCATTGTGCAATACTGCAAGAAATGTGAATAGACATGGTAGATGTAACATTACACATTAAAAAGAGGGCAGTAGAGAAAAAAATAACTAAAAAGCTAGTCTGCTTACCATTACTCATCAAGAAAAATTCAGGGATCTTCAAATATGAAGGAAATGGAAACAGAACAAAACATTACATCAGGTAAAGTTAGTATGGTTATACAAAAGTGTACAGATTTTCTGGAGGATGAAATTAGCAAGGTTGAAAGGAGAACTGAATGGATACAATGCATTCCCAAAAGAATTCACAAAGCTCACGGTATTGAGGACAACATATTAAAATGTTCAGCAACTGGTTGTCAACAAAAGACAGTGATAATGAGAATTTACAATGTGGCAAGTTATTATCGGTAGGGCGTCACAGGAATCAGTGCTGGGGCTTCCACTCCATACAATCTGTATTTATGACTAACAGGAAGGGGTCATAAACAACAAATCTAAAAGATATTTGGAAAAGCAAGTCACAAGCATGAACTGGCTGCAGAGAAATATACAATTGTGAAAGTAAAATGCATCAGATATGGAGAAATGCACAGCTATCAATTTGGTAGAAAGACAAATACAGTTTAATCACACACACATACAAACATGAGAAGGAATCAGATACCGGGTCCCTCAAGCCTCTCAATATCACCACTGATCAATGCTGGTATCAACTCATCTTGTGTGCCAGTTCACCATAATCCTCAGTTCTTTGATCTTTTAAATAGTTACTCATCTCCATCATAAGTATCTAAAGATCTGCCCTCCACTGCCCCAGGAGCAAAAAACTCCAGAGATTTACTATCCTCTAAGAAATGGCTACTTATTTTTAAATGATTGGCCCCTTATTTTGTAATTATGTACCCTTTAAGGTTCCTTAAGGTTGTTATAACCGGAGGTGGTAATGGGACAAGCTCCCACTACCTATTAAATGCTCCCAGTGGTGTGTGCCTCAAATAGCCTCTGACAACCAAATCCAGCTTCTGGCCTTCACTTAGCTGATAGCAGGACAGTTTCTACTATCGGGAGAAGTGACAAAGGCAGGTTACTGGCACCTTAAAACCAGTTACTTCGGGCCGATAGGGCTTATCAGCCACGTTTGGCAGCTCATCCAGGAGAAGGAAAACTCTGATTTCAAACCCCCTCTGCCTTGCGGCTATACCCACTCATGAGGAAGTCTTCAGGAATAAACCCTGCCCCCCCCCCCCCAGGGAAAAGTATGGAGCTGGAGTCCCTAAGGCAATCGTACGTTGAGTTCAACGCTGACTGGCAACTCCTGCGCCACTGCCAGTACCAAACCACATCAGTCTCTGCCATTCCTTTGGGCATCAGATGTGTGGGGAGGGGGACCTTGCTACACAGGCAACAGCTTGCACTCCATATTATATTGCCTAGGCTTGCACATCTAGACAGCTAGGGTGGTCAACTCTGATTGATGGAGGCCTCACTCTCACTCATTCACCCTTCATGACTCTCACCGGAAAAAAAAATTCCCAAATTGTACCCCGTCAAGCTTCACCAGGATGTTGCAAGTTTGAATAAGGTCAGCCCTCATTCATTTAAACTCCAAGGAACTTCAAACTATTTAATCTCTCTTGGTAGGACAACATTCATTCCATTAACTAGTCTGGTAAATTGCCCTTAGATTGCCTTCATGCTACTAAATCATATTCAGCAAATGAGAGTAAAACTGTGTTCAGTATTTCAGGTGTGACCTCACACTGTATAACAGTGACAAAGCCCTTCTATTGTTAAACTCCAACCTCTTGCAAGAAAGACCAATATGTCATGTGACGTCATTTGCCCACTTAACTACTTGTTTAGATCTGATAGCCAACATTTTATGAATCATGTACATTAGGTTCTGTATGGTTTTCACTTATTTGCAGCCGCTCTCCATTAAGATAACAATCTACTTGTTGATCCCTCTTACTGAAAGGGCATTACCTCTCACTTCCGCACATAAAACTATTTGCCAGGCTTTCACCTGATTGCACTATCTGTATCTTGTCACAAAACCACAATGCCCTCAGATTCAGAACTATTTATCACATTGAAATATACCGTGAAATGTGTCATTTATGTTAACAACCATCATCCTCTCCATAACATGCCCTTCCACCCATTTTCATATCATTGGCAAACGTGGAAACCTTGCATTTCATTCTCTCCTCCAGATCATTAATGTAATTAGTTAACAATTGAGTGTGACAAACCAACCCCTCATATACTTCATTAGTTACTTACCTCTAGCTCAAAAAAGGGCACGTTTATTCCAATTATTTGTCTTCTTCGTTGGGCTTGTAATTCATTCACCAGCCTTTTACATGGTACTTGGAGGTTTTAGAAAAGATAGAGAAGGAGATAAGGGTGGGGGGGGGGGGGTGGTTGTTGAAGTTGCAGAACTGATCAGTGACAATTCCACAGTTGATTGGTAAAGGGGTTAAAAGATTACATTACAGGCTTAGGGAGAATGGAGTTGAAAAACAAATCAACCACAATTGGATGGCAGAGCAGATTTCATGATCTGAATGGGAGCTAACTCTGCTCCCATATCTTATGGTTTTATATCATTGACACAGTTACAAAATCTAAAATAGAACTCCATCCAAAAAGGATAGTGGTGAACATATCATTGCTGCTGAAGGATTTTAAAACAGCAATTTCAGACAGTTACAGGCTGGTAGGCCATTGCAAACATATCTGATAAGCATCTTATTCTGAAGGAAGTAAATTAAGAAATGCACAACACACGGTAGAATTTTAGCCGGCTAATTGTAGCTCGGCAGCAGAACTCAGCTTAACTTGAGGGAAACAAACAGTACTCCTGCTTGAGTACTGTTGGTGGGGGGTGGGGGAGGGGAAGCTTACCTGATGGAATCAACAGTGGCCGGGCCTCTGGCACAGAGTCTGGCCCTGTGGCTCAGAAGGGTAGGGAAAGGAAGAGTGATAGGGGACTCTATAGCTAGGGGATCAGACAGGCAATACTGCAGGCGCAGGAAAGAAATGCGGATGGTAGTTTGCCTCCCAGGTGCCAGGGTCCAGGATGTTTCTGATCGCGTCCACGATATCCTGAAGTGGGAGGGAGAACAACCAGAGGTCGTGGTACATATTGGTACCAATGACATAGATAGGAAAGGGAGAAGGTCCTGAAAAATAGACTACAGGGAGTTAGGAATGAAGTTGAGAAGCAGGACCTCCAAGATAGTCATTTGGGGATTACTCCCTGTGCCACATGACAGTGAGTATAGCAATAGAATGTGGAGAATAAATGCACGGCTGAGGGATTGAAGCAGGGGGCAGGGATTCAGATTTCTGGATCATTGGGACCTCTTTTGGGGCAGGCGTGACCTGTACAAAAAGGACGGGTTGCACTTGAATCCCAGGGGGACCAATATCCTGGCAGGGAGGTTTGCTAAGGGTACTGGGGAGAATTTAAACTAGAATTGCTGGGGGGTGGGAACTGAACTGAAGTGGTGAAGGAAGAGTCGGTTGGCTCACAAATAGAGAAAGCTTGTAGATAGTGTGAGAGGGAGGATAGGCAGGTGATAGAGAAGGGACATGCTCAGACCGATTGTTTGAGATTTGTCTATTTTAATGTGAGTATTATGAACAAAGCTGATGAGCTTAAAGGGTGGATCAATACTTGGAGCTGTGGTGTTGTGGCCATTACAGATATTTGGATGGTACAGGGGTAGGAATGGCTAATTCAAGGGCCAGGCTTTACATGTTTCAGAAAGGACAGGGAGGGAGACAAAAGAGGTGGGAGCATGGCACAGCTGATCAGAGATAGTGTCACGGCTGCAGAAAAGGAGGAAGTCATGGAGGGGTTGTCTATGGAGTCTTTGTGGGTGTTAGGAATAAAGAGGGGTCAATAACTCTTTTTTTTATAGACCACCCAATAGTAACAGGGACATCAAGGAGCAGATAGGGAGACAGATTCTGGAAAGGAGTTATAATAACAGGGTTGTTGTGGTTGGAGATTTTAACTTCCCAAATATTGACTGGCATTTCCCTAGAGTGAGGGGTTTAAGAAGGGGTGGAGTTTGTTAGGTGTGTTCAGTAAGGTTTCTTGACACAATATATAGACAAGCCTACAAGAGGAGAGTCTGTATTGGGAAATGAACCTGGTCAGGTGTCAGGTCTCTCAGTGGAAGTTTTTTGGAGATAGTCATCACAATTCTATCTCCTTTAGCAAAGTATTGGAGAGGGATAGGAACAGACAAGTTAGGGAAACGTTTAATTGGAGTAATGGGAAATATGAGGCTGCTATCAGGCAGGAACTTGGAAGTATAAATTGGAAACCCATATTCTCAGGGAAAGGTACGGAAGAAATGTGGCAAATGTTCAGGGGATATTTGCATGTGCTTCTGCATAGATATGTTCCAATGAGAGGGAGAGGATGGTAGGTTACAGGAACTGTGGTGTACAAAGGCTGCTGTAAATCTAGTCAAGAAGAAGAGGTTACAAAAGGTTAAAAAAAAATTTAATGATGATAGGTAATGATAGAGATCCAGAAGGTTATAAGGCTAGTAGGAAAGAGTTTAGGAAATAAATTAGGAGAGCCAGAAGGGGCCATGAGAAGGCCTTGGCAGACAGGATTAGGGAAAACCCCAAGGCATTCTACAAGTATGTGAAGAGCAAGAGGATAAGATATGACAGAATAGGACCAATCAAGTGTGACAGTGGGAAAGTGTGTATGGAACCAGATGAGTTAGCAGAGATACTTAATGAATACTTTGCTTTAGTGTTCACAATGGAAAAGGATCTTGCCGACTGTAGGGATGACTTGCAGCAGACTGAAAAGATTGAGCATGTAGATATTAAGGAAGAGGATGTGCTGGAGCTTTTGGAAAGCATCAAGTTGGCTAAGTCACCAGGACTGGATGACATATACCCTAGGCTACTGTGGGAAGCGAGGGAGGAGATTGCTGAGCCTCTGGTGATGATCTTTGCATCATCAATGAGGACAGCAGAGGCTCCAGAGAAATGGAGGATGTTGTTCCCTTATTCAAGAAAATTTGTAGGGATAGCCCAAGAAATCATAGGCCAGGATGTCTTATTTCAGTGCTTGGTAAGATGATGAAGAAGATCCTGAGAGGCAGGATTTATGAACATTTGGAGAGGCATAACATGAGAAGGAATAGTTAGCATGGCTTTGTCAAGGGCAGGTCGTGCCTTACAAGCCTGATTGAATTTTTTGAGGATGTGACTAAACACATTGATGAAGGTAGAGCTGTACATGTAATGTGTATGGATTTTAGCTAGGCATTTGACAAGGTACCTCATACAAGGCATTGAGAAAATAAGGAGGCATGGGATCCAAGGGGACATTGCTTTGTGGATCCAGAACTGTCTTGTCCACTGAAGGCAAAGAGTGGTTGTAGACGGGTCATATTCTGCATGGAGATCAGTGACCAGTGGTGTGCCTCAGGGATCTGTTCTGGGACCCCTACTCTTTGTCCTTTTTACAAATGACCTGGATGAGGAAGTGGAGGGATGGGTTAGTAAAAATTGCTGATGATACAAAGGTTGAGAGTGTTGTGGATAGTGTGGAGGGCTGTCAGAGGTTACAGTGGGACATTGATAGGATGCAAAACTGGGCTGAGAAGCAGCAGATGGAGTTCAACCCAGATAAGTGTGAAGTGGTTCATTTTGGTAGGTCAAATATTATTGCAGAATATAGCATTAATGGCAAGACTCTTGGTAAGGTGAAGGATCAGAGGGATCTTGTGGTCCGAGTCCATAGGACACTCAAAGCTACTACGCAGGTCGACTCTGTGGTTAAGAAGGCATATGGTGCATTAGTCTTCATCAATCGTGGAATTCAGTCTAAGAGCGAGAGGTAATGTTGCAGCTATATAGGACCCTGGTCAGACTCCACTTGGAATAGTGTGCTCAATTCTGATCACCTCACTACAAGAAAGACGAGGAAATCATAGAAAGGGTGCAGAGGATATTTACAAGGATGTTGCCTGGATTGGGGAGCATGCCTTATGAGAATAGGTTGAGTGAACCCTGCCTTTTCTCCTGGGAGTGACTAAGGATGAGAGGTGACCTGATAGAGGTGTACAAGATAATGAGAGGCATTGATCGTGTGGATAGTCAGAGGCTTTTTCCCCACCAAGGGCTGAAATGGCTGGCTCAAGAGGGCATAGTTTTAAGGTGCTTGGAAGTAGGTACAAAGGAGATGTCAGGGGTACGTTCTTTACACAGAGAGTGGTGAGTGCATGGAATGGGCTGCCTGCCACGGTGGCAGAAATGATAGGGTCTTGTAAGAGTTTCCTGGATGGATATATGCAGCTTAGAAAAATAGAGGGCCACAGGTAAGCCGAGGCATTTCTAAGGTAAGGACATGTTTGGCATAGCTTTGTGGGCCCTTAAAGCGCCTGTATTGTTCTCTAGTTTTTCTATATTTCTAAATTCCACTCCATGATTCAGTGCAAAACTCAGCACAGTACCAAGGGTTGAGGTGATAAAGCAAGATCCCAAAAATCTTCTTTATGTGGACACAGAGGCTCTGTTATCTGTATTTGTGTGGACAGAGGCTCTGTTATCTGTATTCATAATCAGAATGTTGTGCGCCTTTGCTTATGCAAATTGTCTGCATATTTTCAAGATTACAGAAATGACCATACTTCAGAAACAAACTTCATTATTTGTGTGAAAAGCATGAAAAGGAGGGCCAGTTGCTAAAATTACCCTGTGAAATAATAATCCTTTACAATTCAACATGTAGGTGGGGGTGAATTTCAGTTATATTCAAAGGGACTTACTGAAATTAAGTAACTCAGAGAAGTTAGTTTATTTTTAAAAATCTCAATAAGCAGTAAGAATTGAAACTGGTTTTCATTTTTATAAAAAATGAAACTGCTTGAATGCAGCTGATATTCACAACAGGTACTAAATCTCATGACATTCATATTGTACATTCCTCTCTCCAATATTAGGCAACAAACAAAAAAAAAAGGTGGGAAGACTTTCAGACCAGCACTTGCAGATACTCAAAAATTGGCTTGACCAATTTTGGTAATTTCTTCAGCAGTTTGAACAGGGCATGGAGGTCGGCCAGTGAGATCAGTGGGAAGAGTTTAAGAGGAAGACAGATTTACAGAGCGGGTGTCAGAAGTGGGAGACAGAGTAGGAAGGCTTTGGCTCAATGGAGCTTCAGTGATAAGGGGTCAAGGCCAAGTAGGTTATCTGTTTAAAATAAAGACAGAGTATGTGTGTGAGGCCAGTTTTCTGTGCTCAGTGTCAGATGTGGGAAGTCCTAGAGACTCCCGGCCTCTCGGATGACCATATCTGCACCAGGTGCGTCGAGTTGCAGCTTAGATAGATAGATAGATAGATAGATAGATACTTTATTCATCCCCATGGGGAAATTCAACATTTTTTCCAATGTCCCATACACTTGTTGTAGCAAAAACTCATTACATACAATACTTAACTCAGTAATAATATGATATGCATCTAAATCACTAATTCAAAAGCATTAATAATAGCTTTAAAAAGAAAAAAAAAAGTTCTTAAGTCCTGGCAGTTGAATTGTAAAGCCTAATGGCATTGGGGAGTATTGACCTCTTCATCCTGTCTGAGGAGCATTGCATCGACAGTAACCTGTCGCTGAAACTGCTTCTCTGTCTCTGGATGGTGCTATGTAGAGGATGTTCAGGGTTTTCCATAATTGACCGTAGCCTACTCAGCGCCCTTCGCTCAGCTACCGATGTTAAACTCTCCAGTACTTTGCCCACTACAGAGCCCGCCTTCCTTATCAGCTTATTAAGACGTGAGGCGTCCTTCTTCTTAATGCTTCCTCCCCAACACGCCACCACAAAGAAGAGGGCGCTCTCAACAACTGACCTATAGAACATCATCAGCATCTCACTGCAGACATTGAATGACGCCAACCTTCTAAGGAAGTACAGTCGACTCTGTGCCTTCCTGCACAAGGCATCTGTGTTGGCAGTCCAGTCTAGCTTCTCGTCCAACTGTACTCCCAGATACTTGTAGGTCTTAACCTGCTCCACACATTCTCCATTAATGATCACTGGCTCCATATGAGGCCTAGATCTCCTAAAGTCCACCACCATCTCCTTGGTCTTGGTGACATTGAGACGCAGGTAGTTTGAGTTGCACCATATCACAAAGTCCTGTATCAGTTTCCTATACTCCTCCTCCTGTCCATTCCTGACACACCCCACTATGGCCGTGTCATCAGCGAACTTCTGCACATGGCAGTACTCTGAGTTATATTGGAAGTCTGATGTGTACAGGGTGAACAGGACCGGAGAGAGTACGGTTCCCTGTGGCGCTCCTGTGCTGCTGACCACTGTGTCAGACCTACAGTCTCCCAACCGCACATACTGAGGTCTATCTGTCAAGTAGTCCACTATCCAATCCACCATGTGAGAGTCTACTCCCATCTCCGTTAGTTTGTGCTTTAAGATCTTGGGCTGGATGGTGTTAAAGGCACTAGAGAAGTCAAGGAATGTAATCCTCACAGCACAACTGACCCCATCTAGGTGAGAGAGTGATTTGTGCAGCAAATACGTGATAGCATCCTCCACTCCCACCTTCTCCTTATACGCAAACTGAAGCGGATCCCGGGCGTGCCTGGCTTGATGACCTTCATCTGGTCACGGAGAGTGAGGAGCTGATGGAGAGGAGCTATAGGCAGGTAGTAACCCTGGGACCACAGGAGATAGAGAAGTGGGTAACAGTCAGGAGAGGGAAGGGCAAGAAGCAGGTACTAGAGAGTACCCCTGTGTCTGTCCCCCTTAACAATAAGTACTCCTGCTTGAGTACTGTTGGGGTGGTGTGTGGAGAAATGGCCTACCTGGGGAAAGCAACAGTGCCTTTGGCACAGAGTCAGGCCCTGTGGCTCAGAAGGGTAGGGAAAGAAAGAGGATGGCAGCAGTGGTAGGGGACTCTATAGTTAGGGGACCAGACAGGCAATTCTGTGGACACAGGAAAGAAATGTGATGGTAGTTTGCCTCCCAGGTGCCAGAGACCGGGATGTTTCTGATCGCATCCACGATATCTTGAAGTGGGAAGGAGAACAGCCAGAGGTTGTGGTACATATTTGTACCAATGACATAGATAGGAAAGGGAAGAGGTCCTGAAAAATAGACTACAGGGAGTTAGAAATGAAGTTGAGAAGCAGAACCTCCAAAATAGTCATCTGGGGATTACTCCCTGTGCCACGTGACAGTGAGTGTAGCACTAGAATGAGGTGGAGAATAAATGCAAGGGATTGAAACAGAGGGCAGGGATTCAGATTTCTGGATCATTGGGATCTCTTCTGGGGCAGGTGCAACCTGTACAAAAAGGACGGGCTGCACTTGAATCTGAGGGGGACCGATATCCTGGCAGGGAGGTTTGCTAAGGCTATTGGGGAGAGTTTAAACTGGAATTGCTGGGGAGGTCGGAACCAAACTGAAGTGGCGGAGGAAAGGGAGGTTGGCTCACAAATAGAGAAAGTTTGGAGACAGTGTGAAAGGGAGGATAGGCAGGTGATAGGAAAGGGATGCACTCAGACCAATGGTTTGAGCCAAGTCCATTTTACAGTATTATGAGTAAAGCGGATGAGCTTAGAGTGTGGATCAGTACTTGGAGCTATGGTGTTGTGGCCCTTACAGAGACTTGTATGGTGGAAGGGCAGGAATGGCTACTTCAAGTGCCAGGCTTTAGATGTTTCAGAAAGGATAGGGAGGGAGGCAAAAGAGGTGGGGTGTGGCACTGTTGATCAGAGATAGTGTCACAGCTGCAGTAAAAGGAAAAAGTCATGGAGGGGTTGTCTACGGAGTCTCTGTGGGTCGGTTAGGAATAGGAAGGGGTCAATGGGTGTTGTTTTTAAATACAGACCACCCAATAGTAACAGACAACGAGGAGCAGTGGGGAGACAGATTCTTGCTAGGAGTAATAATAACAGGGTTGTTGTGGTGGGAGAATTTAATTTCCCAAATATTGATCGACATCTCCTTAGAGTGAGGGCTTAGATGGGGTAGAGTTAGTTAGGTGTAGGTAAAGTCTACAAGAGGAGAGGCTGTACTTGATCTGGTATTGGGAAATGAACCTAGTCAGGTGTCAGGTCTCAGTGGGAGAGCATTTTGGAGATAGTGATCACAATTCTATTTCCTTTACCATAGCATTAGAGTGGGATAGGATCAGACAAGTTAGGCAAATATTTAAAAGGACTAAGGGGAACTAGGAGGCTATCAGGCAGGAACTTGGAAGCATAAATTGGAAACATGTTCTCAGGGAAACATACCGAAGAATGTTCAGGGGATATTTGCGTCGGGTTCCGAGTAGGTAAGTTCCATTGAGACATGGAAAGGATGGTAGGGTACAAGATCCGTGATGTACAAAGGCTGTTGTAAATCTAGTCAAAAAGAGCTTACCAAAAGGTTCAAAAAACTAGGTAATATGAATCGAGATTATAAGGCTAGCAGGAAAGAGCTTAAGAATGAAATTAAGAGAGCCAGAAGGGGCCATAAGAAGGGCTTGGTGGGCAGGATTAAGGAAAACCCCAAGGCATTCTACAAGTATGTGAAGAACAAGAGGATAAGAAGCAAGAAAATAGGACCAATCAAGTGTGACAGTGGAAAAGTGTATATGGAATCAGAGGAAATAGTGGAGGTACTTAATGAATACTTTGCTTCAGTACTCACTATGGAGAAGGATGTTGGCGATTGTAGTGATGACTTGCAGTGGACTGAAAATTGAGAATGTAAGATATTTTAAAAAAAGGATGTGCTGAGCTTTTAGAAAGTATCAAATTGGTAAGTCATTTGGACCAGACGGGATGTTCCCCAGACTACTGTGGGAAGCGAGGGAGGAGATTGCTGATCCCCTGGCAATGATCTTTGCATCATCAATGGGGACGGGAGAGGTTCCAGAGGATTGGAGGTTTGCTGATGTTGCTCCTTTATTCAAGAAAGGGAGTAGGGATAGCCCAGGAAATTATAGGCCAGTAAGTCTTATTTCAGTGTTGGAGAAGGTCCTGAGGGGCAAAATTTATGAACATTTAGAGAGGCATAATATAATTGGGAATAGTCAGCATGGCTTTGTCAAAGGCAGGTCAAATATGATGGCAGAATATAATATTAATGGTAAGACTCTTGGCAGTGTGGAGGATCAGAGGGAACTTGGGGTCCAGGTCCATAGGACACTCAAAGCTACTACGCAGGTTGACTCTGTGGTTAAGAAGGCGTATGGTGTATTAGTCTTTTGTCAATTGTGGGACTGAGTTTAACAGCCAAGAAGTAATGTTGCAACTATATAGGACCCTGGTCAGACCCCACTTGGAGTGATGTGCTCAATTCTGGTTGCCTCACTACAGGAAGGATGTGGTAGCCATAGAAAGGGTGCAGAGGAGATTTACAAGGATGTTGCCTGGATTGGGGAGCATGCTTTATGAGAATAGGTTGAGTGAACTCTGCCTTTTCTCCTTGAGACAACAGAGGATGAGAGGTGACTTGATAGAAGTGTACAAGATAATGAGGGGCATTGTGTAGTTAGTCAGAGGCTTCTCCCTCTCATGAAATGGCTAGCACGAGAGGACATAGTTATAAAGTGCTTGGAAGTAGGTACAGAGGAGATATCAGAGTTAAGTTTTTTAAAAATATATAAACTCAAGAGTGGTGAGTGCGTGGAATGGGCTGCCTGCGGCGGTGGTGGAGGTGGAAACGATAGAGACTTTTAAGAAACTCCTGGATGGCTACAAGGAGCTGAGAAATAGAGGGCTATGGGTAAAGCCTAGGTAGTTCTAAGGTAGGGACATGTTCCACACAGCTTTGTGAGCCGAAGGGCCTGTATTGTGCTGTACATTTTTCTATGTTTCTATGTTTCACTCAATGTAGCAACAAATTCTCCCCTCATTCAGTTTCTGCAATTTTAAGACCTCAAATGTAGGCACTTCTACCAATACAGCACATTTGATACTATAGTCAAGGCTACTACCTGTGCAATGAATTAGAAGAGTTCCAGCCTGCTTTGCCATGATATGAGTCACATAATTAATTCTGACCAGACCATTCCTGCCAGCTTCTTCTCATGGCCATTCCTTTAACACCAAAACTTTAATCGACTTAACAATTGTCTACATTAGCTTGGGAAATTCCAGGGTACAAAATTTATATTGTTATAACTACTGATAACCTGTGACCCTAATCCAAAAGATTTGGTTGCTCATGAGGTAAGTATGTCATGGGGAAAACATTCAAAGCTCACAAAAATCAAAAAACAGGAAATAAGGCTCTATTTGGTTTGAAGACCTGAAACATCAACTTTGCTTCTCTCTCCACAGCTGCTGAGTATTTTCTCATTCCTCATTTTAGATTTCTAACATCAAGTACTTTACTTCTGTATTTAGATAGCACTTTTCAACCTCAAGATGTCTTGCATCTCAACACTGAAATGCCCAACCAACTTGTGCACAAAGAAGTCTGTATAAATAAATAAATAAATAAATAAATAAATGGACAAATTTCCATAGCACTGACTTAGGGATAACTTTTGGACAGTACACAAAGAACTCTTTTACTCTTTTTCAAAACAGTGCCATGGAATTTGATGCTCCCTCAACAGTTCAACAGTTTTAAAGTCTAATTCAAAAGCTAGACAAGCAACAAATAAGGTCAAACAAAATATAACTGCCTGAACTTCATTGGCCAGATAGAAAAGCTCACTGGCTGCCTCTCATCTTCAGATTTACTGGGAATCTATTGTAAAAACTAGTCCAATTTTACGCCCAGTTCTTTTACGGCTTTGTTGCCCTGATATTGGATGCATTTTGTAAATTAAGAAAATGAGAGCAGGCTACAACATCAACACTAGTTTGCTTCTAGATTTGGCAAACAACAGAAGTCCTAATGTCACCAGTCAGTTACATGCACTGGCTTTTGATCAGTCCTTGCAGACTTTTCTCTCTGCTGCAATAATGTACTGTCTGAAAGCATTCCACCAGAATCCCTTCAATCAGCCAGTTTTAAGTTCAGACACATAGAAACACACAAGTCAAAGATTCAAAGTAAAGGGGAGTCTGCTTTACTTATATTGAGCCAACATCTGGGTAGCTACATGGATTAAATTCATTTTTCCTCACGTTCTACAAAACTTCATGCAACCCTATGAAATATTGATTACATTGACCTTTGGAGGACAACGATTCATTACGCAATGTACAAACCCATTTTGAATAATTTGAACCATAGCGCCAAGTACCCATTAAATGCTGTTATGTTATTTGTACCTTAATCTGATACATTACTAAATTATTTTTACCATCTTAAAGAGTCCTTGGCTTCCTTTCCTACCTTTTCATGGAACGGAGACCATTAACAATATGACAGAAGATTTGGCCCTACAACAGTTCCTTGGAACTATACTGTTGGTGGTTCACAGCAAGAGGATGGCCTCCGTTGGTTGGAGTCCACCATGGATGTTGATTCCTAGCTATCTTCATTCATTATGCAAGCCAGGCAAGTACGATATGGGAGAAAGCTGTCACCATACAACAGATTCCCTCTCTTCACACAGCTGACAAATCCAAAGGAACCAGTGGACACCAATACCGTTTGGCACCAACAGCATTGCAGGAATTACCAGTCAGTATTGAACTCAACATAGAACTGCCTTATGGATTTAAAATCTGGATTCCACCCCACCACCCCTGGCCTTTCTCCCAAAGCCTTCCACGTGAGTGGTATAGCAGCAAGGCAGTGGAGGCTTGAGATCAGTTTTCCTTCTCCTAGATGAGCTGCTAACCACGGTTGATGATCCCCATCTACCCAGATATCGTCTATTTAGCACAATGCTTGTGGCCCATAATACAACAACATACTCTGCAAAATGCAGGTCTTTGCCTCCTCATGAACTGTACTGTGATTACAAGCAGTAAGACAAGCAAAATTGTTGAGGAACAGAAATGTCAATTTATTCCTCACCCTGATTTTTCCACCACCTGCTGCAAATCCTTGCTGGAAATTAAATCCTTCCAGACTCAATGTGCAGATGCTATCATGTCAGTCCAATGCCATCCCATATTATTTCATCCAAAATGTTATTAAGCATGTAATAACACCAATTCAAAGACTGAGGAATTTAGAGTCAAGCTTAAGAGTACATGCAACAGAATTAAAACATTGAAGGGCAAGAATTTTGGCTCCTCTCTTACTCCCTTCTCTGTTTCACCTGTCAATCACCAGCGTCTGGTGCCCCTACCTCTTCCCTTTCTCCCATGGTTCACCATCCTCTCCTGTCAAATTCCTCCTTCAGTCCATTATCTCTTCCACCTCCCAGCATTCTAGTTCATCCATTCTGCTTCTTAGTCCCCTCTGTCACCTGGTCCACCTATCTTCTACAAGCTAGTTCTCCTTCCCTTCCCCCCACCCCCAGCTTCTTATTCTGGCTTCCTCCCCCTTCCTTCCTAATCCTGATGAAGGATCTCAGCGCAAAATGTTGCCTATTTATTCCTCTCCATATATGCTCTCTGATCTGCTGAGTTCCCCCAGCACTTCGTGTTGCAACAGATTTGTATTTCAGTTATAACAATTCAAGTATTTATGGCTGTGAATAACCAGTTCTTTTTTTGGGGTAAAAAAAATTCAATTGGAAACAATATTGCATCCAAAGATCTGAAAAATCAGATAAAAGCAAATGTCATGTCAATGCCGTGGTAACATCTGTCCAATGTCCTGCATTGCATCCCTGCATTAAACATCAGTTAGCCATAGTTTTATTGGTATTGCTGATCCATTGGTGTGAACACTAAGTAATTATTTTATAACATTAGTTCACTTTGAATCAATTCACTAAACCAAGCACTTGGAATGTTTTAGAAGTGAAGTTCCATCTCAAAACATGGGTTTTATTTTCACCTAGACCCAATGCAATAGCACTTAATTTGTTGCAATTCATACTTTGCATTCCAAACTTCATATTCTTCTGTCATGTACAGCAAAATTCACTGGAAAAACTTGGAAGCAGGCAAATTCAATAAAGAACATTTCAGGAATCACCTACCGCTTTCCACAAATCAGCAGCAAATAAAAATCTTTGGCATGCCATACCTACATCTCCATCTGGTTCAGTGCAATAAAACGCCATTATGACAAGGCTGCAGTTTTAAACCACATTACCCAACTGGTAACTTGATTTCATGAGTAGATCATCAACCATCATTAATAGACAGGCTGTATCCTGGTGAAAGTCTTTTATTTAACTCCAGTACAATACAGTGAGTTGCTGCACAAAGTTGATGTAGTTTCAAGACAGATCAGCAAAGCAATGTATAGTCCCAATAGCTATGGAGGGTTGGGGGTGAAGAGAGGTAGTAAAGCATTCAAAAGGTTTATTAAAAAAATACAAAAGAATTCAGGCAGAAAAAAAGACATTTACTTTACCAATATTTAACATGCTTTAGAACTTGTAATATTATCAGTCACCCTTGTAGAAAAGAATGCTCCAGACTTAACACTTGCCCTAACACCAAATGGCCAATGCCCTTAAGCTCACTTACTACTGGATGGATATTAACAACTCTAAAGCTCCAATAAAACCGAAAAAAAATCTCAAAGAAAAAAAAACAACTTTTTTAATTATAGGGAAAGGGGAAAATAAATTAATCATGTTACCAGCTTCCAGAGTTTAAACCAATAGACAAGCATCCTGGGATAAGCCAGCTCAAGAGTCTGCTCCATTGGTCCAAGAAGAGATGCCCTTCCTTATCCCCAACCCTCTCATCTTTTATTTTTTTTAAAATTCTAAAAATGAAAGGCAAATCACAATATCTGAAAAAAAAACAACAACACACTAAATCAGATTGCAAAGTTAAATGTTATTATAACAAAACAAGAATTACAGAGAACAAAAGTGCTCAGGTAGGGGAAGCAAATCAACTTACCCAGTAAAAATATGTATAAAACCTTAAATATGTTTCTTCTTTTTCTAAATGTACAAAAATGTTTTTTTTTAATATATAGGGAAACTGGTTCAACAAGATTCTCGATCTGTAATCTGCTTCAAGTATTTAATTTCTGTAGTGCGACCCTCTTGAAAATTCGGCTCAGTAACCAGACTGGCCCCTTACTTTTTTCCCCCAAAATGTTCCTTCTTCAGTGGTACTGATCTGATCAGGACCCATCCCCAAAAATTTCAACTCAATGCACGGCACCAGGGAATGAGAATTCTGACAGCAAGAGAGCAGGCAAAAAAGTGTTGGCTATAAGTGGCGAGTGGAATACAATATTAAAAAAAAGAATATCTGCTGGACCTTCCTGATAACACTGCATATGAAACTTCTAGCAGCAGAGTGCACCATTATATGTCACAGGTGCACCCATATGACAAAACAAATGATTTAACCAGCAAACCATTGCACCCAGAAACGGTCCATACTCCAAGAACTGGGAATGACCATTTGTAAAAAGAACTTAGGAAGCAGAGATCAGAACAGGAGAATGAGGAAAAGAATTTTTTTTTAAATAAAAGGAAAACCAAAGTTCTGGAGTGTGTGCATATTCCAGGCAAAGGAATTTCATGCGTCTGTTAAATTTTAACAGTCCGCAGACCAGGAGTCCAGCTCTATGTTTAAAAGGATGTTATGCCCAAAAACCTATTTTTGCGCCCAATTTTGTCCAGTGCATTAGTATACTGCAACATGGAACCAGCCATATGCTTCCTTTATCTCATTTTGTACAATTTTAGTGGGCCCTCTGTATCCCCTTATCACCCACCCCAAACCACAGCTCCCATTAATATTACAGCTGCTAGATTTATGCCCACTGGCCATCTAGAAACAGCCTGGGAGAAATAGAAGAACCAATTGCAGCCTATGGGATTCAACTGTACCTCAATGTCACAATACTGTGACCATTACTTCCCGGTCCCAAAACAACTCATTGAAAAATAAAAATGCTACATTTAGATGTACATATATAAACTCCCTTTACATTAATCTCCATGCTGGTCATCTAACCCAGTTTTGTACCAGAGCATGAGCAGCAATAGAAGAGACACACACAGTGGGGAGTTTAAAGGAGGGGAAGTGAGAACAGCCTAGTTCAAAACAGTCATTTGTAAAGCTAAACTCTCCAAAAAATAAAAGTGTCATTTTTTTTCTTCTCACTCAAACTTTAAAGAGCTTTGAAAAAAAGATTCTCATTTATAGTTGTTTTACAGTGTTTCACACAAGAGAACACCAAACCTAGACAAAGATTTTTAAAAAGCAAAGGGCCAACAAGAAGGCAACATCAATGGTTCAGCTGTAAGGTTTTTAAAAATAAAGTCAGCAAATGTTCTTGGAGCTGTCTTATAGCAGAGCATTTTCTGTCCATTAGATCAGCCTCATACAGTCTTAACACAGAGCAGCAGGGGTCTGTAGCTCACTGGTCACTCCCATCCATTGTCTTTAATCATGTGGGCCAGTTCAATAATAAACTTTCCTTCTTTGTACTTCTGACTGCTCTCAAAGGCATGCTCCTGCAAAGAAAAACAGGAAGAGGGAAATTAGCATCAGTAGGGAAGAGGCCAAATTATATATTGAACCACAAAAATGAAAAGCAAATGCATTATTAACCAAGATAGCTATTTAATGGAATGCCAATCATTTTAGTAAATTAGAAACAATCCACTTAAGTTGCTGACAGTGTTATGTTTGAAAGAAATTTTCTACAAAGGAACCTGTGTATGTTGCAGTTGTTACAGACTTCATTAAAAACCTGTGTGGATGAGTGCGTGCCCACAAAGACTTACTGTATGATCCCAAACCAAAAGCCGTAGATGAACCAGGAGGTACTTTATCTGCTGAAGGCTAGATATGTGGCATTCAAGTCTGGCAACCCAGGCCTGTACCAGAAAATGAGGTATGATTTGCAGAGGGCTATTTCAAGGGCAAAGAGACAATTTCAAATGAGGTTGGAGGTGACATCGGATGCACGACAACTCTGGCAGGATCTGCAAGATATTACTTCCTACAAAGCGAAACCCAATATAGCATGAATGGCAGCGACGCTTAACCAGATGAACTCAAACACCTCTGCACGCTTTGAAAGGGAGAACACAACTACAGCTGTGAAGATCCTTGCTGCACCTAATGACCCTGTGATCTCTGTCTCACAGGGCCGATGTTAGACTGTCTTTAAAGAGAGTGAACCCTTGCAAGGCGAAGGTCCCAATGGAGTACCTGGTAAGGTTCTGAAAACCTGTGCCAACCAACTAGCAGGAGTATTCAAGGACATTGTTAACTTCTCACTGCTACAGGCGGAAGTTCTCACTTGCTTCAAAAAGGCAACAATTGTACCAATACCCAAGAAAAATAATGTGGGCTGCCTTACTATCACCCAGTAGTACTCACATCGACAGTGATAAAATGCTTTGAGAGGTTGGTCATAACTAGACCGAATTCCTGCCTCAGCAAGGACCTGAACCCATTGCAATTTGCCTATCGCCACAATACATCAACGGCAGACACAATCTCAATGGCTCTCCACACGGCTTTAGACCACCTGGACAACACAAGCACCTATTTCAGGATGCTGTTAATTGACTTTAGCTCAGCATTTAACACCATCACTCCCACTATCCTGATTGAGAAGTTGCAGAACCTAGGCCTCTGTACCTCCCTCTGCAGTTGGATCCTTGATTTCCTAACCGGAAGACCACAACCTGTGTGGATTGGTGATAACATATCCTCCTCACTGAATATCAACACTGGTGCACCTCAGGAGTGTGTGCTTAGCCCACTGCTCTACTCTCTATATACACATGACTGTGTGGCTAGGCATAACTCAAATACCATCTATAAATTTGCTGATGATACAACCATTGTTGGTAGAATCTTAGGTGGTGACGAGAGGGTGTACAGGAGTGAAATATGCCAACTAGTGGAGTGGTGCCGCAGCAACAACCTGGCACTCATCATCAGTAAGACGGAAGAGCTGATCGTGGACTTCAGGAAGGGTAAGACTTAAGGAACACAAACCAATCCTCATAGAGGGATCAGAAGTGGAGAGAGTGAGGAGTTTCAAGTTCCTGGGTGTCAAGATCTCTGAGGATCTAACCTGGTCCTAACATATCGATGCAGTTATAAAGAAGGCAAGACAGCAGCTATACTTCATTAGGAGTATGAAGAGATTTGAGTGTATTTCAACAAATACACTCAAAAACTTTATAGCTGTAGTGTGGAGAGCATTCTGTCAGGCTGCATCACTGTCCGGTATGGAGGGGGCTACTGCACAGGATCAAAAGAAGCTGCAGGAAGTTGTAAATCTAGTCAACTCCATTTTGGGTACTAGCCTACAAAGTATGCAGGACATCTTTAGGGAGCAGTGTCTCAGAAAAGCAGTGTTCATTATTAAGGACCTCCAGCACCCTCACTGTCAACATCAGGTAGGAGGTACAGAAGCCTGAAGGCAAAAACTTAGCAATTCAGGAATAGCTTCTTCCCCTCTGCCATCAGATTCCTAAAAACACTAAACTTTCTTTTTTTAATATATACAGTATTTGTTTTGCACTTTTTTTAAAAACATAATTAATTTACTTGCTTATTTAATATTTTTTATTTTATTTATTCATTTTTTCTCTCTGCTAGATTATGTATTGCATTAAATTGCTGCTGCTAAGTTAACAAATTTCACATCACATGCCGGTGATAATAAACCTGATTCTGTGTGCTGTTGCAGGTTGCATTGCTCAATGAAGAGCCCTTCTCATTTCACTCTCTGCAATTGAGCAGTACATGAGAAACCTCTCATCTAGATGTATTAGTTTTATTCTGAAATCATAATGTCATGGGACCTTCATCTACCTCCACGAAACAAGTTTGTGCTTCTCATGTGAAGTATCTGCATTTACTCCCTCCTAAGAGGTCGTGGCACATATTGGTACCAATGACATAGACAGAAAAAGTGGGGTGGTCCTGAAAACAGACTACAGGGAGTTAGGAAGGAAATTGAGAAGCAGGACCGCAAAGGTAGTCATCTCGGGATTACTGCCTGTTTCACGTGACAGTGAGTACAGGAATAGAGTGAGGTAGAGGATAAATGCGTGGCTAAGGGATTGGAGCAGGGGGTAGGGATTCAGATTTCTGCATCATTGGGACCTCTTCTGGGGCAGGAACGACATGTACAAAAAGGACGAGTTGCACTTGAATCTGCAGGGGACCAATATCCTGGCGGGGAGGTTTGCTAAGGCTATTAGGGAGAGTTTAAACTAGAATTGCTGGGGGATGTGAACCAAACTGAAGTGACGGAGGAAAGGGAGGTTGGCCCACAAATATATACAAAAATATACAGTATTTGTTTTGCACTTTTTTTACATAATTAATTTACTTGCTTATTTATTATTTTATTTATTCATTTTTTTCTCTCTGCTAGATTATGTATTGCATTGAACTGCTGCTGCTAAGTTAACAAATTTCACATCACATGCCAGTGATAATAAATAAAGGGAGCATAGGCAGGTGATAGAGAAGGGACGCACTCAGTCCGATGGTTTGAGATGTGTCTACTTTTAATGCGAGGAGTATTATGAGTAAAGCGGATGAGCATAGAGGGTGGATCAGCACTTGAAGCTATGATGTTGTGGCTATTACAGAGACTTGGATGGTGCAGGGACAGGAATGGTTACTTCAAGCGCCAGGCTTTAGATGTTTCAGAAATGACAGGGAGGGAGGGAGGCAAAAGAGGTGGGGGGAGTGGCACTGTTGATCAGAGATATTGTCATTGTTGCAGAAAAGGAGGAAGATATGGAGGGATTGACTATGGAGCCTCTGTGGGTGTAAGTTAGGAATAGGAAGGGGTCAATACCTCTACAGCGTGTTTTTTTTATATAGACAACCCAACTATAACAGTATTTATAGGGAGAGCAGATAGGGAGACAGATTTTGGAAAGGTGTAATAATAACAGGATTGTTGTGATGGGAGATTTTAATTTCCCAAATATCGATTGGCATGTCCCTAGACTGAGGGGTTTAGATGGGGCGGAGTTCGTTAGGTGTGTTCTAGAAGGTTCCTTGACACAATATGTAGATAAGCCTATAAGAGGAGAGGCTGTACTTGATCTGGTATTAGGAAATGAACCTGGTCAGGTGTCAGATCTCTCAGTGGGAGAGCATTTTGGAGATAGTGATCACAATTCTATTTCCTTTACCATAGCATTGTAGAGGGATAGGAACAGACAAATTAGGAAAGCGTTTAAATGGAGTAAGGGGAAATATGAGGCCATCAGGCAGGAACTTGGAAGCATAAATTGGGAACAAATGTTCTCAGGGAAATGTATGAAAGAAATGTGGCAAATGTTCAGGGGATATTTGCGTGGAGTTCTGCATAGGTACGTTCCAATGAGACAAGTAAAGGATGGTATGGTACAGGAACAGTGACGTACAAAGGCTGTTGTAAATCTAGTCAAGAAGAAGAACTTACGAAAGGTTAAAAAAAAACTAGGTGGTGATGGAGATCTAAGAGATTATAAGGCTAGCAGGAAGGAGCTTAAGAAAGAAATTAGGAGAACCAGCAGGGGCCAAGAGAAGGCCTTGGCAGTCAGGATTAAGGAAAACCCCCAAGCATTCTACAAGTATGTGAAGAACAAGAGGATAAAATGAAAGAGAATAGGACCAATCAAGTGTGACAGTGGAAAAGTGTGCATGGAACTGGAGGAGATAGCAGAGGTAATTAATGAATACTTTGCTTCAGTATTTACTACAGAAAAGGATCTTGGTGATTGTAGGGAGGACTTACAGTGGACTGTAAAGATTGAACATGTAAATATTAAGAAAGAGGACATGCTGGAGCTTTTGGAAAGCATCAAGTTCAATAAGTCACTGGGACCAGACGAGATGTACCCCAGGTTACTGTGGGAGGTGAGGGAGATTGCTGAGCCTCTGGCGATGAGCTTTGCATCATCAATCGGGACAGGAGAGGTTCCGGAGGATTGAAGGGCTGCGGATGTTGTTCCCATATTCAGGAAAGGGAGTAGAGATAGCCCAGGAAATTATAGACCAATGAGTCTTACTTCAGTGGTTCATAAGTTGATGGAGAAGATCCTAAGAGGCAGGATTTATGAACATTTGGAGAGGCATAATATGATTATGAATAGTCAGCATGGCTTTGTCAAAGGCAACCCGTGACTGACGAGCCTAATTGAAATTTTTAAGAATGTGACTAAACACACTGATGGAAGGTGGAGCAGTAGATGTAGTGTATATGGATTTCATGAAGTTATTTGACAAGGTACCCCATGCAAGGCTTATTGAATAGTTAAGGAGGCATGGGATCCAAGGGGACATTGCTTTGTGGATCCAGAACTGGCTTGCCCACAGAAGGTAAAGAGTGGTTGTATAAGTGTCATATTTTGCATGGAGGTCAGTGAGTCAGCCTTAGGAATCTTGTTTTAGGAGCACTGCTCTTCGTGATTTTTATAAATGACCTGGATGAGCAAGCGGAGGGATGGGTTAGTAAATTTGCCGATGACACAAAGGTTGGGGGTGTTATGGATAGTGTGGAGGGCTGTCAGAGGTTACAGTGGGACATTGACAGGATGCAAAACGAGGCAGAGAAGTGGCAGATGGAGTTCAACCCAGGTAAGTGTGAGGTGGTTCATTTTGGTAGGTCATTTATGATGGCAGAATATAGTATTAATGGTAAGACTCTTGGTAGTGTGGAGGATCAGAGGGATCTTGGGGTCTGAGTCCAAAGGACACTCAAAGCTGCTGCACAGTTTGACTTTACAGTTAAGAAAGCATACGGTGCATTGGCCTCCATCAATCGTGGGACTGAGTTTAGGATCTGAGAGGTAATGCTGCAGCTAAATAGTACCCTGGTCAAACCCCACTTGGGAGAACTGTGCTCAGTTCTGGTCGCCTCACTATAGAAAGGATGTAGAAACCATAGAAAGGGTGCAGAGGAGATTTACAAGGATGTTGCCTGGATTGGGGAACATGCCTTATGAGAATAGGTTGAGTGAACTCGGCCTTTTTTCCTTGGAGCGACAGAAGATGAGAGGTGACCTGATAGAGGTGAATAAGATTTTGAAAGGCATTGATCATGTGGATAGCCAGAGGCTTTTTCCCGGGACTGGAATGGCTAGCACAAGAGGGCACAGTTTTAAGGTGCTTGGAAATAGGTACAGAGAGGATGTCAGGGCTAAGGTTTTTTCTAAAACAAATATGCAGAGAGTGGCGAGTGAATGGAATGGGATGCTGACGACAGTGAAAGTTGATATGATAGGGTCTTTTAAGAGACAGGTACATGGAGCTCAGAAAAATAGAGGGCTATGGGTAACCCTAGGTAATTTCTAAGGTAAAGACATCTTCGGCACAGCTTTGTGGGCTGAAGGGCCCTGTAGGTTTTCTATGTTTCTAATGGAGAAGACCCAATGTTTATTTGCAAAAGGGCAAAGATAGAAAATTCAGTAAGAGGCCTAAAGAGTTTCAGGAAAGAAAGGGGTAGACCCATTTGACTTCTCATCTCTATCATGCCATTCAATCCCCTGTCGATTGCTTACATCAGCACTAACTCCACATTCACCACACCAGGCAAATCCATTCAAATGATGGATTGATAATTTCCCCTCTCACGTATTCACTTCAGCTTCAGAATAAGCAAGGCTATATAACGTAATAGAATCAATATAGAGACGCACATATTTCCATCCCAGAGTAGTTTTGCAGTTCTCACAGTAGATGTCTGCCACAGCGTGCAATCCAGTCAGCAGCACTCTCTCTTCAGCAGGGCCACAGCCTACATTCACCCTGCAGAGGAAAAGAGAATAGCTTTCAGTTTGTTACTAACCTGTAACTAGTACTTGAGGTCAGACCACTCACACTAGAGACATCACATCTTGCTAAGCCCACTACACTTAACACCACATGCCTTTGCCATGGCTGCCAAGGTAGAATTTGAATTCAGCATAGACCACCAGAAAACAAGTGCATTACACTAACACTATACTTCACCAAACATGTTCACAGGCTGATACCGTCTATAGATGGACTACACATTATGGATGCCCACAGCAGTATTCTTCCCAACTGCTGCAGGTGATGACTGTGGAAACTTATGGCCATCCACAAATGAGATTTTGATTCATACCAACTGATATGGAAGGAAACTTCATTGTACAAGTGGAAAACAGGAAAACCAAAAGGCAACAACCATTATCAGTGGAATAGTAACAAGGAGACCTAGAGGGAAGCATAAAAAGGCAGTGTCTTAAGCAACAGGAGGATAGAGGAGGCCAGGAGAAAAAGCAGAGCTGCTTCTGTTCAGCATCTGTAACTAAACCATCTAGGTATAAAAGAGATGCCAGAGTGTTCTACAGACACCTGTTGAAGACATGCAAGTTTCCCCCCGCCTCCCCCACCTTGCAAGGAAAATTTCACTCCTGAATGAGACCAAGTGGCCTTCTCTTGCTGACTCTTTCCTACGCCTGGCAGGTGTACACACCAGCATTACATAGAAACACCTGCTGGCATGGATTTTATTGAACAGGATCTTTATATCCTTTAAGAAAATGTAGGAGCTTTCTTTCTCCACTGTAGTCCATCTCTATGACAAACATAATGATGGTTACTCTAGAATATGCCTTTAAAGGCCCATGCCCATTTGATTACTGTGCTGCAAAGTCTTGGGTTTGAGTCAATTCAGCAAAACTCCCATCAGGAATTGTCCAAGTGCTGTTTCAGTGTTCAGTTCCACACGTTAACCACCTTTAATGCCTTGTTACATTGAATTTTATCTGCAGGGGAACTAATTTGACATGAACACCCAAGAACAATTTATGCATGCAAAAAAACGGTACAATTCAATTTCTAAGCAAAAGTCAAGTGAAAATACAAAAAAATGCAGACAATGCAATAAATCAGATGAGGTCAGGCACAAAAGAGAAATATTGGGGCATATGATCATTGAAAACTTGATTGTGAATTAAATACACACAGGTCAAAAAGGCCATCAAACCAAAACCCGCATTCACTATTCACATCTCTGCAATTACACATTCCAAAACTGATTAAATATGACAGTTTCTGTCCCCTTCATCTTTTCTGATATCTAGTTCCAGGCACCATTCTAGATTGAAAATTTCTTTATCTCCCTCTAATCTTCTCACCAATTACATTAAATCCATGTCAACTGACTTTTGACCCATCTGTTAGCAAAACAAACTCCATTTTAACTATCCTCGCCATACTTAAGCTTCCCTCAGCATCTTCTTTTTCCAAACAATCCAAGCTTGCGCAATATTGCCTCAGAACCACTATTTTACAGCTCTAGTAAAATGCTTAATCTCTTAATGCTCTTCAATGCAATTCCACCGTTCCTATAGAAGTGATGACCCAAAAGTACTACTCACACCTGTTAATGTTTTGTACAGTTATAGCATAACCAGCCCCCCCCCCCCTATATTCCATGCACTCGTGAATAAATGAAAGGTTTCCAAATGGTCTTTCAACCGCCTTATTAAACACTTCTGGTTCATTTATGGATTCATTCCTCTGTATCTATATCTCTAGCAGATTAAGGTTTGGATCCAATCTATCGAAAGTCCTTAGATTTCATGGGCTTTTTATTGACCAGCCTACCATGTGGAACCTTATCAAAAATCTTACTGATATCCCCACAGACTACACCCTCTGTTCCTTTTGAAATAATTATTAGACACGACTTTCCCTTAAATCCATACTGAGTACTCCTGATTGTGAGGGGATTAAAAAAAAGATGGATGACAAAATTGGTTAAAGAAATTACATCCTTGAAAAGGATTATCAAAAAAAAAGCTGAGAGGCAACTATACTCTATGAGTACTTTAGGCTTCCAAACAACTTGCAGGAGATAGAAAAGAAAATTTGTAAGCAAATTTCTTATGAATAGAAGTACACTGGGACAGCAATAGTAGGGGAATTTTGTTACCCTCGGATCAACTGGAATGCCTAAATTGCACTCAAGACTTCTTTTCCCCTCATTGCATCATGTAGCAAGCAGGATTAGAGTTTGACTGGTGGCAGCAGTAGCAGGACTATTACAATCCTGAATTGTTTGGGGAAATGAAATTGTGCAAGTAGAGTGATGTCAATAGAAGAAAATCTTTTGTAGTAATCATAATTCAACTGAATTTGAAATAGTTATGGAAAAGATCAAAGTTTACTGAAGGAAAGTTTATACTACCCCTTAAGAATGAATTTAAATAATTTGCCCTTCAACTTATCAGGTCTAAAAATCACATTTTTTGAACTGCAAGCCAACTCCCTCACCGCCATCCATGACAAGAATGACCATTTAAAACCAAGGTAATGCCAAACCAGTTTCCAAATGTATAAAATCAGAGGGGAAATAAAAGGGCAAATTTTAAAAGTAAAATTGGCATCCAAGTCCAGAATAAGCAACGAAATGTGACTAAGAGGAGCTATACCACTGGTAATGTTCTTACCAGTCATGACAGATCCTTCAAAGCAGTCTTGGTTGACAAGTGCTTCCTTTAATTAAAAAGTGAAACAGTAGAAAGCACCAAGTTTATTTCTAACAACTGACACTAAATGGTATCTCAACACATAAATATCTAGTTAAAATGTCCCACAGCAAAGGTTAGCCAATGCATAAATATGCTTCTGAAATTTATAGCTGTTCAAAGCTAGAGCTATTGAATGCAGAATTTTTCCAGTTTCCAAGGTCTTTGCACCTGCCTCTCCTCTAACAGTGAATGGACTCTTGCATTTTCCTCATTTCAGAGGAGAAGAATGCAGTTGGTGAGCTCTGGTAATGGAGCCAGAAGAATCACTCAATTCTGTCCACTACCTTGATCTGGTACTTTTCTAAAGTTTAGCAGCTTTAACTAGACACAATGACTTGAGCAAGTGACACTTGTCATTGACAAGAACATGGTTGCTTGGACAACATGTATGCAACCATGTTCTCTGGAGCACTAACATACAAGATTAAATAGAGATGCATCAATTAAGAGCTAATATGAAACATATAAAAATATTGTTGATTAATATGTTGGGGACTTAGTCAGACTTGTCCAGAAAATAAAACATCATGGAATTCAGTTCCAAATAAACAGCAAGGATCCTAAATACCAACCACCCATTAAGAACAATAATGGCAAAGGTCACAGCTTCCATTGCAGCGAACACAGAATCCATTAGTCATGAGTGAATAATGGAAACTCAGACTACTTACATTATTGCTGGTGCTAGGGATTTTGAGGTGATGAAAACCTTCCAAGCAGCTTGGAAGATCTTTCATCTGATTGCCTGGCCAGCTAACATCCCCATCTCAGGGAGGTGTCAGCAGTGTATGGAATATGTCCCTTGTCCTTTCATAGGAATAAACCATATGTCCACCCATCTGCACCACTTTGTGGGAAACAGGTCTCCAAGAGTTCCCTTGTCCACCTTCTTTCAGGCACCACTGGCAAGTTATCCACATCATTGGACCAACTCCTCAGCAATGGTCAGTTGGACCACTAAATACAATTGCAGAAAAAACATGAACCCTTGGCAATTGCCTGGTTTCCTGTATTAGTCAGTCAAAATGTGGTCCAATCTTCATCCAAATCACAATAATAGACAAACACAATCAGCCAAACTAACAACATATAATTGTACTTTTCAATGTCTTTATTCAACACATTGTTTAATCATTTACAGTCCAGGCTGAAAGATTGTATGAACCCTTGTATTTAATAACTGGTAGAATCTCCATTAGCAGCAATAACCTCCACCAAACATTTCCCGTAGCTGCTGAACAGACTTGCACAGTGGCTAGGAGGAATTTTAGACCATTCCTCCATACAAAACTGTTTCAGTTCATCAGTATTTCTATGACACCTTGCATGAACAGCCCTCTTCAGGTTATGCCACAGCATCTCAATGGGGTTAAGTTCTTGTCTCTGACTTGGCCATTCCAAAATATAAATTTTCTTCTTTTTAAAACATTGTTGTTGATTTACTCTCGACTTTCAGATCATTGTCTTGTTGCATCATCCAACCTCCAGTAAGCTTCAGGTGACCGAACGCTACCCTGACCCATTTTAGTGTCAGTTGTTTTGATGAAGGCATGGTGCACATAAACAGAACTTTCTTGAGAAGTGCAGGTTTTATTAGTAACCTAACTTTGTACGTCTTTATTTTTAAAATAGGGCAGGGCACATCTACAACCCACATCACCAATCTCATCTTATTGATTGAAACACCCAACTCCAAATAGCTTTTGTAGAAGACATTACCCTAGAGGTTCACATACTTTTTTGAACCTAGACTGCGATTATTTAAAAAGTGTACTCTGTATTGACGAGAAGTAGTACAATTGTTTGTGCGCTATTAATTTAGGCAGATTGTGTTTGCCTATTATTTGACTTAGATGAAGATCAGACCACATTTTATGAGCAATTAATGCAGAAGACCAGGTAATTGCAAAGGGTTCACAAACTTTTTCTTACAACTGTAAACATGCACAATACAAGTCTTAGCCTTGACTCACTGTTCACCTAATTCACCATGCAACTTGGAACTGCTATCTTGTCCTTTGCAATGAAACTAACTGCTCCAAATGGCTCTTTAACCAACCTTAAAGTTTTTGATAATCCCCTTAAATTGTAAAAGTACAAGGCATGCTCATACAATTTATGCATTTTCTCTCTCCCATGAATGTTGGGTATTAATTAACATCTGTGATTCAACTTCAAGCAGCCACCAACTGGGCCTTCCACATGAATTAATGTCATTGACACACAGAATACATGTTCCATGCATCACCAGATCATTGGAGTGGCCAAAAATTACATTAAGTACTGTGAAAATCATTTTGAAATAATAAAAAATATTTAAGGGCTCAACAAATATAACACATGGCTGAATATCTGGATTACAACATCTAGTTGCTGAAATAATAGGATAACAAGACAGGCAAAGGCAGCTAAAACTCATGCGTAGTATTAAAATTATGGAATCCAGAATCACTGTCTGACGCATATTTGAATAAATAAAAAGCAGTGTCTGTAGTCGTAGCAAAACTGTTCCTTATGAGGTTAGATTGAGCGAGCTAGGACATTTCTGTTTGGAGCCAAGGAGGATGAGAGGTATGTGGCTGGGTGGGTGGAAGAGAGGGAAATGACTTGCTTTGCTGTGGCTGTTTTGTTATGTTCAGTGTTGTTCTGTTTAAGATGGCTGTACTGAGGACGAGTGACAACTTACTGGTGGTTCCCAAAGCAAAAATACAACTAAATACTTTATTAATACTTTTTCTGTAATTTACAGGCAACTCCATGAGGTTAGAAACACAAGCTAGTGGACCAGAGAGCAAACAGGTGATTGCAGTCTCAAATTCAGAAATAAAAAAAAATAAAAAATCTGGAGTTATATGTGCACAGCTTGTTCAAGTGGCAGGTCAAGTTGAGAAGTGTTTTTTTTTAAAAAAAGGCACATACGACCCTGGGCTTTATAAACAGGCTCCAAGTAGGTTAGCAAAATCACCATCATGACCAGTTCTTGAACCATCCTATACAACCTTAATCACTACCAAAGTAGATCAAAATTATGACCACTTTACACTACAGTGGACTACATTTTGTTCTAATTATGTAATATTGTATTCATGTATATATGTTTTCTTGTGAATGTTGTATCTCTAATGCTATGTACTGTACCTATGATGCTATGCTGCTGCAAGCAAGTTTTTCCATTGAACTTATGCATATGACAATAAACTTGACTTCATAATGGTTCTGTTACAAATGCAACACACAGTTCTGGGCTACTCACCTTAGAAAATATATGAAAGGTGGAGAGACTATTTACCAAAATAATTACAGGGATAAGGTTTAGTAATATGGATAGAACAAAGAGGCTGAATTTGTTCCCTTAGAACAGGAAGGGATTGAAAAGTGGATCTGATATAGTAGTTAAAATTGAGGAGTAAAGAAAATAAACAGTAATTGTTTCTACTGAAATCGACAAACTAGAGGAAGTGTGTCAAAAGAACAATGTAACCTTCAAGTTCACCTACAGTTATGTCACCTAGGCTCATTTGTGCCTGTACCCGATTCTACACTGGGTCATAGACAAACATGGGCACAATTTTAAAACTCAAGTCAGAATCTTTTCATATGCCTTGCAATTACACCTGACCAAATTATTTTCTCAAACATCTACAGTCCTTCAGTTCTAATTATTTGGGTATCTTTAATGGGCATGCCTTTAAGAGGTACAGCTCTAAACTCTAGAATTTCCTCCGAAAACCTCATCTCTTTCCCTCCTTAAGGCACTCATCAATACCTGCATTTTAAATTAAGCTTTAAGTTATCTTCCCCAATTATCTCCTTTATTCTATAAGCAGTTTGGTATTGAATTTTGTTTTATTATGTTCTGTGAAGTGGCATTAAATGTTTACTTTGTTTGAAAATACTACATAAATGTAAGCTGTTGTTTTCATCATGTACAAGAAACATTGTAATAAAAAGGCAGAGGAATAGACAAAACTAATTTTTAAAAATAAATTACCAGCATTTAAATGAATAACACTGGGAGAACAAAAGGTCTCTCAGTGACAATGTAGGAAAGCAGAGAAACAAACTATTCATAACTTGACAAAGTTTGGGTTCGAGAATTTTATTGAACAGTGAACATAGACAAGATCTAGATTAAAATAACTGACAGCATCAATTAAGGGTGGTTAGAATGCACAATAGTACTGTGATTGCTTCAGGTAATTAAATACATTTAAGTGTACTAATAAGAGAAGTGGAATAAATTGACAGTTAAAGATGAAATGGGATGAAAGTAGCTTGTTGTTTTTGTACTGCATATTTTAAACAGCAGTCTTTCAAATTACCCCTTTATTTTACTTCCTTCTGACAAAACTCAGTCTCACAGTGCTTACATTCAGTTAACATAAATATAGCTCTCATTGCCTACACACACAGGTTAAGAACAGTGCATCTACTTGAGGCAATATGACTTTGTAAAAAAAAGTACAAACTGCAGCTCCAAGAAACTGTTGTCTACCTCAGAAATCCTAAGCAACTGGGCTAGTATTGAAAGCTACAACAAGACTTAAGATTGTAGCTTCAAATTGTAGGTTCACACAAACCAAACTTCCATCCTTGGACTCACTTTACACAGCACGCTGTTGCAGCAGTGCTGCCAGGATAATCAAGGCCACGACCCACCCAACACACTTTTTGTCCCTCTTCCCTCCGGGAGAAGGTTCAGAAGCTTGAAGATTCGAATGGCCAGATTTGTTAACAGCTTCTTTCCAACTGTGATAAGACTGCTGAATGGATCCTGATCTGGATCTGAGCTGTACCTTCCAAATATCCAGACCTGACTTGCACTACCTTACTTTCCCTTTTCTATTTTCTAATTATGATTTATAATTTAAATTTATTATATTTACTTTGAGTTGTACTTCAGGGAGTGCGAAGCACAGAATCAAATATCGCTGTGATGATTGTATGCTCTAGTATCAATTGTTTGGTGACAATAAAGTAAATAAATGCAACTCAACCCCTAATACCACACACAAAGTTTTGATCATTGCTTCAATGAAGCAGCAGGGCCCAGGTCTAAGAGCAAGGAATGACCTGAAGTCTGAACGCTTTAAGCACCAGGCCAGATTGAAAAGGTCAGAGCATCAGGCCGGTCCAGCTCGCTGCTCTGCAAGGTTTACTTGTCTCTGCTCTGGACTGAGGCTGTGGCCTGTGGTTCCTGAATTGGCTGCACAGATGATCAGCTTCATGGCTATGGATGCACTTTCGTGAACTTCAATTCTGAATGTTATTTGCTTACTGTTATTGTTTGCACAATTTGTTTTTCTCCCGCCCTTGTAGATTGGTGTTTGTCAGATATGTAATCTGCCAAACACCCAAAACAAAATTGGTAATGGATTCTATTCAGTTTTTGTGGTTGCCTGTAAGGAGACAAATCTGAAGGTTGTATATAGTAAACATACTTCGATGCCTTTAAGTGATCAGGCCACTGGCCCCCATAATACATTAAGAAAGATTGCTTGGAGGAGGAGGCCATGTGCAAGTTATTTGTTGAGGAATACTGGACATTTTCCTAGGACCAGAGCAAATGCCTTACAGCACAAGAACAGCAAATCAGAAGCTTTAAATCTCTAAGCAAATTTCTAGAATGTAGGAAGAAGTACTTTACACTTTACAGTAACACTGAAAAAAGTTTTCACTAATCTCAACATGGCTTCTGGAAAAGAAGATTGTATTTCATCACTGAGGTTTATTTCAATTTGATCAAGATTGATAGTTCAGTCAATACTCCCAAAATCCTTTAAAAAGCTTTGATGTAGAGTTGGCCACCAAGGAAAGCACATTTCTGGTGAATTGACATTCAGATCAAGTTACATTATACACTAAATGCATTTGTGAAATAATATATTTATGTATGATCACAGGCACCAATGGTCCCAAACTGAGACTTACATTACTGATGGATGGGCCATACTTTTTTCTGATGTTATAAACAATCTGTTTGAAAGAGTAAAGCTGGTTGTAAATTCAACAATTACAGAGCAAGAGAACCAATAGACATATACAACTGGATATTAAAAGGAAAAAGGAAATGGAGAGAATATTTCCTATAGCGGAGTCATCTAAGACCACAAGGCACAGCCTGAGAATATAGAAGCACATCCCTTTAGAAGCAATAGGAGCATAATTATTTAACCAGAGGGTAATAAATCTGTGGATTTTATGGCTACAGACATGTAATTAGGCATACCTGAAGCAGAGGTTGATACGTTCTTAATTAGTATACAGAGAAAAGGAATAGAGGGGGAAAATAAATCCTCCATGATCTACTGGCAAAGCAATCCAATTCTACTCCTATATTCTATAGTCTTAGACACAAAAGAAAATGAGAGTATTTCTTTTAGAATCACAGAAACATTTAAAACAGTATTGGTGTGCAGATGCAAAACACCCCAATGAAAATGCAGTTGCAGTAAACAATATTATATCATAATTTCAACATTCCATTGAGTGCCTTAAACCCAGTGCTCATGTTTGTAACAAAAAAAATCAAACATAAATTAAAAACCAAAGGGTTTACAAATTTCTTCAGCCAAGCTGATCCTCTATCCTAAACAATCATACTCTGCAACAGTACTCTCAAACACTGTTCATTTTTATAACTGTAGGAAACAATTTTCACTTTTATACTCAACATTAATATTATCTTATTACATACAACGCAACTTACTGCTGAAAAAAAATTTGATTCCTAGTAAGTCTGTACCTCAGTTGTCAGTCTGCACCTGATATTCAGTATGAAGATTTAAATTTTTTTGATTGTTATCATACAATAAAGATCATCCCAATGAATATCTAAAATAACACACATTTTCAAACTAGTGCACCTTTGACCAAGTAAAGGATAACGCTGGTGTAATTTTATACTTTGTGTTATTGATACCTGTTACTTGCTGATACCCATCTTATAACCACTTTAACAACCTCTTCACAACTACCTTTTTAAAAAAATGGTAGCAGAATCATAAGCACAGATTAAGGATACATCAGTAGTCACAAGGAAACAAGAGCCCCTCAGATTGTAAAGCAGCAAACAGCCATATACTTACACAGAGTTGAACAGGTATGCACGGCCCTGGCTGCCCTGGAATGACTGAGAAAGAAGAAACAAAAGTAACAATTAACATTCTTTGAACAAAATGAATCAGAGACTCCAATCCAAAATTTATCCTGTATAAGATTAAAAGAGCATTATTTTCAGACTCTTAGGCATGCAAGTTTTACACAATACCTTTTTGAGAGCTTATTTGAAAGGGAAGATATTAAGAGCACACAAAAAGATTTGATTGCAAAACCTCCATCAGTTCTATATTGCAAACACTTTCCCTTAGATTTCAAACTTATTGGAGCAGCATTAGAAATGCAAGCCATGTAGCCTCTAGCCTTATGATAAATTCGATACATTTATCATCTAACCTGTTCTTTGAGTCTACATTAAATCTATTTTATTTTTGAAAAACAATCCCAAAATAAATTGTTTGGCTTTAAATATACATCCCAGAGAATTGCACCTGTTCATCTGTCGTACATTTCAAAGGTTTACAACTGTAGGAAGAAAAATCCTTTCTCCCTTGGTCTAAACTTCTGCCAAATTCCAGGCCCTTCAACGCAATTTTATTAACTCCAAAAAATATAATCTAATCTTACCACTCAATTTTTCTTTATAGGACAATACCCTTAACTCATCCTAGAGATCAATCTTCTGAATCTATGCAACACCTCCAAGCTAAATATATCTTTGAATCAAAGACAAAAGGTGAAAATAAGTACTCAGGTGTGGTCTCACAGCAGTGGACAATACACAACCATAGCACAACTTTCTCATTGTTGTATCCCGAATATCTTGCAATAAAGGCCAACAAAAATATCCTTTTTTTCTATGTTTCAAGTACATTATTGGATTTGTTTTCTCTAATATTTACAGATTTCTTACCACTACAGTACAGATGTTCAAATCTTCTCCGGTGAACAGCTTCATTGTCCTGCTGCAACCTTAAATCACTTATCCTGTAAAATTCCCTGCCAACTCTCAGGTTTGCATAGCTTTTATTTTTAAACTTAGCTTTGAAAAACCAGCAAACATGTTATACAACTCTGCATTCAAGTCATTAGTATGGATTGTGTACAACTCAGCTGCCTCCCTAAATCAACTATTCTTCAGTCTTAGCATCTTTGGGATAAATTGACAGTCCTGAAATTAATTATAGTTTTTGGTTATAAACATCAGTCAATATTAGAAATACACAGCAGCTTACAATGACAACAAATTATATCCAAAGGATTAACAGAGATCTTCCTTTCACATGTTAATAACCTAAAACTTTCAAATATTTAATCTGGGCACAATTAGACATAAAGATACCATGCTTCTGAATCTGAAGCCAAGGCCAAGTGAATGCCAAGTAAATGTTTTCCACGATACAATGAGGAGAGTAATTTATTTATTTTTTTAAAAATCAAATCAGACAATCTCAGATTACCAAAAATATCCCATTGACTGCAGGAGAAGTTTTGTATCTGTGTGACCAACCATCCAAATCCATGAGAAGCAGTTAACTTAAAAATACAGCACAATTTGAATTGACCTGCTAGCTTCCAAGCAGATAAACCTGCTGCGATGCAGGTTCCAGGATCAAATGTTAGATGACTAATGATACACTGAAATCCACAGACATGGTGTAGGATTACTGACCATACTAATGCAGGACAATTGCAGGCGAGAGATGGGATGGGAGATGTAGAGTTAATTTTAAAAACAGTCACATACTGGAAAATAGTTCAAATACTGGATAAAGACATGAATTTGTGCAGCTCCTCCAATACGAGGGGCAAGGCCAGCTAGACATTGACACCTTAAATAATTCTAATAAACACTGGACAAATCACAAGCTTTTGCAACTGGACATACATCTTCTACATTATTCTGATTGTTAATGTGCTTAATGGACAGCAAGGTTCATTATGCACATTAACAATCAGAATAATGTAGAAGATATATTTGGAAGTTTGTAGAAAACACAAAAGTAGGTGTTTCATTGGTAATGAGAGCAGTCTTTGGCAACAGAACTACATCAAAGAGTTGGTTTGACAGGCAGCAAAATGGTAGAAGGAAGTTAATCATGAAATTGTAGCGATGTGCTACACACAGCGCTGAAATAACGACATGCAGTCGGTAAGCCGTTTCGAGACTAGTTTATTCAAACTTCGCGGCGCTGGCATTTAATCCCTAGCGCCCGCCCTCTCCAGGCAGAAATGACGTCAGAGGTGCATTACCAAAGTCTCTCCCCGCGCGCTGGCTATTTGTGAGCCGGTTCGCCTGCGCAGAAAGTGGGTCGCCACATAACCCCCCCCAGAACCGGCGATACATCCCCCAATGCCCACAGTCTGGATCAGCCTCTGTTTGGAAAGTCTGCCTCTGCGCCGCAGTGCCTGAACCTCGACCGGCTGCACCGTCCAGATGGGCTGGTTTGAGTCGGTCCACCGTGAAAACCTCCTCTTTCCCCCCAATGCCCAGAATGTACGTGGACCCGTTGTTGTTGATCACCTTGAACGGCCCCTCGTACGGCCACTGTAGCAGTGCCTGGTGTCCGCCCTTCGTACAAACACAAACTTACAGTTCTGCAGGTCTTTGGGTACATGGGTCGGGGTCCGTCCGTGCTGTGAAGTTGGTACGGGGGCCAGGTTGCCGAGCCTTTCGCGTAGCCTGTCCAGGACTGCTGTGGGTTCTTCCTCTTGCCCCCTTGGGGCTGGTATGAACTCTCCTGGGACGGCCAGGGGCACGCCGCACACCAACTCGGCCGACGAGGCGTGCAGATCCTCTTTGGGTGCTGTGCGAATTCCAAGCTGGACCCACGGAAGCTCGTCCATCCAGTTAGGTCCTTTCAGGCGAGCCATGAGAGCAGACTTCAAGTGACGGTGGAAGCGTTCTACCAGTCCGTTCGACTGTGGGTGGTAGGCAGTTGTGTGGTGTAGCTACGTTCCCAACAGGCTGGCCACAGCCGACCACAGGCTGGAGGTGAACTGGGCGCCTCTGTCGGAGGTAATGTGGGCCGGTACCCCGAAGCGTGCTACCCAGGTTGCGATCAGTGCTCGGGCGCAGGAATCAGCAGATATGTTGGTGAGCGGGACCGCCTCTGGCCACCTCATGAACCGGTCTACCATAGTTAGGAGGTACCACGCTCCTCGGGACACTGGTAGGGGGCCCACGATATCCACATGAATGTGGTCGAACCTCCGGTGGGTGGGTTCGAACTGCTGCAACGGGGCTTTAGTGTGCCGCCGCACCTTGGCTGTTTGGCACTGCGCACATGTTCTGGCCCATTCACTGACCTACTTGTGAAGTCCGTGCCATGCGAACTTGCTGGAGTCCAGCCGGACGGTTGTCCTGATAGATGGGTCAGCGAAACCGTGTATGGAGTCAAAAACTCGCCGCCTCCAGGCTGCCAGGATGATGGGGCAAGGTTGGCCGGTAGCCACGTCGCACAGGAGGGTCCTATCACCTGGGCCTACAAGAAAGTCTTGCAGCTGCAAACCCAAGACTGCGGTCCTGTAGCTGGGCATCTCGTTGTCTGCCTGCTGCGCCTCCGCCAGTGCTGCATAGTCCACCCCCAGGGACAGGGCTTGGACAGCTGGTCTGGAGAGTGCGTCCGCCACGACGTTGTCCTTTCCCGAGACACGCTGGATGTCCGTCGTGTACTCGGATATGTAGGACAGATGTTGCTGCTGGCGAGCCGACCAGGGATCGGACACCTTCATGAATGTGAAGATCAACGGTTTGGGGTCGGTGAACTCGGTGAAGTACCCGAAATGCCGGATTGCTAGATACAGTGCCAACAGCTCCCGGTCGAAAGCACTGTACTTGAGTTCGGGTGGTCGTAGGTGCTTGCTGAAGAACGCCAGGGGTTGCCAGCGCCCTTCGATGAGCTGTTCCAGCACCCCACCGACTGCTGTGTCAGATGCGTCCACCGTGAGGGCGGTCGGAACGTCCGTTCTGGGGTGCACCAGCATCGCGGCATCTGCCAAGGCTTCCTTGGCTTTAACGAAAGCGGCCGCAGCCTCCTCGTCCCAAGTAATGTCCTTGCCTTTACCCGACATCAGGGTGTACAAAGGGCGCATGATACGGGCTGCTGAGGAGAGGAAACGGTGGTAGAAGTTCACCATACCAACGAACTCCTGCAGGCCTTTGACCGTGTTGGGCCGGGCAAAGTGGCGGATCGCGTCTACCTTGGCGGGCAGAGGTGTTGCCCCATCTTTAGTAATCCTGTGGCCCAGGAAGTCGATGGTATTGAGACCGAACTGGCATTTGGCCGGGTTGATCGTGAGGCCGAAATCACTCAGGCGGGAGTAGAGCTGGTGGAGGTGCTACAGATACTCCTGACGACAACTGCTGGCTATAAGGATGTCGTCCAAATAGATGAACGCAAAGTCCAGGTCGCGTCCCACCGCATCCATTAGCCGCTGGAACCATGCGCAGGGGGGAGGCCCATGGGCTGTCGGACCTCCGTACGATCCCCAATTCCTCCATCCTCTTGAACTCCTCCTTCGCCAGGCGGAGTTTTTCCGGGGGGAGCCTTCGTGCACGGGCGTGGAGGGGTGGTCCCTGGATTGGGATGTGGTGCTGTACCCCATGTCTGGGCATGGCTGCCGTGAACTGCGGTGCCAGAATCGATGGAAAGTTGGCCAGGATTCTGGTGAATTCGTTGCCTAACAGCGTGATGGAGTCCAGGTGTGGGGCCGGCAACTTGACTTCACCCAGGGAGAACGTCTGGAAAGTCTCGGCATGTACCAGTCTTTTCCCTTGCAAGTCGACCAGCAGGCTGTGAGCTCGCAAGAAGTCCGCCCCCAGGTGTGGTTGGGCCACCACGGCCAGTGTGAAGTCCCATGTGAACCGGCTGGCACTGAACTGCAGCTGCACTGGGCGGGTGCTGTAGGTCCGTATCGTGCTGCCGTTTGCAGCCCTCAGAGTGGGTCCTGGCTTCCTGTTGCGGGTGTCGTACCCCATCGGGGGCAAGACGCTGATCTCCGCTCCAGTGTCGACCAAGAAGCGGCGTCCCGACTGTTTGTCCCAGACGTACAAGAGGCTGTCCTGGTGGCCAGCCGCCATAGTCATTAGCGGCAGTTGGTCCTGGCCCTTGAAGGGCAGGCGACAACGGCGGGCTTTTGTGCCCCACCGCTGGTGGTAGAAACACCACTGTTCACTGGCCTCCTCACTCCTGCCTCTGTGTTGTGTGTGCCCCCCTGCTGGGCCTGGTCTGGTCCGCTGTTGGGCGCGTGGCCTGGTAATCTGACCGACAGACAGAGAGGAAAGCTCTCCCTCTTGGCTTTCCACAGCACGTCTGCCCGGGTCGCCACCTTCCGGGGGGTCGCTGAAATCTGTGTCGGCCAGCAGCAGATGTATGTCCTCGGGCAATTGCTCTAGGAACACTTGCTCGAACATGAGGCAGGGCTTGTGTCCATCAGCCAGGGCCAGCATCTCATCATCAATGCTGTTGGCAGCCTGTCTCCTAAACTGACCAGGTGAAGCAGGCGGGCACCTCGCTCACGCCGTGAGAGGCCAAAGGTCTCAATGAGCAGTGCTTTGAATGCTTCATATTTGCCTTCTTCCGGGGGCGACCGTATGAAATCCACAACCTGGGCGGCCGTCTCCTGGTCAAGGGCGCTCACCACGTGGTAATAACACGTAGAATCAGAGGATATCTGCCGAATCTGGAACTGGGCTTCTGCTTGGCTAAACCACACGCGTGGTCGCAGCGTCCAGAAAGTCGGCAGTTTTAGCGAAACTGCGTGAACAGATGAAGAGTCGGTCATCTTTGGTCCAAATCCCGTTTGGACCGTCGGGGTCACCAATGTAGCGATGTGCTACACACAGCGCTGAAATAATGACACGCAGTCGGTAAGCCGTTTCGAGACTAGTTTATTCAAACTTCGCCTGGCCTTTAATCCCTAGCGCCCGCCCTCTCCGGGCGGAAATGACGTCAGAGGTGCATTACCAAAGTCACTCCCCGCGCGCTGGCTATTTGTGAGCTGGTTCACCTGCGCAGAAAGTGGGTCACCACAAAATGTTACTTGATGCATTTTAGGAGTAATAAAAGTTACACGTAAATAAAGAATAATATGACCCAAAGTAGTACAGAGGAACCTTGATGTATATGTCCAAGATCCCCAAAGGCAGCAGTACAAATAAATAGAATACGCAGCATATGGAATACTTGCCAACAAGAAGATTATGGTGCAGTGATATAAAATATTGCTTGGATTGCAGTTGATCTGTGTGCAATCTTAATCGTTTCAACATAGGAAGGAAGGACATTGATTTCAAGTCAACTGTTATTGTCATTTCGACCAGAACTGCTGGTACAGTGCATAGTAAAAATGAGACAACGTTTTTCAGGACCATGGTGTTACATGACACAGAACAAAAAACTAGACTGAACTATGTAATAAAAAAAAAGACAGCCTAGACTACAGACCTACACTGGACTGCATAAAGTGCACAAAAACAGTGCAGGCATTACAATAAATAATAAATAGGACAGTAGGGCAAGGTGTCAGTCCAGGCTTCAGGTATCGAGGAGTCTAATAGCTTGGGGGAAGAAACCGTTACATAGTCTGGTCATGAGAGCCCAAATGCTTCGGAGCCTTTTCCCCAGACGGCAGGAGGGAGAAGAGATTATATGAGGGGTACATGGGGTCCTTCATAATGCTGTTTCCTTTGCAGATGCAGCGTGTAGTGTAAATGTCCGTGATGGCAGGAAGAGAGACCCCAATGATCTTCTCAGCTGACCTCATTATCCGCTGCAGGTTCTTGCGATCCGAGATGGTGCAATTTCACTAGAATGGAGAGGGGATTTACTAAGATGTTGCCCGGAATGAAGCATTTGGATAAAATTGAAGATGGAAGGCAAGGATCTTTACACTGGACCAGAGAAGATATAGTTTTAAGGGTTGCAAAAAGTAGAGGGAATGCAAGGAAGAATGTTTCACACACACATAGTAATTGAAAGTTGGAACTTGCTCCTGAAGGGGTGAAGTACTCCCACAATGTATTTAGAGGACCACTTGAAATGCAACAGCATAGAAGGCAATGAGCCAAGTGCTGGAAAATGGGATTAGTATAGATAGGTACTTGCTGGCTGGCATAAAACAGTAGGTTCAATGCCTTTGGTACTTCATAGCTTTATAATATTATAGCCTTCACAAGTGTGATCAACTACACAATTACTGGACATTTAGTTCTGTGGATTACATCATACCACACTCTCAATTTTTAAATTGTATCTTCCATCAAGTCAGCTACAAGCTTTGTTTGATGTTGAAAAGCTGGCAAAACACATTACAGTACAGTAGGCATCAGGCTGAAGTCAGCAAGGACATTAGGGAAAAATTCACACGCATTTCAGATTACATAATCTTTCCAATACCAGTTGAAACCCACGCCTCTCCCAAAAGATGCAAGGTTACAGTCAAGAACTGAAACACACCACCATCCTTGTCAGCACAGCAAGTAGGGATATAGGAGCTTCTTATCAGAATATTACTGTGTTTTAACACAACTTCCAAATAACACAAATTAACCAGAGTAGGGTGCATGACAGTGTAAAGAAAGCAGCTCCATGTTATTTATATGGGAACAAAAAAATAAAAACTATACACTCAGTGGCCACTTTATCAGGCAACCTACTCATTACAGAAATGCCTAATTGGCCAATCATGTGTCAGGCACTCAATCCATAAAAGTATGCAGACCTGGTGAGGAGGTTCAGATGTTCAAACCAAACATCAGAATGGGGAAGAAATAGGATCCAAGTGAATTTGATCGTGGAATGATTGTTGGTGCCAGATGGTGAGGTTTGAGCATCTCTGTGGGCAAATATGTCTTGTGCATAAGAAGGGTCAGAGGAAAATGGCAAAACTGGTTTAAGATGAAAGGAAGGTGACAGTAACCCAAATAACCCCCCACATTACAACAGTGGTGTGCAGAAGAGCATCTTTGAACACAAGATATCGAACTCTGAAGTGGATGGATTACAGCAGCAGACTACGAACCTACACAGTAGCCACTTTATTAGGTATAGGAAGTACATTATGTATAATACAATAGAAATAAAAACCTGACTCTTCTAAAGAATTCCAGAATTCAATCTGAGATCTTGGGTTCCTGGAACACCCACTCACCATCTGTCCAGTGGGGATGGCAGGCAATAACATACAAAGAGTTTGGGTCAGAATACATCAACAATCCCAGAAAAATGCAAGCTTAATTCATAGTTTTCAATTGGTATGGCAAATCTAAATACACCATGCACAACTGCAGAAAATTTAAGCCTACAAGACAACTTTCCTACCGTACCATTTTATTCTTCCACATTCCCTTCAATTGTCCCCAGGATTTTACCATTATGGGAGCTATTTACAATGGTCAATCAACCACCAGCCCATACAACCTTGTAATATGTGAGGAAACTCCCAAGGTCATGGGAAGACATTGAAAACTCCACACCTGACATCAGAACTGAACCGGGGTCACTACAACTAATGCAGCAGCTTATTTGGCTGCATCATTAGATAGCCCTTTAATGGTGAGAATTTGGGTAGGATTTATGGTCAAAAAGAGATATAGCAAGCAATTAAAAGAGCAAGTGGTATATTACCTCTTATTATTAGAGGATTTGAATACAAGAGCAAGAAAATCTTATTACAATTGTACAATAATAGGGTCCTCCTTCAATTTTGATCTCCTTATCTATAAAAGGAATGTACTCGCCATAAAGTGTAGTGAAGATTCACCAGAATGGTTCCAAGAATGGCAGATTTGTCATACGAGGAGAAATTGAGCAGACTGGGGCTGTATTCTCTAGAGTTTAGAAGAATGAGAGAAGATCCCATTGAAATACATAAAATTATACTTAAAAAAAAGTAAAAGCTTTTCAGGTTAGATACAGGGATAACATTCCTTCTAGCTAAGTTTATAGGAATAGTATGCGCAGTTCAGAATAAGGGACAGGGCTTTTGGGGTCAGAGGAGATGAAATCTGTGAAACTTAGAATTCTCTGTCCTAGACAACTGTGAAAGCTCGGTTGCCTTGTTCATTCAAAACAGAGATTCAAAGTTTTCTGAATATTAATATGGTGATAGCGCTTTAGACAGACGACCAAACGTAATCTTAATGGCAGAGTAGGCTTGAAGGGCCTAGTCCTCCCTGAATTTATGTTATTAGGTATAGGGTTGTGCCTGTGCTAAATCTAGCTATCCAGTTTGTGCAATAAATCCTGTACTCACTTTCAGACATATTTTAGATCACACCAGCTTTCACTTAAAAATATTCTCTTAACTCACCTTTGGCTTGTTCAGTTGAAGTCTGTAGAAACTTACTCTCCTGTCAATAAAACGGTTTCTTCTTATCCATTCCATCAAAAGTCATAATTTAAGAACCCAGATGATTTTCCAGTTCCTACTGAATGTGCTTAAATATTCCATAGAAGTTTGCTAGATTGCATTCAGATCACTCTGCATGGCGTGATGATCAGAATAGAAGCTCAGCCCATGACAAGCATAACACTTTGATGCTGACCTACAGCAAACTGCTCAGAGTAGAAAACAGAATTAAACAACTGTTCACCATTCAAACCTTCCCCTATTGCTTCTGCTTACCTTGGAAATTAACTCATCATGATTTGCAAGATGAGCTCGACAGTGAATGCAGCTGTATGTCCGGTGGCAATTTGGCAAATAAGCCTGGAAGGTTTTTGATTTCGTCATCTTCACCATTTCCAAAGGGTGTTCTTCACTGCTGAGCTCAGGGCTGGCAGTCGAAGAGTTACAGGCCTGGTGCACTCTTTGACAGAAGAAACACTGGAAAACGCAAGCAAAAGCCGTCGTTGAACTGGAGTGTGTGTGGCCTTCTCCACACAGACACCACAAGGGAAACTGTCAGAACCTACAATGGGGAATCCAAGAATGTCACATTAGTAAAAGGCAAGAAGTATACAGGAAAGCAATCACTGAATAAAAATAGAATTATACTGCTAAATAACAGGTGATACAGGGTGATATAATTTAATCAAGTAAGGATATTAATTGGCATGGAACCGAATTATATAGATGTATTTAAGAAACACCAGGTGCCAAGGTCTGGGATGTTTCTGATTGCATCCACGATATCCTGCAGTGGGAGGGAGGAGAGCCAGAGGTTGTTGTACATATTGGTATCAATGACATAGGTAGGAAAAGGGAACAGGTCCTGAAAACAGACTACAGGGAGTTAGGAAGGAAGTTGAGAAGCAAGACCGCAAAGGTAGTAATCTCGGGATTACTGCCTGTGTCACGTGACAATGAGTATAGCAACAGAGTGAGGTGGAGGATAAATGCGTGGCTGAGGGATTGGAGCAGGGGGCAGGGATTCAGATTTCTGGATCATTGGGACCTCTTCTGGGGCAGGTGTGACCTGTACAAAAAGGACGGGTTGCACTTGAATCCCGGGGGGACCAATATCCTGGCGGGGAGGTTTGCTAAGGTTACTGGGGAGAGTTTAAACTAGAATTGTTGGGGGGTGGGAACCAAACTGGAGAACTGGGGAAGAAGCAGTTGGCTCACAAATAAAGAAAGCTTGGAGACAGTGTGTGAGGGAGGATAGGCAGGTGATAAAGAATGGATGCTCTCAGACCGATGGTTTAAGATGTATCTATTTTAACGCAAGGTGTATTCTGAACAAAGTGGATGAGCTTAGAGCGTAGATCAGTACTTGGAGCTATGATGTAGTGGTCATTAGAGAGACTTGGATGGCTCAGGGACAGGAATGGTTACTTCAAGTGCTGGGTTTTAGATGTTTCAGAAAGGACAGGGAGGGAGGCAAAAGAGGTGGGGGCATGGCACAGCTGATCAGAGATAGTGTCACAGCTGCAGAAAAGGTGGACGTCATGGAGGGATTGTCTATGGAGTCTCTGTGGGTGGAGGTTAGGAGCAGGAAGGGGTCAATAACTCTACTGGGTGTTTTTTTATAGTCCGTCCGATAATAACAGGGATATCGAGGAGCAGATAGAGAAACAGATCCTGGAAAGGTGTAACAATAACAGGGTTGTTGTGGTGGGAGATTGTAGTTTCCCAAATATTGATTGGAATCTCCCTAGAGCAAGGGGTTTAGATGGGGTGGAGTTTGTTAGGTGTGTTCAGGAAGGTTTCCTGACACAGTATGTAGATAAGCCTACAAGAGGAGAGGCTGTATTTGATTTGGTATTGGGAAATGAACCTGGTCAGGTGTCAGATCTCTCAGTGGGAGAGCATTTTGGAGATAGTGATCATAACTCTATCTCCTTTACAATAGCATTGGAGGGAGAAAGGAACAGACAAGTTAGAAAAGTGTTTAATTGGAGTAAGGGGAATTATGAGGCTATCAGGCATGAACTTGGAAGCTTCAACTGGGAACAGATGTTTTCAGAGAAAGGTACGGAAGAAATGTGGCAAATGGTCAGGGAATATTTGTGTGGAGTTCTACACAGGTATATTCTAATGAGACAGAGAAGTTATGGTAGAGTACAGGAACCATGGTGTACAAAAGGCTGTAGTAAATCTAGTTAAGAAGAAAAGCTTACTCAAGCTTCAGAGAGCTAAGTAATGTTAGAGATCTAGATTATAAGGCTAACAGGAAGGAGCTCAAGGAGGAAATTAGGAGAGCCAGAAGGGGCCATGAAAAGGCCTTGGCAGACAGGATTAAGGAAAACCCAACAAGTATGTGAAGAGCAAGAGGATAAGATGTGAAAGAATATGAGTGAAAGAATATGACCTATCAAGTGTGACAGTGGGAAAGTGTGTATGGAACCGGAGGAAATAGCAGAGCTACTTAATGAATACTTTACTTCAGTATTCACTATGGAAAAGGACCTTGGTGATTGTAGTGGTGACTTGCAGCAGACTGAAATGCTTGAGCATGTAGATATTGAGAAAGAGGATATGCTAGAGCTTTTGGAAAGCATCAAGTCGGATAAGTCGCTGGGATGGGATGAGATGTACCCCAGGCTACTGTGGGAGGCGAGGGAGGAGATTACTGAGCCGCCGGTGATGATCATCAATGGAGATGGGAGAGGTTCCGGACATTGTTCTCTTATTCAAGAAAGGGAATAGAGATAGCCCAAGAAATTACAGACCAGTGAGTCTTACTTCAGTGATTGGTAAGTTAATGGAGAAGATCTTGAGAGGCAGGAATTATGAACATTTGGAGAGGTATAATATGATTAGGAGTAGTCAGCATAGCTTTGTCAAGGGCAGGTCGTGCCTTATGAGCTTGATTTAATTTTTTGAGTATGTGACTAAACACATTGATGAAGGAAGAGCAGTAGATGTAGTGTATATGGATTTCAGCAAGGCATTTGATAAGGTACCCCATGCAAGGCTTACTGAGAAAGTAAGGAGGCATGGGATCAAAGGGGACATTGCTTTGTGGATCCAGAACTGGCTTGCCCACAGAAGGCAAAGAGTGGTTGTATACTTTTCATATTCTGCATGGAGGTCAGTGACCAGTGGTGTACCTCAGATCTGTTCTGGGAACTTTACTCTCCGTAATTTTTATAAATGACCTGGATGAGGAAGTGGAGGCAAGTTTGTTGATAACACAAAGGTTGAGGGTGTTGTGGATAGTGTGGAGGGCTGTCGGAGGTTACAGCAGAACATTGATAGGATGTAAAACTGGACTGAGAAGTGGCAGATGGAGTTCAACACAGGTAAGTGTGAAGTGGTTCATTTTGGTAGGTCAAATATGATGGCAGAATATAGTATTAATGGTAAGACTCTTGGCAGTGTGAAGGATCAGAGGGATCTTGTGGTCCGAGTCCATAGGACACTCAAAGCAGCTGCGCAGATTGACTCTGTGGTTAAGAAGGCACACTGTGTATTGGACTTGATCAATCGTGGAATTGAATTTAGGAGCCAAGAGGTAATGTTGCAGCTATATAGGACCTGGTCAGACCCCACTTGGAGTACTGTGCTCAGTTCTGGTCGCCTCACTACAGGAAGGATGTGGAAACCATAGAAAGGGTGCAGAGGAGATTTACAAGGATATTGCCTGGATTGGGGAGCATGCCTTATGAGAATAGGTTGACTGAACTCAGCCTTTTCTCCTTGGAATGAAGGAGGATGAGAGTTGACATGGAGTTGTACAAGATGATGAGAGGCATTGATCGTGTGGATAGTCAGAGGCTTTTTCCCGGGACTGGAATGGCTAGCACAAGAGGGCACAGTTTTAAGGTGCTTGGAAATAGGTACAGAGAGGATGTCAGGGCTAAGTTTTTTTGCTCAGAGTGTGGTTAATGCGTGGAATGGGCTGCCTGCAACAGTGGGTCAGGCAGATACGATAGGGTGTTTCAAGAGACTTTGGGATAGGTACATGGAGCTTAGAAAAAGAGGATTATGGGTAACCCTAATAATTTCTAAGGTAGGGACATGTTCGGCACAACTTTGTGGGCCAAAGGGCCTGTATTGTGCTGTAGGTTTTTTGTTTCCAATCAAATGGCAGCTTATGTATTTTGATTCATCTTCAATAATTTAAGCACAAATTTTTTTTAAAAATGCTGTAAAATACACAATATCCTAAAGTGTGATTACTTTGTAATTCATATTCTCCCAGTTTGAGAAAAGGCATCACTTCATATTCTGGATCTAATGCAGAATGATGATTCAATATAGAATTGTACTGCTCTAAATAACTGTCCTTCTCTAGATCAGAATAGGTAATTTCTGCAGGTCATCCATCTAGGATACTGGCTTAGACTCCTCTCCGCATTAATGCAGCCCAACTGGCTGGCCATGAACTACAACCCTGCACTTCACAACTTTACATTCTTATTCTCCAAGTGCCCCATTTTAAAATATTGACTGCAGGACCACTTCAACTTATTTCTGTGGTAATCCTGGTTTCCCCAAAGAGATATTTCCTTTAGCCTACCTCTTCCTTCTCCACAATTTAAATTTAACTTATTTTCCCTCTTCCCTGTTTCTTCAACCTGAGACTTTTAACTATTTCTTTCAACAGATATAGCCTGATTTGCCAAATTATTTCCAAGATTTATTTCATAGTTACATCATTTGTAATTTTTTTGATTTCTATCAAAAAAATATTTGAAATTCTAAAAAAAATGCACAAGAATGGAAAACAGACCTAACAGGTTTAAAGAGATGGAATTAATATGAAGACGGCAAAATCCACATCAACATTATCTGGGGTTCTCTGCTACACTTCAAAACTTTCTCATGCTAAACTTCAAAACAAATTTGCAAATGTCCACAGAATTAATCACAGCTCTGACATCTCGCCATCTTTCAAGTGCTTTTACAAAGTATTTTTAATTCAGGCTCTAAACACTGAATGGTGGTGAATTAGCCTCAGCTCCTTTCACTCATTTGCTGTTTGTGGAATCTTGCCTTGGTAAAACTTGCTTTATTATTTACCCACACAAGTCATAACACTTCAAAAGCAAGTCATTGGTTGCAAAGTACTTGGGGTACCCTGAGGTGCAATAAATTATTATACAATTGTAAGTGCTTTCTTCCTCATCCTTCCCAGTATTTCAATCTTTTCGGCTATCTGCCAAAACCCATTCCTTTCATAGGAATGTAGAACTTTGTATGATACCATACAGCACAGTGTTGCTGCCAACTCTTTACTAAAAGAACTAAATTTGACCATTATATTTAATCTTCCCCAGTGTTATTCATTAAATCTCCTATTTTAGAACTCATTAAATTGTTTCTCAGTTTGAGTACTTTATCCCAACATTTTCATGACCCATGACCAAACTATTATGGTGAATCAGTTCTGTACAATAGATTTTAGTCATTCTTACTATGGGCAAAGATCCATTCCATTGCCTCTCCAAGCAACTATACAATCCCCACAAGTTTCTTTAAGCAGTCACACCATTTAGCTAAATGCTGTCAGTTCCTTCAAAATGATATTTTCAAATCATTCCTTCCAAATGATAGCTCATACCTCTATGCAATTGACCAAACATATTAGGTCCTCTCTTAAGTTTCCAACTCCTCTTATTGTTTGCCAAACACCCCATTTTCCATCAACTAAAAATTTCCAATGTTATGCTTATTGTGCTAAGCCATTTATACACAAAGAATTAAACTACACAATGCAACAACCAATTCCTACTTTGTTTTGGTACTTTGCCCAAATCACAGAGCTATTCTCCAACACATGTTTGTAGCAATCCTGTAGAAAATACCTTTTGAAATCTAGCTAGAGTTTATATATTCTCTTATCTATCCAAAAAGTCTAATAGATTTTTGAAATCACAACACATTTAGCCCAGAATGAGTCCTCTCTGATACAAGTGAAAGAAGCATGTCAAACAGAAAAGGAAGTTTAAGGCTGGGAATACACAGAGATAAAATGGCCAGTCAAGAAAGTTATAACCCCAACTCCTCTCAAAAACACTATTCCAAAACAAAAGTGCACTTCCCATTCAGGAAAGTGAAGAACAAGTCATTTTGAAATAAAATTAAACTCAAGTAAATCAAAAAGATGCTTTGTATTTGGGCACACTAGATTCAGACATATCATGAAGGCGCTATGGTAGTGTAGCTGTTGGCACAATGCTATTACAGCCTGGGGCAGAATTCAGAGTTCAATATCCCAGCGTCCTCTGTACATCCTCCCCATGGAATGCATGGGTTACTCAGAGTGCTCTGGTTTCCTCCCGCAGTCTAACGACATACCAGTTAATAGGATTTTACTTACATGTCAGATCCAATTCTAACACTGCATTTTTTTAAATATATATATCTTTTATCTGCCGCCTGGATTCTAAGGTTGCACTCCTGGAGCTTGTTAAACAATTAGATAGAAGAGTAGGAAATTTAAAATAATTTGTGGTAAATGTAAAAAGGAAATTTTAAAGAAACAAGTCAGGAGCTATAATTCATCATTCCCAGTGACATCTTGATTCCATCAATTTAAAAAGTAAAGCAAAGCACAATATTCTTTTGAAAATAATCAAAGAAAATTCTGCATTAATTATCTAACCCACTTCTGAGCCATACAGTGTCAGCTATTTGTAATTCTCTACGTGAAACGATGATGACTAATTTTGTTTTGTACTGACTAGGAACCAAGAACATGGTTACAGTCACAGAGAAGAGAAAATCTGCAGTTACTGGAAATCCAAGCAACACGCACAAAATGCTGGAGGAACTCAACAGGATAGACAGCATCTATAGAAAAGGGTACAGTCAACGTTTCGGGCCAAGACCATATGGTTTATTTATCAAATCACATAGAAACACAGAGTTCAGAGTCCAAGATACAAGGTTATTTAAAGAAATACCAAAGACCTCAATCTCACTAAAGAACTTCTCACCTACTTAACTAAAATAGTACATGATGCCACAAAATTGATTATATAGGAGAATGTGACCATAAAGCATTATGCTACTGTAACCAAGTAAAAGGCTAGTGGTAGTGGTTGGGGCAGGTATTAAACAGAAAGGGGAAAAGTGAAATGCATTGACAGTACTCTAATACACTTCTCCAAGCCCTTCCCATGAAGAGTTAACCCACTAAACTGCACAGCTAGAATACAACCGAGACACAAGTCATCACTCTGCAACCCGTTCCAGAGTGCAAATTGCTATTTTTACTAAGCTCTTTTACAGCAAAATCTATATCAAATCATGATGTATTTTATCACACTTATTCTGTACTGATAGTCATCTTTTTAAAGTCTTGATTCCTTTACAGAAAGGAAAGAGCATGGTATTGTTCTCATACTCGATGCAATAGCCATCGATACTTAAGGGAAGGCCAAATAAACTATGAGGGAATAGAAAGATATGCTGATAGGGCTGAATGATATAGCATGAGCCTTGTATGCAGTACAAAACAAATTGGGCCAACTATCACCAAAGTTAAAACACAAAAATATAACTGCAGATGCTGTGGATCAAAGAATACGTACACAACGCTGGAAGAACTCAGCAGGTCAGGCAGCATCCGTGAGAAAAGAGTAGCCAACGTTTCGGGCCGAGACCCTTCATCAGGAATGGGGGGGGGGGGGGGAGGGAGAGAAGAGAGGGCCGAAGCCCAGTAATAGAGATAGGGGAGGGGGTAGGGCCTAGAGGCGCCAGGTGGAAAACCAATTAGAGGAAAGATAAAGGGGGTGGGGATAAGCATGAAAGAACTGTAGAGATAAAGAAGCAGAAAGTTGAAAGGGGAGAGAGGCATAGAGGGACCTGGGATAGGGGACGGGGGAGGGGGAGGGAATTACCGGAAATTGGAGAATTCAATGTTCATACCACCAGGCTGGAGGCTACCCAGATGGTAAATGAGGTGTTGCTCTTCCAGCCTGAGTTTGGCCTCATCATGGCAGTAGAGGAGGCCATGTATGGACATATCTAGATGGGAATGAGAGGCAGAGTTGAAGTGGGTGGCAACCGGGAGGTCCTGTCTGTTGTAGTGGATGGAGGTCACTAAAGAAGTTACTGAGAGTTAGAACAAGCTCCGCCAACCGGAGGAGTGTGGTGTTGCTGGGGAACTGGTGGGGTCTGTTATCCAAAAAGTAGCGGAGGGTTTTGAGGCCTTCTTGATGGGGGATGGAGGTGTATAAGGATTCAACATCCATGGTAAAAATGAAGCGTTCGGGGCCGGGGAATATGAAGTTATTGAAGAGGTGAAGAGCATGGGATGTATCCTGGATGTAGGTGGGGAGAGACTGAACTATGGGGGATAAAATGGAGTCCAGGTAGGCAGACACAAGTTCAGTGGGGCAGGAGCAGGCTGAAACTATGGGTCTGCCGGGACAGTCAGGCTTGTGGATCTTGGGGAGGAGGTAAAACTGAGCTGTGCGGGGTGTGGGAATTATGAGTTCTTTGGCTGAGGGAGGAAGGTGTCTGGAGTTGATGAGGGTGGAGATGGTGCGGGAGACAGTGGATTTATGTTTTTTGGTGGGGTCCTGTGGCAGGGGCAAGTACGAGGAGGTGTCGGAGAGCTGCCGTTTGGCCTCAGTGAGATAGAGGTCCATCCGCCAGACTACTATGGCACCACCTTTGTCTGCAGGTTTGATGGTGAGGTTGGGGTTAGTACGGAGAGAGTGGAGGGCAGTGCGTTCAGAGGGAGTGAGGTTATTATAGGAGTGGGGGTGGTGAAGTTGGGACGGTTGATGACTCAGCGACAGTTAGAGGTGAAAAGGTCAAGAGCAGGTAGAAGGCCCGATGGGGGTGTCCAGGAGGAGGAGGAGCGTAGAAGCCGGGAGAATGGATCATCACTGGGGGGAGGGGGGAATCCTTATTGAAGTAGTAGGCTCGGAGACGTAGGCGGTGGAAGAGTTCAGCATCATGGCGGGCACGGAACTCACTGAGGTGGGGGCAGAGGGGGACAAAAGTGAGGCTCTTACTGAGGATAGAGTGTTCTGCCTCAGATAGGGGAAGGTCAGGGGGGATGGTGAAGACACGGCAAGGGTTGGGACTGGGGTTAAGAGAGGGTAAGGTGTGGGAAGTCTCAGGAGGAGGAGGGGCGTTGGGATGGTCAGGGAGAGCGGGCAGAGGGGAGGATGAGGGATCGGAGGGATGGAGAGGGGATGAGGGATGAAGGGAAGGCTGGGAGTCACAATGAGAATAGGAGGTAGCAGGGGAATAGGACGGGCGGCAGGACCCCGTGGCAGCATCGACGGTCCCGGCCATAGGATCCCAGTCTGAGCCAGACCCTGAGCTGGGGCCTCCAGAGCTTATAGCCTGCAGGGCGTCAAATCTGTGGTCAGAGTCTGGAGAAAGTGAGTTCATGGCCCACCGGGGGCTGGAGCCCATGTCCAGGGGGTGCCATGGTGCCAGTTGGGGTCGGAGTCCAAGGCGGATGATTCTTCGACGTGCTGAAGGTCTGAGAAGTAGGAGTCTGGGCTGGAGGCAGTCGTCCTCGTGGGATGCAAGCGAGCAAGCTTGTAATCCTTCTTGGATGTGAGGAAGGAGAAGAAACGGCAGTTGGAGGTGTGAATCCGGCAGAGAATGAAGTGGAGTAGTGGACCATGGCAGATGGTGGAAAGCGTGGCTCGGAGTGGTGGCAGAGACAGTGATAGGAACCACAGGTATCTCCGCATGGCGGCGAGCGTAGCTCGGAGAATCCGACGAGAGAAGCGGAGGGAGCATCGGTTAACAAAATGGCGGTACCTGGGATCCTCGCTGGGCCTGAACTGGGAAGCCTGGAACTGAAGCTGGAATCCCTTCGCTATGAGATGGCAGCGGAGACATGTTCCCAAAAACGAGACACGGCTATGGTACCGTGTCTGGGTCAGGATGTGGTCAAAGAGACGGAGAGATGTGGAGAAAACAGAGGGTGGGCAGTGAGCGAGGGTCTCACTGAACTCCCATTGAGGAGAAGATTTGAACTTCTTCAGGGTAGGCATACCTCGAAGAGATTTCGCAGCAGAGTAACGAATCAAAACACAAAAATACAACTGCAGATGCTGTGGCTCAAAGAATACATACACTACACTGGAAGAACTCAGCAGGTCAGGCAGCATCCGTGAGAAAAGAGTAGCTAACGTTTCGGGCCGAGACTTTATCACTAAAGTTAACCGTTTCACTGATGCCCTTCAATGAAAAGACTTGCTTTGATCTGATCTGAAATCCCACCCTAAATGTTGGGCATACAAACGTGACAAGACTAGTTTACACTCAATATTGAAGCATCATGATTTAGTATTTGCCTTCCCAGTTTACAATATCCAGATGCTTATTTCTCCCATTATACCAAAATCAAATAACCTCCTGAACTCATTCAAAAACCAAGAGCCACTGAAGGAAAATTAAAAAAAAAATCTGCTCAGATTCTCAGGTGATCAATTTTTCTGCTCACCAAAGAAGCCCAAGTTAGAAAGCAATCATTCAACATGTAACTTGACAAGATTCTGCATGTGAGCATTTAATTCAGTGAACAACTTGCCCATTTCACTTCATATATCTAATGAATTAGAGTCTATCATACATCTCCCCGGTACAGTGACAGCAACTGGAGAACTTAAATAATCTCACAATTTGATTACGTATTTCATGAATGTAGCTATTCAAATTACAGTAATCAGTTACTTGAATACCTTCTCAACATATCTAATTTTATTGAAACCTTTTAATTTTTACCTAGGGCACCTGAATTTAGTAGGTTGCCTAGTAATTCAAGATGGCACCAAGCTGAAACCTCTGTTCAGGTTTTAGTTGTTTTTAGTGTTTTACTGGGCTTGTGGGGATGGTTTTGGAAACAGATAGGGGAGTTAGTTGTCAGGTTAGTGTTTAGGGACGGGGATGTGGGGGAATTAGAGGACAGGCTGGAGCCAAAGAGTGCGAATAAAGGGAGGACTTTCTGGTTGTCGGCCAGTGACTAGTGGTGTTCCACAGGGTCTGTGTTGGGACCGATTCTTTTTAATTTATATGTTAATGATTTGGATAATGTAATTTATGGCTTCGATGCAGAGTTTGCAGACAATACAAAAATAGGTGGAGGGGCAGGTAGCTGAGGAAGTAGAGAAGCTACAGAAGGACTGAGACAGATTAGGAGAATGAGCAAAGAAGTGGCAGATGGAATACATTATCGGGAAGTGCATGAACATGCATCTTGGTAGAAAACATGAGAAAGTTGACTGTTTTCTAAATGGAAAGAAAATATAAAAAACTGAGGCGCAAAGAGACTTGAGAGTTCTTGTGCAGGATTCCTAAAGGTCAATTTGCAGGTTGAGTCTGTAATAAGGAAGGCAAATTTGATGTGAGCATTCATTTCAGAAGACTAGAATATAAAAGAATGTAATGCTGAGACTTTATAAAGCAAAGGTAAGACCTCACTTGGAGCATTGTCAACAGTTTTGGGCCCCTTAAGTTAGAAAGGATGTGTTGAAACTGGAGAGGGTTCAAAAGAGATTCATAAAAATGATTCCAGGTTTGAACATCACATGAAGAGCATTTGATGTTTCTGGGCCTGCATTCACTGGAATTCAGAAGAATGAGGGGTGATCTTATTGAAATCTATTGAATGGTGAAAGGCCTTGATAGAGTGGTTGTGGAGAGGATGTTTCCTTTGGTGGGAGAGTCTAAGACCAGAGGACACAGCCTCAGAATAGAGGGGCATCTTTTTGGCATAGAGGTAAGGAGAAATTTCTTTAGCCAGAGAGTGGGCAATCTATGGAATTCATTGCTACAGGCAATTGTGGAGGCCAAGTCTATAAGTATATTTAAAGCAGAGGTTGATAGATTCTTGATTGGTCAGGGCATGAAGGGATACAGGGAGAAGACAGGAGATTGGCTGAGAGGAAAAATGGATCAACTATCATAAAATAGAACAGACTCAATGGGCCAAATGGCCCAATTCTGCTCCTTTGTCTTAAGTTCCACTCCACCATGGTCAGCAATTTGATGGTGGGTTCCAGAGTCCAAGTCCTGTGAGACAGGAAGAAGAGGTCCGATGTTCCTCTGGCTTGCAAATTGGTGAGTCCTGAGATTGCGACCTGGTGTTTGATCAGCGGTACTGGGGTAATTGAAGGCCCAATGTCTGAATCTGAATCTGCTGGAGGCTAGAGACTGGAGAAGATGGCCTGTCTTGGGGTTAGAGGAAGGAATTTACATAAGTGCAAGGAAGGAATGGGGCTTGTTTGGTTGTTGTGGTTTTGTAGCATGTTGTGTTCTGTGTTGTTCTTCCAAGCATCGTGCACATGTAAACCGGTGCCTGAATGTGTGATAACACGTGCCGGCTGCCCCCAGCACACCCTTGGCTATGTTGTTCTTAACACAAAAGACCCATTTCACTGTATGCTTCAATGTAAACATGATAAATAAATAGGAATCTTGAACAGATTAACCCAGTATCAAGCTGAACCAAACCCTGTAGTTCACATGTAATTTTAAACAGCAAAGTTCTCTACTCTACACATTAACTCAGTTTCTCTTTCTCTACAAGTTCTGTTTTTATCTGTTGAGCACTATAGCAAGTTTTGTTTTTAATTCATTTTTCCAGCACATGCATTTATGTACTTCTCGGCAAGTCAAGAAATATTTGCGATACATGCAAATACCTTGGGTAAAAGAAACCTATCCATTTTGAGAGTAACCCAAAAGAATCTTCCACATTGACTTTGTCTTCCAGTGATAAAGGCAATTAAAGTTAGCTCCCAAATGCAAAGCCAGTTACTGCAAACCCTGTGACCAATCAATCCTTTAGCCAGTTACTTTCATACAACCCAACAGGTTGGAGTTAAAAAAAAAACACGTTTTAAAGTCAATCATCATAAATTAGTGGCCCTGGCATACTACTGAAACAAAAACACAGTATATGGAAAGATCCTAGGGAAGCAAACAATATAGAAGAGTTTCCTTACCATTCCTCCTCAACCCCCCCCCCATGCTAATAAGTAGACAAGACGTAAAGAAAGCAAGGGGTTCAAAGGAATGTCCGCATTCAATGATCTACAATTAGACAAGTTACATACATGAATATACACACAACTCGAACTTTATACCGTCCCTAATTAATTAGAATGGATTCCAGCTAGCTGGGACACATTGGAACCTGTACATTTTGGCGCAATTAAATGGGTGCCTTAATTAACCAAAGTCTCATGGAAATAGTTAAGGTACAAGACAAACTAAATAACAAATTATGTATTTAAATTAAATACACAAATTAGAACACTACCAATAGTACTACAGAACTATTAAAATGTGTATCAGTTCCTAATAGTTATCAATGAGAAATTTATCCAGTGTAAGCAATAAACAAAACCAGCACAGATAGTTAGTGCAGATAATGGACTACCTTCATACAATTGCATCCTCCAAATTCTCATTTTCATTGTAATGTTCAAGATGTTTGCCTATATCTTCAAATTATCCATAGTTCCTACTAGAAGTAGTAAAATAGGTTCATTTTCACTTCCAGCTGTTTCTGGTATCTCCAAGCCTGAATACTTGAAACGGCAATGAACAAAACAGTTCGGAACTGTCTTACTGCTCATCTCTCCTCAACTACCAGCAACAAAAATCACTTAAAAAAACATCACAACTAACCCCCTTCAAAAACTGCTCCCTCCAAGCATGGCATAGCGTGTAAAGGCAACACCATTGCATGCGATTCATGCTCGTTACAAACTGTTCAATAACAGTCTCCTGTCCCTATCAAGTGTCATTGTATCCCAAAAAAAAGGTATCCCATCAATTTTCTTGATTATACTTTTTTTTAAAAAGTCATCCCAATTAAGCAGCTAGCACAATTAACTGATGGCCCAATTAACCAGAATCCACTGCATCGCCAGCATTTGCTAAATTGGTACCCTGGATACAAAATAACAAATCTAAGGAACTGAAATTTGCAATGGAGGAGAAACTATAAACAAAATACTTCTTTAACAGCTCCAGTATTTGGTTTGTTTCAACACCTAGTGAGAAGAGCAAACGAAAACTCCCAAGGTCCACAAAAATAGTCAAAACTCACAGTATACAGCTGTTCCAAAATACAGTACAACTGGCAATCTTAAGAAATGCAAAATAGAACAATGAAATAAGTATTGTCTCTTCGTCTGGCTATCCATCCCATAGGATGATGGTTCCTTTCAGTCAGTTAGTGGGGTGATACTCCACTCCTCAGAAAGGAACAGCATGTGCATGAATGGATTTTCGGTGAGTAGGGGGTTGCACAGGTCCAGACCCATCCTCTCGCCATCCCCTCCCAGATCCAGCGACACGGTGGGGTCCAAGATGGCTGGGGGAAGTACTGTTGCAGTGAATGGCCAGACCAAGCTTCGATGCAAGGGATGCCCTTTCCGCGCTTCATAGCACGTGCTTGCTAGATGGCCATTGACCCGCGAGAGGGTTCATCTGCCCTTTGATAGGTCTTGGTTTTCATCCTACCACCCTCTAGCCACCCTCCTCACCAGGCAAGGTGGGGGGTGGGGGGAGCAGATTTAGTTGCCCACCACCCGACCATGCAACAGGTAGTACTGGGTGACATGGGACCAGAAGCACTCAGACGAGTGACCTGACTCAATAAATATTGTACTCCATACCAGACCCATGGTTACATGACACTGAATGCTTGTCACCATCACCAAGCAACTAAGCAACCAAGCACGATGTTCCTCTGTGATAGGATTGGCAAGTGGCTTAGTCTTCATCAGAATTTATCTTTCAGTTACATGGATTGCTAAAATACTTGCATTTAGTTATTCCATCCAAAACCCAATAAAGTTTATCATTGCAATTTATTGAGATACAATAAATTCACACAAGACAGAATAAGACATATTCAAATTCCAACCTGAATTCAACAACATGAATCTTCCAAATATAAAGATCAATTCTAGATCTGGGTCATTCTTCCCTTTGGCAAATTATCAAAAGCCATGGCAGATTTTGTTTTTAAATGAAATTAAAGTCTGTTACAGCTTTACAGTTGGATTTCTCAGGTTGTTTGCACCTTCCTATTCTTGAGAAATATTCCCATTAATTAACATGCCAGAGTTGGCAAGTACTGGTTAAGCAATAATACCATTAAACCATCTAATGTCAACCAGGACAGGGGTTGGTGTCCCACCACTATCCTGATTTCTGAAGCCAGATATCTAGATTTAGTGTTTAGAATCTGAGTCATATGTGATGTACAAACAGATGCTGGCCATTCAATCCTCTAGTCTTTCAACCATACACATAGGATGACTTTTACTCCAAAAATCAATTTGTTTCATATCTCATTATCTTTCTTCCCTTGATAATTACCAGAACAACCACCTTTAGGGCAGTGAATTCCATATATCCACCAACCTGTATGAAAATACTTCCCAATCAATTTCACTTCAAATGATTTGGCATCGGTCTTAAAGACTATATGACAAGAGTTCTGAATTTTCCTCATCAGACTGAATCACTATCATTTTAAACACTTGTGTGGCTACTTAACCTCTAATTTTGAGGTAAAAATCTGTTAACTATGTAGTGCATGTCTTGTAGTTCAAACCATTAGAAACAATCACAAATTTGGTCAGACTAATCTACGTGCATTTCAAGATCAACACATTCTTACTGAGTGTCACAAAACTGAATGCAGTAACCTAAATGAGGGACAGTGATACTATGTTCCTTCTATGTAACTAACATATCACTTTATAAATACTTCATCGATGCCAAAGTTTCCATTTTAACCAGTGCATTTTGAGTAATGTGTACACATCCATTTGGCCTATCACAACACATGGCTTCTCAAAATTAACTTACTTCTCTGGTTTTGTTATTTACACGTTGAATGACTTCATTCAACCATCTCCTGGATCCAAACACCTACAGTGCATCCTAAAACTATTACTGATTTGAATGAACAGTGTACAGATGAAGTCCTTTTGTTCCACTAATCAAATTTTATCAACTAGTATTCTTCTGATCCATTAGGAAGTCAGACTGAGAATAAAAGTCAAAAAAGGTATGTGATTAGGGTTAACTGGTGTGGGAGTTTTACCACTGATTTTTCAAGATCTTGGGCAATACCTATTAATGTTGTCCTATACAACAGGATGAACCAGGTTAGTCAGACATGATTTGCTGTTCACTAATCCATGCATGCTCTTGATCAGCTGAAACACGTATCAAAATGTTCATTGTTAGCGAGTTACCAAAATCCATCTTACAGTCACATAGTTCAACATTGTCAAAAGTGTTATTCTATTTCATCTTTTTGCCTTTTTGTTGGCCTTGTGGAACAGTCCATGTTCCAAGGCTATACCGGTATCCATCCCCCCCTTTTCCTTTGCTACATCGACAACTGCATTGGCGCTGCCTCTTGCACACGTGCTGAGCTCGTCGACTTCATTAACTTTGCCTCCAACTTTCACCCTGCCCTCAAATTTACCTGGTCCATTTCCGACACCTCCCTCCCCTTTCTTGATCTTTCTGTCTCCATCTCTGGAGACGGCCCATCTACTGATATCTACTATAAGCCTACAGACTCTCACAGCTACCTGGACTATTCCTCTTCCCACCCCATCTCTTGCAAAAAGGCTATCCCCTTCTCACAATTCCTCCATCTCCGCCACATCTGCTCTCAGGAGGAGGCTTTTCTTTCCAGGACGAAGGAGATGTCTTCCTTTTTTAAACAAAGGGGCTTCCCTTCGTCCACCATCAACTCTGCTCTCAAATGCATCTCTCCTATTTCCCGCACATCTGCCCTCACCCCATCCACCCGCCACCCCTCTCGGGATAGGGTTCCCCTTGTCCTTACCTACCATCCCACCAGCCTCCAGGTCCAACATATAATTCTCCGTAACTTCCGCCACCTCCAACAGAATCCCACTACCAAACACATTTTTCCCTCCCCCCCCTTTCTGCTTTTCGCAGGGATCGCTCCCTACGCGACTCCCTTGTCCACTCGTCCCCCCCATCCCTTCCCACCGATCTCCCTCCTGGCACTTATCCTTGTAAACAGAACAAGTGCTACACCTGCCCTTACACTTCCTCCCTCACCACCATTCAGGGCCCCAGACAGTCCTTCCAGGTGAGGCGACACTTCACCTGTCGGCTGGTGTGGTATACTGCGTCCGGCGCTCCCGGTGTGGCCTTTTATATATTGGTGAGACCCGACGCAGACTGGGAGACCGTTTCGCTGAACACCTACACTCGGTCCGCCAGAGAAAGCAGGATCTCCCTGTGGCCACACATTTTAATTCCACATCCCATTCCCATTCTGATATGTCTATCCATGGCCTCCACTATTGTCAAAATGAATCCAAACTCAGGTTGGAGAAACAACACCTTATATACCGGCTGGGTAGCCTCCAACCTGATGGCATGAACATTGACTTCTCTAACTTCCGTTAATGCCCCTCCTCCCCTTCTTACCCCATCCCTGACATATTTAGTTGTTTGCCTGTTCTCCATCTCCCTCTGGTGCTCCCTCCCCTCCTTTCTTTCTCCTGAGGCCTCCCGTCCCATGATCCTTTCCCTTCTCCAGCTCTGTATCACTTTCGCCAATCACCTTTCCAGCTCTTAGCTTCATCCCACCCCGTCTGGTCTTCTCCTATCATTTTGCATTTCCCCCTCCCCCCACTACTTTCAAATCTCTTACTATCTTTCCTTTCGTTTAGTCCTGACGAAGGGTCTCGGCCCGAAACGTCGACAGCGCTTCTCCCTATAGATGCTGCCTAGCCTGCTGTGTTCTACCAACATTTTGTGTGTGTTGTTGTTTGAATTTCCAGCATCTGCAGATTTCCTCATGTTTGTTCTATTTTATCTCACTCTTTTTAACCTGTTTGCATTACTCAACAGGATTGACCATTACCATTCTACTAACATCAAACTGGGTCCAAATACACTTGTGGAGCTCCACTTTTACCTAGTCATGTTCAGAAAAATCATTTAAAATCAGGTTATCATCCTGCTATCACACCATCATTATTGCTATTTTCAGGGATCTATCACTGACCCTCTTGGGATGTATGCAGTGTCCAGGGAAGGGTAGCATCTCTGGTGAAGAGGCTTGTGTCCATTCCAGGACAGCTCACTCACCTTGGTCCCCACTGGACATTCAGCTCTCACCTGTGGCTCCAAGTAGCTGTTTCCATGTGACAGCAGCCACACTCCAGCACATCACTGTGAGAGGCAATCTAAACCCTATGAGAGTAGCCAGCAGCCTCATACCGTGATGAGATAGGGGCATACCTGTCCTTGCATGTGAAGTCAGCTCCAATGGACTGGACAGATGAGTTCCAAAACACAAAAATGAGATGAGATGAGATCCAAGTATTGCAATGCTCCAGAGAGTGAAAAGCATGACAAGGCACAGAAGATGTCATGGTCATCCACACTGCAACCAAGAAAGACCCCAGTTTGTGACACTTGGACCTGGACTTCTGAGGTGCAAAGATGCCTCCTGCACAGGTTTCCTGTCATCATCAGACATGATGAACAACCACCATCATTGACACACCCCCGCCCCACCCCCCAATTTATTTATTTATTTTAAAAGAGCGCAAGAAATAGGAGCAGCAGTAGGCCACCCGGCCCATTGAGCCTGCTTCATCATTCAATAAGACGATGGCTGATCTGACCATGGACTCATCTCCACCTACCTGTCTTTTTCCCCATTAACCCTTAATTCCCCAACTATGCAAAAATCTATTTAACCGGGTCTTAAATACACTTACTGAGATAGCCTCCACTGCTTCATTGGGCAGAAAATTCCAGATTTACCATTCTTTGGGAAAAGCAGTTCCTCATCTCTGTCTTAAATTTGCTTCCCCAAATCTTGAGGATATGTCCCTAGCTCTAGTCTCACCTACCAGTGGAAACGACTTTCCTGCCTCTATCTTATCTATCCTTTCACAATTTTAGGTTTCTATAAAATCTCTTCTCATTCTTCTGAATTCCAGTGAATACAGTCCCAGGCATCTCAATCTCTCCTTGTAGTCTAACCCCCTCATCTCTGAAATCAACCTGCACCTCCAGAGCATATTTCTAAAAAAGTATTGATTTTGGCAAGTATACTAATGGCACCCAGCTGTACAATAACTACTCCCTTTAACCTCTCCACCATATAAATGGGCACAGTGCTTCACTGTACTTGAGTGAGCCCATCCTTTTCTCCCCATCAAAAACTATGCCCTACTCACACTCTCTAGCAACTCTAGCGACTGAACTATGTTTGATATTTCTGTGCTACAACTTTCTGTGCAGACAAACTTCTGTACCAAGTCAACCCAATTCTATTTTATTAACATCATCCACAATATGCTTGCAATTGTCTGTTACCATTTGACTATTCCATTCTTGGAACTCTGAAAGATCCAAAATTATATTGTCCTTAACTTAACACACTAAATCTGAATCAACAATGCCCCCAGGCTTTCAGCAAATTTTTCATCTGTGTTTCAACAATTTTCCAAGGCTCACCCATCTTCACATGGTATCCAATAGTAGCAGCCAAGAACTCAGGTGACTCATTTCTAAATCTGAAATTCCCTATTCCACAAAATAGCCTTAAACAAAAACCTTTCAATTGCCTCTGACAATCTCACTTAGCCTCTTTTTTAAAAAAAAATGTAACACTTCTGTTAATCTTCCATGGGACATGGTTTGTTACTTAAAATTCAGTTAATTTTAACCAACAATGATAATCATACACTTGCTTTATCCTTCAACCATCTCCCACCCCCCCCCAGCTGTTTTAATTGTGTGATATTGTCAATTTTCAACCCAAATACCCACAAGTATTAAAACAAGAGATCTGGCAAAGCAACTAGCACAATAAAAAATACCCTCCTCATCATATTATCCCAAGCAAAATTTTTAAAAAGCTCAAAATATATATTATCCTTAAAATCACCAGAAGAGATAGATTTAAACAGAAATTATTGCAACTCCCACAGATTCTGCTGGGAGTACAATCTGCTACTTAGTTTCTAACTAGAAAAAGATACTTGAATTATATGCAGTGAAAGATGTTTATGGCAGAAAAAGTTCATCCTAAACACTTGTTCATACTGACTGTAGCTCAAATTAGTTTTGGGTCATCTACTGCTTGGCAACATAAATGTATAAATCATTGTCAAATAAACAATGGTGCTGTGCAGTGATTCAGGAACAGCTTAAAATAGATAATAAATTGCTAACCTTTAATAGCACTTTATAGATACTGTCAATTACAAGGCTTTAAGGTAATAGTTTGTGGAATATTAAGTTTTACAATTTTCACTTTTTAATTATGGCAGGTCATGTAACCAAGTAATTAAAAGGTAGATAATTTGTCATCCTAAAGTGAGGATTATTTATTGCCCATCTTTTAATTAAAATTAAAACTTAACATTCCTATCACAAGTTATCATGAAGCACCACAGTACCTCTTGAACCAAGGTTAAAAAATGTTACTCTTAACATTTGGCTTGGCTTTCCAATAATTCAATTTTAGGAAGAATTCTCCTGAATCAGCCTTTTTCAGACCCTCATCATGATTCTACTATCAATAAATACAAAACAGACTGTAAACAGAGGGTTCTTCAATAAACTTAAAATTCTACAGACACTACAGTGAAATAGTCACTTCAGTAAATGCAATTCAGATAGAGATCTCTTTAGTCTCCCTGAAACTTGGGTCTTCCAGTGTAAGGAGCTGTCCACAAACCTCTGCACATTCCAAGGTCTACCACTAGTGCTGAGGGGCACAACAAAGTTGGGTGCAGGTCTAACAAAAAGGTCCTATAAAGGAAATACCTTAATTTAAGGCCCTCGTCATTGCACACTGCAGCCTGTAAAAACTACTTGGACGTTTTACACAGGAATGTGTGAGAAAGAAAACTTGATATCATCCTATTTGCTATCAATATTTAACTTGTCTTTTTAATGGCAGCATATGGATTATTATTTGTAAGTTTTATAAATAAAATATGTGGGGAGGGGGAAAAATTTGCAGCTTTATATCCAGAATATAAACTGAGAGCCAGATGGCAGAGATGACAACTTCTGTCAAAACAATTAGTTTGGCTCCCTAGGCACATCCCCAATTAAGATTCAACTGCCTGCCTTGAATCAATAACTTCCAAGTGTTCCTCCAACCACAAAATGCTTGCATGATACGATACGCAGACAGAAGATTGAAGCTGGCCAGTAATGACTCTTACGCGGCCTCCTCCAAATCCCAATTATCCAACCAGGAAGCCAATGACGTCACAGCCGTATGATCGACGGTGAAGAACGCAGACACATTCGCTCTACCAAGAAACAGCAAAGCATTTATGGAGTCTTTTGCGGAACTTGGACTAAAAGGTGTCGAAGTGTTTTGTCGCTAAGTATTTTGAACATGCTTAAGCAGCATTTAAATGTAATCTCCACAGAGCTGAGCAAAAACCAATCCTAACACAACGACACGGAACTTCCCACGTCAATTAAAAGAGTGGAACCAATAAGCGCAGAAACCACAAAATCAATCACCACTACAGCTGTTGTCAAGACCGAAACATCACTTCCGTATAAACAGAAAACGGGGCAATGTGTGTGTGTGTGTGTGTGTGTGTGTGTGTGTGTGTGTGTGTGTGTGGGGGGGGGGGGGGGAGAAAGAGGTCAGTCCATGGAAATGGAGGAAGAAAAATAATATTGCACATTTCAAAAATGCATACAATATAACTTACAACACAACTTGCCAATTATCGCGCAAGTTCGCGACAGACAGCCTGCACTCGAACACACAGGATATAAAATAAAATCTTAATTTACCTCCGGTTTATACCAGGCACCCTCATCTGACATGCTCGACATTCACCACCGATCTCAAGTTACACATATACTACCTCGGCAACTATAATTATATTTATTTTGTTGCGGTGCAATCATGAATATCTATTTAGAATGCCCCACTGTACTTTTATTTGTACAAACGAAAAGGTGGAATTAAACAGTCAAAGGCAATTTTTCCCTACATCGCGTGTATAGTGCATGCATAAAATCCAGTTCGTTATGATACTTCGCAGTGATATTTCTCGAAAGGGAAGTACGTCGAAGCTAATACATTCCATTGTAAATACTGGCAACTAACCCATAACATATGCATGTCCTGAATAAACTAGTTACATAATACCGCATTTCGTTGTGACAGAAAGTAACGCCAAGGAGGTTTACACATGAATTGCATTTTAAAAACAACCTGAATAGGCCAAAAGACGTCGCTGAAATGTACCCGGAAATCTATATATTGAAACCCATTTCGACAAAAACCCTTCAGCGTATTTTTCCCCTCTTCCTTTGCAAACAACAAAGTGAATGTTTTTTTTTAAAGTTTAATCAACCTGACTTGTTTACAATCGCAAGGATTTTTTTCTGACGTGTGCAAGAGTACGTGCAGCAACAACGCATCATATTGGTATCCCGCATCGCGGCACGTACCGTACAGTGGTTTCAAAACAGTGGCAACACAACTCTCCCAGGATGCACACTTCCACCGACACAAGTAATATCTGGGTTACGAGTATTTCCCAAATGACCAACGTTAACTTGGCCAATTAAAATCTTTAGATTTACTGTTTAATGTAATTGATGCTGGGAGTCCAGCTGCAGATTACTGTTGACAGAATTTACCCGCAGTTCCTAAACGGGATGAACAATTGCCTCCCCCTCTCCCGCTGCGGAGGACAAGGACTGGACGCCAGTGCAGATCCCTCGTTCCTCTCCACTTGTCTCACTGCAGTCGTGTCCTTACCGTGGACTCGTTGTCCCGGCTGTGGCTGGATGGGATTGGACAGCTTGGCTTCCCTCGCCCGTTCACTTCCCGGTGCAATGCCCCGACCGTTGTTCTCTGCTCGGGACCCCCCACTCGGCGTCCCCTGCCCCCTGGGCTCAGCCTGCCTCTTCCCAGCTTTGCCGTTTGTCTGGACGGCGAGGAAGGGCGGTTTGAGCCAGTTTCTCTTCCGTGATGTTGGCACAGTAGTCCCGGACTCCCTACCGCACGGTTCGGGACAAAATTTAAGCCAGGCGGCTGAATCCCTGCCCGCTCCCTACTCGCTCCAGCAGCTTCTCCTGCGCCCGCCCCAGGATCGGGATCGGTGTCCCGACTCAGCTTCTCTGACCGTCCCGACGGGCTGCGATTTTGTTGCTCGTCCCGATTCACTGATTGCTCAGTTCAGATTGACTGTGATACGGTGTACTCCTCACCCCGGGTCGGGTCGGCTCGGGATCCAGACCTAGTCCTCGCCTCCCGAATTCTCAGCCCGTGGCCGACCAGGCCCGGCTCGGCTCGGCTCCCTCTCGGTGTCTGTTATTATTCTGCCTCGCGCACAGTTTTGCGTCCCCGCGCGGCCAATGAGAAACGAGCGGCACGGACAGTTGTGTTTGAAGCGGGAGCGAGAGCACGTGGGGAGGGAACGCGCCCGCGTCACCTTGCGCGGCCGTCAGCCTCCAGCGGGCGATTGTTTTTATTCATAAAGAGATAGCCGTGTCGCGCGGCTCGCCCAGAGAGAGGCGGGGGGAGCGAGAACAATCATACATGGCGCACGCGCCCCTACCGCGATTAAACCGTCAGTCGCGCGGACGCGCGTCCGACCGCGCACGCGGCAATATCAGGATGCAAACAATAACAACAGCGCGCGCACACACACGTGGCACACGGAGTGAGGGGGTGGGGGAGGGGCACGTGGTCTGCGGCGCCAAAGACGTCATTCCCCGAGCTGCAGCCTCAGCAAGGCTTATGGATTCGGATGGCGCGGAGGGATAAGGCGGTTGGAAGTGAATTTAGCTGTAACCAGTTTCTTTCATAAGCTCTTATGGATAGGTAATTGAGTTGAAATTTTCGTTTATGCTTCTCCACGGATGTTGCCTGACTTTGTTCTATTGACAATTGCTGCCTTGACCTTCAATAGCATTTGCGTTGCCAACTCCCGCTGTCAATATCCCGAAGATTGACAATTAACCAGAAACCCAAAAGAAATAAATATACAGCTACGGTGGCTACTAGATTTAAGTGCGAGGCTTGTATCCTGTATGAGTGACTTCCACCAATCACAAGGTACAAGTATGGGGGCATATCTTCCATTCAATTGAATAACAATACAGTACTGAATAGGGTGAATACTATCCAAGATTAGCCAACTGCTTAATTAACACCCTTTCTATCAAAATAAACGTTCATTTACTCTAGCTGTAAAGGACCAACTTTATTCTCCATATACATTTATGTGTATTAGGGATTTATGTGTTGGTCAGGGTGCAACATGCAACAAAAACAACATTAAACAATTATAACGAATTATATAAAAATAAAGTTAGAGGTTAAAGTATGGAGATGGAATAAAATGTACATAAATACCAGCATATGTTCACATGGGGGTGGGGAGCTGAGTTGATCACATTAACTGCCTGGGGGAAGAAACTTAAGATGCTGTGAAGTTTTATTAACCCCATAAGCACTTTCCAGAAGGGAGCTTTTGAAAAAGGCATTTTGCAGAGTGGGTAGTATCCACAGATTTCTTTTCCCTGCCTACTTCTTTGTCCTGGACATATACAAGTCTTGCAGTGATGGTAGACTACAGGTGATGACCTTTCTGCTGACCTGACAGTTTGCTGTGTTATCATGTATTGTGAGAGGGTGCTGCACCAAACCGGACAGTAATGGCTGATGCTCTCAATGATGGCAGTATAGTATCGCACCAGTATGTCCTGGGGAAGGTGGAGTTTTACCAACTGCTTCAAGAAGTACATCCTGTGCCTTGATAGAATTGTAGAGCAATCTTGAGCTGAATAGCCTACTTCTGCTCCTATGTCTTATGGTCTTTTTCCTGTTGTCGATGTGTATCTACAAGGTTTTGAGGGCACCCAGTTCAAAGATGTGACTGCATCAGGACAGTAGCTTGTTTACTTGCTGATGCAGGTCTCAACAAACATTTTCTCCTTGGCCTGCAGAGTTCCTCCAGCAGATTGCTTGTCGCTGTTAAAGCATTCCATTAGTATATGGTGTGTTTGTTTATTCATTATGTGCCATGTTGTATGATGTGGGGGATTATAGTCTTGACCATGATTGTTCTTAGCAAACTTTTCTACAGAAGTGGTTTGCCAATCTTCTGGGCAGTGTCTTTACAAGACGGGTAACCTCAGCCATTATCAACATTCTTCAGAGGTTGTCTGGCTGGCGTCAGTGGTCGCATAATCAGGACTTGTGATAAGTACTAGCTGCTCATAGAATCATTCACCACCTGCTCCATTGCTTCATGTGACCCTGACTGGTGCAGCTAAGCAGGTGCCACATCTTGCCCAAGGGACATCTTACACCTCCTTGGGTAGGGATGTATCTCCACCCCACCACCCTGTATGGTGTTAAATGCATGCTTTATATGCCTGGACTAGATCAGCAGCACCTCCCAAATTGATTGTCTCAACCGAGTAGGGCAAGAGAATCAGGCAGTTGGGAAGTTTGGCTAATTATTTTCCAAATTGCATATATTCACAACTTGAAAATATATCATTTTTCCTTTCTTGGAAGTCTGGAAATTTTCACCAAGAAGACCGTGGCAGTTCAAGAACAAGAGATGGAGTTGTTGAGTTTTATATGTCCAGATTCTGGAAAAAAAATAAATTTAAAAAAACTGATGCAACTTCACATGGTCTGGAAATATTTACATCAATGAACCACTGTCAGAATCTACATGGAAAAATAGGCACAATGTAAATGCCCAGATTTCCCACAGTGATTTACAATCAGTAATTTCGAAGTGTTACTAATGTAATATCAGAATATGAACAGCCTATTTATGTACAGCAACCACCCACAACGTCAATTTGATAATGACTAAAAAATCTTTTTTTAAAGTGATGTTTGTTGAGAGATAATATTCATAGAATGGCACCCTTCATAGAGCAGTTATTATCCTTCAACCATCAGGCTCCTGCCTGAACCAGTCTGGATAACTTCATTCACCTCATCTCTGAACTGATTCCGCAATTTATGGACTCATTTTCAAGGACTCTACAGCTCATGTTCTCAGTTTTAGTTAATTTTTGTATTTGCGCTGTTGGTTTTCTTTTGCAGTGGTTTGGCAGTATTTGAATAGAATAGAACTTTATCATTGCCCAAGACAACAAGGTTGTGGTTCTACTCTAGTCCATGCAAAACATACAATGCACGAAGCACAACATCATAAAAAAGTTCTCATATTACATGCAACGAGTGACTTTGATAGTCCAAAAACCTCAAAGGCCGTTGGCAATGCCATTGGTAGCATTATTCGGCTGCACCACAGCTCTCGGGAAGAAGCTGTTTTTCAGTCTTACTCTCTTGGGTAAGATGTTTCTGTATCTCCTACCAGGTGGCAGGAGATTGAGCAGACAGTGTCCGGGATGGGTTAGGTCTTTAATAATGCTATGAGTGTGTCGTAGGCATTGAGAGTTATAGATTGTCTCCAGGTCTGGTAGTTGAGTCCCAGTGATGTGCTGAGCCGACCTAATCACCTGCTGGAATGCCTTGTGATCTGTCTTGCTGCAGCTAAAGTACCACACTGTCATTCCATATGTCAGTATGCTCTCTACTGCAAATTGATAAAAGTTGGCCAGCAATTTTTGGGGCAGATTAACTCTTCTTAAGCACCCCAAGTGCTCCCCTACTATCAAGGTTGTGTTGATAGAACAAGAGAGCTCCTTGGTGATCTTCATCTCCGAAAGCTTGAAACTGAAGACCCTTTCCACTACCTCACTAGTGGGGCTTGTTCAGGACCTCTTCCTTCCTGAAGTCAATTATCGTTTCTTTTGTCTTCTTGAACTTGAGTGATAGGTTGTGGTTTCTGCACCAATTGGACAGTTTCAGCACTTTCTGTCTATTTGCAGATTCATTATTGTTTGTGATTAGGCCGATCTCATTTGTGTGTAGTTTTTCATTGATTTTATTCTATTTCTTTGTTCTACTGCGAATGTCTGCCCAAAAATGAATCTGGAAGTAATATACGATGACATACACATGCTTTGATAATAAGTTTACTTTTGAACTTTGAACAACACAGTGCTGGAACAAGCCCTTCAGCCTTTGATGTCTGTGCTGAACATGGTGTCAAATTAAATTAAATCTCTAACAAGGGAAATCTGCAGATCCTGGAAATCCAGGCAATACACAAAGTGCTGGAGGAACTCAGCAGGCCAGGCAGCATCTATGGAAAAAAGTAAAGTTGACGTTTCAGGCCAAGACACTTCAGCAGGACTGGAGAAAAGAAGATGAGGAATAGATGTAAAAGGTGGGGGGGGGGGGGGGGGGGGGGGGGAGGGTAGAGAGAGAAACACAAGGTGAAACCAGGAGGAGGAGGGATGAAGTGAAGAGCTGGGAAGTTGATTGGTAAAAGAAATAGAGAGCTGGAGAAGGGGGGATCTTAAGAGAGAACAGAAAGCCATGTAAGAAAGAAAAGGCAGGAGGAACACCAGAGGGAGACGATGGGCAGGGAAGTAATAAGATGAGAGAGGGAAAAGGGGATGGGGAATGGTGGGGGGGGGGGGGGGGGGCATTACCAGAAGTTCAAGAAATCGATGTTCGTGCCATCAGGTTGGAGACTAGCCAGACAGAATATAAGGTGACGCAATAGTAGAGGAGGCTGTGGATTGACGTATGGGAATGGGAAGTGGAATTAAAATGGGTCACAACTGGGAGATCCCACTTCTTCTGGCGAAGCGGTCTCCCAATCTACATTGGGTCTCACCGATATACAGGAGGCTACACTGGGAGCACTGAACACAGTATGTAACCCCAACAGACTCACAGGTGAAGTGTCGCCTCACCTGGAAGGACTGTTTAGGTGCCTGAATGGTAGTGAGGTTAGGAGGTGGAGGGACAGGTGTAGCACTTGTTCCACTTGCAAGGATAAGTGCCAGGTGAGAGATCAGTCAGGAGGGACAAATGAGGGATGAGGGAATTGCAAAGGGTGAGATCCCTGCGGAAAGCAGAAAGTGGGAAAGTGGGGGGGAGGGAAAGATGTGCTTGGTGATGGGATCCCATTGGAAATGACAGAAGTTCTGGATAATTATTTGCTGGACGCGGAGGGTGGTGGGTGAGGACAAGAGGACCTGGTAAGGTGGTGAGAGGATGGGGTGAGAGCTGGCAGGCGTGAAGTGGAAGCGATGTGGTTGAGGGCAGCATTGATGAGGAAGGGAAGCCCTTTTCTCTGAAAAAGGAGGACATCAATCTGGAATGAAAAGCCTCATCCTTGGAGCAGACGCAGTGCAGGTGGAGCGATTGAGAGAAGAGGATGGCTTTTCTACAAGTAACAGGGTGGAAAGAGGTATAGTCCAGGTAGCTGGGAGAGTCCGTGGGTTTATAATAGACATCAGTAGATGAGCTGTCTCCAGAGATAGAGATAGTGAGATCAAGAAAGAGGAGGGAGGTGTCAGAAATGGATCAGGTAAATTTGAGGGCAGGATGGAAGTCGGAGGTAAAGTTGATGAAGTCAACAAACTCCACATGGGTGCAGGAATCTCCTCTATTTCATATGATCCAGATCTGTCCATTTCCTGCTTATCCATCCATCTTATCTAAAAGACTCTTCAATACCACTATGGTATGTGCCTCCACCATTACGCCGGCAGCCTGTTTCAGTCACCTCCCACTCTCTAAAATTTATTACAGGTCACCGAGAACAACTACCCTGCTCTTCTTCAGAATAATACATTGGCATCTTTTATATCAACTAGGAGAGTAGTTGGTAGCTCTAGAAATGTATTCACTCAGTGTGGCACAGATGCATCTGCTTAGTGTTTGAAGCCAACTTCATATTCAGCAGTCAATCTTGATTTCAATGAAAGTCAAAGGGGAGAATAAAATATGTTGGAATATCACTATTAGGAATTTGAAGGAATAAGCTGAGATCAGGAAATTACAGAAATGAATGAAAGAGATGTTAGACATTAGAGAACACTTTTGATTGAATGGTACACGGCAGGTTTATCAGCAAAGTTGAAACACATAGTATAAAACGGCCATTGACTGATGCATATGAAGTTGGCTAAATAACAGAGATCAGTGTATTGTTGCAAATGGTTGTTTCATACTGTAGGAAGGTGAATATTGACTTACCCCAGGAATCAGTGTTGGAGGCCATTGATTTTTATTTAATCTGCATTAATTACCTGGATTTGGGAGCACGCCACAATTTCTAAATTTGGCAGTAACTAGAATTTAGCAGTCACTGTGAACTGTGAGAAGGATAGAGATAAATAGCAGCAGGATGTAGATGTATGGCCGATGAAATTTAATGTGGCCAACTGTAAAATGATGCATCTTCATAGGATGATGGTAGAATAGTGGAAGATAATATAGCATAAATGATCCTATTCTAAGTAGGGTGAAGAGATAGAGGGATTTAGGATTATGGGTCACGTCATTAAGAACAGGAGGGCAAGTTGAGAAAGAAGTTAATTAGGTATACATAATTCCAGGTGCTATCAATAGAGGAAGGTCATGCTGAACCTAAATAAAACACCAGTCCATGCCTAAATCCACCATCTGAGTGTGAGAGAGTGGCCAGAAAAGATTTGCAAAGTTGGATCCAGGACTGAAGGACTATTAGGTACAAGGATAAATTAGGCAGACTGCAACAGTTTTCTTTATAAAATGGAAGGCTAGGGGAAGATTTGATAGAAATATGTAAAATGAAGAAGGTTCAGGATGGAGTGCATCATGGAAGCTGTTTCCTTTGGTGGAGATATCAAGGATTAGAGCCACAGGTATGAAATAAAGAGGAAGAGAATTAAGACTGACATGAGTAAAATCTTTGTTTATACAGTGTGTGGTTGGAATGTGGAACCTATCCTCTACAGTTGTGATAGAGGCAGCTTCTATTGTGGATCTCAATGAGGAATTTGTATAAGTATACTGTAAAAATTGAAAAATTTACAAGATGACAAGGGAAGGGTTAGAGAGTGGAATTAGTGAGTTGATCTGAAGGAGAGCCAATGCAAACATAGTGGGTTGAATGGCTTTCTCTGTGCTGTAACCATTCTGTGATCTTTTTGATATAACCTTTAATGTGCTCAGTGGTGATTGTGGAAGAGTAATGGAAGAGCTTCTATGAAAATGGACAATCCGTGGGATTTCTGAAGAGACAAGAACAGCTCAGAAGAAAACATATGTAGTTGAGGCAGGGAGTTCTGTTCCTTTCCCAGGTTTCTACTGATGACAGTTCTCTTTTTGCAGTAAATCATGAAACCATTGGCTCATCTCCCATCTCCAGTTCTTTATACCTATTTGAATATAAAGAAAACAAACACAGCTTTTAAAAAGACCTCAAGAAAGAAATAACTTGCATTTATATACTACTATTCACATCCTCAGAATGTTTGTAAGTGCTTTAAAACCAATAATTTGCATTAGAATTATTGTCACACTGAAAAGCGCAATGGCTAATTTCTGCACAGCAAGGTAGTGGAAATAATAAAGGGATAATGACTAATTACTCTATTTACTACTAGTTGAGATAAATATTGGGGTGGAAGAGCCTTTTGTTCTTTTTCAAATAATGTAGTGGGGTACTTTATAGCTACAATCGTTAGCATTTATCTAGCATCCTGAAGATTTTCAAAAGAATACTGTCAAGTGACCACATATGATTTTAGGGGAGATGCCCAGAAGCTTGATCAAAGTACAGCTCAAAAGAGGAAAGAGGCTTAGAAGGATGATTAACCAATATTACAGAATTGAAAATATGACAGATATGTTGTATGTAGTTTAGTTCAACTCAGGAAGAGGAACGGCGCTATTTGTTATATGCAAAATTTGTGGCAGGGGAGTTCCATCTTTGCAGTAGTTAGTTCGAGGAATTCTCTGCTTGCCCTGTTCTGGAAGTTGGACGGGTATGGTGACAATTTTGTGGAGGAGTTGAGAGAGGTAGTAATATGAGACAGCTGGGTGTTGTTACCATATGTGGAAGCTTGTGCTGAACTTTCTCTACTTGACTATAAAGATGTAATACCCTTCTAAAAGGCCCCTTCCAAAAAGTTGATTGTATTTCAGTACCTCTGTATTGTTCTAATAAAGTGGTAGACATAGAGTTGAAATCTGTATTTATAGAAGTGGGAGTTCTGCTTATTTAAGAATGGAGGAAATTCAATAGATGTAGCAATTCAGCCACTGCTCAAGTGAGGAATAGAGGTTGAATACAAACTAAACAAAACCATTGAAAACATGGAATGGTCATCCAAGACATACATAGGATTGGATGACAAATGGAGGAGGAGAAAACTGATCCTTTGGAAATCCTAAGTGGGCAAAAGGGTAAAAGATATTACGCAGACAGACCAGTTAAAGAAGTAAAATTGAGTAGAAGTTTAGCAAGAATATCAAATGTTTTTGAAATGTTCAAGAAAACAAATTGATTTCCAAGTTCTTGAAGTTCAGACACTCAGTGATATGTAGCAGTAGTAAGACTGTCATTGGTGGAAAAACATGATTAGCATGGCTAAATCATATAATTTGTGCTTTCTTAGAAGCTGTTCTAACATTGAAAGGAATTTTGGCAGCAAAGTCTTTATAAAACCATAAATTCCATCTTAGAATAAACCACACATACAGTGGTGGGGGATATATGCTAATCTGTAGTAAAATGATTTTTAGTAGAGTTTTTAAAACTGAACAACATACCACTTAGGTAACTCAGATCCCAGTCAATAATATATTCCTAAGTTTGACTCATTCTATGTTCCATCTTTCCCAGTTTGTAACTCTGCCAGGCTTCTATTATTCTATATATAATTTGTGCAGATCCTCAATTAGAATCCTGCATGTAACTTACTCCCAAGTATTCATTATTTATGTCAGCTGTAATTCAGTTGAAAGCACTCTTACCACTGAGTCAGAATGTTGTGAATTGTGGGTTTCATTGTTCAAGTTCCACTCGAGAGACATGAGCACAAAAACCAGGCGGTTGGTGTTGAGGTAGTGTTATATTGTCAGAGGTGATGTTATTCAAATGAGATGTTAAGCCATAGCCCATCTACTTTTTCCATGTGAAGATAAAGGACTCCATATCCCTCTTTTGAAAAAGAGCAAGGCGATCTCCTATGTTGTGGGAAATATTTAGCACTCATTTAACATTTTAAAAATTTTAATATTTTTTCTGGAAGCTGTGTGAAAGTCAGCTGCCATATTTAGAATATTATGACCATGACTGTACTTCAGAAGTACTTCATTAGCTGAAAACAAAAACAATTCGCATTTTTGCAGAATTTAATGCAGCAAAAGTCCCAAAGCATTTTACAGAATAATTAACAACCACAATTTGGAACTGAACCACATAACAAAATATTAGACAAATAGAGAAAATGCTGGAATTGCACAGCTGTTCACCCAGCAACAATGGGGAGAGAAACAAGGCCAATGTTTTGGGCTAAAGATCCTTAGTCAGAACTGGAAATGTGGGAAGGCAAGTTTTTTTTAAATTGCAGAGAGGGAGAGGGGTTGGAAAAGCAGTGATTATCTGTGAAATAATACAGACCAAAGTTGTCAAGGTGATAATTACTTTAAAAACTGACAATAGGATGCAGAAGAAAAAAACTGAAAAAAATTGAAATGAAGTATAACCACATTCATGGAAATACATAAAAGGGGCTATATCTGAAATTGATGTGTCTGTTTAGTTTGACAACTGCAATCTGCACCCTATCCCCGGTCTCTATGTTCCCTCCAACCCAACCCTTCTCTACAACACTGTTCTATTAAAGGCATCTTGCCTTGAAATGTTGACTTTATTTCTGTTCCCACTGTTGTTGACCCACTGATTGCTTCCATAGATTTCTACTTTTGCTTTGGACTTGTAATATTTTGCAGATATTTGCTCTGAGACAATGTTAGAATGGATTGTCAAAAGCTTGCTCAGGTAGAATGGACAGAACTTATTAAGGAGTATGGAGCAAAACATTCAGGGGTGCAGGCCCTTTGGCCCAGTGAGTTCATGCTGACCATGGTGCCCCTCTAGCTAATCCCAGTTTTCAAATCCCTCTAATCCTGCCCCTCCATGTACCTATTCAGATGTTTCTTAAATGATAATATTGTATGTGCATTAACTATTCTATATGCTCACCACCCTTTGCCCATCAGGTCCAATTTAAATCTTTCCCCTCTCACCCCAAGTCTATGCTCCCCTCTTCCCAGTTTTGGACTCCCAGGGGAAAAGGCTATTACCATTCACTTTATCTGGGCCTCTCATAATTTTAAACATTTCTATAAGGTCGCCCCTCATTCACCTACATTCTAAGGAATAAAGATCTAGCCTAGCCAACCTTCCCTATAACTCAGCTTCTCTAGTCCTTTCAAATTCCTAGTAAATCTTTGCTGCACTCTCTCCAGTTTAACCATGATTTTCCTATAACAGACTGACCAAAACTGGGTACAGTACTCCAAGCACAGCCTCATCAACATCTTGTACAGATAAAACATAACTCCTATACTCAGTGCCCTGACTGATAAAGGTCAGCATGCTAGATGCTAATTTTACTACCCTGCTACCTGCAATGCCAATTTCAGCAAATAATATACACTGTACTTGCAGGTTCTTCTGTTTCTTTACACTCCCTAGTGTCCTACTTCTATGCTGGTTTGACTTTTCACAAAGCATCATCTCATGCATATCCGTATTGAAATTCATTGCCACTCCTTGGCCCACTTCCCTAGCTGATCAAGACCCCCCCATCCCCCCGTAGTCTACGATAACATTCTTCACTATCAACAATGCCTTCTAACCTCATGTCATCTGCAAATTTACTCAACAAGCTATGTGCAAATAGCAGATAGCAAGGGTTCCAACACTGAGTCCTGTGGCACAACTTTTTTTGGCGGGCTGAAATAAGCACGAGAGATCGTTTGTTGGTGACACCGTACAAAGTTTAAACAGAGCTGGGGAACTTGCAGCTTTTTTCAGCAGGCGGCAATCACTGCGAGGCCAATAAAAAGAAAGGAAGGAGGTATAAATGGAGTGGACAAGTGGTCTGGTTTTTGGCTTAACAGGTTTGGGTGCGAACAGGCTTGGACAAGTATGGGCAGAGGTTCTAAGTAAGGAAGCAAGTTTCCAGTAAGTATTTTTTCCTCTCTGTTAGTACATAGTATGTTCAGAATGGGGATCTGGAGGTAGTGGATTGACGTGATGGGCTGAATGGCCTAATTCTGCTCCTAGGTCTTATGGAACACCACTAGTCACTGGTCTCAATTGAGAGAAACAACCTTCAATCAACAACTTTGGCTTCCTACCTCTAAGCCAATTTTAAATCTACTTAATTAGTTCTCCCTGGATTCCATAGAACCTAACCTTCCACACCAACCCACCTTTTGGAACCTCATCAAAGGCTTTGTTAAAGTCCAAATAGGCAACATCCACTGCCTTACCCTCATTTACCTTTTTGCTTACCCCTTCAAAAAATAGGCCAAAAAAGTTTGGCAAGTATGGCTTTCCATACACAAAGCCATGCTGACTCCATAAATGAGAAAAGAGCGGTGAAGGGAGTTAAGGAGGTAAATAAAGAAGATTCCAGGCCTTGGAAGTTGAAGACTCAGCTATCAGTTGTAGTTCATTAAAGTTAGGGAATTGAAAAACAGAAATATTGAGGTGGACCATAAGTGTTGGAGAATATTGGGGTGATATGGAGAGACAGGCTGCTGAGAGATCTTAAAAGAACACAAAGATTTTTAAAATCAATGTGGATTAGTAAGATTATGTGTAAGATTGGACAAGCAAAGGACCATCCATTAATTGCCTAAAATACGTGTGATTGCAGATACACTTTTACAAGTTCAGCTCTCCAAAATTTAAATTCCTTCATGGTCTCTCTTTGTGGTCCCTGTTACTTGGAGTGCACTGGAAAACCTTGATTTAAAAATAAAGAAGGCAAGGATAAGGGTTTCAGCAGCAGACGAGTTTGACAAGAATAGAGTTGGAAGGTTTTAGTGATGGCACGAATATATTTTCTGAATCTCTGGGATGTCCTGAGATCATGAAACGTGATACATGTGCATCTTTTTACTTTACAAAAGCCACAAATAAATTTCAGACTATAAATCATCTAAAATGTCTATTACATTATTTATAATCCATTTCAGTAAGACAGACTAAAATACTCATATTTCCCCCAGGAGCTAGCACTCTTACTGCAACCCCACACCATCCCACCCTATGTGCACCCCTTGCCCAATATGTTGTTGAAAGGCTATCTCTAACACCATCTGGCACCACATTTTATAGCAAATAGAGCTTTGATGACTCAACAGTATGATTCTGCATAATAAACAATCTCCATATGCATCTTTGATTAAAAAAAACTAATGTGATTGCATGATAAACGATAAAAATCAGATATCAACAAGAGAGCCAGTAAGTTTTTGAAGATGTTAAAAATTACTACTACTAATCCAGTCCACTTAAGCTTGCTTGGATAGTCTCTGGCAGGTGTGCATATGTTTAATACTTTACTGCCCTCTAAGGGCAAGTACTGTAAATCACTGGCTATATTGCTTATTATTTTGCATTACTTATTTTATTAATAGAGCTAGAATTAGTGGGATGAACCTTTTTGGCTGGAGTCATTAGTTCTGATCAGAAACGCTGGCTTTTGGCCATCTAGGTTTCAGTATCTTTTCGACTACAACACGTGCACTGCCAAATGCAGAAGTCAGAGATTTACTTGTATGGTTGATACCGCATCTGTCACTATGTCTATCACTGAATTCCATTAGGAGTCCAGTGGCAGGGCCCAGTTTTACTACATTTTCCTAGTGTTACATTGAGGAATGCTTCTCCAGTTTTTGAAGAGGTCAGACAAGAGTAGGATCAGAAATCTCGTTATTTTCAAAACTGGTTATAAAGTTCTTCATGGTTTCATTTTTGTGTCTTATTTTATATTGTTTAAAATTCTATTTCATTTTAGTACTTAAACAGCTTTAAACGTCAGAGAAATTGCAAAAGTTTTTAAATCCTAGACTATTTTGACTGAAGGCAAAGCGGTGTCCCAAACTTTGATATTTAAATAATAATAATCTTCATTTTCTGACTTGAAAGGAAAGTCTACAACTGGTCAGCAGGAATCCAGCCTTTTGTTGAGGTTGACCTATTTGACCTATAACCAACACCTTTATCCATTTAATATAGTTCTAATGTGGCAAATGGGATTAGAGTCAGTAAAGAGTCAGCATGGGTGTGATGGTACAACTCTATGAATCTATACAATAGACAGCAGTAACAAAATATTTTCATAGAAGCAGCTCTTAACCAGAGATGTAGAATAAATTTAGGAATTAGTCCACTATATGGTATGATGTTGGTACTTCGTTGTAACTGCTGTTTCCTTTGAGAGTGGTCGCCTTCAGTTAGAGCTATTCTTTTGTTGGCGGTGTCTAGTTTGAGTGATAGTGCAAGTAGCACAAAACATAAAGACACTGCATGGGTGGCAAGCATGGAATGTTGCTGCTCTTGGGTAACAGGAAACCGGGATCCAGCATTATGGTCTGAGATTCTGAGACAACTGAGTCAACTTGTCAATTCTAGACAACTGAATTCAGGAGCATATTTGGTAAGAGCAACCAGAAGTGGATGCATAAAATACATTGGGGCATTTGAATAGCAAGTGTGTGGACATTGGTGTTGTATTTTGAGGTGAACAACATCACTGGAGGATGCAGAATGGGGAGAGTAATGATACGGTGTGATAAGCCCATAATTATGAAAGTAGTGGAGACTTGATTGATGGGCTGTCTTTTATAAATGTGAAAAAAATGTTGAGATATTTCAATCCCATGCCATTTGAAGACCTTGAGAGAATTCAAGGTATGCCTTTTTGATAAGGGAGGATATCATCGCAGTCCTTAGAGTATTCATGAGGGATTAACTAACAAGGCCATTTGGTTAGAACTTAGAAATAAGAAGCTGATGTTCACTTTGCTGGGCTGTATTTTAGACTGACTTCCATCCTCCCCCTCCCCCAACATTGAGAACCTGAGGAACAGGTATGTCAAAATTCCATGTAGTTGTGAGAATATTAGGATAGTGGGAGATTTCACTTTTCCTGATATTGACGGAGCCACCAATAGTGCAAAATGAAGTGGCAGTTGGGGGAGTACTTTGGGTGTAGTAACCATAATTCTATTAGCTATAAATAGAGATAGGTCTATAGTTATCTATGATGCAGACAATATATTTGAGTGACATACAAAAACAGCAAGACTTGAAGGCAGATAAAACACAGATACAACCCACCAACAATATTAAATAAGGCACTGGTACTTGTGATACACAGTGGGGAACAGGCTGATCCTGGAAGGCTCAAATGGAAAGTTGAAAATGTGGGAATGGATTCATGGCAAAAGCTGAAAAGATAGAGAAGCATCTTTTAGAAATTGAAAGAGTAAAGTCAGAATGTAAAACATCATGAAAACGAAGACCATTTATGAGAGGCACCCAAAACAAAGACTGTTACCATTGACTTCATGAGATTTAGTAGTGAGCCAAGTTCACTGTATAACTGTGTTTGTTTTAGTTGCTTAATATTAGATGTTTGTGTTACTGTTGTAAACGGTCTACACTACAGTACAGATTGTGTAAATAGTAATGAAGATAATTATGCTAATATAGCAATTATAGTGAAGGATTTCAGACCAAATATTTTTAAAAGGTCCATAAATGGAATCCTTGGAGGTAAACATTTCAAAGATATATGTGCAAAATGAAATGTGTTTTGTAGACAAAACAAAGAAAATTAGTAAATTTATATCTGTATTTGTAACTATTTGTATAATTTCATGTATGTAAAAGTTACCCAGTGGTATACACTAATATGTTGCATGGGCTAATGCTTTTTTAAGGGAGAACCAATACATTATTATGACTGTGGCTGTGTCTTTAAGACCTGAATGTGCTATGTGTTTTGATCTTGATATACAGCAAATACAGCTGTAGAATGTGGCCTTTGAGAATGGCTGTCTTCAATGAAGGACATTATGTGATAGGACCTGTAGCAAATCTAAAGAAGTGCATAGACAGTGCACTGGTGTTTCCATCTCCACAGTATTTTCCATTACTATGGAAATAGAATTAGTTTCCGCTTAATGGCACTGAACCATTGTCAGGAGTTCCTGTGGTAGCACTAAACCTGCAGATCTCCTGCAGTTATGTTCATAACTCTGTGCTTTAAGTTTTTTCCCTTTCCTGAGATCTCATCATGTTTTCCTACACAATTGTAAATGATAACCAGAGTACAATTTGGCAAGGAATACAATTCTAAAACAGCATCTCTATTTCAGCAGTAGCTATCTAAATTTTAACTCCCAGTATTAAGTGGCATCTTCAACATAATAAAACATATCAAGGTGTTTTATGGGACAGTTAATGATAATAAATTACAGAAAACTCCTTACTGCTCTGTTGTTTCTTCCTCTCTTCACCCCTTCCTTTCCTTTCTTAAATAGTATGGCTGTATTTTCAGCACACTATCACATTCTCTCCCCACCCCCACCCCCACCCCCAGTCTGTGGAAACTATTCTAGATAATATAAAATTTTGAAAGATAGCAGCTAATCAAAATAATGGGATGCAGGCTATCAAGTCCTGGTGATTTATTAGCATTCAGTCCCATTAATATCCTCAATGCACTTTTTTTTCCTGATGCTGATTTCTTTTAGCTTTTTATTTACTCTGGTCTTGTTCAAAGTTCAAAGTAAAGTTATTATCAAGGTATGAATACCATATACAACTTTGAGATTCATTTTCTTGTAGGCACCCTCAGGTAAACAAAGAATTACAACAGAATCCACAAAAAAAGACCAACAAACATCCAGTGAGCAGATTGTGCAAATAATAAAGAAGAGCCTTAATAGAAGTGTTCAGAATCATTATGGGTACAAGTAAAGTGGATGCCAGCTGCTACTTCACAATTAATCCATCAATGTGGACACGGGACCATAGGTGGAGACTGGTTAAAGGGAGATTTCAGACTAACATCTGGAAGCATGTCTTTACACAGCAAGTTATGGATACATGGAATTAATTACCTAGTTGTGTAGTTGAGAGTGGTACCTTAGAGACTTTCAAATCTAAACTCGAGAGTTATTTCAACACACTTTGTGAATAGGAGTTTGGCAAGCTTTGTTGGGCTGAATGACCTGTTCTTATCAAAAAGTTTCTAATGTTCTAAAATTGAATATACTGAGCACATGGCTACAGAGTCCCCAAAAGTGTGTTCAGAGGCTTGTAGACTCAGTTCAGTGCTGAGGTGTGTGAAGCCGGTTCAGGAGCCTAATGGCTGCAGGGCAACATTTGTCCCCAAACCCGGTGACATGGAACCCAAGACTCCTGCAACTCCTGACAGATGGTTATAGCGAGAATAGAGGGAGATGGGTTAAGTACAGGTAGATGGAACAGGCGCAGGTAGGAGATCTTGCCTGGCATGGAGTAGTGGTGCTGAACACCAGTTCTTTTTCTGGTCTCAAACTTTGATGCTTTAATATGGCTTGAAGTCCACTGCAGTACGCTCTTCTGATGATATCTGAACTTCATTCACTTCAAGGTGCTGTACCTGCATTCCCAAGAGTCAAGTTTACTGACTCCTTCAGGGGATCACGAAATTGCTAGTTTATTTAGATAGTTCAAAAGTACATTTCTTAGAGGGGAATCATAGGCTGAAGATTGCAGTGGTCATAATTCCGAAGAGGTATGTCTAGTAGAATATCTAGTAGTTTGTTAGCTGCCTGAAAAGTGTCACCATATATTGCCAGCACCATCTGGGAACTTAATAATTCTGCCCTATTTCTGTAGTTTTTTCATGTATCCTTCCATGAAGACAATTTTTTTTTTAAATTGCTCTTCTAAATTTTACATTGACTTTGTCTGCATAGGCCCTAATGGTGGCTAATTCTTCAATTTTTTCACCTTTATAGAAGTGTTATTAATTTTTATATTTCTCATTCAATTACTCTTGTATTCTACTTCCCCATTCCTTATCAATTTGAATATTTCAATTCTTGGACTTATACCTTTAGGCAAAAGCTTCAGTAGGATATAGTTTGGTTAGGTGAAAGGGCAACAGCATGGCAGATGGAATATGATGTTGAGAGTGTGAGGTCTTTGCTAGCAAGATAGAAAAGTAGAGTATCTTTTAAATAGAAAAAGATTGAAAGATATTGATGTTCAGAAGACCTGAATGTTTTTTGTGCATGAATGAGGTGCAGCAAACAGTTAAGTATGCAATGATTTAGAGAAACATGTACATGGGGTAATTACTAGGTTTGCAGATGACAGAAAAATTATAGATGGTGAGGACAGAGAAATGGCAGATGGAGTTTAATCCAGACTTCTATGAGGCTTTGAAGTTTGAGAGATAAAATGCAAGAGAAAAATATGTAGTAAATGGCAGGGATCCTTAAAAGCATTGATGTACAGAGGGACCTGGGGGTGCAAGTTCATAGCTTCCTCAAAGTGGCAACACAGGTAGAGATAATGGTTTATAAAAAAAAGTGCACATACTGATGGAGTGTTGAGATAAAAGTCAGAAGACCATGTTGCAACTTATAAAACTTTGGTTGATCCATATTTAGAATATTGTTTGCAGTTCTGATTACTCCATTACAGGAAGCTTTTAAAGAGAGCACAGAAAAGAAGTTCACCTGGATGGTTCCTGAATGAGAGTATTTGCTACAATGAGAGGTTAGGCAGACTTGGATCGTTTTCTCTGCAGCGTTGAAGACAAATGGAAACAGCAAGTACTAAAAGGTGTGGCTTTAAGTTGTGAAGGAGAAATCTAAATGGAGGCTTACATCCCAGATTTTTTAGAGTGTTAGGTGCCAGAGAAGATGGTGGAAACAGATATGATAGCAATATTTAAGAGGCATTTGGGCAAGCACATGAACAGGCAGGAAATTGAGGGATATAGGCCATGTGCAGTTTGAATTGGTATCATGATCAGCACAGACATTGTGGGCCAAAAAGCCTCTGGTACTCCAGTACTTTGCCAGTACTCCTGCTGTACTGTTCCAGGTTCATTGTTCAAACAGCAAGCTGTGTTTATTACAAGGGGATCCGAGTGCAAGGATACAAGTCCTTCCTGTAATTGTATTAATTCAAGGTGAGAAAGCACCTGAAATATTGCATACAAGTCAGATCTTCCTAATGAAGGAAATAAATTATTTGAAATAGACATAGAACATAGCCCAATAATCCAGTGAAGTTTCTCAAGATTCCAGGAATTGGCTGAGGCACATTTAACAGACCTTGCCGGTACTTCAAGTTCTAAGCCGAAGTATAGACAAAGTCTGTTTTGTGTGCTTCTGCTGATTCCCAGAATCCTGTGAGTCTTCATTGGATTTTATCTGTTCCAAGTCATTTGGACTTGAAAGGGTAGCTGTGGGGGTGATGTGTCTCCAGGCTGGGGTGTCTAAGTGTAGGGATTATTGTAAAGGGTTGGGCATGAAGTGAAATAACTTATCCTAGATGGTAGTGAGTTCTGTATCCAAAAGGGCTTTGAAGACTTAATCACTGAGTATGCACAATTCAAACCTCCATTGAAATGTGTAATATAGGAGAATCCATGGATAAAGGATTAGTGCAGGAAGGGGGTGCAGCAGGAATGATTTACGTAATGCTGAGACTTTATAAGCCATTGGTCAGATCACATTGGGTGTATTGTGAGCAGTTTTGGGTCCCATATCTAAGAAAGGATCCGCTGGCATTGGAGAGGGTCCAAAGGAAGTTTTCAAAAATTATTCAGGAATGAAAGGGTTGACATGAGGAGCATGCTCATTGGATTTTAGAAGAATGAAAGGATTGCATTGAAACCTACTAAATACTGAAAGGCTTAAATAGAGTGAATGTGGAGGGGATGTGTGAAATAATGGGAGAGTCTAGGACCAGAAAGCACAGCCTCAGAATATAAAGAAAGATATCTCTTTAAAACAGAGATGAGAAGGATTTTTTTTAACCACAGGGTGGTAAATCTGTGGAATTAATTGCCATGGATGGCTGTGGTGGGGGTGGGGCAAATCATTGAGTATGCTTAAAGTGGAGGTTGATAAGTTCTTGAGTAGATGGGCTGTGTAGCCTAATTCTGCTCAAATGTCTTATAGTCTTATTTAATAGTGACGCAGCCTGTTTCTCCAGCAAAAGTTTATCCAAATGAAAAAGAATTCAATCAGAAAGGCAAAATTCATGATTAATAAATGTTAATGTTAAATTAAAACATAGAGAATACCAAGTGGTAAAGGCTACTACTAAAGCAAGCACCGGGAAGAGTTTACGAGCCAACAGAAGACTAAAAAACTCATTAGAAGGAAGACAATGAATTTTGAGGGAAAATGTGCATGCAGTATAAAAACCAACAGTAACTATTTCTGTGGATATATAACTACAAAGTGGACAGCTAAGTTAAATGTGGGGCTTCTAGAGGCTGGGAGACATCAAACAAAGAAATGTCTGATATGTTGAATAAATTTTCTTGCATCACCTTAACTGTGGAAAACATACCAACATCCTTAAGATGTTAGATGGGCTAATTTCAAATAGCGTGGTAGAACTTAGAAAACTCCCAAGTACAAGGGATTTATTATTACAGAAACTAAGGGAGCTAAAGGTGGCAAGTTGCCAGGAACTGCTAGACTACATGTTAGTGTTTTAAAGGACATAGCAGTAGAGATGGTGAATTCATTGATTAAAATTTTTCGTAACTTGAAATTTTGGAAGGTAACTAAAGATTTCAAAACATCCAGGTATCCTTGTTCAAAAAAGTAGAAAGACAAAAAAAAGGGAACTTCTGGCCAGTTGGTTTAACAGCTATTATTGACAAGGTGTTGCAGTTAATATCAGAGAAAACAGCGGATCATTTCAGAAAGTTGAATGTAATTACTATATTCAGAAAGTTGAATGTAATTAAACCTAGTCAATGAAGTTTAATGAAAGGTAAAAAAAAAGTGTGATAAATTTGAATTCTTTTGAGGATGTAATGGTGAGAGTTCATAGATGGGAACATATAGATAGACAGTCGGCCCTCCTTATCCGCAGGTTCCACATGTGCGGATTCAACCAACCACAGATCGGGAAAACTCGGAAGTTCTTTCTCCAGCACTCGTTGTTTAAGCATGTGCAGACTTTTTTTCTTTTCATTATTCCCTAAATGATACGGTATAACAACTATTTACATAGCATTTACATTGTATTAGGTACTATAAATATTCTAGAGATGATTTAAAATACAGGCAGTCTTTAAGTCGGATTTGTACATAAGTCGGAACAGGTACATCCAGTAATATTTAGCATCAGTTAGTCAAACGTTTGTCTTAGTATATAGTATATATTTTACTTTTCTATGCATATAAAACATTTAAGAAACGTATGTATTTCAATAATTAAACCACTGCATTGCTTAGTAATAATTGTAGCTTTCATCGGGGCAGGACCTTTCACATGCTCCATTATTCTCACTTTATCTTTTAAAATTGTTCTGATCATTGACCGACTATAGCCTAATGCTTTTCCAGTGACCAATGGCGTTTCATCTCTTTCTGATTGCTTTATTATTTCCACTTTATTTTCAATCGTGATCGTTTTCCATTGACGGAACAGAAACACTGCGAATTCAGCAGCCGTGGGTGGTGGGTCTGAGCTCCCCCAGGTCCTAAAGTCCATCCGCACTGAGCCAGGCGAAATAAGGGACTTGAGCATCCGCGTTTTTTGGTATCCGCGGGGGGTCCGGGAACCAATCCCCACGGATAAGGAGGGCCGACTGTATGTAGATCTCAGTCAGTTGAAAAAGTGCTGCAAAAGAGACTGTTGCATAAATTAAAAGCCTATGGTATCAGAGGAAATGTTGGAATGGACTGAAAACTGGCTGTTTCATGGAAAACAGAGTTGAAAGAATTGTCCTCTTCAGATTGCAAGGAGCCAATTAGTGGAATACTATTGACATTAATGGTGTATAGTTCCCTGAAGGTGGAATCTTATGCTGGCCTTTATAAATCAGAGCATTGAGTATAGGAGTTGGGATGTAATGTTAAAATTGTACAAGGTATTGGTGAGGCCAAATTTGGAGTATTGTGTACAGTTCTGGTCACCGAAATATAGGAAAGATGTCAACAAAATAGAGAGAGTACAGAGGAGATTTACTAGAATGTTACCTGGGTTTCAGCACCTAAGTTACAGAGAAAAGTTGAACAAGTTAGGTGTTTATTCTTTGGAGCGTAGAAGGTTGAAGGGGGATTTGATAGAGGTATTTAAAATTATGAGGGGGATAGATAGAGTTGACATGGAAAGGCTTTTTCCATTGAGAGTAGGGGGGATTCAAACAATAGGACATGAGTTGAAAGTTAGGGGGGAAAAGTTTAGGGGTAACACGAGGGGGAACTTCTTTACTCAGAGAGTGGTAGCTGCGTGGATCGAGCTTCCAGTAGAAGTGGTAGAGGCAGGTTCGATTTTGTCATTTAAAGTAAAATTGGATAGGTATATGGACAGGAAAGGAATGGAGGGTTATGGGTTGACTGCAGGTCAGTGGGACTAGGTGAGAGTAAGCGTTCGGCATGGACTAGAAGGGCCGAGATGGCCTGCTTCCATGCTGTAATTGTTATATGGTAATATGGTTAATGATTTGATGGATGGAATAGTATGAAAGGTTTCCAAATTGGCCAGTGATACAAATGTAGGATTAAAAGGTGTTGTGATAAGGACACTGTGATTCTGTAGTGGGATACAAATGAATTGAGGGAGTTGGTAAAAGACTGGAAAATGGAGTTCCAGTACTCCATGCACTTCGGTAAGAGAAATCAGAAGGCAGATTATCTTAATGGAAAACTGAAAGTGAGTGAAATAGAAAGGGATCTAGGGATTCCAGTGCATAGATTACAGAAAGTGAGCAGGCAGGTTCAACAGGTAGGTAAGAAATAAAACAGTTTTTGGCCTTCATTGCAAAGGGGTTGAAGTTTTAAAAAGGGGAAGTTTTGTTACGTTTGTACTGGATGTTGGGGGGATCTCACCTGGGACACCACATACCATTTTAGTCTACTTAACTAAAACAAAATATAGCAACATTGGAAGCAGTACAATGGAAATTCACCAGGCTAAAACATGTTAAATCTTATTTTCTGTTTGACAAAAAGTGGATGATGGAAATGCTAACATTGTTTCTCTCTATCTGATGTTTTATTCCATTTAAGAGATATTAAAGCGTCTACAGTAGCTAAGTACACCCACGTAAATGAATAATAAAGAGGAAAATTAAACCATTTTGGATAAGGGAACTACAGAGGAGAGGAAGAAGCTATTGCAAGAGATTTCCTTATTTCAGAACAAAAAGTACAAATGTATGAAAAGGTTGAGCCTTAAAGAAGAGGGATTGGAAGAGGATGAAATGCAGCCACAAGTATATGAGCAGAAAGGAAGTTGACTTGTTGTGGTCACAGCCACACAAGTTATGGTTGGTAATTTTGGGCCCAACAGGGGTGCTAGATGCTGCAGTTATGTTACTGAACAAATAATTCAGAGCCCTGGACTGAAAGACCAGAGAATCAAGTGACACAGTAACATGAAAACTTGAATTCATTGTTTAAAAGAACCTGGAACTACAAAAAATGCCCATGACATAATTACATGTAGACATTCAATCATTGCTTTGGTGAATCATTGACCCATCAACTTCCATTAGATTCTTTTGCTATTTATGCAGTTAAATTGTAAGCATGTCTTTGGATGTGAGAGGAAAGTGAATCACCTGTACTGATTGAGGGAAGGTGCAAACTGCACAAGGGCATCACCTGAGGTCAGGATTGAACCTGGTACCATCACTCTTTCCTAATTAAAAGTTCTGATTCAGATTTATCTATTTATCAAATGTACATTGAAATATAGAGTGTAATAGTTTGTTTGTGTTAACAACCAACAAAACCTAAGGATGTGCTGGGGGCAGCCCATAAGTTTCGCCACACCTTCTGATGCTGACATAGCATGCCCATAATATTTAGCAAAACAATACAAGCAACAACACAACAACAGCAAAAGAAGTGCCTTTCCTCCCACTCACACACACAAATAGTACTCCGACCCCAGGACAGACTGTAACTGGGCTTCCAGTGGTCTCACGGGACAATGAGCTTCTGACTTCCCTAGTAGACTCGCAGACCCAGGGCTTTGGTCATTGGACATCGAATTCTATGCTTCAGGACTCACCAATGTCAGAACTCTGAACCTCAGGCCTCAAACATCAGATTCACTAACCTAGGGGGTGTTACCAGCTTTGGTGCCTCCTGTCTGCATGGCCTCCAATCCTGAGACTCACTGATCTAGGGAGCCACTAGCCCTTGCCCTTGATGATCTTCATTCACAGCCCTTGCCTATCCAACATCCATCCACAGATGTCATTCCTCACATGTCCACGCCACTTGCATTTGAATGAGGAGAATGGAATGGAGGCTTAGACTTCAGCCTGGTATCCATCTCCCCCACATCCCTGTCCCTAAATTCTCACCTAATTCTTAACTGTCCTCTCTGTCCTCAAAACCATCCCTATAAAACTAAAATAACAACTTAGTTTGAGCAAAAACCTCAATAGGTACTCCATTTTGGCTGGAAAAACAATTAGGTTCCTGGGAACCTTTCAATAGTTCAACAGCAGGGTGGGATGTGTCCTTGAATCTGGTGTTACATGCTTTCAGGCTTTTGTGTCTTCTACTAGATGAGAGGAGAGAATATCTGGGGTCAGTGGGGCCTTTGACAATACTGGCTGCTTTTCTAAGGCAGCAAGAAGTATAGACAGAATCCATGGAGGAGAGGCTAGTTTCTGTGATATTGTTGAGCTGTGTCTGCATCTCTGTGCAGTACCTTGTGCTCACAAAACAATTGCCATAACAAGCTTCCAGATAGGATGCTTACTGAGGTGCATCATTTAAAAATTGGTGGAAGGTTGATGGAGTCATGCCAAATGTCATTAGTCTCCTGAAGAAATAGAGGCATTGGTGAGCTTTCTGGGCTGTGTATCTACTTTGTTGGATTAGAACAGGCTATTGTGTTGTTCACTCCAGGATCTTAACATTCTCAACCCTCTCAATCTCAGGACAGAGCATGTCCACCACACCGAACTCCCACCACTTCCCGATGTCAATGACCAGCTCTTTTGGTTTGCTGACATTGAGAGAAAGGTGGTCATGACACTGAAGTTTAAAGTTCAAAGAACATTTGTAATGAAAATATGTATACTATACATAAACCTGAGATTCATCTTCTTGCAGGCAGCCACAAAACAAAGAAACCCAATAGAACCCATTTTAAAAACCCACGCAACAAAGACCATCAAACACCCAATATGTGAAAAAAGAATAAATCATGCAAATAATAAAAAAGAACGTAAATAACACACACATCAGAGTCCCCTGAAGTAAGTCCACAGCCATGGAGCAGTTCAATGCTGAGGCAAATACAGCTGGTCCAGAAGCCTCATGGCTGTGGGACACAACCATGGAGCCTTTTCATCGCCATTGGTTGCAGGCCACAGCTGCAAAGTCAGTTCAATGCTGAAGCAAGTAAACTTCGCAGAGTGTTGAGCTGAAAACCAGTTTGTACTTCACTCTCGGCATTGATGTCTTGATCTTTTTATTCTGGCTCAGTGCTTAAATCAACCAAACATTAGTTTATTTTTCACTCTCAGGCCTGGGCCCCGCTGCTTCGATCTGACCCCAAGTCCGCTCCAGCAGTGGCCATAACAGCTATACCTGCATTCTTGTGAGTCCAGTTCACTGTATCCTTCAGGATACCGCAAGACCGCCAGATTGTACAGATGGTTTGAAAGCACCACTCCCAAAGGGGAATTACACGCTGTGCTACTAAGCTCTCTTTCTCGTTTTTGTATATAGAACATAGAAATCTACAGCACATTACAGGCCCTTCAGCCCAAAATCTTGTGCCGACCATGTAGCCTGCTCTAGAATCTGCCTAGAATTATCCAACCACATAGCCTTCTATTTTTCTAAGTTCCATGTACCTATCTGAGTCTCTTAAAAGACCTTATTGTATCCACCTACACCACCGTCACCAGTAGTGCAGTCCACGCACCTACCATTACCTATCTGAAAAACTTACCCTTGACATCCCCTCTATATCTACTACCAAGCACCTTAAAACTATGCCCCTTGAGTTAGCCATTTCAGCCCTGGGAAAATGCTCTGGCTATCCATTGCCTCTCATCATCTTATATCAGGTCACTGCTCATCCTCCATCGCTCCAAGGAGAAAAGGCCAAGTTCACTCAACCTATTCTCATAAGGCACACTCTCCAATCCAGGCAAAATCCTTGTAAGTCTCCTATGCACTCTGTCTATAATATTCACATCCTTCCTGTAGTGAGGTGATCAGAACTGAACATAGTACTCTAAGTGGGGTCTGACCAAGGTCTTATATAGCTGTAACATTACCTCATGGCTCTTGAACCCAATCCCATAGTTGATGACTGCCAACACACCACATGCCTTCTTAAAAACACTGTCAACCTGCGTAAGCAGCTTTGAGTGTCCTATGGACTCGGACCCCAAGATCTCTCTGATCCTCCACACTGCCAAGAGTCTTACCATTGATACAGTACTATATTCTGTCTTCAAATTTGACTTGCCAAAGTGAAGCACTTCACACTAATCTATGTTGAACTCCATCTGCCAGTTCAGTCCAGTTCTGCATCCTATCGATGTCCCACTGTAACCTCCGACAACCCTCCAGGCTATCCACAATACACCCAACTGTCATCAGCAAACTTACTAACCCACCCTTCTACTCCTTCATCCAGGTTATTTATAAAAATCACAAAGAAGAGGGGTCCCAGAACAGATCCCTGCAGAACGCACTGGTCACTGACCTCCATACAGAATACGAACCATCTACAACTTTGCCTTCTGTGGGCAAGCCAATCCTAGATCTACAAAGCAAGGTCTGTTTAGATCCCATGCCTCATTACCTTCTGAAACAGCCTTGCATGAGGAATGTTATCCAATGCCTTACTGAAATCCATGTATTTTGACTCTTCACTATTTGAGATACAGCTCACTAAGGTGGTATCATCTTCAAATTTGTAGATGGAGTTATAACAGCATCAGGCTGTGTAGTCATGAATGTGTAGGGAGCTGAGGATGCAGTCTTGAGTAACACCAGTATTGAGAATAACATGGTGGAGGTGTTGCTGCTTATCCTTACTGATTGCAATCTGTCATTCAAGAAATCAAGGATCCAGATGCAGAGGGAGGTGCTGACTCCTGAGTCTCAAGTTGGCTTGTAATTACAATATTGAAGGTAACCAAGGACGGGTAATAAATTAAAAGCTTGTTGGCAGTAGTTACATACAAAATGCCTATGCTGGAACAATCCAAATAGTCCCCCTGCCTCAACCCTGCCCTGAGACTGCTTCCTCTCCAACTCTTTTTGAACACTATATTGAGAGTATCTCCATGACAACTCGATGATATATTCCAGCTTCTAACTACACAAATCTATCTTGCCTCATACTTTTTTGCCAATTCCTTTCATCCCAGTAAAAATAGTTTCTTAGTTTATACACTGCCTATATCCTTCATTATTATAAATATTGCTGTCAGATCTGTCTCATCCTTCTCTGCCCCAAGGAAAATACGCCAATCTTCCTCTGTCTAATCACACACCTGAAGTCCCTTATCTTAGAATCCTTCCAGTAAATCTCTTCCGTATCCTCATTAAGGCTTTTATACCTTTCCTAAATGTTTACAGTAGTTGGTAAATCAACTCTGCTGTAGATGGTCCCAAGCCTGGTTGCGAAAGGAGGAGGGTAGGGGATGGGGCTGGCAGCCTCATCCTGTAAAAACTTAGTGCTACAGAAACGCCAAATGAAGCTCCAAAGACTGCAGCCCTGGGAGAAGAAGGGTCTTCGATGGGCTACACCTTGGAAGACTGAAAGACTGGTCCAGGACAGAGGACTCTGACAAGCTGCTGTAGGCGTCCTGTGCCCCAGTAGGAGTAATGGGGTAAGAAGAAAAAGATAGAGACTGATATAATCTCCAAGGTTAAGAGACATTTAGATGAACACTTTCAAGGCACAAAAGATAGACAGACCCAGGACAGGTAAATGGGATTAGTGCAAATGGGCAAAACTTCCTCTGTCCACTCCACCAGCCAGGCAAAAGTCTCTAACCAAAACTGTAAGGCTTCAGCAGCTGAGCAGTTAGCTTAAGAATCAGAAACAATGGAAATCTATGATATTGGCTAGCAGAGTTGATTCTGGATGAAGGCACAAATGGATGCATTTGCATAAGAAGGTTTAATGGTGCCCTAATTGAAATGTGTGATACTACATTGGTAGGAAAGTGTGGCAGAAGAAAGGGTAGTATGATCATGCTGAGATGGTCAGACCATATCATGCCTGCTAGTAATCCCAGTACTTAAAATCATAAAGGTAAACATCGGAGGAAGAATAGAAAGAACATTTTAATAGATTGATAATGGAGCTAAAACTGTTTTAATCAGATAAACAAAAAGGATGAATTATGGTTTTATGATGACAATTCATATTTCAATAATTCTACTTAATATCAGATAATGTATACAATATACAACCTCAAATTCTTGTTCTTCACAGACATCCATGAAAATAGAAGACTGACCTAAAGAATGAGTGACAGTAAAAACATTAAAACCCCAAAGCCCCCCTACTCCCTCCTCCCATACACAAGCAGCAGCAAAGCAATGACCCTCCCCTCACTTACTCAGTAAAAACTGTTTCAGCACCCTCCACCCACCAAGCAAGCAATTAGCAAAGCCCCCAATAAAGACCATGATCTGCAGTACAACAGAAACTAATTGTTCACCCGACAATTCAACATACCACAGGCATTCTCTTTCTCTCCCAAAGAAAGGGACAGAGAGGTGTCACCTTCACAGCAAGAGGGCAAACAAACATCTCAATGATTTATGGTGTTGAAGTCTGCCTCATTGCTTTTTTCCATGAGTTCTCCAACTCGATAATCAGCAACAAACTCACTTCCATCAATGAGAGAAAGAGAGCACACAATCAGAGTATACAGCCCCCAACAGCTGTATAGTATAGCTCTAGGTCAGAGTCCTCAACAGAACCCCATCCACCTTGAAAAGGAAAAAGAGAGACATTAAAGGTAGAAATTAAACTGTTTCTGCATATGAGCTCGAAGAAGTCCCTGTCAAGCACCATCATAGCTCCGCCCACTTTCAGTTTCTCACCTCTGGAGGATCTCTCAGCAGTTTCAGTGCCAGACAAGGTGGCAAAGTACGGTCAAAATAGTGAAATGGTCAGAGAAGGCATGGTCAAAAGAAGGATATGAATGTTGTTGGATAGGATATGCAAGCTGAAGTGAGTAATTTTTATCCTTTTGAATGGCAGAACAGCTTGAAGACCAGTAGACCCAGAGAGTGGCACAATACAGAAGTGACTCCTTCAGCTCAGCCTCTGCCCATCTACACTTATCTACACTTATCCCTTTTGCCTGCTCTAGGTCACATAACTTCTATGCCTTGCCCATTTCAGCATTTCTTTAAATGTCATGAAATCCAAAGTAGCACACAAAATGCTGAAGAAATTTAGCAAATAAGGCAGCAACTATGGAGAGGAATAAACTGTCAACGTTCCAGCCTGAAATGTCGATTGTTTAATCCTCTCCATAAAAGCTGCCTGACTTGCTATAAAATTAGGGTGTGATTTGACAAACATTGACATAAAGCAACATACATTCCAAAAAAAAGGAACTAATTTGTCAGCAAATAAAGTAACACTAATAAGGAGAAAAACGTGCAAAAATGTTTGAAAAAGATAAATAGCACCAGACCAAGAAAGTGAAAGTTCTTGGGCCAGTTCAGCTTTAGAAAAAGTATAAGTAGGTTTATGGTGTATGTGCAGTCCAGCCTGCTGGGTTCAGTTCCGATGCTGTCTGTGAGGAATTTGTACTTTCTCTCTGTGACTGGATGGGTTTCCTCTGGGTGTTCCGGTTTCCTCCCACATTCTAAACACATACATGTTAGTAGGTTAATTGGTCATGTGTGCATAATTGGTTGGCATTGGCTCGTTGGGCCAGAAAGGCCTGTTAACATGCTGTAGCTCTCAATAAATAAATGCAAAGAGTGCATTAAGCAAGGTGTAGGTGCAATTAACCACAAGGGTTTGTAATGTTTGGACAATAACATACTGTACAACTTGATAAAATGAAGGACAGAAATGTTTCTGGGTACAAGGTATTCAGGAAGGTTACAGAAGGAAAGGAAGGAGGGAGAGCAGCAATATTAAAAATTCTGAGTGATTTGGAGATCAAGTATCTTGAAACAGTCAAAGACAGAAATTGTTTGAAACTAAGAAACAGCAGAAGTATAAACACACAAAATGCTGGCAGAACTCAGCAGGCCAGACAGCATCTATGGGAGGGTTTCGGCCCGAAACGTCGTCACTACCTCCTCCCATAGATGCTGTCTGGCCTGCTGAGTTTTGCCAGCATTTTGTGTTTTTATTTATTTCCAGCATCTGCAGATTCACTCGTGTTGCCTTTGAAAACAGCAGGAGTATGCTTGCAATGCTAAGATTATTCTCTAAAGGCACGATTAGTTAGAGCTAGTGAAAATATATTTGCAGGGGAATGCAGAGAGGAGCAAAGGCCTTAGAAAAGTGAAAATGGGAGGCTTCAATATTCTGCATTTAGACTGAGATAGTGATAGCAGGGCAAAGAGAAGTTCCTGCTGTGTTCTTGGTTGGTATGTTTCTGTCTCAACGAGAAAGCAGAATTGCTAGTCTTGGGTCTGGCAGAAGTACTTAAGAATCATAAGGAGTATAGAGCTTAGTAGCTTCAGGGTCAAGTACCAGGGGATGTAGAGTGAAAATGATTGGTTAAAAAACCAAAAGTGATGCAAAAAAAATAAATTTTTGCCTAGCAAGTGGTTAGGGTCTGCAATGCACGGTTGTGGAGGCAGCTTCATTTGTAGCCATTAAAGGGAGCTGGATAAGTATTTGACAGAATTTGCAGAACTGTGCGGGCAGGGCAGGTAGGCTGGGTTTAGCTATAAATTTCCTATGTAATGTTGTCATGGACAACGAGCTAAGCAACCTCCTTCTGTGCAATGACCTTTGATTCTGTGCAGTTGGTGTTTGTGGGCACTCCAGTGCTTTACTGTCCATTGTCAGTATTGCATTGTTGGCCTGAACCTACAGACTGAAGAAATGAAAACAAAATCAGACAAGGTTCCCCTTTCCTATCACAGACTAGAAAAGGTCATGAGATACTGGAAATTCCTGCAAAAGCCAGGGTCTAATGGGTCTAAAGACCTTTTCTATCTGATCAGATAGAACCCATCCAGGGTAGTGTCAGAATTAATCCTTTTCAGTTGCAAACTGTAGAGCTTGAGGGGTGTATTAAATGTTTAAATCTGTATTCACATCAACTTGTGTAAATGTTAAGCTGCAAATGTTAAACAAACTTGGTAGACTGTCTTTTGGCAACATTGAAGTAGTCTTGCCTGAAACATTTAAGTAAACAAGATTATAATAATAACAACTAGGCCTGAATTTCTCAGATTCAGGAACCAGACAGGGAAAAGGGAAAGGGAGGGCAGTAATCTGATAGATCTCATTAATATACAGTGGCTATAAAAAAGTATTCACCCCTTGTTTTATTGTTTTATGACATTGAATCGCAGTGATTTAATTTGATGCTTCTGACACTGATCAACAGAAAAAGACTCTTTCATGCCAAAGTGAAAACAGATCTCTACAAAATGATCTAAATTTATTACAAACATGAAACACAAAATAATTGCTTGCACCCCTTTTAATACAAACACCAGATCATCACTGGTGCAGCCAATTGGTTTCACAAGTGACATAATTAGTTAATGGAGATCACCTGTGTGCAGTCAGGGTTGATTGGAGTAAAAATACACCTGTGTCTGGAAGCTCCAGCTGCTGGTGAGTCAGTATCCTGGCAAAAACTCCACCATGGACACAAAAGAACACTCCAAGCAACTCCAAGAAAAGTTATTGAAAACCACAGTCAGGAGATAGATTCAAAAAAATTTCCAGGTTATTGAATACCCCTTGGAGTACAGTTAAGTCAATCATCAAGAAATGAAAAGAATATGGCCCTGCTGTAAATCTGCTTAGAGCAGACCATCCTCAAAAACTGAGTGACTGTGTAAGAAGGGGACAATGAGGGAGGCCACCAAGAGACCTGTGATAGCTCTGGAGGAGCTACAACCTTCAGTGACTGAGATGAAGGGACTGCGCATATAGTAACTGTTGCCCGTGTGCTTCACCAGTCACAGCTTTATGCGAGAGTGGCAAAGAGAAAGCCACTGTTGAAAAAAACTGATGTGAAATCTTGGTTAGAGTTTGCCAGAAGGCATGTAGGAGACTCTGAAGTCAAATGGAAGAAGGTTCTATGGTCTGATGAAACCAAATTGAGCTTTTTGGCCATCAGACTAAATGCTTTGTTTGGCATAAGCCAAACACCACACATCATCAAAAACAGACCATCCTAACGTGAAACATAGGGGATGCTTCACTGTAGTAGGCTCTGGAAGGCTTGTGAAGGTAGAGGGGAAAATGAATGCAGCAAAATACAGGAAAATCCTGGAGGAATACCTGATGCCGTCTGCAAGAGAACTGCAACTTGGGAGAAGATTTGTTTTCCAGCAAGACAATGACTTTAAGCATAAAGCTGAAGCTGTACAGGAATGGCTTAAAAACAATAAAGTTAATGTCCTGTAGTGGCCAAGTCAGAGTCCAGACCTCAATCCAATTGAGACTTTGTGGCTGGACTTGAAAAGGGCTGTTTACTCATAGTCCCCAGGCAATCTGATAGACCTTGAGCAGTTTTGTAAAGAAGATTGGGGAAAAATTAAGTGTCCAGATGTGCAAAGCTGATAAAGACCTATCCACACAGACTCAAGGCTGTAATTGCTGCCAAAGGTGCATCTACTAATTACTGACTTCAATCAGTATTTGTGTAATTAAGCAATTAATTATTGTGTTTAATAATTGTAGTAAATTTAGACCAATTTGTAGAAATCTGTTTTAGCTTTGACACATAAGAGGCTTTTTCTGTTGATCAGTGTCAAAAAAGCCAAATGAAATCTACTGTGATTCAATGTTAAAAAACAATAAACATGAAAACTTCCAAGGGTGGTGAATACTTTTTACAGGCACTGTAGAATTGTTCCACTTAGAGGAGTGGAGAAGGATCCAAAACAGGGGCATAATACACCCTATCCTCGTTATATGCGGGGGATATGTTCCTCGCAGTCAACGCATAATGTGAAAATGCATAACGTAATGTTACGTACCCGTGACACGTGACAGTGGTGTACTTGTCACGTGATAGGTGTTGAAGCTATACTGGACTTGAGGTAATGGTTTTGTGATGGTGGAGTGACATCATTTTCCCGCCAGTAGAGGTCATGTGACAGGTTTTTTTTACAGGGTATAAAAGGAGGACCCCTCCCTGTGAGGAGGGGCAGTTCGTGGCTGGATTTGCCATGTTGACTTCATGCCACTGCGTGATTTAATGTTATGACGCAGTTTAGTTGAAAGATGGAGCTTTATTTAATGCCTAAAGTTTAAAAGGTCATTGCCAGCAGTTTCTTTATAATACTGCTAGTTGAGAATCAGTGGAGAGTGAAGATCGGAGTTCGGGAGTTAAAAGATAGAGGAAAGTTGATTTCGACGGTGAACCAGGTTCGACCTTGTCTGATCCTCATTCGGGAAGGAATTTGTTGACTGTCCCCGTGTTAATCCTTGTGAATAGCAGAAAGGATTGGGAACAGTTTTGTAAAGGAAAGGTCAGTGCCTTTAAGCCGTTTCATTTTTCACCTTCGTAAATTCTTCGTGGGAAAAGTGTGATTCGATTGGGAATCGCAACAACACGACGTGAAAGAGAATTTAAATCGTCTTAAAAAGTCTCTCCCTTAAATGGACTGTAAGCATTTTGAACTTTTGCAATACTACTTTGAAGAACTGTTTTTGCAACATCGCTTTAAGAACTGTCTAAGCTTCATTGCTTTAAGAACTGTGTAAGCTGCCGCACAGCAGCTGATTTCCGGTTACGTGAGTGGTTTGTTTACTTTTGGGGGTTTGTTTTTCCAGTGTTTAATAAATGTTTTATTTGTTATAAAAACCCCTGCCCCACTCATATATTTATTGTTGCTGAATCCGTAACAGTAAATAATTATTTAAATGGAGAAAATAGGGATGCGTTCCAGAGGGCTTCCTAAATATGTTTTATCTGTCATTTATTCACATTTTTATACCAATACAACACAAAAGCAGTACCACAAGGCAACATTCATGTTATATTTCATCAATTGAAGGTAATATTCAATGTAATAAATCATAGAAAGCTAACATACTAGGGTATACAGTATTCACCAACAGTGGCAGGTATGTTCGCTCCGGGAGATGAGTGGTTGTTGTGGTGTGGGGCAGCTTTACATGGATAAGGTGGATGGTTGTGGGTCGTGAGGATCGTGTCAAGCACAGCAATGGGTGAAGGAAGACTCACAGAGCTCTCGGAACTGCCAGCAGCAGGAGATGACACCGGTTTGAAGAAAGTGGTGAGGGTTGTTTGCTTGACAGCATTTTTTTTTTGGCATAAATTTGCTTGTACGGAAGAAGGGTTGACGGCAGGAACTGACTGAAATGCTGACTCCGTTCTAAACTTGGGTCCATGTCCATTGCCATTTGTGCCAAGTGTTCTGACTTCCACCATTCCCTCACCATTGGTAAACTCTCGGGATTTTCAAAATTGTCTGTTGCTTGTAGCATCTGAGAGATAGTTTACCGTAAAAAAAAACGCCTTGAATGTGGATCACACCTTGGTCAAGTGGTTGAATCAGCGATGTTGTGTTAGGCAGCAGGAAACGCACTGTTTTGTTAAGATGAATGCTGTCCAAATGTGAATAAGTGTGAGGTTATCCACTTTGGGAGTAAGAACAGGAAGGCAGATTATTATCTGAATGGTGTAGAGTTAGGTAAGGGAGAAATACAAAGAGATCTAGGAGTCCTTGTTCATCAGTCACTGAAGGTGAATGAGCAAGTGCAGCAGGCAGTGAAGAAGGCTAATGGAATGTTGGCCTTTATTACAAAGGGAATTGAGTACAAGAGCAAGGAAATCCTTTTGCATTTGTACAGGGCCCTGGTGAGACCACACCTGGAGTATTGTGTACAGTTTTGGTCTCCAGGGTTAAGGAAGGACATCCTGGCTGTAGAGGAAGTGCAGCGTAGATTCACGAGGTTAATTCCTGGGATGTCCGGACTGTCTTACGCAGAGAGGTTAGAGAGACTGGGCTTGTACACGCTGGAATTAAGGAGATTGAGAGGGGATCTGATTGCAACATATAAGATTATTAAGGGATTGGACAAGATAGAGGCAGGAAATATGTTCCAGATGCTGGGAGAGTCCAGTACCAGAGGGCATGGTTTGAGAATAAGGGGTAGGTCATTTAGGACAGAGTTAAGGAAAAACTTCTTCTCCCAGAGAGTTGTGGGGGTCTGGAATGCACTGCCTCGGAAGGCAGTGGAGGCCAATTCTCTGGATGCTTTCAAGAAGGAGCTAGATAGGTATCTTATGGATAGGCAAATCAGGGATATGGGGACAAGGCAGGAACCGGGTATTGATAGTAGATGATCAGCCATGATCTCAGAATGGCGGTGCAGGCTCGAAGGGCCGAATGGTCTACTTCTGCACCTATTGTCTATTGTCTATTGTTTAGGATGGGCTGGCACATTGTCAAGAACTTTAAAGGCAAGATTCTGTTCCCAGCAGTAGCATCCCAGAGCTGTGTTACCTTCACCTGCTGTTTATAATCTCCAACTTTTTTCAAGGGCTAAAGTGGTTCTCTGCCACTCGGCTGATGGCCCAGGACATGACATCGGATGCTTAGGAGGCACAGTTAAACATTTCAAGCACAAAATCACTGCAGCATAGGTAAAACGAACAAAAGTTTAAGAGCGTAAGATCACACATCCATACCTTGTCAAAACCAATGAGAGACTGGTGGGAGTGAGATTGTGAGGCGCGTGCACCTGACTTGTATTGGCGGGAAAGCAGTGCTCCTCGCATAACTGTGAGTTTTGGATGCATATAAGGAGACGTTGGTAGAAATAAGTTCCTTGCACAACTGTGAATCCGCATTGTCTGCAGACGTATATAATGAGGATAGGGTGTATTGGGATAATCAATAATAACACAACATGGAATTCAGGAAAAACTTCTTTATTCTGAGTGTGGTTATAATATAAAACTCACTTCCACAGGGAGAGGTTAAAATGCATAGTACAGGTACATCTGAGGAGACTACCTTGCAAAAGGAAGAGGCCTGTTCTTAGTGCTGTTTATTCTGCAGTCACCCAAGGTTATGGGCCAGAATATGATGCAAGACAATGACATACATGATCTTCACTGGAATATCAGGGACAGGAACTCTCCAGAGCCTTGGCCATCTTGTTGTCCTTTTCAGTCTGTGCAGTAGGTTTTGTTAGGCTCTTCCACTCTACAAGGCATCAAACCTCCGTCCAATCCTGTTCTCAGCCAATATGTTCAGTGCTGCACTGTCAGAGACATCTTTTGGATTCAGATTTAAATCATGGATATCATCCCACACCATTATTTTAGACAATAGACAATAGGTGCAGAAGTAGACCATTCGGCCCTTCGAGCCTGCACCGCCATTTTGAGATCATGGCTGATCATCTACTATCAATACTCGGTTCCTGCCTTGTCCCCATATCTCTTGATTCCCCTATCCATAAGATACCTTTCTAGCTCCTTCTTGAAAGCATCCAGAGAATTGGCCTCCACTACCTTCCGAGGCAGTGCATTCCAGACCCCCACAACTCTCTGGGAGAAGAAGTTTTTCCTTAACTCTGTCCTAAATGACCTACCCCTTATTCTCAAACCATGCCCTCTGGTACTGGACTCTCCCAGCATCTGGAACATATTTCCTGCCTCTATCTTGTCCAATCCCTTAATAATCTTATATGTTGCAATCAGATCCCCTCTCAATCTCCTTAATTCCAGCGTGTACAAGCCCAGTCTCTCTAACCTCTCTGCGTAAGACAGTCCGGACATCCCAGGAATTAACCTTGTGAATCTACGCTGCACTTCCTCTACAGCCAGGATGTCCTTCCTTAACCCTGGAGACCAAAACTGTACACAATACTCCAGGTGTGGTCTCACCAGGGCTCTGTACAAATGGAAGATGATTTCCTTGTTCTTGTACTCAATTCCCTTTGTAATAAAGGCCAACATTCCATTAGCCTTCTTCACTGCCTGCTGCACTTGCTCATTCACCTTCAGTGACTGATGAACAAGGACTCCTAGATCTCTTTGTATTTCTCTCTTACCTAACTCTACACCATTCAGATAATAATCTGCCTTCCTGTTCTTACTCCCAAAGTGGATATCCTCACACTTATTCACATTAAACGTCATCTGCCAAGTATCTGCCCACTCACCCAGCCTATCCAAGTCACCCTGAATTCTCCTAACATCCTCATCACATGTCACACTGCCACCCAGCTTAGTATCATCAGCAAACTTGCTGATGTTATTTTCAATGCCTTCATCCAAATCATTGATGTAAATCGTAAACAGCTGTGGTCCCAATACCGAGCCCTGTGGCACCCCACTAGTCACCACCTGCCATTCCGAGAAACACCCATTCACTGCTACCCTTTGCTTTCTATCTGCCAACCAGTTTTCTATCCATATCAATGTCTTCCCCCCGATGCCCTGAGCTTTGATTTTACCCACCAATCTCCTATGTGGGACCTTATCAAATGCCTTCTGAAAATCGAGGTACACTACATCCACTGGATCTCCCCCATCTAACTTCCTGGTTACATCCTCGAAAAATTCCAACAGATTAGTCAAGCATGATTTACTCTTGGTAAATCTATGCTGGCTCGGCCCAATCCTATCACTGCTATCTAGATATGCCACTATTTCATCCTTAATAATGGACTCTAGCATCTTCCCCACCACCGATGTCAGGCTGACAGGTCGATAGTTCTGTTTTCTCCCTCCCTCCTTTCTTAAAAAGTGGGATAACATTAGCCATTCTCCAATCCTTAGGAACTGATCCTGAATCTAAGGAACATTGGAAAATGATTACCAATGCATCCGCAATTTCCAGGGCCACCTCCTTTAGTACCCTAGGATGCAGACCATCTGGACCTGGGGATTTGTCAGCCTTCAGTCCCATCAGTCTTCTCATCATCGTTTCCTTCCTAATGTCAATCTGTTTCATTTCCTCTGTTACCCTATGTCCTTGGCCCATCCATACATCTGGGAGATTGCTTGTGTCTTCCTTAGTGAAAACAGATCTAAAGTACTCATTAAATTCTTCTGCCATTTCTCTGTTTCCCATAAAAATTTCACCCAATTCATTCTTCAAGGGCCCAACATTGTTCTTAACTATCTTCTTTCTCTTCACATACCTAAAAAAGCTTTTGCTATCTTCCTTTATATTCTTGGCTAGCTTGCATTCGTACCTCATTTTTTCTCCCCATATTGTCTTTTTAGTTAAGTTATGTTGTTCCTTAAAAACTTCCCAATCATCTGTCCTCCCACTCATCTTAGCTCTGTCATACTTGCTTTTTTTTAATGCTATGCAATCTCTGACTTCCTTTGTCAACCACTGTGGCCCCGTTCCCCCCTTTGAATCCTTCCTTCTCTGGAGGATGAACTGATTTTGCACCTTGTGCATTATTCCCAAGAATACCTGCCATTGCTGTTCCACTGTCTTTTCTGCTAGGCTATCCGTCCAGTCAACTTTGGCCAGCTCCTCCCTCATGGCTCCATAGTTTCCCCTGTTCATCTGCAACACTGACACCTCCGAGCTGCCCTTATCCTTCTCAAATTGCAGTTAAAAGCTTATTATATTGTGATCACTACCTCCTAATGGCTCCTTTACTGCGAGATTGCTTATCAAATCCTGTTCATTACATAACACTAAATCCAGAATAGTCTTGTCCCTGGTCGGCTCTCGTACAAGCTGTTCCAAGAATACATCCCGTAGGCACTCTACAAACTCCCTATCCTGTGGTCCAGCACCAACCTGATTCTCCCAGTTCACCTGCATGTTGAAATCCCCCATAACTACTGCGACACTACCTTTGCCACATGCCAATGTTAACTCCCTATTCAACTTGCACCCAATATCCATGCTACTGTTTGGTGGCCTGTAGACAACACCCATTTGGGTCCTTTTGCCCTTGAAGTAGAGTGGCCAATGTTTATTCTTGTTTCAATATCACAAACAGATTAGCTGATCATTAGTGTAATATATTTGTTCCTGAGAGCTTACTTTGCAGAACTTTGCTGTATATCTGTCTTCAAAAATTGCAATAGCAGCTTAAGAGCAATTGAATACTTGAAAAACAAGTTGGGATATCTTGAAGATTGTGAGAGGTTCTGTATAAAATGCAAGTTCCTTTTTCACATCTTTTAAGCATGAACTCTGGGAGTTTTGGGGATTTCTCTGTGCAAATTGGGGGTTGGTCTTATTTTTTTTAATTGGGTTCTTTCAGGTTCCTTGTTTTGCGACTGCCTGTTAAGCAAACAAATCTCAAGGTTGTATAATATATACATTCTTTAATAATAAATATACTTTGAATCATGGCATAGGATTCAGAATCAGGAATCTCAGTTGATGTTTTCTCCCATTTTAGTACTCCAGGGGCAAAATTTCTTGCGTTTAGAATCAACGCCTGCCTAAGCAAGGACCTGGACCTGCAACAATTTGCCTAAAATCACAATAGCGGATATAATCTTAACTAGTTTCCATTCAGCCTTGGATCACCTGGAGAATAGTAATACATTTGTCAGGCTGCTGTTTATTGATTACATTTCAGTGTTTAACACAATCATACCCTCATTTCTAATCAACAAGCTCCAAAACCTCGGCCTCTGTACCTCCCACTACAGTTAGACCCTTGACTTCCTCATGGGTGACTACAGTCTGTGTGGATTGCAAATAACTTCTCCACCTCTCTGATGATCAACACTAGCGCACCTCAAGCAGTAGCCCACTGCTCTACTCTCTCTACATCCATGACTGTGTGGCTAGGCACAGCTCAAATGCCATCTATAAATTTGCTGATGACACAACTACCGTTGGCAGAATTTCAAATGGTGATGAGGAGGTGTACATGAGAGAGATAGTTGAGTTGAGTGGTGTTGCAACAACAACCTTGTACTCAATGTCAGTAAAACCAAGGAATTGATTGTGGTCTTCAGGAAGGAGAAGTCGAGGGAACACGCACCAGTCTTCATCAAGGGATCAGAAGTGGAAAGAGTGAGCAGTTTCAAATTCCTGGGTGTCAACAGCTCTGAAGTTCGATCCTGGGCCCAATATATTGATGCAGTTACAAAGAAGGCACGACAGCAGCTATATTTCATTGGGAGTTTGAGGAGACTTGATATGTCACCAAAGACACTCACAAGTTTCTATAGATGTACTGTGGAGAGCATTCTAACTGGTTGCATTGCCATCTGGTATGGAGGGGACCACTGCACAGGTTCAGAAAGAGCTGCAGAAAGTTGTAAACTCAACTAACTGGTTGCATTGCCATCTGGTATGGAGGGGTCTCAGCTAATTCCATTATGGGCGCTAGCTTCTCCAGCATCGAGAAGACTTTCAAAAGGTGATACCTCAAAAAGGTGGCATCTGTAATTAAGGACCCGCATCACCCAGGATGTGGCCTCTTCACATTGCTACCATCAAGGGGGAGGTACAGGAGCCTGAAGAGATGCGCTCACTGCTTCAGGACAGCTTCTTCCTCTCCACCATCAGATATATGAAAGGACACTGAACCCATGAATACTACCTCATGATTTTTCCCTCTCTTTATTTTTTATTTTTTTAATTTTTTTTAAATTTAATTTTTTAATATAAACAGTATACTTATTGTAATTTATAGTTTTTTATTATCATCTACTGTAATGTACTGCTACCACAAAACAACAAATTTCACAAAATATGCCAGCCATATTAAACCAGTTTCTGATTCTTTAACATTAAATGTTCAACCAACATCTTGGATTGCTCTCTTAGATGGAGGTAGAAGGTTTGTGGGACTAATTTGAAGAGCAGCAAAGCAGTTATCTCAGTTGCCTTGGTCAACATTTAACACTTGGCTTACAAAAAAGCTGGATGAACTCAAAAGTTCTGCTTTTTTCAACAGATGCTGCCCGACCTTTTGAGTTCATCCAGCTTTTTTGTATGTCTTGATTTGACCACAGCATCTGCAGTGCACTTTGTGTTTAACACTTGGCTATTTGGTGTTTTCATAATGCTCAATATGGGAGCTTCCTGTGCAAAAGCTGGCTGACAACTTTTCCGTGTTACAAAATTAATGCACTTAATGCTCTAAGATGTTCTGATGTTATGAAGATTTAACAAAAACACTTCTTTTCCCAACCTGAAAAAATAATATTGCCACTGTCCACGTGACATTTCTGAGTGCATCTAGTTAGGCAGGAGGTTGGGAACCAGAGCACCAGCTCAGAAAGTAGAGGGAGAAAGAGGAAGGTAGATGTCAGGACAGTTAAAACAGGCAGGAGCTAAGCAATAGATATGATGAGACCAGTAGTTTGAAGTGTGTGCATTTTAATGCTAGGAGTATTATGGGTAAAGATGATGAACTTAGAGCCTGAATCAGTACATGGAACTATGATGTTATGACCATTACAGAGACTTGGTTGAGAGAGAGACAGTGGTAGGTGCTTAATGTCCTAAGGTTTTGATGTTTTAGAAAAGATGGAAAGGGAGATAATCAGGGACAATATCACAGCTGCACTCAGAGTGGGCATAATGGAGGGCTCTTCCATTGAGTTTATATAGGTAGAAGTCAAAAATAGGAAGGGTGCAATCACTCTGATGGGACCTCAATAACCACTGGGATGTTGAGGAATCAATGTGCGGGCAGATTAAGGAAAGGTATAAAAACATTGTTGTCATGGGGGACTTCAACTTCACTTGTAAAACATGTATCAAGGGCAAGAGGATAACTAGGGAGAGGGTAGGACCACTCAATAATACATGGGGGAACATCTGCTTGGATGCAGAAAATGTGGTGATGTCCGTAATGAGTACTTTGTATCAGTGTTTACCAAGGAAAAGTGTACGGAGGATAGAGAGATCAGTACCAAGCGCATTACTAGAGCATTTCGAAGTAATGGAGGAGGTAGTGTTGAGTCTCTTAAAGAGCATTAAGGGGGATAAGTCCCTAGGGCCTGATGGAATATACCTCAGATTATTGAGAGAGGCAAGAGAAGAGATTGCTGGGACCTTGACCAATAACTTCATGTCCTCCTAGCCACAGACGAGGTCCAGGAGGACTGGCTAATGTTGTTCCGTTATCCAAGAAGGGAATCAGAGATAATCCTGAAAACTATAGACTGGTGGGTCTCATGTTAGTGGTGGGGAAGTTGCTGAAGGGAATTCTTAGGGATGGAATTTATGTGCATTTGGAAAAGCAAGACCTAATTAGGGAAAGCCAGCATGGCTTTGTGTGGAACAAATTGTATCTTATTAGTTTAGAAACACAGAAAACCTACAACACAATACAGGCCCTTCGGTCCACAAAGTTGTGCCAAACATGTCCTTATCTTAGAAATTACCTAGGGTTACTCATAGCCCTCTATTATTCTGAGCTCCATGTACTTGTTCAAGAGTCTCCTAAAAGACCCTATCGTATCTCTCTCCACTACCGTTGCCAGCAGCCTATTCCACGCACTCACCACTCTCTACATAAAAAATTTACCCCTAACATCTCCTCTGTACCTACTTCCAAGCACCTTAAAATTGTGCCCTCTCATGCTAGCCATTCCAGCCCTGGGAAGAAGCCTCTGATTATCCACATGATCAATGCCTCTCATCATGTTATCAGGTCACCTCTCATCCTCCGTCCCTCCAAGGAAAAAAGGCTGAGTTCACTCAACCTATTCTCATAAGGCATGCTCCCCAATCCGGGCAACATCCTTTTAAATCTCCTCTGCACCCTTTCTATGGTTTCCACATCCTTCCTATAGTGAGGCGACCACTATGCTTTCTTAACCACAAAGTCAACCTGCACAGCAGATTTGAGTGTCCTATGGACTCGGACCCCAAGATCCCTCTGTTCCTCCACACTGCCAAGAGTCTTACCATTAAAACTATATTCTGCCATCATATTTGACCTACCAAAATGAACCACCTCACACTTAACTGGTTTGAACTCCATCTTCCACTTCTCAGCCCAGTTTTGCATCCTATCAATGTCCTGCTGTAACCTCTGACAGCCCTCCACATTTATCCACAACACCCCCAAGCTTTGTGTCATCACCAAAATTACTAACCCATCCCTCCACTTCCTCATCCAGGTCATTTATAAAAATCACGAAGAGCAGGGGTCCTAGAACAGATTCCTGAGGCACACCACTGGTCACCAACCTTCATGCAGAATATGACACGTCTAAAACCACTCTTTGCCTTCTGTAGGCAAGCCAGTTCTGGATCCACAAAGCAATGTCCCCTTGGATCCCATGCCTCCGTACTTTCTCAATAAGCCTTGCATGGGGTACCTTGTCAAATGCCTTGCTGAAATCCATATACACTACATCTACTGCTCTTCCTTCATCAATGTGTTTAGTCACATCCTCAAAAAATTCAATCAGGCTTGTAAGGCATGACCTGCCTTTGACAAAGCCATGCTGACTATTCCTAACTGGATTGAGTTTTTCGATTAGGTGACCAGGGTGATTGATGAAGGTAAAGTTGTGGATGTTGTCTATATGGATTCTGGTAAGGTATTTGACAAGGTCCTTAATGGGAGGCGCATCCAGAAGATTAGATGCATGGGATCTATGGTGAATTGGCTATTTGCATTCAGAACTGGTAGAGGGCAGTGGTCAAAGGGACTTATTCTAGCTGGTGGTTTGTGTTTAGTATTGTTCGGTATGGATCTGTACTGGGACCTCTGATGTGTATAAGTGACCTGGATGAAAATATCAATGAGTAGGTTAGTAAGTTTGCAGATGATATGAAGATTGGTGGTGTTGTGGATAGCATGGAAGACTGGGACAGATATAGATCAGTTGCACCTTGGTAGTCAAATGTAAAGGGACTGTTAAGGGAAAGACCCTTATCAGTGTTGATGAGGAGTGATCTTAGGGTCCATGTTCATGGCTCCCTGAAAGTGGCTCCACAGGTTGATAGAGTGTTTAAGAAACCGTACGGCATGCTTACCTTCATTAGTGACGGCACTAAGTTCAAAAGTCAGGAAGTTAGATTGCAGCTTTATAATATTCTAGTGAAGCTGCATCTGGAGTATTGTATACTGTTCTGGTTACCCAATTATAAGAAGGATATTGAGGCTTTGGAGAGGGTGCAGAAGAGGTTCACCAGGATGCTGCCTGGTTTAGAGGGCCTGTGCTAAAATGAGACTTGGGTTGTTTTCTCTGGAGAGGCAGAGGCTAAGTGGAGATTTGATAGAGTTTACAAGATTATAAGAGGTATAGATAGGGTAAACAGATAGGATCTTTTTCCCAGGGTTGAAATATCTATAATACCAGAGGACATGCATTAAGGTGAGACAGAATAATTTCATAGATGTGGGGGTGTATTTTAAACAGAGTGGCGGGTGCCTGGAATGCGCCGGTAGAGGCAGATACATCAGGGACTTCTGGGAGAGATTTAGATAAGCACATGAATATGAGGAAAAAGGAAGGATATGGACGTTAGTTGGCAATTTGATTACTAATTTCATTGGTTCAGCAGAACATTGTGGGCCGAGGGACTTGCTCCTGTGCTGTATTCCTGTTCTATGTACGGTAATACAAACATCAGCCACGTCATCTGATGTTTAAAAGCTTTGAGCCACTGGAGGGCAATGTCTGCAACTATTTCAAAGCAAATTGATACTAGTACATTGTAAACTGTTCTTAAATCTAGGCAAACTGCATTGTGTTTACTATTTTTTAACTATTTATTGCTGCTAGGTGACTTGCTCTATTGCAAGAAAAGAAAATCAACTTGCAATAAATGGAAAATAAATTTTAAATGAGCAACCTCAACTGGATTTGACCCATTTAAACCGGTCACCTCAACCAGTATCTGAAACCTTTGTAATTCTCATATTACCTTCTGTTTAAATCACACCCCTTAAGTCTTTATTCTAGGAATTGGTGACACCTTCTGTTGATCCGGTTGGTTAAATGGTCCACATGGGAGAGTTGGTTCTCACATTACTTCTTCATATTAAGACAAATTTCAGGGCTACATACTTTGATAATAAATGGACCAATGAACCTTTGAAATGCAAGATTGTTGTTCACAAAACCCTTTTAAGTTCACAACTACTCTCCTAGCTGTACTGTCAGTCTCACTCCCTCACTTATTTCCCTGTAGCCTGTTCTCTCTCACTAACTACCTACTACCTACCCCTCCACCCCAATTCTTATGACACCCACCTACACTAAATGAAGCAGTGGCACAGCTAGAAACCACAGACTCATGCTACCCCGCCAACTGCAAAGTGCAAGATGTACAACTGACGGCAAATAAATGTTTTTTTTTAATGAGTTAGTAAACACTTATTGTACTGATTATGAACTAAAACAGTCAATGGTTGTGGTCCCCAGTGCATAAAGACACTGCTCAGACAACAAATGCAACAAGACCATAGGACCATTACAGCTAAGAACAGAGTTAGTCCATTTGGCTCATCAAGTCTGCTCCATCATTGCTGATTATTTTCCTCTCAACCCTGTTCTCCTGCCTTCTCTGCGTAACCTTTGATGCTCTTATAAAGGAGAGTATCAGTTCTGATGCATCAGTTGGCCCACAACACTGTGCTGAACATGTACTTACTTTAGAAATAACTAGGGTTACCCATAGCCCTCTATTTTTCTAAGCTCCATGTACCTATCCAGGAGTCTCATAAAAGACTCTATTGTATCTGCATCCATCACCATCGCGAGCAGCCCATTCTGTGCAAAAAATTTACCCCTGAGATCACCTCTGCACCTGCTTCCAAGCACCTTAGAACTGTACCCTCTTGTGTTAGCCATTTCAGCCCTGGGAAAAAGCCTCTGACTATCCACATGATCAATGCCTCTCATCATCTTATACACCTCTATCAGGTCACCTCTCATCCTCCGCCACTCCAAGAAGAAGAGGCCGAGTTCACTCAACCAGTTCTCATAAGGCATGCTCCCCAATCCAGGCAACATTGTTGTAAATATCCTCTGCACCCTTTCTATGATTTCCTCGTCTTTCCTACAGTGAGGTGACCACACTGCCAAGAGTCTTACCATTAATACTATATTCTGCCATCATATTTGACCTACCAAAATGAACCACCTCACACTTATCTGGGTTGAACTCCATCTGCCACTTCTCAGCCCAGTTTTGCATCCTATCAATGTCCTGCTGTAACTTCTGATAGCCCTCCACACTATCCACAACACCCTCAACCTTTGTGTCATCAGCAAATTTACTAACCCATCCCTCCACTTCCTCATCCAGGTCATTTATAAAAATCATGAAGAGTAGGGATCCCAGAACAGATCCCTGAGGCACACCACTGGTCACCAACCTCCATGTAGAATATGATCAGTCTACAACCACTCTTTGCCTTCTGTGGGCAAGCCAATTCTGGATCCACAAAGCAAGATACCCTTGGATCTCATGCCTCCTTACTTTCTCAATAATCCTTGCCTGGGGTACCTTATCAAATGCCTTGCTGAAATCCACATACACTACATCTACTGCTCTACCTTCATCAATGTGTTTAGTCACATCCTCTTTCTTAATGTCTATATGCTCAAGCTTTTCAATCCGCTGTAAGTAATCCCTGAAGTAAAGTATTCATTAAGTACCTCCACTGTCTCCTCTGGTTCCATTCACACTTTTCCACTGTCACACTTGATTGGTCCTATTCTCTCACGTCTTATCCTCTTGCTCTTCACATACTTGTAGAATGCCTTGGGGTTTTCCTTAATCCTGCTCACCAAGGCCTTCTCATGGCCCCTTCTGGCTCTCCTAATTTCATTCTTAAGCTCCTTCCTGCTAGCCTTATAATTTTCTAGATCTCCATTGTTACCTAGTTTTTTGAACCTTTTGTAAACTTTTCTTCTTGACTAGATTTTCAACAGCCTTTGTACACCAGTTCCTGTACCCTACCATCCTTTTCCTGTCTCATTGGAACATACCTATGTAGAACTCCATGCAAATATCCCTTGACTATTTGCCACATTTTTGCCGTACATTTCTGAGAGAATATCTGTTCGCAATTTATGCTTCCTGCCTGATAGCTTCATATTTCTCCTTACTCTAATTAAACGCTTTCCTAACTTGACAGTTCCTATCCCTCTCCGTTTCCTATGGTAACGGAGATAGAATTGTGATCACTATCTCCAAAATGCTCTCCCACTGAGAAACTTAACACCTGACCAGGTTCATTTCCCAATACCAGATAAACAGCCTCTTCTCTTTTAGGCTTATCTTCATATTGTGTCAGGAAACCTTCCTGAACACACCTAACAAACTCCACCCCATCTAAACCCCTCACTCTAGGGAGATGCCAATCAATATTTGGGAAATTAAATCTCCCACCACGACAACCCTGTTATTACCAAACCTCCTTGCCAGGATATTAGTCCCCCTCAGATTCAAGTGCAACCCATCCTTTTTGTACAGGTCACACCTGCCCTAAAAGAGGTCCTAATGATTCAGAAATCTGAAACCCTGCAAATGTAAAGAGATATTCATCACCTTTTCCATTTGACATGGTTGATATGTTTTACTTCCAATTTAAATTAAACCTAACCTGGGACAGCACAGTGGTGAAATCTGAAGGTGGGAGGGGATGAAGTGTTAGTGGGAATATGAAGAGAAAGGCATAGAAAGGCTGGATGATAGACGGTGAGCCAATGAGTTTTTTAACCTATTGTAGATCTCTGTTATTTAGAAAATGTAAAAAAAAGCATTAATGGTGCAAAAATAATGATTGAATTTCACAATTTTGTCTATCTTGGGGTTAAAACATTTGGAAAGACACAGGCTCTTTCCAGCTCTATTTACTATGGCAAGGTATAAATCTTATACTTCATTACATCTTTCTTAGTCCTACTTTCATTATTTGAGCAATGGGTAATGAACCCTAATTTCATTATGATAAAGAAGTTATTTGCTTGTTTTGAATCACTCCAGTTGCATGTTTTGTCACAATTCACAGTACAGAAACAATGAGTTTGAACAACTACTGCTTATACAACAGGTCCTTGTTATCTACTGACTACTGTTATCTATGGATCTGTGTACTCTCTCAAAGGAGTGAGGAATGAGCATATGGCTGGGTTTAGGACTGAAAATACCGATACTCGGGAAGACTACAAATTGAAACTTTCTAATCTGACCCCCTCAGAACTTGACTAGAGACATACCAGAGAAAATGCAAACCATGGTGTCTTTTCACACCCGCCCCTCCCTGGAACTTTTCAACATTGAATCACAGTGGATTTAATTTGGCTTATTTTGACACTGTTCAACAGAAAAAGACTCTTACGTGCCAAAGTGAAAACAGATCTCTACAAAGTGATCTAATATAAAGTACAAAATAATTGATTGCATAAGTATTCACTCCTTTAATACGACACACCAGATCATCACTGGGGCAGCCAATTGGTTTCACAAGTGACATAATTAGTTAAATGGAGATCACCTGTGTGCAGTCAGGGTGTTTCAATTGATTGGAGTGAAAATACACCTGTGTCTGGAAGCTCCAACTGCTAGTACAGGTCAGACAGCTCCAGTAAAAAATTATATATGCTATTGTATATTTAAACATGGCTGACAACTCTCTTGGGATAATATTAGAATACTTGAATCATATTTGGAGTTTATGCCATCTTCCCTCTTCATGCTAAAACCTGAGAAACCCCCATGGATCCTTCTAGTTATAAACCGATATCACTAACATCCCAATTGTGTAAACTTATGGAATGTACAGTAATAGAACAGATGAATTATATTTTGGAAAAAAGAGGAGATAGAGCATTTTGTAAGAGCAGATTTCAGAAGGGTAGAATGACATTGGATTCACTTCTATGTTTTGAAGATGATATTAGGAAAGCACAAGTAAATAAAGAAGTTGTAATGGCAGTATTTTTGATATTGAAAAAGCATATGATATGTTATGGAGGGAAGGTCTTCTGATTAAATTATGGAAATTAGGAGTGAGAGGAAGGCTATATAATTTTATTTTGACAGTCTTTGTAGGTAAGGTATTTTCAGGCTTCTATGAGATAGGGAATGGGACCCCACACGCTGTATTTGCAGCCCTTCATTGTTTAATATTATGATTAATGATATTTCTCTAAGATAGGTACTGGAGTGGGCAAATCACTTATTGCAGATGATGGAGCTTTATGTAGAAATTTCAATTTAACTGTATATGATGCAATTAGTGATTAATAAGGTCAAACAATGGGCAAATAGATAGGGTTTTAAGCTTTCAGTAGCTAAAACTTAAGTTATGTGTTTTACAAAGAGGATCAATAAACCTGCACTTAATTTGTAATTATGTGATTAAACTCTTGAAGAAGTGTCAGTGATAAGATTTCTCAGTATGTGGCTGGATAATAAGCTGACGTAAAAGCACCATATCAGTAAAATAATGGACAAAGTACACAAAAATTTCTGTTGACCATTTATATGTGTTTAATAAGATCTATATTTGATTATGGCTGTGTGGCTTAAAGATCAGCTCCATCTTCAAATTTAAAATGTTTGGATGTGATACAAAACCATGCTGTGATGCAGTAAGGTCGTCTCCTGTTTCGGCGTTACTAGTTGAAATGAGACAATTACCATTAGTTTCAATTGAAATTAATTAATTCAACTTTTTTGCAGAAATACATAGAGGTACCAACAAGAGAAGGGGCAGTGTTGGATCGCCTGTTAGGGAATGAGATAGGTCAGGTGACGGAGGTATGTGTTGGGGAGCACTTCGGGTCCAGTGATCACAATGCCATTAATTTCAATTACTAGTTGAATTGAGTTGTGGAGGTTGAAGCTGATGTTAACATACTGGATTAATTTGAGGGGGCAGAGGAATGATCACCCTGATAAAAGTGTGTTGGAAGACTGTTAGAAACATCACAAGAAGAGAGTTTTTAGTTTTGGGTGGCTGTGTTCTTATCACGTTAGGAATATGGTCTTGCTGGATTATGCAATATGTCCCACTGTTACTTTATCGGTAACCCCACCGTGGTTTTTTCCAACGCCTTTAGTTGACTTTAGGTTGCATGATTTAATGAAGTCCAAGGATCCTGAAATGCCTGAGAGTCTGTTGGTTCATCAATATGATAAGGAGAATTATTGTGATATGTTAACCATTCTTACTGATGGATCAAAAGATAATTTAACAGGGAATGCTGGTGTGGCTGTTCTTGTGCCTGAATTACAGGTAACAATAAAGAAATGTTGGTATATACAGCAAAATTAGTTGCTATCATTTTGGGCTTACAGTGGGTAGAAGAAATTTGTCCTTGCAAAGTTATAATTTGTTCAGATTCTTTTTCAGTTTTAACTAGACTTAAAACAGGTCATTCTAGCAGTAGGCCAGATTTACTGGGGGAAGCTCTTCAAACTTTATTTCATATTGTAAGAAAGGTGGATGAGCTTAGAGCATGGATTGATACCTGGAAATATAATGTTGTAGCTATTAGTGAAACATGGTTGCAGGAGGGGTGTGATTGGCAACTAAATATTCCTGGATTTCGTTGCTTCAGGTGTGATAGAATAAGAGGGACAAGAGGAGGAGGTGTTGCATTGCTTGTCAGAGAAAATATTACAGCAGTGCTCTGGCAGGATAGATTAGAGGGCTCATCTAGGGAGACTATTTGGGTGGAATTGAGGAATGGGAAAGGGGTGTATTATAGACCACCTAATGGGGAGCGAGATTTGGAGGTGCAAATTTGTAAGGAGATAGCTGATATTTGTAGTAAGCACAGGGTTGTGATTGTGGGAGATTTTCATTTTCCACACACAGACTGGGAAGCCCAGACTGTAAAAGGGCTGGATGGTTTGGAGTTTGTAAAATGTGTGCAGGATAGTTTTTTGCAGAAATACATAGAGGTACCAACAAGAGATGAGGCAGTGTTAGATCTCCTGTTAGGGAATGAGATAGGTCAGGTGACGGAGATATGTGTTGGGGAGCACTTTGGGTCCAGTGATTACAATGCCATTAATTTCAGTATAATTATGGGGAAAGATAGGACTGGACCTAGGGTTGAGGTTTTTGATTAAAGAAAGGCTAACTTTGAGGAGATGCAAAAGGATTTAGAAGGAGTGGATTGGGACAGTTTGTTCTATGGGAAGGATGTAATAGAGAAATGGAGGTCATTTAAAGGTGAAATTTTGAGGGTACAGAATCTTTATGTTCCTGTTAGGTTGAAAGGAAAGGTTAAGAGTTTGGGAGAGCCATGGTTTTCAAGGGATATTGGAAATTGGTTCTGAAAAAGAGAGATATCTACAATAAATATAGGCAGCATGGAGTAAATGAGGTGCTCAGGGAATATAAAGAATGTATAAAGACTATTAAGAAAGAAATTCAAAAAGCTAAAAGAAGATACAAGGTTTCTTTGGCAAGTAAGGTGAAAATAAATCCGAAGGGTTTCTACAGTTATAATAACAAAAGGATAGTGAGGGATAAAATTGGTCCCTTAGAGAATCTGAGTGGACAGCTATGTGTGGAGCCAAAAGAGATGGGGGAGATTTTGAACAATTTCTTTTCTTTGGTATTCACTAAGGAGAAGGATATTGAATTGTGTAAGGTAAGGGAAACAAGTAGGGAAATTATGGAAACTATGATGATTAAAGAAGAGGAAGTCCTGGCACTTTTAAGAAATATAAAAGTGGATAAGTCTCCGGGTCCTGACAGGATATTCCCTAGGACCTTGAGGGAAGTTAGTGTAGAAATAGCAGGGGCTCTGACAGAAATATTTCAAATGTCATTAGAAACAGGGATGGTGCCAAAGGATTGGTGTATTGCTCCTGTTGTTCCATTGTTTAAAAAGGGTTCTAAGAGTAAACCTAGCAATTATAGGCCTGTCAGTTTGACGTCAGTGGTGGGTAAATTAATGGAAAGTAATCTTAGAGATGGTATATATAATCTGGATAGACAGGGTCTGATTAGGAACAGTCAACATGGATTTGTGCGTGGAAGGTCATGTTTGACAAATCTTATTCAATTTTTTGAAGAGGTTACTAGGAAAGTTGACAAGGGTAAAGCAGTGGCTGTTGTCTATATGGACTTCAGTAAGGACTTTGACAAGGTTCCATACGGAAGGTTAGTTAGGAAGGTTCAATCATTAGGTATTAATATTGAAGTAGTGAAATGGATTCAACAGTGGCTGGATGGGAGATGCCAGAGAGTAGTGGTGGATAACTGTTTGTCAGGTTGGAGGCTAGTAACTAGTGGTGTGCCTCAAGGATCTGTACTGGGTCCAATGTTGTTTGTTATATACATTAATGATCTGGATGATGGGGTGGTTAATTGGATTAGTAAGTATGCAGATGATACTAAGATAGGTGGTGTTGTGGATAATGAAGTAGGTTTTCAAAGCTTGCAGAGAGATTTAGGCCAGTTAGAAGAGTGGGCTGAAAGATGGCAGATGGAGTTTAATGCTGATAAGTGTGAGGTGCTACATTTTGGTAGGACTAATCAAAATAGGACATACATGGTAAATGGTAGGGCATTGAGGAATGCAGTAGAACAGAGTGATCTAGGAATAATGGTGCATAGTTCCCTGAAGGTGGAATCTCATGTGGATAGGGTAGTGAAGAAAGCTTTTGGTATGCTGGCCTTTATAAATTAGAACATTGAGTATAGGAGTTGGGATGTAATGTTGAAATTGTACAAGGCAAATTTGGAGTATTGTGTACAGTTCTGGTCACCGAATTATAGGAAAGATGTCAACAAAATAGAGAGAATATAGAGAAGATTTACTAGAATGTTACCTGGGTTTCAGCACCTTACAGAGAAAAGTTGAACAAGTTAGGTCTTTATTCTTTGAAGCATAGAAGGTTGCGGGGGACTTGATAGAGGTATTTAAAATTATGAGGGGGATAGATAGTGTTGACATGGATAGGCTTTTTCCATTGAGAGTAGGGGAGATTCAAACAAGAGGACAGGAGTTGAGAGTTAGGGGGCAAAAGTTTAGGGTAACATGACGGGGAACTTCTTTACTTAGACAGTGGAATGAGCTTCCAGTAGAAGTGGTAGAGGCAGGTTCGATATTGTCATTTAAAGTAAAATTGGATAGGTATATGGACAGGAAAGGAATGAAGGGTTATGGGCTGAGTGCAGGTCGGTGGGACTAGGTGAGAGTAAGTGTTTGGCATGGACTAGAAGGGCCAATATGGTCTGTTTCCGTACTGTAATTGTTATATGGTTATATTCAAAGTATTGGTTTTCATGTCTGCTTCTTATGGGCCCCTGCACATGGAGGTGTTTTTTTTTAAATTTTTTTATTAGTTTTTCAAAACATTTTACAAAATTAAAAACCCCAAATCCCAATGAGGAGCATTAATACAGTGCAAGATTAAGCATACAATAACAATATGCTACAAAGGAAGAGAATTTAACAAAAAAGCACCTAAATTAAAGACAAGTGAGCTTAGTGTCCTCCCCACGCCCCACAACACAAGAAAAAAACAACAACAACTCCAGACCAACCACCACACAGTATAAAGAGTATAAGTCCGGACAGTCAAACTCCCAGACTGTGAATACACTTAGCAACAGAGGATAATAATGCCTACTACCAGAAAAAAAAAGGGAGCTGAAAGCAAGGGACCGAAAAGAAGAAAAAAAAGAAAAAAAAAACCCTAGTCAAGAGGAAGGTTATGAAAGTACTCGATAAAAGGTCCCCAGACCTTATGGAACTTTAGATCCGAATTAAGAACTGAATAATGAATTTTTTCGAGGTCCAAGCAGGCCATAATGTCGTTAAGCCATTGCGCATGAGTGGGCGGGGCAACATCTCTCCATCTGAGGAGGATCAAGCATCTCGCCAGGAGAGAGGCAAAGGATAGTATTCGACATTTGGTCAGACCCAGACATAAATCTGTCTCGCCCCAAAAACCGAATAGAGTAATTAAGGGGTTAGGTTCTAGGTGCTGATTCAGAATACCTGATAATGTAGTGAAGACATCTTTCCAGAATTTCACCAAGCTAGGACAGAACCAGTACATATGGATGAGAGAGGCCACGCCCCTCTTGCATTTATCACAGAGTGGACTAATGCCAGGGTAGAATCGAGATAGTTTAGATTTAGATATATGGGCTCTATGACACATGGAGGTGTTGGGAGGAATGAGTAGGTTGATTGTTTGGCCAAAAAAAGCTGTTGAAAGTTCATCAGTGGATATAGAACTTCCACTTAACAAATCAGAAGCTAAGGAGTTGGCAGGGTTAAGAATTAGGGGATCATGGCAAGATGTAGGATAATGAGCATAAGAGGAGACACCTTTACAGAATACATAAAACTTGGATTGATGGAAGGGGGGGGGGGTAAAAGAAGAAGGGAAGGAATTATATTGACTCAATTTAGAATTGGGCATACTATGTTTAATTATTCCTTATATCTTGTTGGAAAACATCATTCTGGGGTGTGTAGGTTTTGTCATCATTATGAAACAGTTGAACACATTCTTTTACAATGTGAAGCATATAAGTTTGAAAGAAAGCAAATGCAGACTGCACTACAAGCTTTGGGGCTTGATAGTTTTCATTTAAAAAAAACTTTAATAAGCTATGTAAGTGGATTTAATTCACAATATTGTCTTTCATTATTTATAATTTATAGGGCTTTTTGGGTAATTTGGTTTTCATTTGATAATGAACCAGTAGGGGTTTTATTTCCCAATGGTCTACATCACACTCCAGTCCAGTTGGTGCTGGTAATGCACTTTTAAGTTGGACTGTCAATTGCCATTAAAAGTCAGTAGAAGAAGTAGGTTCAACTGCTGGTGAGTCAGTATCCTGGCAAAAACTACACCATGCAGACAAAAAAACACTCCAAGCAACTCCACAAAAAGATTATTGAAAAGCACAAGTCAGGAGATGGATACAAGAAAATTTCCAAGTCACTGAATATCCCTTGAATCTGCCTCAAAAACTGAGTGACTGTGCAAGAAGGGGTCTAGTGAGGGAGGTCACCAAGAGGCCCATGACAACTCTGGAGGAGTTACAAGCTTCAGTGGCTGAGATGGAAGAGACTGCACATAAAACAACTGTTGCCCGGGTGCTTCACCAGTCACAGCTTTAAGAGAGAGTGGCAAAAAGAAAGCCACTGTTGAAACCAACTCACATGAAATCTTGGCTAGAGTTTGCCAGAAGGCATGTGAGAAACTCTGAAGTCAGCTGAAAGAAGGTTCTATGGTCTGATGAAACCAAAATTGAGTTTTTTGGCCATCTGACTAAACGCTATGTTTGGCATAAGCCAAACACTGAACATTATCAAAGACACATCATCCCTACTGTGAAGCGTGGTGGTGGTTGTATCATGTTGTGGGGATGCTTCATTGCTGCAGGGGCGGGAAAGCTTGTGAAGGTAGAGGGTAAAATGAATGCAGCAAAAACAGGGAAATCCTGGAGGAAAACCTGATGCAGTCTGCAAAAGATCTGTGACTTTGGAGAAGATTTGTTTTCCAGCAAGACAATGACCTCAAGCATAAAGACAAAACTACACAGGAATGGTTTAAAAAACATTAATATCCTGGATTGGCCAAGTCAGAGTCCAGACCTTAATCTGTGGCTGACTTGAAAAGGGCTGTTCACTCACAATCCCCATGCAATCTGATAGAGCTTGAATTCTGTAAAGAAGAGTAGGGAAAAGTTGCAGTGTCCAGATGTGCAAAGCTGATAGAGTCCTACCTACTCAATGGCTGTGATTGCTGCTAAAGGTGCATCTACTAAATACTGACTTGAAGAGGGTGAGTAATTAAGCAATCAATTATTTTGTGTTTAATAATTGTAATAAATTAAGACCAATTTGTAGACAAACAATGTCAGTCCTATCAATGCCTCTCACAATCATATTACTTCTATCAGGTTCCCCCTCAGCCCCTTTCACTCCAGGAGAATCAAACCCAGCCTACTCTATCTCCCCACATGACTGAAGTCCTCCAATCTAGATACTGTCCTTGTGAATCTAAACAGACTTCCCAGCACAATTACATTTCTGGGTTTTGAGCCTTCTGCAGATTTTAACATGATTGTAAAGCTCAGAAACAGATTCTTCAGCCCACTGTGGCCATATTGACCACCTATCCTCATTCTATTTATCTCATCACTTGGACCAGGTACTCATCTAACCAGGACCACGTAATTATTAACTGTTGAAACAGTACCTGTCCTCCCCATCCACCCAGAAAATGCTCCAAAATTCTACCCACCCTCTGGATGGGGAAAAAGATCCTCAAATCCCCTCATCTTTTTCCTTCTTGTCATAATGCTCTCTACTATAAGTCCAAATTGTTCAGAAATGGGAAAACAGTAACGTTATTTGTAATGAGACTGTGTGATATCACTGTTCCTTTGTCTTATAATCCCCAGTTATTTCAATATAGAAGCCCATTTGGCCCATAATGTCAGTTTTGATTGGGTCAGGTTTGATCAGGTTTGATTGGGCCCATCCTGTCAATCCCCTTTTTCCCTGCAAACTATTTTCTTACTGATGCTCATTAGTACCTTCCAATTCTCCCCCCAATCACTTATATCAAGGGAATTAACCTACCTATTGCCAGAGCACCAGGATGAAACCCACACAGTCACAGAGACAATGTGTAAACTCCACACAGACAGAACCCAAGGTCGGTATTGATCCTTGAGTTGTGAGAGTTCTGCTGTTCTATATCCCTGTTTATCTGTTTGTCATGATCTTCAGTTTTTCTAACAAACTTTTATAATATATAAATGTATCCAACACATCTGTGCATAGGTTTCCTGCACCATGCTTATCCAGCCTCTCCATTTCCTTCACTACATTTGAGGCTTCACCACCACAAACAGGGCAGTAATATGAACATTTTACATTATTATCCTTCACAAAAAAAATGAATGTAGGAATGTCTGATGTTATGAGCTCAGAGAAAGTGTCTGTAGGCCAAGGAGTAGTGCCTCCCTGAACTGGCTTGCCCACAAAAGGCAAAGAGTGGTTGTAGACAGGTCATATTCTTCATGGAGGCCAGTGACCAGTGGTGTGCCTCAGGGATCTGTTCTGGGACCTCTACTCTTTGTCCTTTTCATAAATGATCTGGATGAGGAAGTGGAGGGATGGGTTAGTAAATTTGCTGATGACACAAAGGTAAGGGTGTTGTGGATAGTGTGGAGGGTGGTAAGAGGTTACAGCAAGACATTGATAGGATGCAGAACTGGGCTGAGAAGCGACAGATGGAGTTCTACCCAGATAAGCGAGAGGTGGTTCATTTTGGTAGGTCAAATATGATGGCAGAATATAGCATTAACGGCAAGACTTTAAGAGCCGAGAGGTAATGTTGCAGCTATATAGGACCCTGGGTCAGACCCCACTTGGAGTACTGTGCTCAATTCTGGTTGCCTCACTACAGGAAGGACATGGAAATCATAGAAAGGGTGCAGAGGAGATTTACAAGGATGTTACCTGGATTGGGGAGCATGCCTTATGAGAAGAGGTTGAGTGAATTCTGCCTTTTTTCCTTGGAGCAACGGAGAATGAGAGGTGACCTGATAGAAGTGTACAAGATATTGAGAGGCATTGACTGTGTGGATAGTCAGAAGCTTTTCCCCAGGGTTGAAATGGCTAGCACGAGAGGGCACAGTTTTAAGGTGCTTGGAAGTAGGTACAGAGGAGATGACAGGGTAAGTTTTTTTACACAAAGAGTGCTGAGTGCATGGAATGGGCTACTGCCAGCGGCGGTGGTGGAGGCAGAAACAATAGATTCCTTTAAGAGACTCCTGGATGGCTACATAGAGCTTAGAAAAATAGAGGGCTATGTGTAAAGCCTAGGAGGCTCTAAGGTAGGGACATGTTCAGCACAGCTTTGTCGGCTGAAGGGCCTGTATTGTGGTGTAGGTTTTCTATGTTTCTCCCAAAAGAAATTGGCTTAATAGATTAAACATCCACAAGCCTTGGTTTTTCTCCTGTTGTTTTCTTGTATTAGCAAGTGTCCATTGCTATTACTCTCAGAGCACCACATAGTACAAAGGCAGCTCTTTTACTGTAATATGATGCTTTGCAAATACTATTACCTGGCCTGTAAAGTGAAATTCTGCCAAATGTAGCCTGTCTCTTTAAGAAACAAATGGGTTTTGTGTCCATAGAAACATAGGAAACCTACAGCACAATACTGGCCTTTCGACCTACAAAGCTGTGCCGTACATGTCCTTACCTAAGAAATTACCTAGGGTCACCCATAGCCCTCTATTATTCTGAGCTCCATGTACCTGTCCAGGAGTCTCTTAAAAGACCCTATTGTATCCGCCTCCACCACCATCGCCGGCAGCCCATTCCATGCACTCACCACTCTGCGTATAAAAAAAAACCCAAAACTAAACTTACCCCTGACATCTCCTCTATACCTACTGCACAGGTTGACTCTGTGGTTAAGAAGGCATATGGTGCATTGGCCTTCTTCAATTGAGATTAGGAGCCAAGAGTTAATGTTACAGCTTTATAGGACCCCACTTGGAGTACTGTGCTCACTTCTAGTCGCCTCACTATATGAAGGATGTGGAAACTAAAGAAAGGATGCAGAGGAGATTTACAAGGATATTGCCTGAATTGGGGAGCATGCATTATGAGAATAGGTTGAGTGAACTCGGCTTTTTTTCCTTGGAGCAACAGAGGATGAGAGGTGACCTGATAGAGGTGTATAGAATGATGAGAGGCATTGATTGTGTGGATAGTCAGAGGCTTTATCCCAGGGCTGGAATAGCTAGCACGAGAGGGCACAGTTTTAAGGTGCTTGGAAGCAGGTACAGAGGAGATGTCAGGGGTAAGTTTTTACGCAGAGATTGGTTAGTGCGTGGAATGGGCTACCAGCCACGGTGTTGGAGGCAGATACAATAGGGTCTTTTAAGAGACTCCTGGACAGGTACATGGAGCTCAGAATAATAGAGGGCTATGGGTGACCCTAGGTAATTTCTAAGGTAGGGACATGTTCGGCACAGCTTGTGGGCTGAATGGACAGTATTGTGCTGTAGGTTTTCTATGTTTCTAAGGATAAAAAACCCATTTGTTACTTAAGATGGGTTTGCAGTTTGGAAGTTTCTGTAAGTTTATAGCTCCCAGAGAGCAAAAAAAATAGTTATTTGTTTTTCCTGTTTAAAAGAAAGCATTTAAGTTTGTTGCAAAGAAATTTGGAAGAAATTGAATGCCTCAAAACAAAATTGTGAGAATATATTTATCTGTCATTACGCAGGGCAGTGATGTGACAAATAGGAATTGTGAACAAGCATAATTTTTTTTAAAAAAGGACCAAGATAGGGAAAGGACCATTGGTTTTCACTTTCAAGGAAGATGAATTATAGATTGTAGTTGTGAAATTCACCTAATATCTCAATAGAGATGCAATGTATGTCGCTTTACTTACATACAATCAGCCTATGCATTTAGCAAAGTAACAGTTACTCGTACTTTGTGTTTTATAGAATTGCTTTTAAATTTATATTTATTATATTTTTATTGTGTTCTTTATGCTTGTGTTTTGTTTTGTACTGCATATGATCTAGAGTAACAATCATTTCGTTCTCCTTTACACTGTGTACTGAAAAATGACAATAAACAATCTTTAAGTCTTGAGTGGATCAGAAATGTGGGATGGAGTTCCAAAATTTCAGTTTTGGACCCTGCTCCCTTCATTGCTCGCAAACACCAACAGGACATGCTGACGCCCAGGGTTCAAGCAGCCGAAAAAACAAATTAATCTGTCAATGAGTTGGGATTTGTGGCATTTATTCATGCCATGTAGACAGCTGAGCCCCTCCACTTGCACTGGTCCTCGTGTTGCCTAGTGAGATGGCCGTCAGTACAAAGCAGAAAAATAGAACATTTCACAGCGCTTGAAGAGAGATGAAAGCCGACACGAAGACAATGGCACCACAGGCAGACAGATGGCTCCAGGCTCTGACACTCCGCCCCCATCCTCCCTGTCAGCATGATCACTCAGCTGGCATGAAATGGATCAAATTAATCCAGGACCAACATGGGTAACAAATTCCAATGCTCTTGCATTTAGATGTATTTGTTTCTTTAAAATAATGCATTTGAAAGCCCAAGAATGCACTGGTAAACTAACAAAGGGATTACAAAATGACAGATTCAAAATGATTGTGAATTTACAAATTGTCTATTGATGTGATTGCAAATTTTGCAAAGGGCATGGATTTCCTGTGGACAAATTTCACTTCTGGCTGTTACAATTCTGCCAATGTTCATTGTTGTAAATTTCTATATTACTATTTCCCTTTCTACATCAAATGTAAACAGTAGTGGTCCTGCCAAAGGCTTTGTACCAACGGCAGCAATTATACATTCAACAGCTAATTATGGTCATTGCCAGGGGAAATCTAGTAATACACTAAAATTCATAAAGCTTCCAGCCTCATATTTGTTGTGGAACTCTATCAATGGATAGCAAGAGCTAGTTTCTATAACACAAGGGAGCACAAAACTTGGAGGAACCATCACAAACTTCCACACTGATACCGTTAACCTCTCTCTTTGGCAGTCTGAGGTATTCACCTGCTTCCGGCAGACTTCAATTATCCAGTGCCTAAAAAGAATGTAGTAACCTGTCTCAGTGACTGTCATCCAGTCGCACTTGTATCCACTGTGATGAAGTGTTTTGAGAGGTTGGTGATGAAACTTACCAACTCCTGCCTAAGAAGCAACTTGGTGTCCCTTCAATTTGCCTGTCAAAGCATTAGGTCCACAGCAGATGCCATCTCATTGGCTCTGGATTCAACCCTGGAACATCTGGACAGCAAAGATGCATGCATCAGGATGCTCTTTATCGACTACAGCTCATCATTTAATACCATCATCTCCTCAAAACTAATAAATAAACTCCAATACCTCTTTGTACAATTGGATCCTCAATTTCCTCACTTGCAGACCCCAGTCATTTCAGGTCTCCAACAGCATCTCCTCCACAATCTCTATCAGCAGAGATGCACCACAAGGCTGTGTGCTTATCCCCCTGCTTTACTCGATTTACACTTATGACTGTGAGGCTACACTCAGCTCCAATGCCTTATTCAAGTTTGCTGATGATACCAGTGTTGTTGGCTGGATCAAAAGTGGTGACAATCAGCATATAGCAGGAAGATTGAAAATCCAGCTGAGTGATGTCATAACAACAACCTCTTACTCAATGTCAGCAAGACTGAGCAACTGATTATTGACTTTTAGAAGGGTAAACCGGAGGTTCAGAGGTGAAGAGGGTCAGCAACTTTAAATTCCTTGGTGTTATTATTTCAGAGGGTCTGTCCTGGGCCCATCATGTAGGTGCAATTAGGAAGAAAGCACAACAGCAGCTCTACTTCCTTAGGGGCTTTCGATGATTCAACATGATATCTAAAACTATGACAAACTTCTATAGAGGTGTAGTGGAGTGTATATTGACTGGTTGCATCATAGCCTGGTATGGAAACACCAATGGCATTGAATGGAAAAATTCTACATAAAGTAGTGGATATGGCCTGGTCTATCATCGGCAAAGATCTCACAACCATTGAGCACATCTACACAAAGCATTGTTGCAGGAAAGCGGCATCCATCGTCAGTGACCCTCTCCACCCAAGGCATGCTCTCTTCTCACTACTATCATCAGGGAAGAAGGTACAGGAGCCTCAGGACTCTCATTACCAGGTTCAGGAACAGTTATTGCCCCTCAACATCAGGCTCTTGAACCAAAGGGAATAACTTCACTCAACTTCCCCCATCTTTGAAATATTCCCACAACCTATGGAGCCACTTTCAAGAATTATTCATCTCATGTTCTTGATATTTAGTGTTTATTTATTGATTTTTATTATTTATTTATTTTTGATTTTGCAGCTTATAACCATATAACAATTACAGCACGGAAACAGGCCATCTCAGCCCTTCTAGTCTGTGCCAAACGCTTACTCTCACCTAGTCCCACTGGCCTGCACTCAGCCCATAACCCTCCTTTCCTGTCCATCTACCTGTCCAATTTTACTTTAAATGACAATACCGAACCCGCCTCTACCACTTCTACTGGAAGCTCGTTCCACACAGCTACCACTCTCTGAGTAAAGAAATTCCCCCTCGTGTTATCCTTAAACTTCTACCCCCTAACTCTCAACTCATGTCCTCTTGTTTGAATCTCCCCTACTCTCAATGGAAAAAGCCTATCCATGTCAACTCTATCACTTTTATGCAGAAATAGAGAAACTTTTACATGGTTCACAAATTTTCTAGCACCACTGTAGATAGAAGGTTTGCTTAGTAACAGACAAGAGAAGGTTGCATTAAATGTTTGTATTTCTGTCTGGAGCAAAGTGAAGAGTAGTGTTTTTCAGGTATTACTTTTAATATCCTAGACTTGGGCAATTTATAAAATTATGGATGACACAAAGCTTAAACCTGTCTCAGCCCGAAACATCATCGCTATATTCTTCTCCATAGATGCTGACTGTTCCTCCAACATTTTGTCTGTGTTACTCTGAGCTTTCAGCATCTGCAGAATCTCTTAAGACACAGAAGCAGAATTAGGCCACTAGGCCCACCGAGTCTGCTCTGCCATTCCATCATAGTTGATTCATCATCCCTCTCAACTGCATTCTCCTGCCTTCCAGCAAGTAGAGGCCCAGAGCCATCAAACACTCCTCACGCATGAACCCTCTCATTCTCATTCTCATGACCTCCTCTGCACCTTCTCCAATGTCAACATATCTTTTCTAAGATAAGGGGCCCAAAGCAGCTCACAATAGATTGATAGATAGATAGATAGATACTTTATTCATCCCCATGGGGAAATTCAACTTTTTTTCCAATGTCCCATACACTTGTAGCAAAACTAATTACATACAATACTTAACTCAGTAAAAAATATGATATGCATCTAAATCACTATCTCAAAAAGCATTAATAATAGCTTTTAAAAAGTTCTTAAGTCCTGGCGGTTGAATTGTAAAGCCTAATGGTATTGGGGAGTATTGACCTCTTCATCCTGTCTGAGGAGCATTGCATCGATAGTAACCTGTCGCTGAAACTGCTTCTCTGTCTCTGGATGGTGCTATGTAGAGGATGTTCAGAGTTTTCCATAATTGACCGTAGCCTACTCAGCGCCCTTCGCTCAGCTACCGATGTTAATCTCTCCAGTACTTTGCCCACGACAGAGCCCGCCTTCCTTACCAGCTTATTAAGACGTGAGGCGTCCCTCTTCTTAATGCTTCCTCCCTAACACGCCACCACAAAGAAGAGGGTGCTCTCCACAACTAACCTATAGAACATCTTCAGCATCTCACTACAGACATTGAATGACGCCAACCTTCTTAGGAAGTACAGTCGACTCTGTGCCTTCCTGCACAAGGCATCTGTGTTGGCAGTCCAGTCTAGCTTCTCGTCTAACTGTACTCCCAGATACTTGTAGGTCTTAACCTGCTCCACACATTCTCCATTAATGATCACTGGCTCCATATGAGGCCTAGATCTCCTAAAGTCCACCACCATCTCCTTGGTCTTGGTGATATTGAGACGCAGGTAGTTTGAGTTGCACCATATCACAAAGTCCTGTATCAGTTTCCTATACTCCTCCTCCTGTCCATTCCTGACACACCCCACTATGGCCGTGTCATCAGCGAACTTCTGCACATGGCAGGACTCCGAGTTATATTGGAAGTCTGATGTGTACAGGGTGAACAGGACCGGAGAGAGTACGGTTCCCTGCGGCGCTCCTGTGCTGCTGACCACCGTGTCAGACCTACAGTCTCCCAACTGCACATACTGAGGTCTATCTGTCAAGTAGTCCACTATCCAATCCACCATGTGAGAGTCTACTCCCATCTCCGTTAGTTTGTGCCTTAAGATCTTGGGCTGGATGGTGTTAAAGGCACTAGAGAAGTCAAGGAATGTAATCCTCACAGCACAACTGACCCCATCTAGGCCAATACTCCAAATGCAGTCTGACTAATGCACTATAAAGCCCCAGCATTAAATCCTTACTCTTACAGTATATTCTAGTCCTCTCAAAATGAATGTTAATATTGCATTTGCCCTCCTTGCCACCGACTCAACCTCCAAGTTAATCTTTAGGTAATCTGCACACAGACTCCCAGGTCCATTTGCAACTCTGACTTTTGAATTCCCCCCTCCCCCATTGAGAAGATAATCTATGTCTTTATTCCTTCTATCGAAGTATATGACCATACACTTCCCTACATTATATTCCATCTGCCACTTCTTTGCCCATTCTCCCAATCTGTCCAAGTCCTTCTGCAGACGCACTGTTTCCTCAACATTACTTACCCCTCTACCTATCTTGGTATTGTCTGCAAACTTGGCCACAAAGTCATCAATCTCATCATTCAAATCATTGACATATAACATGAAAAGAAGCGGTCTCAATGCTGACCCCTGCTGAACACCATTAGTCACTAGCAGCCAACCAGAATAGACCCCTTTTATTTCAACACTTTGCCTCCTGTCAGTCAGCCAATTTCTATCTTTCCTGTGGTACTGTGGGCTCCTATTTTGTTAAGCAACCTCAAGTATGGCATCTTGTCAATGATCTTCTGAAACTCCAAATAAACATTGACTCTCCTTTAACTATGCTGCCTGTTATTTCTTCAAGAATTCCAACAGATACGTCAGGCATGATTTCCCCTTAAGGAAACCATGCTGACTTTGGCCTACTTTATTGTTCACTTCCAAATACCCCAAAACTACTTCTTTAATAATGGACTCCTACATCTTCTCAACCTCTGAATTCAGGCTAACTGGCCTATAATTTCCTTTCCTCTGCCTCCCTCCCTTCTTAATGGGTGAAGTGACATTTGCAATTTTCCAGTTCTCTGAAACCATTCCAGAATCTAGCTTTTCTTGCAAGATTATTACTAATTCCTCCACAATCTTTTCAGCTATCTCGTTCAGAACACTGGGGTCTAGTCAATCTGGTCCGTGTGACTTATCTACCTTCAGACCTTTCAGTTTCCCAAATACCTTCTGCTTAGCAATAGCAACTCCACTCACTCCTGCCCCCTAATACTCTCAAATTTTTGACATACTGCTCATGTCTACCACAGTGAAGACTGACACAAAATAATGATTAAGTTCATCTGCCTTTATTTTGTCCCTCATTACCTCTACAGTGTTATTTTCCAGAAGTCCAATTTCCACTCTCGCTTCTCTTTTTCTCTTTATATATCTGGGGAAAAGAAAACTTTTGGCTAGCTTACCTGAAAATAGAAAAATATTTAACCTTTTTTTATGGATTTTTAGTTGCCTTCTTTTGGTTTTTAAAAACCTACCAAACCTCTAACTTCCCCAGTATATTGTTGCTATATTGCATGATTTTTGTTTTGCTTTTATGCTGTCTTTAACTTCCCTTGTCAACCATGGTTGTCTTTAGAATACTTCTTTTTCTTTAGAATGTATCTATACTGCACTTTCTGAATTGGCCCCCAGTAACTTCAGCCATTTCTGTTCTGCTGTCATCCCTACTAATGTCCCCTTCCAATCAACTTCAGCCAGCTTTCTCTGTATTTCCATTTACTCCCCTGCAATACTGATAGATCTGACTATCTTTTCCCTCTCAAACTGGAGGGTAAATTCTATCAGTTTATGATCACTGCCTCCCAAGGTTTCCTTTCCCTTAAGCTCCTTAGCCAAATTTGGTTCATTACACAACACCAAATCCAGAATTGCCTTTCCCCTAGTGGGTTCAACCACATTCAACAACAGATCCACATTATCCCCTCTGCCTACCTGCCAGTCCTTTTGATGCTCCCGCCATAATCTTCCTTCAGCCACATCTCAGAGATGCTACAACATCATACCTGTGCTAGAAGATCAGCTACCTTAACCCGTATACTCTGTACATTCAAATATAACTCTTCTCGTCCTGTAATCATCACCTTTTTCGATTTTGTCCCCAAGTTACACCACCTCATCCCACTGTCTGCAATTTTGCTTTATCATCAGCCTCCCCTTCCTGACAGTCTCACTACACTCTGTACCACCTTGTATAATCAACTTCCTCATCCTCAGCCCTATCACTCGGTTCCCATCTCCCTGCCAATTTAGTTTAAACTCTCCCCAACAGCTCTAGTAAACATGCCCACAAGGATATTGGCTCCCCTTAGATTCAAGTGCAACCCATCCTTTTTGTACAGGTCATAACTTATTGAGAAGAGAACCCAATGATCCAGAAATCTGAAATCTACTCCTGAATCACTTCCACAGCCACTCATTGATCTATACTATCATCCTATTCTTGGCCTGACTAGCAGGTATTACTGGGAGTAATCCAGAGATTGCTACCTTGGAGGTCCTGTTCTTCAGCCTCATTCCTAACTCCCTATACTCACTGCACAGGACCTCTTCTCCTTTCTACCTGTCATTTGTGCCAATGTGCACCACAAAATCTGGCTGCTTGCCATCCCTCTTGAGAATCCTTTGCAGTCACTCTGAGACCTCCTGGACCCTAGCACCTGAGAAGTAACACACCATCATGGCTTGTCTTTTGTGGCCACAGAATCTGCTGTCCATCCCCTGACTAATGAGTCTGACTCTGCCTGACTTTACCCTCTTTGCTGAGCTTCAGCGCTGATCACAGTGTCCTGAAACGTCATCTCCCCAGCACTATCTGAAGGGGTATACTTGCTGCTGAGAGAAATTACACCTGGGGAATCCCTGCAATGACTGCATACTTCCCTTACTTCTCTTGGGGTGGTCATCCATTGTTATCTGAAGCCTGCACTGTCGTGTGTGACCTCCTCAATAAAAATTTCATCTATGAAATATTCAGCCTCCTAGATGGTTTTGAGTGTATCCAGCTCTAGTTCCTTGACCTTGCCAGTCAGGAGCTGATGTTGGGTGCACTTCCTACAGATGTAGTCATCAGGGAGACTGTTAGGTACCCTGTAATCCTATATCTCACAGGAGGAGCCTGAACTACCATCCTGCCTTCATTTGTTATACCTCCAACTTAGCAAACTTAAGTTCTAGACTGTACATGTTCTCTCCCATGCCTGTTGAGCCAAAGCCTGCTCATACTATCCACTCAGACAATGGCCACTTGCATAAACCTCGCTTCTTTTTATTGGTCGTAGCTATTTATTAACCCATACAAGCACCAGTCTGAAGACATGCCAACTGGTTTTTAAAACTGGTGCATTAAGTCTACAAGGAATGGTTTCCAACTCACTCCATGATCTACTGCTCCGCAGACGAAGCAGTAGGGAACATAGAAAATAATAATGGGTTAATCTAAGTTGACGTGGTTTCGTGAAAGTAGTATTATGTGGATGAATGTATGTTTTTTGAATGTATAACTAGTAAATTATACATTTTTTGAATGTATAATCAGTGGATGTGATGTATTTGAACAATCAGAATGCTTTTGATAAGGTGCACACAATTAGAAGACATGGTATTGAGATTAAGATGCAGACATTGGTACCTGGCCCTCTGATGTTTACAGTCTGTGTCAAAGATTTGCCTGAGAGAATCAAGTAAAATTTATCTACATATGCTGATGATACATAGATGGATGGCCCTGTGAATTGTGGGGCAAATCTAGACAGACTTCAAGGGGATGTAAAACAGACTATGTGAAGAAGAGAAAATGTGGCTTATGAGGTCATCCATTTTTTGGGGGGAAAATGCAAAAGCATGGTCTTTTCAAAATAGAGAAGACTGGAAAATTGCAAATGTCACTCCAAGAAGGGAAGGTGGCAGATGAAAGGAAATTGTAGGCCACTTAGCATGACCTCAGTGGTTGGGAAGATGTTGGAATCAATTGTCAAGGATGAGATCTTGAAGACACATGATAAAATAGGCCAAATTTAGCATGGTTTCTTTCATGGAAATTTCTGCCAGACAAATCTGTTCGAATTCTTTGAGGATAGACAAAGGAAAATCGGTGGAAGTTGTGTACTTGGATTTTCAGAAAGCCTTTATCTGGTGATGCACATGATTCTGAGAGCCCATGGTAATACAGGAAAGATACTAACATGGATAGAGGATTGGCTGATTGGCAGGAGGCAAAGAGTGGGAATAAAGGGAGCCTTTTCTGTTTGGCTGTCGGTGACTAGTGGTGCTCCACAAGGGTCTGCGTTGGGACCACTACTTTTTACGTTATATGTCAATGATTTGGATGATGAAATTCATGGCTCTGTGGCCAAGATTGCAGATAGAAACATAGAAAACCTACAGCACAATACAGGCGCTTTGGCCCACAAAGTTGTGCCAAACATGTTTCTACCTTAGAAATTACTTGGCTTACCCATAGTGCTCTATTTTTCTAAGCTCCATGTACCTATCCAAAAATCTCTTTAAAAACCCTATCGTATCCGCCTCCACCACCATTGCCGACAGGCCATTCCATGCACTCACCACTCTCTGAGTAAAAAAACTTACCCCTGACATCTCCTCTGTATTTTCTCCCCAGCACCTTAAACCTGTGTCCTTTTGTGGCAACCATTTCAGCCCCGGGAAAAAGCCTCTGACTATCCACATGATCAATGTCTCTCATCATCTTATACACCTCTATCAAGTCACCTCTCATCCTCCATTGCTCCAAGGAGAAATGGCTGAGTTCACTCAACCTATTCTCATAAGGCATGCTCCCCAATCCAGGCAACATCCTTGTAAATCTCCTCTGCACCCTTTCTATGGCTACCACATCCTTCCTGTAGTGAGGGAACCAGAACTGAGCACAGTACTCCAAGTGGGGTCTGACCAGGGTCCTAAATTCAATTCCATGATTGATGAAGGCCAATACACCATATGCCTTCTTAACCACAGAGTCAACCTGCGCAGCTGCTTTGAGTGTCCTATGGACTAGGACCCCAAAATCCCTCTGATCCTCCACACTCCCAAGAGTCTTACCATTAATACTATATTCTGCCATCATATTTGACCAACCATAATGAACCACTTCACACTTATCTGTGTTGAACTCCAACTGCCACTTCTCAGTACAGTTTTGCATCCTATCAATGTGCCACTGTAACCTCTGACAGCCCTCCACACTATCCACACACCTCCAACCTTTGTGTAAACAGCAAATTTACTAACCCATCCCTTCACTTCCTCATCCATTTCATTTATAAAAATCACAAAGAGTGAGGGTCCCAGAACAGATCCCTGAGGCACACCACAGGTCACTGACCTCCATGCAGAATATGATCCATCTACAACCACTCTTTTCCTTCTGTGGGCAAGCCAGTTCTGGAACCACAAAGCAATGTCTCTTTGGATCCCATACATCCTTACTTTCTCAATAATTCTTGCATGGGGTACCTTATCAAATGCTTTGCTGAAATCCATATACACTACATCTACTGCTCTTCCTTCATCAATGTGTTTCGTCACATCCTCAAAAAATTCAATCAGGTTCGTAAGGCACGACCTGCCCTTGACAAAGCCATGATTATGCCTCTCCAAATGTTCATAAATCCTGCCACTCAGGATCTTCTCCATCAACTTACCAACCACTGAGGTAAGACTCACTGGTCTGTAATTTCCTGGGCTATTGCTACTCCCTTTCTTGAATAAAGGAACAACATCCACAACCCTCCAATCCTCCAGAACCTCTCCTGTCCTCATTGATGATGCAAAGATCATTGCCAGAGGCTCAGCAGTCTCCTCCCTCACCTCCCAAAGCAGCCTGAGGTACATCTCATCTGGTCCCAGCGACTTAACAAACTTGATGCTTTCCAAAAGCTCCAGCACATCCTCTTTCTTAATATCTATGAGCTCAAGCTTTTCAGTCCACTGCAAGTCAGCCCTACAATCACCAAGATCCTTTTCTGTAGTGAATACTGAAGTATTCATTAAGTACTTCCGCTATTTCCTCCAGTTCCATACACACTTTCCCACTGTCACACTTGATCGGTCCTATTCTTTTGCACCTTATCCTCTTGCTCTTCACATACTTGTAGAATGCCTTGGGGTTTTCCTTAATCCTCCCCTTCTGGCTCTCCTAATTTCCTTCTTAAGCTCCTTCCTAATAGCCTTATAATCTTCTAGATCTCTAACATTACCTAGCTCTTTGAACCTTTTGTAAGCTTTTCTCTTCTTCTTGACTAAATTTATTACAGCCTTTGTACACCACGGTTCCTGTACCCTACTATAACTTCCCTGTCTCATTGGAACGTACCTATGCAGAACTCCACACAAATATCCCATAAACATTTGCCATATTTCTTCTGTACTTTTCCCTAAGAACATCTGTTTCCAATTTAAGCTTACAATTTCCTGCCTGATAACCTCATAATTCCCCTTACTCCAATTAAATACTTTTCTAACTTGTCCGTTCCTATCTCTCTCCAATGCTATTGTAAAGGAGATAGAAGTATGATCGCTATCTCCAAAATGCTCTTCCACTGAGAGATCCGACACCCGACCAAGTTCATTTCCCAATACCAAATCAAGTACATCCTCTCCTCTTGTAGGCTTATCTACATATTGTGTCAAGAAGCCTTCCTGAACACACCTAACAAACTCCACCCCATCTAAACCTCTTGCTCTAGGAAGATGCCAGTTGATATTTGGGAAATTAAAATCTCCCATCACGACAACTCTTATTATTACACCTTTCCAGGATCTGTTTCCCCATCTGCTCCTCTATGTCCCTGTTACTATTGAGCAGCCTATAAAAAACACTCAGTAAAGTTTTGACTTCTTCCTGTGCCTAACCTCCACCCACAGCGACTCCGTAGACAATCCCTCCATGGCATTCACTTTTTCTGCAGCCATGACACTATCTCTGATCAACAGTGCCACGCCCCCACCTCTTTCTGAAACATCTAAAACCTGTCACTTGAAGTAACCATTGATGTCCCTGAGCCATCCAAGTCTCTGTAATGGCCACCACATCATATCTCCAAGTACTGATCCACACTCTAAGCTCATCCACTTCGTTTACAATACACCTTGCGTTAAAATAGACACATTTAAAACCTTCAGTCTGAGCACATCCCTTCTCTATCACCTGCCTATCCTCTCGCACTATCTACAAGCTTTCTCTATTTGTGAGCCAACCTCCTCTTCCCCAGTCTCTTCAGTTCAGTTCCCACCCCCCAACATTTCTAGTTTAAACTCTCCCCAGTAGCCTTAGCAAACCCTCCCCGACAGGATATTGGTCCCCCTGGGATTCAAGTGCAACCCATCCTTTTTGTACAGGTCACACCTGCCCCAAAAGAGGTCCCAATGGTCCAGAAATCTGAATCCCTGCCCCCTGCTCCAATCCCTCAGCCACGCATTTATCCTCCACCTCATTCTATTCTTATTTTCACTGTTGCGTGGCACAGGCAGTAATCCCAAGATTATTACATTTGTGGTCCTGCTTCTCAACTTCCTTCCTAACTCCCTGTAGTCTTTTTTCAGGACCTCTTCCCTTTTCCTACCAATGTCATTGGTACTAATATGTACCACGACCTTTGGCTGTTCTCCCTCCCACTGCAGGATATCTTGGACACAATCTGAAACATCCCGGACCCTGGCACCTGGGAGGCAAACTACCATCCGAGTTTCTTTCCTGAGTCCACAGAATCGCCTGTCTGACCCCTAACTATAGAGTCCCCTATTACTACTGCCTTCCTCTTCCCTTCCCTACCCTTCTGAACCACAGGGCCAGACTCTGTGCAAGAGGCACAGCCACTGTCAATTCCCCTAGTTAGGCTGTTCCCCCCAACAGTACTCAAGCAGGAGTACTTATTGTCAAGGGGTACTCTGTAGCACCTGACTCTTCCCCTTTCCCCCTCCTGACTGTGACCCACTTATCTGTCTCCCGTGGTCCCGGTGTGACCATCTGCCTGTAACTCCTTTCTATCACCTCCTGATATATATGGTGATATGAAGATAGGTGGAGAGACAGGTAATGTTGAGGAAATTGCATGTCTGCAGAAGGACTTAGACAGATAAGGAGAATGAGCTAAGAAGTGGCAGATGGAATACAGTGTCTGGAAGTGTATGGTCATGCACTTTGGTAGAAGGTATAAAAGTGTAGACTATTTTCTAAATGGGCAAATTATTCAAAAACCCAAGGACTTGGGAGTGCTCACACAGGATTCTCTAAAGGTTAACTTACAGGTTGAGTTGGTGCTGAGAAAGGCAAGTGCAATGTTAGCATTCATTTTGAAAGGACTAGAATATAAAAGCAAGAATGTAATGCTGAGGCTTTATAAGGCACTGGTGAGACCTCACTCGGAGTTTTGTGAGTAGTTTTTGGCTTCTTATTTAAGAAAAGATGTGCTGACATTGGAGAAGGTTCAGAGGAGGTTCACAAGAATTATTCTGGGAATAAAAGGGTTATCATATGATGAGTTTGATGGAATTTAGAAGAATGGGGGGGTTGGGGGGGGATCTCATTGAAACCTATTGAATGATGAAAGGCCTAGATAGAATGAATGTGGAGAACATTTCCTATAGTGGGGGAGTCTAGGACCAGAGGACGCAACCCCAGAATAGAGGGATGACCACTTACTATGGAGATGAAGAGGATTTTCTTTAGCCAGAGAATGTTGAATCTCTGGAATTAATTGTCACAGGTGGCTGTGGAGGCCAGGTCATTGAGTCTATTTAAGGCAGAGTTTGATAGATTCTTGATTAGCACTAGAAGAAGGCAGCAGAATGGGGTAGAGAGGGAAAGTGGATCCACCATGATGAAGTGGTGGAGCAGACTCCATAACTCATAAGACATCGGAGCAGAATTAGGCCATCTGGCCCATTGAGTCTGCTCCGCCAATCAATCATGGCTGATCCTTCTTCATTTTCCTCCTCAACCTCAGTTTCCAGCCTTCTCCCCATAACCTTTGATGCCATGTAAAATCGTATCTATCGATCTCTGCCTTAAATACAGTCAACGACCTGGCCTCCACAGCTGCATGTGGTAACAAGTTCCACAAATTTACCATCCTTTGCTAAAGAAATTTCTCTGCATCTCTGTTTTGAAAGGGCACCCCCTATCCTGAGGCTGTGCCCTCTTGTCTTATACTCTCCCACCATGGGAAACATCCTTTCCACATCTACTCTGTCTAGGCCTTTCAATATTCAAAAGGTTTCAATGAGTTCCACACTCATCCTTCTTGAATTCCAGGGATTACAGACCCATCAAACGTTCCTCATATGATAACCCTTTCATTCCTGGGATCGCTCTTGTGAACCTCCTCTGGATCCTCTCCAATGATAGCACATCTTTTCTAAGATGAGGGGCCCAAGACTGTTCACAATACTTAAGGTGAGGCCTCACCAGTTCCTTATAAAGCCTCAGCACCACATCATTGCTCTTGTATTCTAGACCTCTTGAAGTGAATGCTAACATGGCATTTACCTTCCTCACCACTGACTCAACCTGCAAGTTAACCTTCAGGGTGTTCTGCACAAGGACTCCCAAGTCCCTCTGCACCTCAGACCCCTGGATTTTCTCCCCATTTAGAAAATAATTCTGCTGCCAAATTGTATAACCATTCATTTTCCAACATTGTATTTCATTTGTCACTTTCTTGCCCATTCTCCTCATCTGTCTAAGTCCCCCTGCATCCTACCTGTTTCTTCAACGCTACCTGCCTTCCACCAATCTTCGTATCATCTGCAAACTTGGCAACAACGCCATCTGTTCCATCATCTAAATCATTTATTTACAGCATATAGTCAGTGAGCCAGTAGGATTGGTCGGTACCATCTGAGGGGAATAATCCTCAATGATTTTTGGCAAGGTATACATCTCTAGAGTTAGAAAATATGCGATAGCATTGCACCAATATGTGCTATCATGCATTTTACAACACTACCATAAAATAAGCATTTCTGAAAAGTGGCCAATATAAAGTGCAACATATATATTCAACCTAGTGGTATTTTGTCATCAGTGATCCCTCAACATTGAAATTTGTCACAATGATAGCTGAGTTCAAGTACTTCTCATCAAATGTTGTTATACAATTCTGCATTGAAAACTATGTCATTCGTGGCACTCGCAGTACAGTGACCAATTTCAGTAGAGTGAATCATTTCATTTTTAGAAAGATATTTGTCTGTTGGTTATTTTGGAAAAGTCAATAAAAAACCCTAGGACATATATAATCACTTTTTGTATATATTCCATATTAACATCAGTACAGCAGAAAATGTTACCCCACCCCACCAAAAGGTAAACAACCTCATTTGGAGAGATTTCTGGAGTTTTATCAATGTCCTGATATTTTCCATATTGTTCTATCAAATCAAAACAATCTTAAGCTTTTGTCATAGCATATAGAATTACAGTACAATAATTCAAATGTGGGGTTCCACATGGCCATAACCTAGGCCTTATTTGGTTGTAAAATGTATGTATTTAATCAAAGACTGCTTTCCATACTTTGTTTTCCATACTTTCATAACCTACTAATAATCATAATAATTTTCCAAGTCTTCCACATCTTCATCTGAACTTTCCACTGTTACGACTGTGCCCCAACTCTGAGGGGCCGAAGGGTACAAAGTAGCCCCCTCCTTTTTGAGAATCGCAAGATCGCTATTAATTCAGGTCAGAAGACCCAGGAAATGAGAGAGAGACGTTTGGAATGTGTCCTGGCCTCCGCGATACAAAGCCACGGATAACGGCCATTGTCTCTTGGAGACGGAATTGTGTATTGAGTACTGTACTATTCATGGAAGCCCTCAGGGAACGAGCAGAGGGGGCTGGTTGAGGGATTGCATCATTCCAACCTGATTGACATCTGAGACCCCGTGAGTAAGGATAAAAGAGGGTCTGGGGAACAACCCCTTCAGACGCACCAGGAGAAACGCTAGAAATCCCGTGACAGCATTTAATAGCGACAGCCGGTGGAGGGCCCACGTGTGTCCTTCCCGTTGCCGGGATTGGGGCCTTACCACAGAAGAACGGCTTTAGCTAAAAGGAGAAACCACCACCGACGACATTTCGAAGGATCGACATCATAAAAAGGAAAAACTGGCAAGTTCTAAAAATCCGTCTCTCTCTCTCTCCAACCAAAAGCTGCAGCCTGAATGAACTTGAGTGACTTTTATATTTCCATTGGACAATACATTATCCCCTAGACAACGATAGAGCTATTTCTTATTGATTATTATTATACCCGTGCTTTTAGATTTAGTATTGACGACGTATATTATCTGTATGTTTGCATTGATATTCTTTTTGTGTATTTTTATCAATAAATACTGTTAAAAATAGTACCATCAGACTTCAACAGACCTCCCTATCTTTGCTGGTAAGTGACCCAGTTACGGGGTACGTAACACCACACTCTGAGGTGGATGCCTGGTGCTCACAGTCTGCCAGTCTACACGTGTCAGTACACCTGAGGCCATTTGCAATACACATACATCTTGGGAGTGAACAATATTTTGGACGGTTAAAGGCCAGTAGATCCAGGACGGCATCGGGTGCTGGCTGGCCTTCCATCCAGTGCACCACCAACTGTTCAGCTTCCTCTTCTCTCTCCATCTTCCATCTTCTACCAACAGGACTTGGCACTTGTGGGTCCTTCTCCAAACATCTTCTCCATATACCAGCCTGGTAGTTGGCTTGCTGTGCATGTTTTGTTAAGCAGTCCTTGCATGGTGGGAGTTGATGACTTCCGATTTCACCTTTTTTGGCACGAGCTCATTGACCTTTGTGGTCGATGCTTTTGGAGCATACAGGAGACATGTAAATGCCTCCAGTTTGTCCATCAGTTCTGGGGAGAGGTCCCATTTCTGACCTAACTCTAAGAATGTGTCCTGTGTTTCCATATTGTTGGTCAGAAGTTTTAGGGCACTTGTCTCCCCTTTGCCTGCAAAAGCACTTACAGTGTCACATCCTGTATATGCGTGCAACCCGATGAGAGCCCTATAAACCTCTATGCCAGTGGTCCCCAACCACCGGGCCACAAAGCATGTGCTACAGGGCCGCGAGGAAATGATGTGATTTGGCGATATGAAAAGATATAAGTCAGCTGCACCTTTCCTCATTCCCCGTCACGCCCACTGTTGAACTTGAATGCACGCGAGGTCACCAGTCGCCTAAATGCAGTGATACCCTAGCGCCAGGGATCATTGGTTGGCCTTGCGTGGCTGGCGAAAAGTGTCGTTGCTACTGGCCTGGAGCGCGGATAGATGGGCACCACTTCTAAACCTGTTTACCACACCAAATGCTTGTGGGGACCCGGTGATAAAATATTCGCAGACAAACTAATTCGGGCTCAGGGTTTCATAATTAGCAGAGCAGCTACCTTGCTGCGATTTACTGAAAGTTATCCCTCCAGCCAAACTTTTGTCAGCCGATAGATCCTACCTACGTACAAGGGGGGCGGGGGCGTACCCTGTCACACTCCTCGTTCGGTTGGTCGCTCTCTCCGGACTGCAACCACCGCAGCCCGGGCATGGGGACCTCCAGCCCTTACCTTGTCCTCTCACCCCACCCATGACCAGCCGCACCTGGCCAAGGCGGCGGGTGGGCGGGAGGTTGGAGTTCTGGCCCAGAGGCTGTCTAATGAGGCAATTAAGCCTTCAAAACTGCTTCGGTATCTTGAGTCCAAGCACCCTGCACTTAAAGACAAACCCGTTGAGTTTTTTGAGCAGAAAAAATGTGAGCAAGCGGGACAGAAGCAAGTGCTGAGAGCCACAAAAACTACAGTAAACTGTGGAATAGACTGGACATAAGGAACCCCCTTCAAGTTTTGCTGTATTCCGGTCATGATTAACACTCCCCCACCCCCCATCGGCCAGTCCTCAAGAATATTGTCAATATTAAATTGGACCGCAGTGTAAAAAAGGTTGGTGACCCCTGCTCTGTGCCAACAGTGGCAGCAACCTTCCTGATGTCTACAAGCCTTGTACGGGTTCTAGTGCCGCACTTCTGGAACAATTGAGCCTCAATCTTGTCACAAAATGCTAAAGACATGATAAAGACATCCGTGTCTTCTGAGCAGATCACTACAGATTGGTATCCCTCTCTTGTGACATGGGCAACATGGAGAAGTAGGCAGCCATCTGCTTCTTCTTGTTGACACTGAAGAGCTGACACCTCCTCACTGTCTTGAGATGTGATTCTGTAACATTTGTCAGTCACAGTTGCATACAGAGTTTTCTCCTGTAGCTTCGCTCTGTACTCTGTCTTCCTCCATTCATGGACTATGAAGCTAATGAGACTATTTTTGTTACTGACTTTGGTCAGGAAGCTCCTCCACTGCCTCACCATCTGTATGCCTGTAATATGGGACCCATGACCCATCTCTTCACCCCATAGAGATCTTCCACTATTCTTGATAGAGTTCTCCTTGTATGTGTTGAACACAACATCTATTCTGCTACTCTAACTGCCTTCCCTCAGAGCCATACCCAGAATTGTTGTGGCAACATCTCTGAAAGTAACTTGATCACCTTTTACTCTTTAGACCAAGTTCATTCCATCAACCACTGTAGCAGAGTTTCCTGGGAGTTGCTGCTCTACTGCTACATTTTTCTGCAAGGTTGTGGCTAAAGTAGCTTTATTTGTCTTTCTCAGCTATCCTTCTGGTGTGGACAGGGTCCAGAGCAATGGTCCAAGGAAATGAGAACGGATATCCTCCATATGTAGAGTGCGACCTTGTGCCATCACTATGATGCATCCAAACAAAGACCTGTCTGCTTTCAAGATGATCGCCCTCCCATTTGATTTCGCTTCTCTCTTCTTACACATGTCACTGAATGTTTGCAGCTTGTTGGTTTTCATTGGGTCATGGAATTTCTTTGCTGGTGGGTCTTCCTCTAGTCTCTCATCCTTGAAGGTTGCATAGCATTGCTCACCAATCTCATGCCTTCATCAGGTCGGAGGCAATGTCCTTGGGGGCTGCCTTTGCTGTAGAGATGCTAATAAGGTCCCGCTTCTCTGCAAATAGGTTGACCCATTCATGTATGAGGCTAACCACTGCTGAAACTGCTTCCACATCTTTCTGGATTCTTGGCCGCTGTAGCTCTGCATGACAAAGTTCTGATTTGTTGCCTTGCACCATCTCCCTTAACTGTCCCAGGAATGCACTGTGGTGCTCAGCTGTTATGTAGTAACGCTTGATTCAGGCTGAACCGTGAAGTGCCTCCAGGAGTCTGTGCGTCTTTGTTCACTGTGGCTTCAATAGCCTGGTCCACAGGGATCTGCCCAAAGGGGTTGTTACTCGACAGCTGCACCGAGAATTGGCCTGTCTTGAAGGCCTCGTACACAGAAGGATTCTTCTCTGGGAGGAGGTTCATCTGAGCAAAGTAAGGGGACAGGTACCTGGCATAATTCATCTTATCATAGGCAAAGCACCATGGGATCATGGTTCTTATGGCATGGAGGTGCAACTCCCAGTCCCCATCACAAGAGGCTCGCAGAAGCCCAAGTATTACGTTCTCTACCATGTCAATGTACGATATCCAGAATGCGGATAGCTCTCCATTGTTGTGACAGAGGTGTTCCAGACAGTCTGTCCACAGGGTTATCACCCCCAGCTAAGAGTGGACCTTGCAGCAGATTGTTCAACTTCTGTTGGTTCAAGTCACTGGGCATGTCGTTCACATGGTCGAAGAATGATTTGATCATCCCACTCCTCTGTGGAACATTGTCCTCAACCCACAGTGTGAACTCTGCCCTTGCGAGTCTCATCAGTGCTTCTTAGATGTACTTGTGGACCTTGACAGCACAATTGTAGTGATAACCATCAAGGATTACATTGATGGACCTCTCTGCAACAATTCCAGCCTCTGTGCATATGTCCTTTAGACCAGAATCCTGAAATCGCTTTCCTAGGATAGCTAAGGCATTACATATGGTATGGAATGTCCCCATCCTGAGAAGAATGTTGGAGAAGCGCTCTTTGTGCTTCCAGACAATTTCAGTGGCTTTTGTATAGAGTGCTTGATCCATGACTACCACAATTGTTTCCATATGAAGTTCCTTCCTGATTAGCTCTCTTTGGTTCAGGATTTCAAATACTGTGGTCAACTCTGTGGCCGGTGAATTGATGGTTGGCAGATACCCAACAATATCTTGTAAGATTGGTTCTTGGTCCCTGGTGCTGATATTAAAACCAGTTCAGCTTGGGATTGTCTGATTCTCTGGATCTGTTTGCCTTGCAAGTGTCCACACCAGGTTCTTCTTGCAGGCAAGAAGAGCAGCTTGCTTGGTTTCCTGGACACAGTGTTCCCTGGTTGTGAGAGACTATGGGCCCACACGTGCACCTGCTACATATACTTCCAGTTCTTGGTCCTCAATGGTGACTGATCTCTGCTTCAGTTTCTCAATATGTGGAAGCTCAGCTCTTGGCAGATGTGGTCCATAGACATTGGCCTGTACCACTATGCCATTGACTCTACCTTTCCAGTGAGAGTTTCCTCAAGTCTATCCATATTGTCCCATGCAAGATTGGTGAAGTCATGAGGCTTAATGGAGGCTGGAAGTACAACTCCCTGGTTGAAGGCTGTTGCTAGTTTTTGGAGACACAGAGCAGTGTTGTTCTCTTCAAGTTGGGAGTAAGACACCCCATGTCCAAGCCTGTTCAGTGTTTGGATGAGCTCAGTGTTACCCGACAGTGTTTTTACTGCATAAGGAAGTAGAAGGTGCTTTGGTGGTTTATGTTGACCACATGTCACAGCAGATATTATGTCCTGACTAAATGACTGAACCAGAGCAGTGACCCTCTGTATTTGAGTCTTGCTGTCAGGATTTCCAGTGAGCTGTCCAACAAGAAGCCGCTCTAGATGAGCTCTAGATGGAGGTATGAGCACTATCTTTCACATCAGATGGATGGAATGGCCAGGGAGTCACAGTCATCTCCTGTCTAATGATTGATCTGATATGTGATGAAGAAAGCTACCATTGCTGCAATGCTATCACATATTTTCTAACACTAGGGTGTATACCTTGCCAAAAATCACTATAAGAATTATTCCCCCCAGATGGTACCGGTGGCCCAAATTTGGAGTCCTGGCTCACGGACTAATAAAAAGACTAGTGACTAGTGTGGAATGCCACTAGCCACTGGCAGCCAACCAGAAAAGGATCCTTTTAATCCCACTCGCTGCCTGCTACCAATCAACCAATGCTCTAACCATGTTAGTAACTTTCCTGTAATATCATGGGCTCTTAACTTGGTAAGCAGACTCATGTGTGCAACCTTGTCATAGGCTTTCTAAAAGTCCAAATATACAACATCCACTGTATCCCCTTAATCTAATCTACTTGTAATCTCCTCAAAGAATTCCAACAGGTTCATCAGGCAGGATTTTCCCTGAAGGAAACCATGCTGACATTGTACTATCCTTGCCTCATGTCACCAAGTACTCCATCACCTCATCCTTAACAATTGACTCTTAACATCTTCCCAACCACTGTGGTCAGGCTGACTGGTCTATAATTTCCTTTCTGCTGCCTTCACCCTTTCTTAAATAGTGGAATGACATTTGCAATTTTCCAGTCCACTGGCACCATGCCAGAGTCCAATGATTTCTGAAAGATCATCTTTTAATGCCACCACAATCTTTAACGCTACCTCTTTTGGAACCCTAGGATGCAGTTCTTCTGGTCCTTTCGGTCTTTCAGCTTTTTGAGCAGCTTCTCTCTTGTAATAATAACTGCACCCACTTCTCTTCCTTCATACATCAGGCATACTGCTAGTGTCCTCCACAGTGAAGACTGATGCAAAATACTCATTTAGTTCATCAGCCATCTCCTTGTCCCCCGTTATTATTTCTGCTGCCTCATTTTCTAGTGGTCCTATATCCACTCTCATTTCTCTTTTATTTTTAACATTAAAAACTTTTTTTAAAGAAATAAGTTCTACTATCCACTTTCATATTAATTGCTAGCTTGCTTTCATATTTCGTCTTTTCCCTTCTAATGATTCTTTTAGTTGCCTTCCTTAGGTTTTTTAAAACTTCCCAATCCGCTATCTTCCCACTAATTTTTGCTTTGTTATATGCCCTTTCCCTTGCTTTTACAATAGTTTTGACTTCCCTTGTCAGCCATGGTTGTACTTTTTACCATTTGAGTTATTCTTCATTTTTGGAATACATGTGTCCTGCACCTTCCTCATTTTCCCCAGAAACGCATGCCATTGCTGCTCTGCTGTCGTCCCAGCCAGCAGCTCCTTCCAATTTACTTTGGCCAACTCCTCTCTCATACTGCTGTAATTTCCCTCACTCCACTGAGATACTGCTACATCAGACTTTACTTTCTTCCTATCAGATTTCAAGTTGAACTCAGTCATGTTGTGATCACTGGTTCCTAAGGGTCCTTTTACCTTAAGTTCACTAATTGCCTCTGATTCATTACATAACACCCAATCCAGTATAGCTGATCCCCTAGTAGGCTCAATGACAAACTGCTCTAAAAAGTTATCTCTTAGGCATTCAACAAACTCACTCTCTTGAGATCCATTATCAACCTGATTTTCCCAATCGACTTGCATGTTAAACAACCCCCTCTGCCTACCTTCCTATTTCTCCAATATAAAGTGTAACCTTGGACATTCATCTCCCAACTGCAGCAATTCTTCAGCCACAATTCATTGATGGCCACAGCATCATACCTGGCAATCTGTAATATTGCAACAAGATTATCCACCTTATTTCTTATACTACGCACATTTAGATACCACACCTTGAGTACCGTATTTGCTGTCCTTTCTGATTCTGCATCCCTAATGATTTCCATCACCTGCCTGTCCTTCCTTGACAGTCTGACTGCACGCTATCTTTACTTTTTTTTTACTATCTGTCCTATCCTGAGTCCCTTCACTCCAGTTCCCACCCCCTGCCAAATTAGTTTAAAACCTCCCCAACAGCTCTGACAAACTTGTTCGCGAGAATATTGGTTCCCCTCAGGTTCAGGTGCAATCTGTCACTTTTTAAACAGGTCATACTTCCCCCAGAAGAGATCCCGATGATTCAAGAACCTGAAGCCCTGTCTCCTACACCAGCTTCTCAGCCACAAATCATCCTGTTTTTACTCTCACTGGCACAAGGCACGGGCTGCAATCCAGAAATTACTACCTTGGAGGTCCTGCTTCTCAGCTTTCTACCTAGCTCTCTAAATTCTCTTTTCAGGACCTCATTGATTTTCCTTCCTATGTCATTGTACCAATATGTACCAAGACATCTGGCTGCTCTCCATGGGATCTGAGACATCCCTGACCCTGGCACCTGGGAGGCAACATACTATCCATCCCATTCACATCCACAGAATCTCCTGTCTGTTTCCCCTCACTATTGAGTCCCCTATCACTACCATTCCCTTCTTCTCTCTCTTTCCCTCCTCACCACAGACCCATGCTCAGTGCCTGTAACCCGGTCATCGTGGCATTCTCCTGGGAGGTCAAAAAACAAAGCAGTATATTTGTTTTTGAGGGGAATGGCCACAGGTGTGCTCTTGTCTATCTGCCTATTTCCATTTCTCCTGACAGTCACCCAGCTACTCACCTCCTGCAACTTCAGAGTGACTACCTCCCTGTAACTTTGATCAATTATGTCCTCACTCTCCCATACAAGCCGAAGGTCATCCAGTTACTGCTCCACATCCCTAACACGGTCTTCAAGGAGCTGCAGCTGGATGCACTTCACGCAGATGCAGTTCCCCAGGAGACTTTGGGTCTCCTAGTTCATCAACATCCGGCACGAAGAACACATTTAAATGGTACAGTAAGAAAGTGGAAAAACCTGTCCTTTTTGTGCAGGTCACACCTGCCCCAAAAAAGATCCCAATGATCCAGAAATCTGAATCCCTGCCCCATGCTCCAATCACTCAGCCACGCATTTATCCTCCAACTATTTCTATACTCACTATCGCGTGGCACAGGCAATAATCCGGAGATTACTACCTTTGAGGTCCTGCTTCTCAGCTTCTTTCCTAACTCCTTGTAGTCTGTTTTCAGGACCTCTATGCACCAATATGTACCACAACCTCTGGCTGTTCTCCCTCCACCACAGGGTATCATGGACACGATCAGAAACATCCCAGACCCTGGCACCTGGGAGGCAAACTACCAACTGTGTTTCTTTCCTGCGTCCACAGAATCGCCTGTCTGAACCCCTAACTATAGAGTCCCCTATCACCGCTGCCATCCTCTTCCTTTCCCTACCCATCTGAGCCACAGGGCCAGACTCTGTGCCAGAGGTGTGGCCATTATTGTTTCCCCTAGGTAGGTTGTCCCCATCCAACAGTACTGAAACAAGAGTACTTATTGTTAAGGGGGACAGCCACAGGGGTATTCTCTTGTATCTGATTCTTGCTCTTCCCTCTCCTGACCATTACCTATTTATCTGTCTCCAGAGGCCCTGGTGTGACTACTTGCCTATAGCTCCTCTCTATCACCTCCTCACTTTCCCTGACCAGACAAGGATCATCGAGCTGCATCTCCAGTACCCTAACCCGAACCCTAAGCAGTTTGCCGCACCTGCCGCAGGTGTGGCCGTCCGCAAGGCTGGGAGACTCCTGGACATCCCACATCCTGTATGGAACACTGGCCTCACAGAAATACTTACTGTTTCTATTCTACACAAGTAACATACCTCGCCTCAATCTGTTACCGTCGAAGCCCCGTTGAGCCAAAGTCCTCCTACTCTGACTTCTTTCACCCCAGTGCCTGCTCTATAAAGCTGTCTTCTTTTTAAATCCTTCCCACTGGTCTAACTTGCTGCTGTCCACGCGCTTGCACAGTCGTACCTCAAACAAACCACTAAGGAAAAACACTTCTCCTTTTAAATCCTTCCAACTGGTCTAGCTCACTTTGGTGGTGGATAAAGTGGGTGGAGGTGTTGATCAGCCTTACTACTTGGGGAAAGTAACTATTTTAGAGTCTGGTTGGTCTGACACAGATTCTTTGTAGTTTTTTCCCTGATGGGAATGGGGCAAACAATCCATGAGCAGGGTGGGTGGGATCCTTCATGATGTTACTAGCCCTTTTCAACACCTTTCTGTATATGTCCTTGATGGCAGGCAGACTGGTGCCAGTCCTGTGTTGGGCAGTTTTGACTACTGTTGTAGAGCCTTTCCGTGAAGCATTATCTGTCAAGCAATCTGGAACATTCAGGAACTGTGAAGAGTGCTAAATAAATCATAGTGTTCACCTGGCAGTTATCAGCAGTAGTGTTGGCAGGAGAACAGAGGGCTGTTTGTTCTTTATCAAACAATCACAAATTACTGAGTTTCTTTCTCTCATAGCTCCATCCCCAATGCTACTACTGAATAAACCTGTATTTCTACATTGGTGGTCAGGCTATTGCCACAGTTGGACAATACCGAGCTTCTGTCTAGGAGGTGAAGATCATGAACAATGCAAAAATCATCATCAGAATGTCAAAGGGAGAAAACAAATTAGTTTCAAATTACAGAAAAGCTGGAAGAAGGGTGGAGGGCTGCAGGGAATATCTCTGGTAGGGTGAAATTGATGCTTAGTCAGAAAAAGAGGTTGAAGATCTCACCTTAACAAGAATATTCCCTTTCCAAAGACATTAAGCATTTCTCCATTTTCTTCTGCTATTCCAGCACACTGATGCTTCTCAAATTCATTTATTGTGGATTATTCTAAAAATATACTCTCAAGGCATTAATCCTTCATGGTGGATTTGAGAAGTTCTACAAATTCTAGTTTCGATATGATTGTAGGAGCCATATATATTTTCTGTCACGTGGGTTGGGACGTGGTAGAAGCGAATGAGTATAGTTACGAATTCCCATTTTGTAGTTGTGCAGTCTAGTGGAGAGTGAGTAAGCCATGGAGAATGATTTTTATTTGTTAACCACTATGTGTGTGGCCTCGGTCATTTGTGGTTGACCATGGGTACTGCACCTCTGGTAGTTCATATGGAGATCTGTCTGTTGCCCATGCAGTGGGACTCCCCTCCATGCTGATGACAGGTCCAAAGGAACAACAAAAGCCAATACAGTTTGGTGCCAGCAGAGAGGCCAGTTTACTTCTCCACCACTGACTCACCATCTCTAGAATGTACACAATAAATACAATCCTCAGCAAAGATAATCAACCAATTGGAAATGCTCAGTAGGTCAGACAGTGTGTGTGAACAGCGAATCAGAGTTAAGGTTCAAGGTAGAAGGTAAGGTTCATTAAAGCTGGGAAACTTGCTGCAATTAAAACACCAAGACTCCTTCAACAACTCCGCCCGGAAGTGCGACCTTTACCAGCTAGAAGGATAATGACAGTTGGTGCACAGGAACAGCAGCACCTCCTAAGTTCTCAAGTGACACCCAATCCTGACTGGGATATACCATATATTGCCTTTGTTACATCAATGCAGGTTAAAGTCAAGTAAATTTTAGCAAAAGATGTACTGTATATGTCACCATATACTACCTTGAGATTCATTTTTGCAGGCACTTATATTAAACAGCAAAAATATATATTTAAATTGCAGAACTTATAACATGCATAAGGTTGCACAAGTACCTTCAATAGATATATTATTATGTAAGGAGATGCCTTGTTATCATCTTCTCAGCTAAACTGGGAAAGGGCAATAATTGTTGTCCTTGTTCGCAAGCTAGTCAATTTGCCAATTTTGGTTCCTGTCCCTTTAAAGCCTCCTGTGCATGTATTTATCCAAATGTATTTTAAATATTACTATTGTCCCTTCCTCAGCCACTTTTTCTGGCAACTCATACTATATACACACTGGCCTCAGAATGAACAAGTTGCTCCTCGGGTACCTTTTTAAAATCTTTCACATCTCACCTTAAACCTTTGCCTTTTAGTTTCTAGTTCCCTTCCTTAGGAAAAAGATAATGTGTGTTCATCCTATTTATACCACTTAATCTTCTATGTTCCAAGGAATAAAATCCTAGCCACATCAACCTCTCTTTATTACTCAGGCCTCAAATTCTAGCAGCATCCTTGTAAATCTTCTTTGTTTAATCTTCTCTCTCACAGTCCATCCTCCTCTCCTATCACATTCCTTCATCTTTAGCCCTTTACCTTTTCCACCCATCTCATCCCAGCTTCTCACTTATTGCCCCCTCCACGATCCACCTACCTTCCCCCTCAGCTGGTTTCACCTATCACCTTCTAGTGGGTACTCTTTTCCCCCTCCTCTAACCTTCTTATACTGGTTTCTTCCGCCTTTCTTTCCAGTCTTGATGAAAGATCTTGGACCAAAACATTGACTTTCCATAGATCCTGCCTGATGTGCTGAGTTCCTCTTGCATTTTGTGTGTGTGTTACTCCATTTAATGACTTTTTTAGAACAGGATGACCACAACTGTAGACAATACTTCAATTGCGGTCTCACTGATGTCTGACTGCATGCAACATAACGTCCAAAGCTCTGACTGATGAAAGCCAGCATGCCAAACACCTTCTTCACCACCCTATCTACCGTAGTCTCATCTGCAGTATGTACTTGTTGCCCTAGATCCCTCTATTTCACAGTGCTCATGTTCACTGTACAAGTCCTACCCTGGTTTGACTTCCAAAGATGGAACAGTTTGTGGTTATCTGAGTTGAAAGCCATTGCCAATTGTCAGTCACATGCTGAGCCACCAGATGTGCTGGGGACAGCCTACAACTGTCACTATGCTTTCAGTGCCCACAAATTACTAACTCTAACTATACATTTTTGGAATGTGGGAGGAAACTGGAACACCTGGAGAGAAAACCCATGCAGGGTCACAGGGAAAACATACACACTCCTTACAGACAGTGGCAGGAATTGACCCTGATCTTCCGATTGCTGGAGCCATAAGCAGTTATGCAACCTTTCCTTTAATATTTGTCCCTCAAAAGTTATGTGCCAATAAGGATGCATGTTACCCTGAGCTCAATGTTAGCAGAAGAAATTTTTCAGAAACATGGCTAATCTTCCTCTATACCACAGTTTCATTGATCTGCCCTGGAATCCATAAATCTATTCATCTGAATAACTGAGCATTTCAAAGAGTGACAGCCCACTGAATGATAAAGGTTCCTCCTGATCTCACTCCAAGACATTGCCCTCTAGTTCTAGATTCTACAGCTGAAGGGAATAGTGTTTGAGTGTCTGCCCTATCAAGCCTCTTCAGAATCTTGTACCTGCCATGAAATCATCTCTTCTTGTATACCCCATAGATTTATTCAATTGTTACTCATGGGTTACACCTCACCTCCCAAGAACTAGCCTGCTAAATGCTTGCTGCATTGCTTGCTGAGACAGAACAAGTTATACAGTTTTCCAGGTGTGGTCTCACTTAAAACTGCAACAAGAATTCCTTATGCTTCTGCCCAGCCCCTTGCAGAAAAGGCCAATATGTCATTTGTTTTGTGTATCAACCCTAATTACTTTGTGTATTTTGTTACATACCCCGTGGGTATCTTGTGACTATCTTATGACCATGATGTAATTGAGTATCTGGTGAGCATGATGTAATGGTCTTGTGATGGTGGGGTGATGTAATTTCCCGCCAGTGTGAAATCACATGATGTAATTTTCCTGCCAGTGAGAGGTCATGTGATGGCCTGTTTCAACAGGTATAAAATGGGAAAGCCTTGCTGTGACACAGGTCAGTTCATTGTTTAATTCGTCAGTTAGTCCGTTATGCTGCGTATTCGTCTCATGACGCAGTTTTGTTTTAAAGTGGAGTTTTACTTTCTATCTTAAATCTCAAAGATTATTGCCGGCAATTTTGTCACAATGCTGCCAGTTTTGGTTCCTACCTTTGCAGTCCAGTCGGAAGAGTGAAGAATTTACTGAAGTACAGGAACCCGAAGGATCGAGTAGAGTTGGTGTCGTCGGCGGTAATACAGGATCGACGATATTTAATCTTCGTTCAATGAGATAGTAACCTGCATCTGAGATAATCCCTGCTGTAAGAGCAGCAAGGATTGGGGCAGTGTTATTCGCCAAAGAAAAGGTCAGTTCCTTTATGCCGTGTTTATTTCCTTCGTTATAAATCCTTCGGGCAAGGCATATTTCGGCTGGGATCAGTAGTAACGTCACGTCATCGAGGAATTTGTTACTTCAGGAAAGTCTCTCCTAACTAACTCTGTAAATCATTTGGACTTTCGCATTTATCGCTTTAAGAAACTGTTGGAGTTGCCGTATAGCAGTTAACTTCCGGTTAAGTTAGTCATTTGTTGTTGAGCTGAGTTTAAATAAATGTTTTTTTGTTTATAAAAACCTGTCTCAATTCTATATTCATTGTTGCCATATCATAACAATTTACATATTACTACACACTAAATTTGTAGCTTGCACAAAGTTTGCACTAATTCACACTGAACATACCCATCCAGTACTTGTTCTCCAATTTAAATAATCAGTTTTTCCATTCTTCCTGCAAAAATGAATAAAGTCCTGTCTATCACATTGTAATCCAATCCATTTCCTGCTTAATTAACCTGTGTACATCTCTGTTTTAACCTCTGCATCCTCTTGACAGTTCATACTAGCAGGTGATAGGCACTTGGATAAGCATCCAAGTCATATTGAAAATATTCTACATCAGTGTGAAGAAATTAATGCATTTGCTGACAGATAAAAAAGTTCAGTTTATTACAGATTCCACCAGACATCATTAACAGTTCTCAGTCAGTATGTGATTGTGACAACAGGAAATAGGTTTTACAAGTACATAAGTGTCTAGCTAGATAATTCCCTTGTTGATCAAAATGAAGATCACATACAAATCTAAGTGATTCCATTTGATGTTAAGCGGATGAGCTTAGAATGTGGATCAGTATGATGTTGTGCCCATTACAGAGACTTGAATGGCTCAGGAGCAGGAATGCCAGGCTTTAAATGTTTCAGAAAGGACAGGGAGGGAGGCAAAAGAAGTGGGGGAGTGGCACTGTTCATCAGAGATAGTGTCACGACTGCAAAAAAAGGAGGAAGTCATGGAGGGATTGTCCACTGAGTCTCTTGGCTGGAAGTTAGAAACAGAAAGGGGGTCAATAACTCTTCTGGGTGTTTTTTTTTATATAAACAGACCACCCAATAGTAACAGGAACATCGAGGAAAAGATAGGGAGACAGATTCTGGAACGGTAAAGTAATAACAGGGTTGTCACGATGGGGAATTTTAATTTTCCTAATATTGATTGGCATCTCCCTGGAGTGAGAGTTTAGATGGGGTAGAGTTTGCTAGGTGTATTCAGGAAGGTTTCCTGACACAGTATGTTAATAAGCCTACAAGAGGAGAGGCTGTATTTGATCTGGTATTGGGAAATGAACCTGGTCAAGTGTCAGGTCTCTCAGTGGGAGAGCATTTTGGAAATAGTGATCATTATTTGATTTCCCTTACCATACCATTGGAGGGGGATAGGTACAGACAAGTTAGGAAAGCATTTTTGATTGTAGTAAGGGGAAATATGAAGCTATTAGACAGAAATTTGGAAGCGTAAATTGGGAACAGATGTTCTCAGGGAAATATACAGTGGAAATGTGGCAAATGTTCAGTGTGTATTTGCGTGGAGTTCTACATAGGTATGATCCAATGAGACAGGGAAAAATGGTAGGGTACAGGAACCGTTGTATACAAAGCCATTTGAAAATCTAGTCAAGAAGAAAATCTTATGAAAGATTCAAAAAACTAGGTAATGATAGAGATCTAGAAGATTATAAGGCTAGCAGGAAGGAGCTTAAGAATGAAATTAGGAGAGCCAGAAGGGACCATGAGAAGGCCAGGTGGGCAGGACTAAGAAAAACCCCAAGGCATTCTACAAGTACGTGAAGAGCAAGAGGATAAGACATTAGAGAATAGGACCAATCAAGTGTGGCAGTGGAAACGTGTGTATGGAAACAGAGAAGGTACTGAGGTACTTAATGAATACTTTGCTTCAGTATTCACTATGGAAAAGGATTGTCGGGATGACTTACAGCAGACTGAAAAGCTTGAGCATATAGACATTAAGAAAGAGGATGTGCTGGAGGTTTTGGAAAGCATCAAGTTGGATAATTCACTGGATGAGATGTACCCCTGGCTACGGTGGGAGGCAAGTGAGGAGATTGCTGAGCCTCTGGCAATGATCTATGCATCATCAATGGGGACAGGAGAGGCTCCAGAGGATTGGAGGGTTGCAGACTTTGTTCCCTTGTTCAAAAAAAGAGGGTAGAGATAGCCAAGGAAATTATAGACCAGTAAATCTTACTTCAGTGGTTGGTAAGTTGATGGACAAGATCCTGAGAGGCAGGATTTTTGAACGTTTGCAGAGGCACAATATGATTAGGAGTAGTCAGCATGGCTTTGTCAAAGACAGGTCGTGCCTTACGAGCCTGATTGAATTTTTTGAGGATGTGACTAAACACATTGATGAAGGTAGAGCAGTGTATATGGTAGTGTATATGGATTTCAGAAATGCATTTGATAGGGTAACCCATGCAAGGCTTATTAAGAAAGGAAGGAGGCATGGGATCTGAGGGAACATTACTCTGTGGATCCAGAACTGGCTTGCCCACAGAAGGTAAAGAATGGTTGTAGACAGGTCATATTCTTGTAACGGGGGTTTTTTTCTTTTTCTTTGTTACTGTGTATGTAATCAAAATGGCGTCTTTGTTTTTTTAAAAGTAGGAATGCTGGCGCCTGTGTTAATAGTAGGAATGCTAGCGTCTTTGTTATGATAAGTGCTGGAAGCTTGTTTGGGACTGTAAACTGATTGTTGGCGGGGATTTTGGGGAGTCAGCGCGATGGAGTGAGAGAGAGAGAGGACGGGATGCTGGAAGCTGGACGACAGAACGGACCCCGAGCGGGGGGTCCCCGGCCCAAGGTTTTCGGTGATGAGAGGAGACGGAGACAGAGGAGTGTGGAGCGACTGGTCGATCACCGTGGGGGTCCCAGGAGGCGGGTCGAGGAAGTCGGAGGGGATCGAATGGTGGCCATGAGACTTCAGTAATTGAGCTCCAACGGTTGTGCACGAAGTGGTTTGGACTTTGATAAGTTTGGCGCCTTTTCTTTTTTTTCTCTTATTCATATATACTGTATCATTAGTAATCGCTTAGTTATAGTCATCTTTATAAATTGTACTCATTTAATCGCATAAGGTGTACTGTCTGTTTGTTGGGCGAGGCAGGGACATCACACAGCATCCACACCAGCTGATTACCCAGTTTGGCGGGGCCGAAGGCTGCTCCCCCTAGACTAGAACGAGTTTGAGCGATGCCTGAGGCGACCCAGGGGTTACATTCTGCATTGAGGTTGGTGACCAGTGGTGTGCCTCAGGGATCTCTTTCTCCTTTTTATAGATGATCTGGATGAGGAAGTGAAGGGATGGGTTAGTAAGTTTGCTGATAACAAAAAAGGTTGGGGGTGTTGTGGATAGTGTGGAGGACTGTCAGAGGTAACAACAGGATATTGATAGGATGCAGAACTGGCCAGAAGTAGCAGATGGAATTCAACCCAGGTAATTTTGATAGGTCAAATATGATAGCAGAGTATAGTAGTAATCATCAACCATGGGATTGAGTTCAAGGGCCAAGAGGTAATGTTACAGCTATATAGGACCCTGGTCAAACCCCACTTGGAGTACTGTGCTCAGTTTTGGTCACCTCACTACAGGAAGGATGTGGAAACTATAGAAAGGATGCAGAGGAGATTTACAAGGATGTTGCCTGGATTGGTGAGCATGCCTTATGAGAGTAGTTTGAGTGAACTTCGCCTTTTCTCCTTGGAGTGGTGGGGGATAAGAGGTGACCTAATAGAGGTGTATAAGATGATGAGAGGCATGGATCCATGTGGATGATCAGAGGCTTTTTTTCCCAGGGCTGAAATGGCTAACATGAATGGGCACGGTTTTAAGGTGCTTGGAAGTAGGTACAGGAGATGTCAGGATAAGTTTTTTTACTCACAGTGGTGAGTGCGTGGAATGGGCTGCTGGCGATGGTGGTGGAGGTGTATACAACAGAGTCTCTTAAGAGGCTCCTGGATAGGTGTATGGATCTTAGAAAAATAGAGGGCTATGGGTAACCCCAGGTAATTTCTAAGGTAGGGACATGTTCAGCACAGGATTGTGGACTGAAGGGCCTGTATTGTGCTGTAGGTTTTCTATCTTTCTATGTTTGATTTTATTATTTCCTGTTAGTCACCTTATGTATAGCCTAGTGTCACTTTATGAACATAAAATCAATCTCTGATACAAGTTATCTTATGTCTTTATATTTATTGTGCTTTTTTTAGTATTGTGTTCTTTATCTTTGGTAGTTTTTGTGCTACATTGGATCTGAAGTAACAATTATTTCATTCTCCTTTACACTTGTGTTCAAGAAATAACATTAAACAATCTTGAATCTTGAAATACCTGTAATGTTGACATTATTACATTGTCTGTATTGCAGCAGTCAATTTAAGTACAGAAATATTCCACAAATCATAATGCAGTAATTACCAGAAATCCTGTTCTAGTTGGTGTTTGCTAAGGGCCAAATAAAGGAAGGATACCAAGAGAAAATGATCCTTTCTCCCATTTGTGTCATGGGGAGTTTCCAATCTACCTGTCAAGGCTTTGGTATAATGGCTCATGTGAAAGCGAAGATCGAACAGCATCACTTCATTATCTCTATGTTAGCTTATCTTTTAAACTTAAGTCTCTTGAGTGGAGGTTGAATCCAACCAAGCCCACAATCCAACAATTCAGAGGTAGAAGTGCAGACTGATATGCTCCAGGCATACATAGTCTGGTATCAGAGTTTGGTACAATAAAATGGTAAAAATAAAACAACATTTAAAAATGAATTTTAAATGTTATAATGGTTTCTCTTCACTGCTGACCTACATAGGACCCTAGTTCAGCATCACACCATCCATAGTTTAAAGCACCCCTGCACTCTCTGTCATCTCCTCCAGCTTCAAAACCCTCTTAATTTTGCATCCACCCCACCATTCCCACCTCCTTAACCATCCTGAAATTATTACTCCATCATTGTTGGACATGCCTTCAACTACAAAACTCCAAGCTCTCAAATTTCTTCCCTAAACCTCTGTGCTGTGTATCCTTCTTTGCTTTTAAACTTTTACTGACCAAGTACTTGATTATCTGTCCTAACGTCTCCTTATTGAGTCAGTGCCAAATTTTGTTTGCAATACTCATTGCATTATTTTGCTAGAATTATAGGTAAATGCAACTTCTGTTGCTGTAATAGGGTATTTTGCAACCTGCTATTATCAGTGATTGGTTTTATATAGCCCTAACTAAGTGAACAAATACTATTGCTCCCTTCCAGTCCATGGGTATTATTCCTACTGGCTCCATAGCAGGCTGAAGCTCCTTAAAATAAACAAATTTTCAAAAAAAAGAACTTGTTATTCTTGTTTGTGCCAGAGATAGAAGTGTAATGTCTGTCATCTGTCACAACAAAGAGCTCAAAAACATTCCACTTCCTTGACGAACTATGAACAAGACCATGTGAGAACATCTATCCATATATTATATGCCAACATAGCATCTTAGTTACACTTCTGTCACAATTTATTTATTGTACTGTTGCTGATTGGCTCATTCTTTCCATGTGATTTATTCTCAGTTTGCTTTCCTTATGCAAGTGGCAGATAATAGAATTTAGAAGAAGTTTATTTCCAGCCAGTATCAAATATAACTTTTTAAATAATTGCTCCTGCAATTACTGTTCCTTGATTTCCCCAGTTAGACATTTTTGCCGCAGAGACAGATATTTACTCAAACATTCCCTTGCATCCCTTTCTATAATGCAGGACATTATCTGAATCACATTAGTTACACATCAATACATTCAATGTTAAAACTTTGAAATAATAATTACATTAAGTGTGGCTGAATTGGTTCCTAGAGTTTGAGACAATGGAAAAAATCTGCCCATAATTTCAATACCTGCACCCCCTCACACACTTCACAAGACTAAATAGCAGGAATAGGTCCTTTGTCCCTTCTTGCCTGCTCCCCCTTTCATACTCTAACCTCACATCCCCCAATTCCCTCAGTAGCAAAAAAAAATCACTTGGCCTTTGTCTAGGATATACTGTATGATTCAATGTGACAAATGAAGCTAATCTTTCATCTCCACAACCTCCTGGGTCAGAAATACAAATATTCACTCCCCTCTGGCAGAAAAAAATCTTTTCATTCCTATCCTCAATTTTAAGATTATGACTTCAGTTCTAGATGCTATAGTCCTGTGAAAACAGCATTTTTACATCTATGCTTCCAATCTTGTAAGAATTTTGTACATTTCACAGAAATCACATTTCATCTTTCAAAATGCAAGTGAGAGGCCAAGTCCAATTCTCTTCTCCACATTTGGTAACTAGGTTATCGATAGAATCAATCTAAAAAACCTTTGGTTGTGCTCCCTGTGTCACAAGTACTTGTATATCATTTTTTAGTCAAGCAGACCGATCTGTACCAAGTTCCAGATGTGGTCTCACTTGATCTGTCTTTTTCACCCGAAACCTGTCTGCATCTTGTTTATGGCCCTTGCTACCTCCCAGCTTTCTATCTAAAGCAAACCTGCATATTTTGACGCTTGATGTCCAGAAGACCATTAGACATAGGAACAGATTTAGACCATTCAGTCCATCGAGTCTGCTCTGCCATTTCATCATGGCTGATCCATTTCCCTCTTAACCTCATTCTCCCTGAACCCCATTCAGGCCTTCTCCCTGTAATCTTTGATGCCCTGACTGATCAAGAACCTATCAACTTCCGCTTTATGACCTTACCTCCACAGTCACCTGTGACAATGAATTCCACAGATTCACCACCTTACAGCTAAAGAAATTCATCCTCATCTCCATTCTAAAGCATCTTTCCTCTATTCTGAGGCTTTGCCCTCTGGTCCTAGATTTCCTGAACTTAAAAAAACACCCTCTCCACATCCACTCTATCTAGACCTTTCAACACTTGATAGCTTTCAAAGGTTCAAAAGTTCATTTATTATCAAAGTATATATGCACTATACAACTCTGAGATTTTTCTTCTCCAGATAGCCACAAAGAAAACCATGGGAGTAAGTTCAAACAGAAACAGCAAACCCACCACCCCTGCACAAAATGCAAGAACGTCGATCACCCCCCCAAACCTTCTCCCCACGCACACAAACGCAATAAGAACTTGACCACCAAAACCCCTCCCCCACACAAAAACATCAACTTCCAAATCCCATCCCACCCACACAAAATGCAACAAGAACATCGATACCCCCAAAACCCCCTCCCCACACAAAAAACGAGAAAGAATGGGCGACAACACAGAATATAAAAACAATAAGACTGAAAAAATCCATAATCCATAGTCCAAACCCATAAATACAGAACCTTGGCAACACCCCCCGACATCATGGAAAGAGAAAGAAATGGCTTGAGTACAGAGGCCTACCCTCCAGGCACAGCAATAGGCCACACAGCCTCCTCTGCAGCAGAGGGTTCCAATGTCAGCACATCCTTTCTTAGATAGCAGGGCCAAAACTGCTCACAATACTTAAAGTGAGGCCTCACCAGTACCTTATAAAGCATTACATCCTTGCTTTTATATTCTCGTCCTCTCAAAATGAATGCTAATATTGCAGTTGCCTTCCTCACCACTGACTCTTAATGATTTTTCTGTCCTGCTGCCACAAAACAATTTTCATGACCTATATGGTAGGGACTCAGAGAGTGGTGAATGCATGGACTGTGGTGGAGGCGGATAGGGTCTTTTAAGAGACTCCTGGACAGGTACATGGAGCTCAGAAAAATAGATGGCTATGGGTAACCCTAGGTAATTTCTTAGGTAAGGACATGTTCGGCACAGCTTTGTGGGCCGAAGGGCCTGTATTGTGCTGTAGGTTTTCTATGTTTCTATCTTCCAAATCTATGTCACCTGTTTCTAAGGATTTGATTTCATTTTTTACCTACAGAACTGCACCACCCACTCTGCCTGTTCTATTGATTCAATGTGTATCCTTGGATGTTAAGCTTCCAACTATAATCTTTTTTCAGCGACAACTCGGTGATGGCCATAGATTCATGCCTGCCAATATCTAACTGCGCTACAAAATTATCTACTTTATTCTGTATACTGCATGTATTCAAATATTCAACCTTCAATACTATATCCAACACCCCTTTTGATTTTGTCCTCTTTCTACACTGCAGTTCCTCCCACTGAATGCAATTTTGCCCTATCATCTGCTTGTCCTTCCTAATAGTCTCACTACACATGACCTCTGCTTGTAAACTAACAGCCCTCTCACACCGCTTCCCATCCCTTCTGCAAATTATTTTAAGCCCTCACTAACAGCTCTAGCAAACCTACCCACAAGGATATTGGTCCCCCTCGGATCCAGGTGTAACTTGTCCCTTTTGTACAGGTTGTACCTTCCCAATGATCGAGAAATCTGTAACCCTGTCCTCTGCACCAGTTTCTCAGCCAAATCATCCTATTCTTACTCTCACTGGCACGTGGCACAGGCAGCAATCCAGAGACTGATAGCATGTCCTCATTCACATCAGTGATATAGATGAGAGCAGCTGGTATTCCAGCACCAGTCCTAGTGGCAAATCAGTCAAGAGTTTCCAACCTGAACATGACTCCATTTTTCCTGCACTGCTTCTTGTTCCTTAACCAGCAGACAGTGCACAGCATCAATTTTGATCAATAATTTTTTTTTAATGGAACCATATTGAAGGCCTCTGGAAAATCCATACATTCATTAACTGGTTTGCCTTCATCTATTCAACTCATTACTCTAATAGATCTGGCAAACATGATTTCTCTTTCATAAATTAACATTGACCCTGCTCAAAAGTACTATTATTCTGAAAGTGCCCTGATAATAATAGGTTTCCAGTAATTTGCAACTGTCAATTTCAACGTACAGGTATTGTGTTTTCTCTCACCCTCCTTTCTTAAACTGTAGACTTTCAAAATGCCCTTGTCATCATCATGAGTGATATGCAAGGAGATCCAATGTTTTTACATTATTTTGTCAACTTCCCCTACGGATTTACTTGCTAATACACATTCCTCTTTACACATCCTTAAATCATCACTAAACTTCAATTGGTTCCAGAGTCAAGGCAACACTCGTAAAAGGGAATGGAATACTTCCATGAAATTAAAATCAGATGGTAATCATTTTAAACAAAACATATGTGAATGCAGAATTGTGAAAAAATGCAGGGTACTTGGTGGAATGGAAATGGATTTTTAAAAACTATAGAGTTAGGCATATCAAGGCTCAAAAGAAATTTCCTTTAGAATTTGAAAATTAGATATGGGACGGCATGGTAGCATAATGGTTAGCACAAAGCCTTACAGTACAGGTAACCTGGGTTCAGTTCCTGCCGCTGCCTATAAGAAGTTTCTCCACATGACCGCGTGGGTTTCCTCCCACAGTCCACATGCCAATTACCTCGGGTTGATAATTGCCATTACTTATGCCACGAGAATGCACAGAACCTCATGGCTCAATCTGGAAGATCCTGTGCACATCAGCGTAGAGTCCAAGGTTCTCTTTGACATTTCGATCATGTGCTCCTATGTGCCATCCATATGTGAGGGGTGCAGTGGATTAAAATCCCAAGTGCAGCCTTGGCTTTTGATATACCTCTGCATCTCAGAATCATACATAACTTTCTAGAACTCAGGTTCATGGCAAGCACCAACAAAATTCGTATCTCAACCAGAATACGGTCTTTCAGAGGGATCACAAATGGCAAAGAACTGTCCATAGCATTAATGCAGCTAGATGTATCCATGGACTCAATCACTTCTATTTGAATAGCTCGAGTGCTCAGGCGAGTAAAGAGCACCGCCCATTGTTTGTTATGAGCTGGACCTCCTCTTGTATGTCCACTAACCACAGTTCAAGGACCAAAGATATCCAGGCCAGTGTATGTGAAGGGTGGAGAGGTGATTAGTCGCTCCTCTGACAAATCTGACATCATTTTACCCTGCAGCTTGGAATAAGTAACACAATCATATAAAAAGCTACTTATGCATCTCTTGCCATCAATCAGCCATATACCAGCTGCTTTAATGGCACTTTCTTTCTGTGAATGTGCGTCCTTGATGCGCCACCTGTCCATGATAGTGGTGTATGAGCAACATGGGGATGCGATGCTTGGTGGCCAAGATAAAGGGGTTCTTGCTTTAATCAACCTCCAACTCTGAGCAGACTGTCTTTGCCTACGATTGGATTCAATTTAGTGAGTGGGTTGTTCTTGTTGAGGTTTACCCCTTTAGAAAAAATGTCTAGATCATCAGAAAAGGTGGCTGCACAGAGTGGATTATTATGCTCATTGCCTTGAACTGTGTACGTTGGTGGTGTGTGGTCTCAAATATCTATCCCAACTTCTGCACTCGGTAGGGAACTGTGCAGTAGGCTTGAAGGAGTGCACAGTATGAATCAGAGTTTCAAGTGCTCTTTCCAAGGAGATCCAGGAAGAGAATTTTTCAAACCTCCCTGGGGTAAGTGGCCTACCAGTGGCACAACTTGTCCCTTGTGGTTGAATCTCTATATTGAATATTGAATCTCTATATTAGCTCATGTAGACTGGTTATGTGCAGCCAATGGAGTGTGGTTTGTACAGAAATAATGGTCCGATGAACCAGTTGGCATTGCTGAGCTGAGAGACTTGGATCAAGAAGTGTGATTCTGCTCCATGGCCAAGCACTGGCAGTGTAAACTGTCAAATTCTTTGGACAACAACACACACAAAATGCTGGTAGAACACACTCCTGACGAAGGGTCTCGGCCCGAAACGTCGACATCGCTTCTCCCTATAGATGCTGCCTAGTCTGTTCTGGTCTATCTTTCTGGAATGATAGACTCCAAATGTAGGTAGTTCAACAAACACCTAGAAGAGAGAGGGACAAGTTTTCATGTCCTGGTCATCAACATCTCAGAGGATCGATCCTGGGCGAAAAGCATTGATTCAACCAAGGCGGCAAGACAGTTGCTCTACTTCAACAGACTCAACATTTTAGGACAACACACACAAAATGGAGGAACTCAGCAGGCCAGGCAGTCAACGTTTCAGGCCAAAACACTTTGGCAGGGTTTCAGCAGCAATTCACCGAAGGGTTTCATGGAAATATAGAAAACCTACAGCTCAATACAGGCCCTTCGGCCCACAAAGCTGTACCGAACATGTCCCTACTTTAGAACTACCTAGGCTTTATCTACTTCTATTTTTCAAAGCTCCATGTAGCCATCTAGGAGTCTCTTAAAAGACCCTATCAACCACCACCACCGGCAGCCCATTCCACGCACTCACCAGTCTCTGCGTAAAAAAAACAAACAAACTTGCCCCAGACATCTCCTCTGTTCCAAGCACCTTAAAAATATGCTCTCTCGTGCTAGACATTTCAGCCCTGGGGAAAAGCCTCTGACTATCTACACGATCAATGCCTCTCATCATCTTATACACCTCTATCAGGTCACCTCCCATCCTCCGTCACTCCAAGGAGAAAAGGCCGAGTTTACTCAACCTATACTCATAAGGCATGCTCCCCAATCCAGGCAACATCCTTGTAAATCTCCTCTGCACCCTTTTTATGGTTTCCACATGCTTCCTGTAGTGAGGTGACCAGAACTGAGCACAGTACTCCAAGTGGGGTCTGACTAGGGTCCTATATAACTGCAACATTACCTCTCACCTCTTAAACACAATCCCACAATTGATGAAGGCCAATGTACCGTAATCCTTCTTAACCACAGAGTCAACCTGCATAGCAGCTTTGAGTGCCCTATGGACTTGGACCCCAAGATCCCTCTGATCCTCCACACTGTCAAGAGACTTACCATTAATGCTATATTCTGCCATCATACTTGACCTACCAAAATAAACCTCCTCACACTTACCTGGGTTGAACTCCTTCTGCCACGTCTCAGCCCAGTTTTGCATCCTATCAATGTTCCGCTGTAACCTCTGACAGCCCTCCACACTATCCACAACACCTCCAACCTTTGTGTCATCAGCAAACTTACTAACCCAGCCCTCCACTTCCTCATCCAGGTCATTTATAAAAATCACAAAGAGTAGGGGTCCCAGAACAGATCCCTGAGGCACACCACTGGTCACCAACTTCCATGCAGAATATGACCCACCTACAACCACTCTTTGCCTCCCGTGGGCAAGCCAGTTCTGGATCCACAAAGCAATGTCCCCTTGGATCCCATGCCTCCTTTCTCAATAAGCCTTTCATGGGGTACCTTATCAAATGTCTTGCTAAAATCCATAGAATTAAGAATTGGAAATACACGTGGACTAAGATGTTAACTGTCCTGTGCTATCATCAGTTGATCTGCCACCTGTCTTCAGGAGTTTCGGCCTGCTTATGATCAAGACTCCCTCGAGGTGGTGGGCCAGCAGTGCTAAAGCACCACCTCCCACTGATGAGTTTAAAAACTTGGCATCTGCCTCTATCAGAGTTGTTGGTCGCTTCCATCCAACAGATAGTCTACTCTTCAGGTATATATGCAACTACTGAAGAGTTTACAAAAGATGGATACACTGTTACATCTATTGCTCTACCTTCAATGTGTTTAGTCATATCCTCAAAAAATTCAATCAGTCTCGTAAGGCAGGACCTGCCTTTGACAAAGCTATGCTGACTATTCCCAATCATATTATGCCTCTCCAAATGTTCATAAATCCTGCCTCTCAGGATCTTCTCCATCAACTTACCAACCACTGAAGTAAGACTCACTGATCTATAATTTCCTGGGCTATCGCTACTCCCTTTCTTGAATAAGGGAGCAACATCTACAAACCTCCAAATCTTCTGGAACCTCTCCCATCCTCATTGATGATGCAAAGATCATTGCCAGAGGCTCAGCAATCTCCTCCCTCGCTTCACAAAGTAGCCTGGGGTACATCCCATCCAGTCCCGGTGATTTATCCAACTTAATGCTTTCCAAAAGGTCCAGCAAATCTTCCTTAATATCTACATGCTCAAGATTTTCAGTCCACTGCAAGTCATCCCTACAATCACCAAGATCCTTTTCCATAATAAATACTTTGCTTCAGTATTCGCTAATTACCTCCGCTATTTCCTCTTGTTCCATACACACTTTTCCACTGTCACACTTGATTGGACCTATTCTCTCACATCTCATCCTCTTGCTCTTCACATACTTGTAGAATGCCTTGGGGTTTTCTTTAATCCTGTCCGCCAAGCCCTTCTCATGGCCCCTTCTGGCACACCTAATTTCATTCTTATGCTCCTTCCTGCTAGCCTTATAATCTTCTAGATTCCCATCACCTAGTTTTTGAACCTTTCGTAAGCTCTTTTCTTATTGACTAGATTTACAACAGCCTTTGTACACCACGGATCTTGTACCCTACCATCCTTTCCGTGTCTTATTGGGACATACCTACTCAGAACCCCATGCAAATATCCCCTGAACATTTGCCACATTTCTTCTATACGTTTCCCTAAGAATATGTTTCCAATTTATGCTTCCAAGTTCCTGCCTGATAGCCTCACATTTCCCCTTACTCCAATTAAACGTTTCCCTAACTTATGATCACTATCTCCAAAATGCTCTCCCACTGAGAGAACTGACACTTGATCAGGTTTATTTCCCAATACCAGATCAAGTACAGCCTCTCCTCTTGTACGCTTATCTACATATTGTTTCAAGAAACCTTCCTGAACACACCTAACAAACTTCACCCCATCTAAACCGCTGAGTCTAGGGAGATGGCAATCAATATTCGGGAAATTAAAATCCCCCACCACAACCACCCTGTTATTATTAATCATTTCCAGAATCTGTCCTGTTACTATTGGGTGGTCTATAAGAACCACCCAGTAGAGTTATTGACCCTTTCCTATTCCAAACTTCCACCCACAGAGACTCTATAGACAACCCCTCCATGACTTCCTCCTTTTCTGCAGCTGTAAAACTATCTCTGATCAACAGTGCCACACCCCACCTCTTTGGCCTCCCTCCCTATCCATTCTGAAACATCTAAAGCCTGGCACTTGAAGTAGCCATTCCTGCCCCACACTATCCAGTTTTCTGTAATGGCCACAATATCATAGCTCCAAGTGCTGATCCACCCTCTAAGCTCATCCGCTTTATTCATAATACTCCTCTCATTAAAATAGACACATCTCAAACCATCGATCTGAGCACGCCCCTTCTCTATCACCTGTCTATCCTCCCTTTTGCACCGTCTCCAAGCTTTCTCTATTTGTAGGCCAACCTTCCTTTTCCCCATCACTTCAGTTCAGTTCCCACCCTCCAGCAATTCTAGGTTAAACTCTCTCCAATAGCCTTAGCAAACCATCCCTGAGATTCAAGTGCAACCTGTCCTTTTTGTACAGGTCACACCTGCCCCAGAAGAGGTCCCAATTATCCAGAAATCTGAATCCCTGCCCCCGCTCCAATCCCAGCCTCGCATTTATCCTCCATCTCATTCTATTGCTATACTCACTGTCACATGGCGCAGGCAGTAATCTCGAGATTACTACCTTTGAGGTCCTGCTTCTCAACTTCCTTCCTAACTCCAAGTAGTTTGTTTTCAGGAACTCCTCCCTTTTCCTACCTATGTCATTGGTACCAATATGTACCAACTCTGGCTTGGCCCAAAACATCGACTACTTTTTTCCAAAGATGCTGCCTGGCCTGCTGAATTCCTCCAGCATTTTGTGTGTGTTGCTCGGATTTCCAGCATCTGCAGATTTTCTCATTTGTATTTTTAGTATTTTAGGAACAGCCTCTTCTCGTCTGCCATCAGATTTCTAAACAGCCTGTGACCCCAACAAAAATACTTCATTATTATGCTCTTTTTGTACCACTTATTTAATATTTCTTATTGTAACTTGTAGCAATTTTATGTATTGCACTGTATTTGCTGCAAAACAAATTTTACATTTCTCAGTGATAATAAGCCTGATATGAGGAATGCCCTAACCCACTTAAGGGGTTCTTTAGAAGCCCTGTTAAGGGGTTCTAACAGACATCTTCAACATTTCTCTGGAACAGTCCACTGTCCCCATAGGCTTCAAGGCAGCCGCCATCATCCCAGTGCCTAAGGTGGTGACAGTAACCTGCCTCAATGACTACTATCTAGTGTCACTGACCTCAGCTATAATGAAGTGCTTTGAGCAGGTGGTTATGGATCACATTAAATCCCATCTTCCTGCTGCATTGAACCCTTTCCAGTTAGCCTATTGCTCAAATCAGTCCACTGATAATGCCTCTGAATACCACTTCATCTACCCCACCTAGAAAAAGGGGCCTCAACTGCCAGGATGGCATTTATCAACTTCAGTTTAGCATTTTAATATGATCATTCCTCAGAAGCTGATCCTCATTGGGTCTCAATATCTCTTTGTAACTGGATTCTAGACTTATTGAAAGGAAGACCAGAGAGTCCATGTTGGCAGAAACTTCTCTAGCTCCCTCACGCTCAGCACTGGTGCTCAGCCTGCAGCTGCCACATGACTGCACTGCTAGATCCAGTTCAAACCAAATCAAGTTCGCTGATGGCACAACAGTGGCTGGCCTCAACAACGATGACAAGATGGTGAACAGAGCGGCTGGTAGAATAGTGCGAGCACAACATGGACAAGCCCAATGTGACTTTAGGAGGGTGAAGGCTGACTACTCCTCGCTGTATACAAGGTTCCTCCATGGAGAAGGTTAGGAACACCAAGTTTCTGGGAGGGCACATAAACAGATAATCTCAACACCACCTCTTTGGTCAGGAAAGCCCAGCAGTGTCTCCTCTTCCTGAAGAGATTGATACAAGTGAGGCTCCACATTGTAACCAATTATTTCCAGAGCAGCATCAGAAATGTCCTAACCCGCGCATCACCATCTAGTATAGGAATCAAGTGAACAGAGAAGTCATCACCCTGACACAGTGGTGTCAAGAAGACAACCCCTTCCCAAATGTCACAAAAACAAAGGAGCTGGTTGTGGACTACGGGAGGAATGGAGACAGGCTAACCCCTATTGATATCAATAAAACTAGGGTTGATTGGGTGAACAGCTTTAAATTCCTTGGCATATACATCTTCGAGGATCTCACGTGGTCTGTACGTACCAGCTGTGTGGTGAAAAAACACAACAGTGCCTCTTTCACCTCAGACGGTTGAGGAGATTTGGTATGGACCCCCAAATCCTGAGAACTTTCTACAGGGGCACAAAACTGAGAGCATCCTGACTGGCTACATTGCTGCCTGGCATGGGACTGTACATCCCTTAATCACAGGACTCTGCAGAGAGTGGTGCGGACAGCCCAGCGCATCTGTGGATGTGAACTTCCCACTATTCAGGACATTTACAGAGACAGGTGCGTAAAAAGGGCTCGCAGGATCGTTGGGGACCCGAGTCACCCCAACGACAAATCGTTCCAGCTGCTACTATCTGGCAAACGGCCCCACAGCATAAAAGCCTAAAAGCATAAAAGCATAATAGCAATATAACAGGCTCTGGGAGAGCTTCTTCCACCAGGCCATCAGACTGATTATTTCACACTGATACAATTGCATTTCTATTATATTGACTCTCCAGTTGTCCATACTATTTATGAAAAATTGCACATTTAGACAGATGTAACACAAAGATTTTTACTCATGTATTTGATGGATGAAAGTAATAAAGTCAATTCAATTTAAGTTCCTACAAAGGATTGTGAGGACTAATGAGAGGATCATCGGGGTCTCTCTTCCACCCAGCAGAGATATTTATCAGGAGCACTGCACAGGCAGGGCCCTTAGCATTGTCGATGATCCATCCCATAATCTCTTTGATCCCTACACAAAGCAGGAGGTACTGGCCAAGAATTGTTAGCATGGGAAACAGCTTCTTCCCCTAAACTGTATGACTACTTAATTCCCCGCCACCACCCAGGTCTCATCCTACATGAAGCACCAGTAGGTATTTACTGTTTACTTTTTAAGTTCTGTTGTAAATGCACCTATTTGTTAATTTGCTATTATGTGCTGTGTACTGTGAGGTGCACAAAAGAATTTGGCACCACAAAAGATACTTAGATTTCTATATACAGTAAGCAGACAACATTGACTGGTTGCTTCACAGCCTGGTAATGCAGCTTCCAATGCAAGAGGTTGTAGAGAGTTTATAGACTCATTTGACTCCATCACAGGTACAACCCTCCCCACCATTAAGGGCCCTCTTCTCAATACTACCAGAGGAGAGGAACTTGAAGGGTCACACTGATTTAGGAAAAGCTTCTGCTCCACTGCCATCAGATTTCTGAATGGCTAATAAACACATCATCACTGTTGCATTTGTTGCACTGTTATTTATATATTTTTTGCCTTTGCAGTGTAATGCTGTTTCCAAATTAATTTCACAGTCAATGACAATAAATCTAATTTGTCTTGATTCTGACTATAGTGATCACCTGGCATATTGTGAACACTCCTGATCTCCCTACCTGAAGGAAGTAATTGTCATAGTGAGAGCAGTAAAGATCAACCAGACTGGTGCCAGGGGTAGTAGAAATTGAGAACACTAGTAGACAGGGTGTTCTCTCTACACCTTGTTGTTTGTTTTGCACCTTGTGGCACATCGAGCAGCATTTTTGCAATTTCCGTAGCATTTGATTGAATTTTTTTAAAACAAAACCAAGTTATTAGCTCAACATTCAACCCAGCACAGACGGAAAGTGTACAAGGAGCCGGCCAGATTCAAACTCGGGACCATTTGTTTCGAAGTCCAGTGCTGATCCACACCTCCACTGGTTGGCAATATCTGTACACCTTAGAAGAATCTGATTGAAATAAATCTTTTTTTTTTAAAGGGATCATGGTAGATGCAGGGAGAGCAGTTCCCTAGGCTCAGATGTCAAGAACAAGGACAGTTTAGGACAGAGATATTTACACTGAGTGATGAACCTCTGGGATTCTCTGCTGCAGAGGGTTATTGTATACATTTGAAACAGCCCGATAAAGGAGCAAGAGATTCAAGACAGAAGATGGAGGTAAACCATAGTCCGCACTTACCCCTGCTATTTCTCTTTTTCTTAGTGAGAACTTATATGTTTATGATGAAAGCATCCTGTTTTCAAGTTCAGACCATCATTTGAAGGCATTCTAATGTTAAATCCTGTAATTTTTTATTTTATACAGTGCACAGAACTAATGAGTGAATTATTTACCTGATGTCCACAAGGACCATTTTATACTGAAATCCAATGCAATGGCCTCAGATTCATCACCACACATATCAAAAGCCACCACATTCTCAGTCCCTATTACATCAGGAATCATGTTAACCATCTCCAGTCACATGACCAGCTGGACTCAGCAAAGCTGCAAAAGAGCAATTCTTTCTCAATCACTGCTTGAAGTTGGTAGTTATCTGCCTTTTCAGAATATTAACTGTCACAACATGATGCATTCCTTGTTTAATATGATTCTCTACCACCCCCCCCAAAAACAAACATGGCAACTGATAAGCCCATTCACTCTGCACCTACCAGGTTCACTCTTGTATATCTTCACCATTCTTCTCACAGCACCTTTCCATGTAAGTAACCACTATACTGTAGCAGTTATGGTCTAAAAGACAATAAAAATGACTCAACTTGACTAATGATGAACCAAGTTCCTCAAGCAGAGGAAGCCGCTCATCTTCGACACAGATGCTGCCCGACCCTTGCATTTTCAACATTTAGTTTTACAGATTTGCACCTCCTGTTTAAACTATTGACTCTAAGCAGGTTCATGTGAAGAATGCGTTTGTCAAGGAAGAAACAAGCCACAAGTGCCAAGTGGTTGGACATCAGGAGGTGCACAAGGTATGAGGAGAAATTAAAACAGTAAAGCTGCTGGCACTAGAATCTCAAAAATGTTAAGACCAACAGCAAAACATGACTGTATAATGTTATCCATAAATTTTCTTCCAGCACAATTTTATAAATATTGATTTAATTTACCAGTTTGGTTTAGCCTTCAGTAAATTAACTCATAGTAATGTGGTTTTACTTGCTTTCCAAAGACATGTCCTTGGGCTCCTGCTAGAAGAGTGGTTGTGCAATCAGGAAGGAGACAATGACATATCCCTAGTGGCAAACCTGCAAGTTGAGTAAGACATTTGTAACATTTTTGAATTTAGTAACCACACTGTCAGAATTCTCCAGAGGTCACTTTTCTCATCCCTGTAAATAAAGCTGCATTGTAGATTAATCAATGCACATTTTAATGGAAAAAATAACCATTAACAAATGCATTACCCAATATAAAAAGAATTGCATACCATCCTGCATTTTACTTGGTAAATAATTTTGACTATGAATCCTGGTTCTGATAGAAGTAACAATCTGTCTGCTAATTCTCTTATTGTGTTTGAAAGATCGAATGGTTTTCATGGGAAGGCTATGTAGCTCATGCTCCCATTCCAGCTCAACATTCTGCCTTCTCTTACTAACATTTAATTGTAGGGGGAGCCATGCTGATCTGCACAATTGTACAGCATGGAAGCCTACATATACAACACAAAATTGTAAGCTAACAATGTAACAAGTTTTATACAAGTAGCTTCACTGTCATAATAGATACAATTATACAATTGGAGGAACATGGGCTTTACACATAGGTGATCCCTCCAGTTGAGAGAACATTCTCCATAAAGTTTCCTGAACCCTCTCCCTCAAATCTTTTAAAGCTGACCTTTTGAGCCATATTTGACTCTTTATTCCATCAATTCTCAACTATGCATCTGATTTCAAAGTCTGCAGGGTTGCAATGACATATGGAAGTTTCTTGGTTGGTTAGCGTTAGCCTCAGTCAGCTCTTGCTCCATTTAATTGTGCAAACCAATACATGGCAGCTGTCCTTCATCACACTTCTTCTTTTCCAGTGAAAAGGGGAATGGAAGGCCAGAGAAATAAAAGCTTAAGATCTGATGAATGTATAGGACACAAGGCAAGACAAGAGATTAGTCATACACACAGTTAGTTGTGTATAGAACATACTGTATTTAAAAGATGCAGGGAGACACCAATTTAAAGAATTTTACAAGAGCTGTATGTGCCGGGAACAAAAAGAACATTCATTAACAGATTAAATTTTGTTTACATATATAACATTGAAAAAAAACTTAAGGCAAAATAAATTTTTGTACCTACAAGTTTGTCCATATATATAATATGCTTAAATCCAATACCAGTCACAATACAATCAGGTATGTCTATGCGGTTACATCACATTTTGACACCTATTGTTGCAGGTTTTCTTCCAATAAAATTTAACCATAACCGCTTTTCCATTTATTATACATGTTTAAATTTCTCCAGAGGGTACACAATTTATAAAGGCAACAGATCAACTAGAACAAAAAGCCAACTGAACAAGTTACATGATAAGAGTGCTCTATACAGTTACATCACAGAGTCTGCAAAAGGCGGCTTTTTTTTTTAAAAAAAAGGAATATAGCATGATTTATACAGAAAGCAAAACCAGAAAGGAAACTGAAGGAAGGATTAGGACGAAGCTTGAAGCAGTAAGATTTATTCCTACTATGGGTCTGTATGTGTCCGTGGTAAATGTACGTGTGTGCATGTGTGTGTGCGCGCATATGTGTATGTGTGTCTGTGTGTGGCACTTGGACAGTCTTTGTATACAAAGCTTAACAGTCATGCTTGGACACAGTAAATTGTACAAGGCAATTGTCACCACAATAGGTTTTGAGACTAAGGATCAGGCACTGCACTTTGAATTCAAATATAGCTAAGAAAGCTCCACATTGTACAGGCTTCATCCACAAACACTCTGCAAACACAGAAAAAGGGACAGGAATCTTTATGACACCCTTCATTCTCAATGCCATAAGCACACAGGGTCTTAGAATTCTAAGCTGCTGTCAAGGAGACCCACTCACTTAGGCTTCCTTGAAAACTGCTCGATGTTTTTTCCCCCAAAGCAAAGCATCCATTTGCACTTCCTCTGATTTAGCCAGTACAGAAATTCTTCAGAGGATGCAAGGCAGACTTTTTCCACAGATCAGGTACTTTATTTTCGATCTGTGTTATCCAATACAAATTTCTGAAATGGAATCCAGTTTGTTTTTATAACAAATTGAATGGAATGTTGTTAAAAGTAAACCAAAGTAATACACAAGTTCTGTTGACATCAGCACTGCAAAATATTTCAGGGATATATGCCAGTAATTTACTTTAAAAATCAATAAAAGACATTAGTGAGGGAGCCACCTTGACAGGGCTTTCAGTGTCTGAATACACAATCTATACAACCATTCAACAGAGCAACACTGGTTTAAAAGAATGCAGGTTAGTCACATCTTCTGTCCTTGAATATCTAAATATTTTCCTATGCTTGGGGGATCTCACAGGAACATGCAAGGAATAGAAATCCCACACAATGCATTCAAAAATTTGAAACATTTGATGTGACCAGACACAGCAACCATAATACTGAATCATCAGTTATGTTTCGATATATCTCAAAGTGCATCAAAAAACTAAACTGAAGTGCTCAAAATGTGCCTGTGGTATTTTCTGTATATTTATTCACCAAGTCAGTCCTGCTTTCTTTCAAACACCATTGCTAAGTTACATAGGATATAGATCAATAAATGTGCGCACACTGGCTGTACAACTTTCTGATCTTTTGCAAATATCAATACAACTGTGTGAATTCTCATCTCCGCGTAGAGAGTCCACAACAAGCAAAAAAAAAATGCCAAGGCTTCCAGTATGGACAATCACCATGGTTACAGGTGCCATGGCAGAGTTTTTAAAGAGTACAATGGATAAGCTGAGATGCGCGAGACAGGATTCAGGAGGAGTTAGAAACAAACGAATTCTGAGCATGTCCAGTCCTGCAGTCCTGGCCCTAGAAAGACAATGAAAATTAGTATAAACTTTGATGCATATTCATGCTGTGAAAAACAAAATGCCGATGATGCGCAGCCCTATTGTTGACAGTTGAAAAATATTAACACATGATCTGCCAACATTTTACACTTGTTTCAGATTCCTACTTTGTAGTTCAAATCTTGATATCACAACTTATTAATCTGCAATTTAATCACAGAGTTCCAGCTTAATTTAGACTCCACAGTACTGTTCAAGCCATACAGGACAATGTTCAGGGAACATAAAACTGACAATGAAAACTTCTAGAATGATGGATACAAATGAAATCCCTGTTAGAAGCAGGGGAACAGAAACAACAGATCAAGTGAATAAATACTTTCAGGCCATCTTCAGATCCAAATGCAAGGAATCTCAAGTCCAGTGAGAAAGAATCACCAAAGAAAATCAGTATTACTGAGAAAAATGGTGTTAAGAGGAGATAGGAATTAAATCCCACATGGTAAACTAGTCCAGGAGGTTTGATCATAGGGTCTGTAGCCAACTGGATACAAAATTGGCTTGGTAGAAAGAGATGATGGGAGGGGAGTGTTATTTCTCCCCCGTTGGAGATGTGTGACCAGTGGTGTGCTGCAGGTTCTGTTGCTGGGGCTCATTTACTGTAAATGATTTGGATTACAAAGTTGTCAACATGGTAAATTTGCAAATGACACCAAAATCAGTGCTGATGCTTTTTTTTTGCTAGTGGGGGGACAGGGGGATTTTTGCTTGCTGCTGCTTATGCGTGTGGGTGGAGGGGAGCTGGGGAGGACTTTGGGATTCTAACATTTAACTGTCATTCATTCTTTGGGGGCACTCCAAAAAATTTGTGGATCACAAAACAAAGGTTTTGTGGATCGTTACAAAGAAAAAGCATTTCAGGATGTATATTGTATACATTTCTCTGACATTAAATGAACCTTTGAAATTAGTGTGGTGGACAGTGAAGAAAGTTGTCCAAGTTTACAATAGCATGTAAGTAAACTGGGAAAGGGCATCCAGGAATGACGGATAGAATTTAACTCAGACACATTTGAAGTAGTGTATTTTGGCAAGTTAAGCCAGGGCAAGAATTGCACAGTAAATTACTGTGGAGTGACCTATGGAGATTACCACAGGAGTGATGTAGAACAGAGGAACTTTAGGGTACAACAGAGTTCCCTGAAAATGACAATACAGAGAAAGTGAAGTTGCATGCCAAACTAGCCTTCATTGAACAGGGGCACTAGGTTCAAAAGTTGCAACATCAAGATACAGCTGTAAAAGATGTTGGTGAGACTGCACTAAGAATATTGTGTCAGCAGCTTGTTACTATACTACAAAAAGGATATGATTAAGCTGGAGAAGGTGCAGAAAAGAATCACAAGGACACAGAAAAGATTTACAAGGACATTACTGGGACAAGAGGATTTGAGTTACAATGTAAGGTTGCTTTTCCTGGAGAGAAAGAGGCTGAGGGTTGTAGTTATGCAGTTTTAAAATATGTGAGATACAGATAAGGTGGAGGGTCACAGTCTTTTACTTAGGATGAGGAAGTCTAAAATGAAAGGTCATAGGTTTAAAGTGGAGGAGTAAAGACAAACATGAAGGGCAAGTTTCTCCCACACACAGAGGGTGGTAGATATGTGCAATGAGCCGCTACTGGTGGTGTTAGAGGTGGATACAAATGTAAGGGTTGATACTTTTGGACAGGTATGCGGACAGAAAAGGTCAAGAGGTTCAGAAGGATCTTGGGCCAAATACAGGAAAATGGGAGTAGATTTCGAAAATGTCTTGGTCAGAATGGAAAAGTTGGGCCAAAAGGCCCATTTCCATGTTGTAGATGTCTAATTCTCTATGAAGTGGCCCTAGAAACAGTGGATATAATTGGTGGTCATTTCCCATCTTTTGGACTCTAGTTTAATTCTTCTAGATTCGGAGGTTAATTAATGCAAACCCACAATAAAAGGAGAGAGAGAAAAAAAGTAAATTGTAGACTGGTTAGCCCGAGAACAGTTGTATCAAACCGGTTAGACATCAGCAATAGAAAACTATTTATAATCTTTCTATGAGAAGAATGGAATAGATCGTTAGCTCTTTGTTACATCATAATTCTTTCCCCAAACTCACTTGATAATTTAAACCCTTTAACTGTAATCTCATCCATCTTTGGCTTCAAGGCTCAAGTCAAAATCCTTAGGGCATTAGGGTATTAATCTGGCATGGTGAAGTGTAAAATGTAGCAGATCAATATAACAAAGTAAAGAAATCCAGAAATCTGAGTTGTACCTTTAACTGAAAGACATGAGCTCAAAGGGATTTTGCATTTGTGAATAATAACTTTCAGATTCCAGATTGCATGCTGGGTCTCAGGAATTATTTTACTAACTAGCACGGCACAAAGAATTTTCCCCTCAAAACTTGCCCCAGTTGGAGAATCTAAGGAATGCCTAGTTATGTGAATTTATATCTCAGTACTGAAGATAAAACAATGTGGTGCGAATACCTGCACCAAGATCAGACATTAGCTAGAAGGCTGATCCTTTTGACACAAGCTCATTAACCAACAATCTGATTTATAATCTCTAAGGATTGGTTTTATGGGGAATAAAAATAGACCGAGAACTTCAAGCTTAGAGAGGTGTGTTAGATCAGACCAAAATTAACCTTCATTCTAAGATAGCCAAGGTGCTTAATGCCATCAGTAAATGCCTGGTGCAGAATCTATTCAATTCCTCATCTCTAGTATTTCTTATTAAAACTTAAAGGATCAACCAATTTTGGAACCCCTCAGGAAAGTTTCATATCAGAAGGTTGGAAAGTTGAGCAAGATTTACTTTTGGGCTGAATATTTATTTATTTTTGTTTAGAGATACAGTGAAACCATAGAACAATTTACAATGACCAATTAATCTATTAACCCACGCATCTTTGGACTGTAGGAAGAAACCGAAGCACCCAGAGGAAATCCACACGTATCATGGGAAGCACTTTTCTGTATACCAGCATGCTGAAATTTACCTGTATGCATGGGTGCTTGTAGTTTAGGAATGCTGATAATGTGGTTGAAATCTGGCTGTCTCCTCAAAAATCAGCTCTTTCAGCTTCTCCTTGGGTAGGTCATCCAACTCCATATCAAACTTAAAAGGGGCTTCTGCAATAGGCTGAAATTACATCACCAATTAATACAGTTTCTGGAGATTAAAATACCACCAATTGCTTAGAGGTTTCCTCTTGAACATCATGATTCCTAAACATAGTAGATCAAGCTTAATGCTAATTACCAGACCAAGGAATTCTTCACCTTAGGGAATGAAACCATTTAGCTGCCTAAGCCTGTGCCAACAAACAGCTATTCCCTACAGCAAAGTTACTTAAAATGTTAATAATAGTTTCTTCCTTTTCAAAATTTGAAATGATTTCGCTACCATGTGGCTGCATCACCTCTCACTCACATTTCCTCCTCCCCCTGGCTTTCTGCAACACTTCATTTTCCACCACACTACACCCCACTCTCCTTGCTTAAAGCTTACACTCAATTCTGAAAGACTATTAGCTTATTTTGATCTTTAGATATTACCCAACATTAATTGTACTTAACAACCGCCCCATTAATTTTATAAAATACTTCCTTTCAAAGAACTTGAGTTCCAAGCCCTGATGTACACCCCCAGAAGCAAGACCAAATCAAACCCACTCTTCCTTCTACAGCAATTCTCACACTGCAATTCCAGATCCCAGATCCAGGATTGTTTGTCATTTCCAGAACACAAAGTGTAAAGGAGAACAAAATAATTGTTACTCCAGATCCAATGCAACAAGAAAAAAAATCACACTAAGTAATAAAAACACAATAAATATAAATAAGATAGCTTGTATACATAGACTGACTATGTATATCAAGTGATGCCTGGTACAGGAGTGTCTGTAGACAAGGTGGCTCTGACAAGAAATGATAAAAGTAGTGGTGGGGTGGATTAATGGGTGAAGGTGTGAATCAGCCTTACTGCTTGGGAAAATTACTGTTTTTGAGTCTAGTGGTCCTAGTGTGGATGCTACACAGCCTTCTCCATGATAGGAGTGGGGCAAACAGTGTGGGTGTTTGAGCAGGGTGGGTGAGATCCTTTATCTGATTGCTAGTCTTTTTCTGGCATTTTTCTGTATATATGCCCTTGATGGCAGGTAGGCTTGTGCCAGCGATTTGTTGACAGTTTTGACCCCATCGTAGAGACTTCATGTCTACCACGAAGCAGTTTCTCTACCATGCAGCACGTTAGGATGCTCTCTGCACTTGTCCAATGCACTTCCACCTCCTCAGAAAGTAGAGGCATTGGAGAACTTCCCTGATTATGACTGGACCTGTAATCTCCCCCTGCTTCAAAACCCTATTATCTGCACCCATGCCCCAACCCTAGCCCCTTGATCATCTTGAAATTACTCCATAATTGTTGGTCATGCCTTCAACTAGAAAACGCCAAGCTCTCAAATTTCTTCCCTAAACCTCTGAGCTGTGCATCTTTCTTTGCTTTTAAAGTCTTCTTGACCAAGCATTTGGTTATCTGTCCAAATATCTTCTTAAGTCAATGCCAAATTTTGTTAGCAATATACCATGCATTAGTTTGCTAGAATAAAGGTGCATTACAGGTAAATACAACTTCTGTTGTTGTAATTGGGTACTTTGCAACCTGCTTTTAATCAGTGATTGATTTTTATATAGCCCAAGTGAACAAATATTATTGCCCCCTTCCAGTTCATGGGTATTATTCCTACTGGCCCCATAGCAGACTGAAGCTACTTAAGAGAAACAATTAAAAAAACTTGTCATTCTTGTTTGTGGCAGAGATAGAAGTGTAATATCTGTCACAACAAAGAGCTCAAGAACATTTCACTTCCTTGTATTGGTGAGCTTTTTTTTTTGATTGTGTAAAATTTGTTCTGGAACTAGATTGGACGAAAATTGGTTGTGCAAGATGTGTCCTCCCAAGAGCTTGAAACTGTTCACAGCTTTCACTGCTGTGCTGTCAATGTAAAGAGGGGTGTGATATGGAAGTCAATGTTGCATCCTACCTCATCACTGGGATCGTAGTACTGTTCCAGGTAAGGGTGAGCAAGAGCTGCCTCTACTTCAATCCTCTTGTGTGGGTTGAAAGTCAACATCTTATCCAATAAATCCAGAGCTGTAAGAGAAAGGGAACATAATACATCAAAATTAGCATCTGCACATTTCTCATTTGCACAGCTATTTGTAACATTAAGCTGCCACATTTTCTTCATTTTAACCTACTCTAAAGTCAACGCAACTCTTCCCTCCTACATAATTCATTACTTTTCTATCACCCATGTGCCTAAAATGCCCCTAATATATCTGCCTCTACCACACCATGGCAGGGTATTCCATACACTCATTAGTCCGTGTAAAACAAACTTACCTCTAATATCTCCCCTATACTTCCCTGCAATCACCTTAAAATTATGGTATTAGTCATTTCTACCCTGGGAAAAAGTTTCTAGCCATCCACTCAATCTATGCCTCTTATTATCTTGTACACCTCTATTTATGTCACCCCCATCCTCCTTCATTCCACAGAGGAAAAATCCCAATTCACTCAACCTATCCTTGTATGACATGCTCTCTAAATCCTGATAAATCTTCTCTGCATCTCTCTCTAAAGCTTATCCATCCTTCTTATAATAAGGCAAGCGGAACTGAGCACAATAATCCAAGTGCAGTCTAACAGAAACATCGAAAACCTACAGCACTATACAGGCCCTTTGGCCCACAATGCTGTGCCGAACATGTCTTACTGTAGAAATTACCAAGGGTTACCCACAGCCCTCTATTTTTCTAAGCTCCATGTACCTATCCAGGAGTCTCTTAAAAGACCCTATTATATCTGCCTCCATCACCGTCGCGAGCAGTCCATTCCACGCATTTATCAATCTCTGCGTAAAAAGCTTACCCCTAACAACTCCACTGTACCTTCTTCCAAGCACCTTAAAACTGTGCCCTCTCGTGTTAGCACAATAATGTTCTAACCTGCAACTGCTCAAGAATTAAGAATTGGATTTTCCAAAAATCCAGTATACTGGATTGTGCAATGGTTGACCATATGATATCTGGGTGCAATGAGCTTCTGCTGATGTTTTCCACATGAACAGTGCTAATGTCCTGAGGTCAGTATTGAAGATCAAAGCTTGAAAGTCGATCGAATGTCCAGAAGTTGAAGCATAGTGGCTGAAGCCCTGGGTCTGAGTCCACGAGTCCACTGGGGAAGCTAGAGGCCCGATAACAAGTCCACTGGGGAAGTTAGAGACAGCCCATCCTCAGGTTGGAGGACTGTGTGTGGGGGTGGATAGAAGGAAGAAAGGGGGCTTGCTTTATTGCTGCTTTGTTGTCATTGGTCTGCTGAGCATTATAGCATGCTATGTTCACACCAAAATGTGTAGAAATACTTGCAGGTTGCCCCCAGCACGTCCATAGGTTGTGTTGGTTATTAATGCAAATATCCATTTCAATGTATGTCTCAATGTACATGTGATAAATAAATGAATCTGAATCAGCAAGTCTGATTAAGTTAATTTGAGATGCATCATGAGAGCTCACACCCACAGGCCAAGACAGACAGCCCTGAAACAGAGTTAAACTGAGGCAGAAACGATGTGAACCATTAATACAGCTTGTGGAAGTATTCATTGCTTATATTTTGATGAAAGATTGCCAAACCAAAACTAAGTATTTCTCTACCTACAGATGGTTGTTGACTGTTACTGCACTTTTAAATTTTATATTCTATGATTTCCAAATGGTTAGATCATTGATACCCTCATCTGCTATGAACCTTACAGGCAATACCTGAATGCAAGTCAACTCATCAACTGGGCAAGTTCAATGGATTTTGGCTACCAATCTTGATCTGACCTTTCCAACATTGCACACTTTTTTTAGTTTGGGCCATAGGGAAAGTCACCAAAACATAGTACTATTCATGTACTATTCTCTAGAAGGGGCTTTTCAGGTTTGGGTGTATCAAATTTCTTTTCAAGTCTCACTTCAGGCAATATTACAAGCACACTAGTACAAAAATCACTGCTGCTAAATCTTACCTTTTCCATCAGCTTTGGGGAACAGTCTGTTCCAAGGAACTTTGTTCTTGTGTGGCAGAGACTGTAGGTAGTTTCTGGCTTTGACGTTAATAATACAGTTCAGATCCTCTGGAGAAGGTGAGCCAAGAATACCTAAAAGAGATTGTGATCCAACATGGAACCTCGTTCAGTCAGTAAATTTATTGTCCGATAAAGCATGCAGACAAAATTCCACATTTAATCACTTGTGCTGTTTGCCAATCTCAGCTATACATTATCTGCTTATAAACAGATAGTTTCAATTTTCCACACAGTGCTCCCCTCACTAATAATCCAAAATTCTTTACTACATCAAATGACAGCACAATTCCAAATGGGATGACTTACCCAAGGTCACAAGATCAGGTTCTCCATTAAAAAAAACACTAGTTGATAATCAAAACTTCAGCTTTCCCAGCTCAATTAAATTATCCAGCCACGGCTCCAAGCGTGGTGGAAATAAATTGTGAGAATTGACCTGAAATAGCTGATGCATCTAAACTGCAACTATCAGCGAACAAGTTAACAATGGCTTGGGGCTGCATACTGTAGTTCAACTACATAATTTCAGGCGACTGTGGTTAGAAACATAGAAAACCTACAGCACAATACAGGCCCTTTGGCCCACAAAGCTGTGCTGAACATGTCCCTACCTTAGAAATTACCTAGGGTCACCCATAGCCCTCTATTTTTCTAAGCTCCATGTACCTATCCAAAAGCCTCTTAAAAGACCCTATCATATCTGTGCTCCACTACCGTTGTCAGTAGCCCATTCCACGCACACACCACTCTGAGTAAAAAAAACTTACCCCTGACATCTCCTCTGTACCTACTCCCCAGCACCTTAAACCTGTGTCCTCTTGTGGCAACCATTTCAGCCACCAACTCTTGGGGTGCAGTCACAGATTCAAATAACCCTGAATACGTGGTCCACTCCACAGAAGTTAACTGAAGATAAAGTGCACACTGCAATAAGATTGAAGAGATGGGGTAGTGACAGCATTATAGTGCCAGTCTTCACTGAGACTGGCACCACTGCAGACTTGATGAGTCTCATGGTTTGCATATTGTCAAACACAAGACCAATTTAGGGCATTGCAGACACTCACTTGAGAATAGTCAAAAAACATTACCAAGCTGAAACAAAAAGACATGTATAGTGACTGATGCTGCTCTTGGCATTTTTCTTGGGAGTTTTAGCACAGTGGTGATCCCATCTACTGTGCCACTAGATGGAATTGCAGTGTGAATTTCATTCCAGGACCAGCACTGGGGGGGGGGGGGGGGAACTAGCAAAACTACGCTGTAATTATCACAGTCAGAATGCTCCTTTTCCTGAAGATGCTCATGACTACAGTATCTAAGGTCTCCTGGTACAAATACTGCTCTTGGGTGAGATGTGGCTTCATGACTGAAGTTCTTCACCAAGTTTCAGAATTTCAGTGGCATAAACTGTCTACTCCCAAGGATTCATCATTCTTTAGTTGGGATATTCCCTGAATTCTTTCTAGTCAAGGGAAGTGGCAAGAATGGCCTGAAAAAATTGAGGAGATCTCAATATTTTCCTACCAGTAAGTGATTGCCTCTCCATCCTCCACTGCTGTCCTTGGCTCACTGAGCAAGGTTGCTAGACCTATAGAAAGCTTTTACAGTGATGAAGTTTCTGATCATGAGCCTTGCCCACCCTTTCCATCCATCACCCTGTTCCTTGTGTCATGGGTTTCTACTGGATCTCTGCCTTCAGGCACATGTTTTGCTTCCATTGTAGAATAGTGCAACCTTTAATCCAGCAATCCCTGGTGTTTGCAATTAATCAACTGTTCAATCTGCTAGTCATTCTCTAGCTAATTCTGTTTCTTCCCACAGTCAAACCAATAGCTTGCACACTTCACAGCAAGATTCACACAAAATAGATCATTGAAGTGAAATATACTCTAGGGCAATTTCAAATGGAAGGAAAAACATTTACCAAGCAATGTTCTTCCTTCTGAAAGATTTCCACCACCTCATTCAGATACTAAGGTCATGTTAAATGCTGTAACTATTCGACCAGAAAGCCATCTCCTCTTATTCATAAAATGAAAAGGCATGCAGTTAAGGTGGTACTTTGTTTCTTACCAAGGATATGATTGAGCTGGTCCAAATAGTGTTTGCCTGGGAAAGTCGGTCTACTGGACAGCATCTCAGCCAGAATACAGCCTACTGACCAGATATCAATCGACTTGGTATAACCCTGTAAGAAAAAACAATTTTTTTCACATTGGAATTTAATTATAAAAACAGAGCAGCCAGGGCAGTTCAATTAGTTTTATAATAAATCCTGCACTTAAGAAATAAACTAATCCTTTACTGTTTGCTATTAAGTGTTCTGCAGGCATCCATTTAATGCAATGCTACCCTTATTTTATTTATAAAACAGGCTAGCAATTGCATTCACAAAAAACTGAACTGCAGAAGTGAAATGATATATATTCATGAGACAAATCAGACCAGATAATTAGTCACGCAAAGCTTTAGTGCTCCTACAAATTTAAAAAGCGTTAGCCTTGGGCATAAATTCAGACATGAGAAAAATGTTCCCATCTTTATCTATGGTGCTCTTGAACAATCCACGTGGTTAAGATTGGCTAATGAGTTGGATTTCACTTCAGTACGTTGAAACTTGTTACCAGTGAAAATACACTGTAAGAAGTCCTGTGGGTCTGCATGCAGATTGATGTTCTGGAACTAGGGCTGTGGCTTCCATTTACTGCTGTGGTGAACACTGGAAAAATGAGTTTGAACTTAAATAATACTCTCCATGCCAGCCGCAGCACTGCCAACATGGAAAGGAGGGGAACAAGAGGTGTGAATAACTTTGTGTTCCATTTGTCTGAAACCCCACATGATGATCCGATCGATTCCTGTGCTGCTGATGGCCCCATGACACTGCAAGATGCTAACTGATCAAGGAGCAAGAAATTAGTTTAGAACATAGAAACTTACAGCACTATACAGGCCCTTTAGCCCACAATGTTGTGCCAACCATATAACCTACTCTAGAGACTGCCTAGAATTTCCCTAGCGTGTAGCCCTAATTTTCTAAGCTCCATGTACCTATCTAAGAGGCACTTAGAGGCTCTTAAAGAACCTACTGTATCCACTTCCACCACTGCCACCAGCAGTGCATTTCACGCACCCACCACTACTGTGAAAAACTTACCCCTGACATCCCCTCTTTACCCATTTCCAAGCACCTTAAAACTATGCCCCCTCATGTTAGCCATTTCAGCCTGGGAAAAAGCCACTGGCTATCTGCATGATCAATGCTTCAAAGTTTAATGAAGATCAAGGCCAATGGTCAGAATCACTAAATCAATTTCTATAACAGTGACCATTTATAACAGTGACCATTCAATACAGAGGCTTGCAGAGGTGTACAAGACAGTCATAATGTGGACTCTTCAGTGTTTTTGTGCAACATGTTCCCAATTTTTCCAAGTTCAAAGTGCATTTATTATCAAAGTATGTATACAATACAGTCGGCCCTCCTTATCGGCGGGGGATTGGTTCTGGGACCCCCCGTAGATGCTCAAGTCCCTTATTTAACCTGTCTTAGTACGGTGGTCTTTAGGACCCAGCAGAACCCTGGACTTTATTTAACCTGTCTCAGTGCGATATTCACGAAAATAATCACGATCATGACTGAAAATAAGGTGGAAGTAATAAAGTGATCAGAAAGAGGTGAAACGCCATCAGTCATTGTAAAAGTGTTAGGCTACAATTAGTCAACGATTGCAACAATTTTAATGGAGCATGTGAAAGGCCCTGCCCCGATGAAAGCTACAATTATTACTAAGCAACACAGTGGTTTAATTATTGAAATACGTATGTTTCTTAAGTTTTATTTGCATAGAAAGGAAAAATATATACTAAGAAAAATGTTTTACTAACTGACACTAAATAATATCAGATGTACTTGTTCCGACTTCAAATCCGACTTAAAGACGGACTCAGGAACGGAACTCATTCATAACCCCGGGACTACCTGTACTTATAATTTTAAATACCTAATACAATGTAAATTCTATGTAAATAGTTGTTATACTGTATTGTTTAGGGAATAATGACAAGAAAAAATAGTCTGTACATGCTCAAACAACAAGTGCAGGAGAGAGAACTTCCGGGTTTTCCCGATTGAATCGCGCATGCGGAAACTGCGGATAAGGAGGGCCGACCGTATACAATTCTGAGATTTTTCTTCTTACTGTCAACCACAACACAAAAACACAATAGAACCCATTAAAAGTGAGCAAATAATATTCAGAACTGAAGTTCAAGGAAGTGAGTCCACAGCCACAAAGTCAATCTCAGCTGATCCAGGAACTTTTTAGTTGCAGGCCACAACCCGAGTTCAGCGCAGAGATGAGTAAACCTCGTGGAGCTAATTGCAAAGTTCATACTTGCTCCTAGATGCTCCAATTTTACAACACTCCAGTAATGGAGTGAAATTGGACATCTTGGGTGTTAACTGTCTGGAGGTTAAAAATTAAATTGTTTAATGTAGCAATACCTCGATACCATTATATCATTAACTAATACCATTCTTCATATTTCAATCCTCAGAAAAGCATCAAGAATTTAACACAGTTAAATATTTTACTTAACAACAAATCCTGGAGAAGTCTGTAGTAGACAAAGGTTTTTTTTGGGGTTGCTCGCAAAAAGGCAGATGAATTTATTCATCTCATTTCTTTCGGCTGCTGACGGTACATTTTAAGCTCTAGTGTTTGCACTTTAAGACAAGTATTTGTCCCACAACACCCCCTCTCCCACCAACCACATTATCGACAGTAATTATAACCATAGTTTGTGCTTTTAGAGGTCAGTGGTGACCCACAGAGGAATACTGTCTTGCAACAGGAACATTGAGTATCATGCAAGTTGTGGACTTTTTTTTTATATAAAGGAAACAGGCTTACTTGAAACAAAAAGCTGCCCTTAGTGTTCAGAATTAATTATAGTAATCGTCAACAACCACCGAAGCACATAAATAATTAGGTTGGGTTTTCACCGACAGTTGATGAGCCAAACATACAAAAGCAACATTTTAAAACTGTGGAGACTTTGTCTTCTCCACAACCATACATTAGTCAAGACTTGCAGATTGAACAATGGGGCTGCTCAAGTTTATAAAATATAACAGATTTATTTCACCCATGGGGAAGTCACACAGTTGGACGGCTGTTACTGAGAAGTAATTCAGTTTAATTCCAATGTCTTCAACTCATGTCCAATAATCATTAAAAGAGCCTCTGCCCTGTTGCAGTCAGCACAGGACAAGTCACTTCCAGCACCTTGCATCTTCCCCATGCAGCTACACAATACTAAATGAGACTCCAAAGAGTCCTCCTCTGGAGCAAATTCAGCATCAATGAATCAGCTGTTCATCAATCATGACATTCTTGCAATAGGTGGCATTTACAATACAATATGTAGAAATAATTTCAACAATCCCATGGCATTACAGTGAAGATACCAGCATGGATAGAGGAGCAGCTGACAGGCAGGAGGCAGCGAGTGGGAATAAAGGGGGCCTTTTCTGGTTGGCTGCCAGTGTCTAGTGGTGTTCCTCAGGGGTCAATATTGGGACCACTACTTTTCACATTGTTTATCACTGATTAGATAACAGAATTGACGGGTTTGTGGATGATATGAAGAGAGGTGGAAGGGCAGGTAGTGCTGAGGAAGCAATGCGATTGCAGAAAAACTTAGACAAATTGGAAGAATGGACCAAAAAAAGTGGCAGATGGAATACAGTGTTGGGAAATGTATGGTAACACATTTTGATAAAGAGAACAATAGTGTAGATTATTCAAATGGAGAGAAAATTCACATGCAAAGGGACTCGGGAGTCCTTGCACAAGACTCTCAAAAGGTTAATTTAAAAGTTAGTCTGTAAAGGTGGCAAATGCAATGTTGGCATTTATTTCAAGGGGAATAGAATACAAAAACAAGGAGATAATGCTGAAGCTTTATAAGACACTAGTCAGGCACCACAGAGTATTGTCAACAGTTTTGGGCCCCTTATCTCAGAAAGGATGTATTGTAATTGCAGAGTCCAGAGGAAGTTCACGAGGATGATTCCTGGAATGAAGGGGTTAACAAGAGGAGCATTTGGCAGCTTTGGGCCTGTACTCACTGGAATTTAGAAGAGTGCGTCGGGATCTCAATGAAACCTACCGAATGCTTAAAGGACGAGATAAGGTGGATGTGGAGAGGTTGTGTCCTCTGGTGGGGGCACCGAGAACTAGAGGGCACAGCCTCAAAATTGAGAGGAGACAGAAGGAGGAATTTTTTTTAAGCCAGACTGCTGAATCTGTGGAATACTCTGCCAGACTACAGCTGAGGCTAATTCCGTGGGTATATTTAAAGTAGATGTTGATAGATTCCCGATTGGTCAGGGCATCAAGGGATATGGTAACAGTGCAGCTGTATGGGCTTGAATGGGATCCACGATCAGCCATCATGAAATACTGTAGTAGACTCAATGGGGCGAAATATTTCTGAAATATTCAATCACTGTGATCAATAGATCAGAACTTGAGTCACATAGCTACGTCTGCCTGTTAATATATTTTGATATCATGGGCCAATTATGATATAAAACTAGCTTTGATAAAATTTACAGTTCCAGTGATCCAGGATTGATCCTGATCCTCTGATGCTGACTAGTTTACTCATTCTCCCGATGACCATGTTGGTCTCCTCCCAGTGCCCCCATTTTCTCCTTCATCACAAACTTGTGGGTTCAGAGTTAATTGCCTCTGATGTCTGTGACTGTGAAAACTGGAAGAATCATGAATCTGAAGACAAAATACGTGTTGGATTTACTGTGTGTTTGATGGTCAGCAAGAATTTGTTTGGTCTTTTCCTGTGGGCATGATTTCATACTGCTTTTAAATGTGACGAAGCATCACCGGAACACCACAGGTTGCCATCAAACAAACTGACATTAGAACAACCAAAAGATGAAAGAGGTATGTAGATTTTAGAGCACTTTATAGACAAAGTAGAGAGACAGAGGAGTTTAGGAAGGGGAAATTCTTGGTAACAGAAGCCATAATCTTTACACATACTCTTCCCCATCCATCCTCAGTAGGTAATGCAGCCAATACAGAATGCACAAGCAAGAAATTTAGGACAGTGAACCCAGTGACCTGGTCTGAGAGGAGGCTACTGAAGTATTTGAAAATAAGGATGAAACAATTAAAACTCAATGCTCCTGGACCAAGAATTAATAAGCTAACAAGGACACGTAACGAGTAAACAATTTTTAGTGAGTTCAAGTTTAGAGGGTGAATTTTACAGTCTAGGCAGAGAATTTGAATAGAAGTAACAAAGATTTAGGTGGGAATGTAAGCAGGCAATGAGCTCAGACAAGTATCTGACTTCAGTTACATTAGAGAACTGGACTGACTGAGTACAACTAAGTTTATCACAGGGTCAGTCAAGGTTGAAAATGGTCTGGCTTTGTTTCAAATAACTGCCAGGGAATGGGATAAAGTTGACAGCAAAGTTAAAAGAACCTCTCACACATTGTTTTTCCAATGTTTATTTGCACCCCATTTTTCCCTCTCATGTGTCTAGGTGTCAGACAATGACAGATATATGAATGTGAAAGAATTGATGCAAGTGAGGTAGAGATAATGTGTGACATCATCTGGGAGCAGAATGTACATGAGAAATCAGAGACAGATAGATCCTTGAGAATACCAGACCTGATGCTGTGAAAGTAGGAAGAGTAGAAGTATCACATTGCAAGTGATACCATGTTTATCACTGAATTAATAAGTGGCCCAACATTGTGGTATTCAGTTGGAGAAAGTGGCACTAGAAAAGTTATCTTTCATAGTAGGTTGTTAAATTGCCAGAACAAAAAATTTCAAAGCAAATCATTTGCCATTGGTTTTAACCTTGTGTATAAATGCATGGATCCAGCCAACTCTAGGCAAAAACCAAATCCAGAGGAATTTATTTTTCGTTTAACGATACAGTAGAGTAGGCCCTTCTGGCCCTTCAAGTAACACTACCCCAGCAACCCCCAAAAAACCCCAATTAACCCTTTTTAATTAGTGGTCGTCAACCCATCGATCGCGATCAACTAGTCCATCTTTGAGACTTTCCCAGTTGAACCAGATAAAAAATGAAAAATAAATACACAAATACTGTTGAGAGGTTGTTTCCAGGTTGCGGGGTTTTAGTTCCATTCTTTCTGCTGCACTTTTCCTCATTCCCTGTCATGCTCACTGTTGAACTTGAACCCACGCGAGGTCATCAGGCGACTAAACGCAGTGATACCCTCGCGCCAGGGATCACTGGTTGGCCTTGGGTGGCCAGCGGAAAGTGCTGTCGCTACTGGCCTGGAGTGCTGCCTCTGAACCTGTTCAGCACACCAAATGTTCGTGGGGAACCCAGTGCTAAAATATTCGCAGACGACCTAATTTGGACTCAGCGTTTTGTAAGTATCAGAGCAGCTATCGTGCTGCGATCTACTGAAACAAACATTTGTCGGCTGATAGATCCTACAAGGGGGGGCCGGCGGGCACTCTGTCGCACTCCCCGCTTGGTTGGCCACACTCTTCGGACTGTGACTGCTGCGGCTCTGGTACAGAGACCTCCGGCCCTGAACTTGTTTTCTCACCCCACCCACGACCAGCCACACCTGGCCAAGGCGTCTGGCAGCGGGTGGGCGGGAGGCTGAGTTCGGGCCCGGAGGCTGTCTAATGAGGCAATGCCTCAAAACTGCTTCAGTACCCTGAGTCCAAGCACCCAGCACTTAAAGATGAACCCGCTGAGTTTTCTCAGCGGAAAAAACGTGAGCAAGCGGGACAGAAGCCGAGAGCAATGAAAACTAGAATAGACTGGAAATAAGGAACCTGCTTCAAGTATCGCTGTATTCCGGTCATGTTTAACAACCACCCCACCGGCCGGTTCGCAAGAATATTATCAATATTAAACTTGTCTGCGGTGCATAAATAAAGGTGGGTACCCCCGGTGTTTATATATGATTTCTGCTTCCGGGCTGCGGGTTTTTTACTTCCGGTCTTTTCTGCCCTGGTGCGCATGCGTGTAACTATTTGATGTGGGGTCGATCTTGCCTTGTACTAAGGCCGAGGTAGGGGATCTTCAGCTTAAAATGGTTGGTGACCACTAGTTTAAATGATGCACTCTGTACTGACAAGTAGTAGTACAATTGTTTGTGTGTTATTAGTTAAGGCAGATTGTGTTTGTCTATTATTGTGACTTAGATGAAGATCACACCACAATTTATGAGTAATTAATGCAGAAAACCAGGTAAATGTAAAGGTTTCACAATTTTTTTCTCACATCTGTGTATCAAGAGAGAAACAGGCAACATTTCAGGTAGAAGAGCCTTCACCAAAACTACTTTGAAGAGTCTGCGACAGATCCTGCCTGACCCACTATTTTCCCATCATTTTAAACAAAAAAATTACAAAAATATTTATGAATTTTAGTAGATTCAAATCTGTCAACTGCTGTAAACAGTAGTTTTAACAATGCAATATTAATGAAACTCACTGCTTTTAACAAGACTACTCAATTCAGTGATACACCTTTGCTTTCTTCCTGCCATTTCTGTGAATTACTGCAGATTCAGCCTGAGTTTAAAACTAAGTGTGGTCACATCACGAACACCAATTTCTCAGTTCTTTTCTGGTGAAATTTACCTCTGCAAGAGTACTTTGCCACTGAGATAACTCTACAATTTTTGTCAAGACTTGGAAAGAAAATACTCATTAAACCAACATATTGCTCTTTCCACTGAAAGAAATGAAGTATACAAATTTCACTGAACTGTTAATGAGTAACAGTTAATCAACATTAGTTAATGTATCAGAGTTTTATATGAAAACAAATGCTTGAAGTTTGTGTTGCTGTACAAGTATAATGCAGCTGAGTAGCTCAAGTGCCCTTGGCTTTTTCTGGATAAGGCACAACTTAAAGTGTTTTAAAATAAATATCACTTGCTTTGTTTACATTTCAGCTCTGTGACGAGATTTAAGATAAAGGGCCCAAAAGCTCACCTTGGAGTTAAGCATAATCTCAGGTGCCCGGTACCAACGGGTAGCAACATATTCTGTCAGGAACCCAGTATGATCATGGTCTGGATCAGCAACACGCGCCAGTCCAAAGTCGCAGATCTGTAGTGGAGGAAAAAGTAGTTTAATTTTTTCCTCCAGGAAGACACACGCTGAAGTGGTTCTCATATTTGATGAGAAACTCACCTTTATACTCAAAACTTTGCATACAAGCAGGTACTGAATTTAATTCCAGTCACAACTTAAGTTGTTATGGTCATTCTAAAGTGTCCAAACACTACCAGTAGCAATTTCTGTAGGTTTTCACAGAATATACATTCAGCTGCCCTGCTCCACACCCTCATGAAAACACATACTTGATTGGATGGATAGTGACAAGTGAGATTCATAGCAGTATAGCTACTCTAAATTTTCAACACTAATTACGTCTGATATAATGTGCTAAGATGGAGCCAAGAAAACAAGGCGGCACACAGCTTTATAGTCTGATAGCTGATATCAGTTGCTCACTCATTGAAAAATTATTCTTAAACTGACAGTCAGGGGAGGTAAAAATGCCCAAAATAGTGAAAATTATGCTGAATAGTCAGCCTATGAGGCTATACTGACTTAGTTGCTACACTTTATGTTGACACAAAGCAAAATCTGATGTCCTAAACAAGCAGGACACAACAATCTTTCAGAAAGTCTTGTTTATACCAACTACAGCAGGAATAGACAGCATATTCAGCACCAACTGAAGAGGAAACAGTAGAATTATTCTGGTCCAGTGTCACACAAATAAAAAACAACCCAGTCTATTGTTTTCAGCTGGCTATCACAAATTAAGTGTCATGGTCAAGATGCAATGTGATTTGTCACACCAGGTTAAAGAAACAGTTAATGTTTTAAAACATTTTTACTATCACATATGTAGATTTCAGTTTTACTGATTAGCAAGCAACCAAGTTAAATTGTATTTCTACTTTAATGTCAAAAATCAACTTTCCACAAAACAGGTTCTTTCAATTTCCCATACGTAATCTATTCAATTACATGTATTAGACTATCCAGGCTGGATACTGCTCCTTTCATGGACACACCAATTGCAAGAATACAACTACTGGGCAACATCGTGTAAATCTGGCTTTAAGCATTCCACAGTGTCAGCAGAAATTAAAAATCAGGCAGAGTGCTGATTTGCTCAGCAGCTATATTTGTTGCAGATTCAGTACTGATTTACACCATGACCAATATAAATTGATTAGGCTGACACTGCAATGGCTAATACTTCTTCCTGGCAGGATAAATACAAAAAGCAACAAACTGAACTACCCAGAGAATTAATCATATCTTCAGAAGTCTAAGTATAGGAGAGAAAATATGAAAACCTCACCTTTTAAAAATTGGGATTAATGTTTGGATATTGATATTCAACTAAAACAGGCTACTCATCAAGCATATTTAGGGTAAAAAAAATATTAAGCTGAATAGGTCCTTTGAGTGTTTTACCCACATTTTCCTTTAAATTTCCATTTTTAGTGGGAATGGCAGGTAGCTTATATACAAACTTTTATAATAAACTGCTTGGTAAATTATGGCAACCAGCAAATTGCAATTGCAGAAATCTAAGGATAAATTTCACAGATTACAAGGAACGCTACTTGTGAATTCCAACCTCTTCTTGACCACTATCAATATTAGATACTCTATTTTGAATCACCTGATTTCCAAAAGCTCTAACGCACACTACCAAATTATTAAGCTCACCAGAGACTGAGGAGAGAGTTACCTGATAAACCTGAAGCTCTTGGGAATTTGAAATTTTATGTTGGATATAACCAGGATCAACAGAATATCTTACCATTAAGGAAGTGGCAAAGAGGTCACTGGTTATTGCATTGGAGGATACCACATGCCAACAAAATGCATCTCAATGGAAATTATCACCAGGGAGGCAGAGCTTATGTCAGAGTTGTGGGGATGATTAGCAAATGAAAACTGTCCTTTAAGGTATTCCATTAATACAACAGCACACCGCATAGGAACTGACAAGGAACCTAATCCAATTATGGCTTTTGCCAACTGGGCCAATTCAGGGAGACCATTCACATTCAAAGTTTCTAATTTAGAGATGTTACTAATCATCTTAAGGATAGGGAGGATTCTATTTTCAAAGTTCAACCATATATTTTTCCTCCAGACGCAGTTGAGTCCTCAATTCAAAAACTACTTCTGCTTACTGATATGGCCTTTGACATGGTCACTTATGGCAAGCTTGTCTGGAAGGTCAGACTGCACGAGATCCATGGGAATATAGCGGGTTAGATTCGTATCTGGCTTAGTGGGAGGAAGCAGAAGGTGATGGTCAAGGGTTGTTTCTCACACTGGAGGCTTGGGTCTAATGGTATGCTCAGGTCAGTGCTGAGACCTTTGTTATTTGTACAAAACAATTAGTCATAAGTGTACAAGATTTGATTAGTAAGTTTGCAGAAGATACAAAAATGAGTGGTGTTATGGATAGTTTAGAAAATAATGAAATATTATAGGGATTCTTGATCAGCTAGGTATCTAGGCTGAAAATTGTCAAGTGCTTTCAATTCACATGATGTGAAGTAATGCATTTTAGGAGATCAAACCAAGGCATGACTTGTACAGTGAATGGTCGGGCACTGGAGAAACAGAGGAACCAATAAGTGCAAGTGACATTACTGGCAGATAAAGCTGTCTGGCACACTGGCAGGATACTGAGTACAGGATTAAGGAAGTTACGTTGTGATAAACAAGACATGAGTGAGGCCACACTTGAGTAATGTTTATACAAGTATCTGTAGACATTCTCTCCAGAGATGGAGAGAGATCAAGAAGGGGAGAGATGGACCAAGTAAATTTGAGTGCAGGATGGAAGCTGGAGGCAAAGTTGATGAAGTCAACAAGCTCCACATAGGTGTAGGAAGCACCAATGCAGTTGTTTCTATAACCAAGACAACCTTAGGGTGCAATATTAGTGTAGGCTTGGAACATGGACTAACATAGAAACATAGAAAACCTACAGCACAATACAGGCCCTTCAGCCCACAAAGTTGCGCCGAACATGTCCCTACCTCAGAAATTACTAGTCTTACCTATAGCCCTCTATTTTACTAACCTCCATGTACCTATCTAAAAGCCTCTTGAAAGACCCTATTGTATCCGCCTCCACCACCGTTGCCAGCAGCCCATTCCACGCACTCACCACTGAGTAAAAAAAACTTACCCCTGACATCTCCTCTGTACCTACTCCCCAGCACCTTAAACCTGTGTCCTCTTGTGGCAACCATTACAGCCTTGGGAAAAAGCCTCTGACTATCCACATGATCAATGCCTCTCATCATCTTGTACACCTCTATCAGGTCACTTCTCATCCTCCTTCGCTCCAAGGAGAAAAGGCCAAGTTCACTCAAACTATTCTCAAAAGGCATGCTCCCCAATCAAGGAAACATCCTCTGCACCCTTTCTATGGCTTCCACATCCTTCCTGTGGTGAGGCGACCAGAACTGAGCACAGTATTCAGATTGGGGTCAGACCAGGGTCCTAAATTCAATTCCACGACTGATGAAGGCCAATACACCATACGCCTTCTTAACCACAGTGTCAACCTGTGCAGCTGCTTAGAGCATCCTATGGACTCGGACTACAAGATCCCTCTGATCCTCCACACTGCCAAGAGTCTTACCATTAATACTATATTCTGCCATCATATTTGATCTACCAAAATGAACCACTTAACACTTATCTGGGTTGAACTCCATCTGCCACCTCTCAGCCCATTTTTGCATCCTATCAATGTCCCGCTGTAACCTCTGACAGCCCTCCACACTATCCATAACACCTCCAACCTTTGTGTCATCAGCAAACTTACTAACCCATCCCTCCACTTCCTCATCCAGGTCATTTATAAAAATCACAAAGAGTAAGGGTCCCAGAACAGATCCCTGAGGTACTCCACTGGTCACCGATCTCCATGCAGAATATGACCCATCTTCAAACACTCTTTACCTTCTGTGGGCAAGCCAGTTCTGGATCCACAAAGCAATGTCCCCTTGGATCCCATGCCTCCTTACTTTCTCAATAAGCCTTGCATGGGGTACCTTATCAAATGTCTTGCTGAAATCCATATACACTACATCTACTGCTCTTCCTTCATCAATTTGTTTAGTCACATCCTCAAAAAATTCAATCAGGTTCGTAAGGCACGACCTGCCCTCGATAAAACCATGCTGACTACTCCTAATCATATTATACCTCTCCAAATGTTCATAAATCCTGCCTCCCAGCATCTTCTCCATCAACTTACCAACCACTGAGGTAAGACTCACTGGCCTATAATTTCCTGGGCTATCTCTACTCCCTTTCCTGAATAAAGGAACAACATCCGCAACCCTCCAATCCTCTGGAAACTCTCTCATTCCCATTGATGATGCCTGGGGTACATTTCATCCAGTCCCGGTGACTTATCCTAATTGATACTTTCCAAAAGCTCCAGCATATCCTCTTTCTTAATATCTACATACGCAAACTTTTCAGTCTGCTGCAAGTCATCAATGCAACCACTAAGATCTTTTTCCATAGTGAACACTGAAGTATTCATTAAGTACCTCTGCTATTTCCTCCGGTTCCATAGACATTTTCCCACTGTCACACTTGATAGGTCCTATGCTTTCATGTCTTATCCTCTTGCTCTTCACATACTTATAGAATGCCTTGGGGTCTTCCTTAATCCTCCTTCCTAGTAGCCTTATAATCTTCTAGGTTTCTAACATTACCTAGCTCGCTGAACCTTTGTAAGCTTTTCTTTTCTTCTTGACTAGATTTATTACAGCCTTTGTACACCACAGTTTCTGTGCCCTACCGTAAGTTCCCTGTCTCATTGGAACGTACCTATACAGAACTCTACACAAATATCCCGAATATTTTGCCACATTTCTTCCGTACTTTTCCCTGAGAACATGTTTCCAATTTAAACCTCCAATTTCCTGCTTGACAGCCTCATAATTCCCCTTACTCCAAATTAAATGCTTTTCTAACTTGTCTGTTCCTATCTCTCTCCAATGATATTGTAAAGGAGATAGAATTATGAGCACAATCTCCAAAATGCTCTCCCACTGAGAAAGCTGACACCTGACCAGGTTCATTTCCCAATACCAAATCATGTACAGCCTCTCCTCTTGTAGGCTTATCTACATACTGGGTCAAGAAACCTTCCTGAACACACCAAACAAATCCACCCCAATAAAACCCCTTTCTCTAGGGTGATGCCTATCAATATTTGGGAAATTAAAATCTCCCATCACGACAACTCTGTTATTATTACACCTTTCCAGGATCTGTTTCCCTATCTGCTCCTTAATATCCCTATTAGTATTGGGCGGCCGATAAAAAAACATCGTTATTGACCCCCTCCTGTTCCTAATCTCCACCCACAGAGAATCCGTAGACAATCCCTCCATGTCGTCCACCTTTTCTGCAGCCGAGACACTATCTCTGATCAACAGTGCCATACCCTTACCTCTTTTGCCTCCCTCCCTGTCCTTTCTGAAACATCTAAATCCTGGCACTTGAAGTAACCATTCCTGTCCCTGAGCCATCTAAGTCTCTGTAATGGCCACCACATTATATCTCCAAGTACCAATCCATGCTCTAAGCTCATCCTCTTTGTTCACAACACTCCTTGCATTAAAATAGACACATCTCAAGCCTTCAGTCTGAGCGCGTCCCTTCTCTATCATCTACCTATCCCTCCCTCTTGCACTGTCTACAAGCTTTCTCTATTTGTGAGCTAACTTCCTCTTCCCCAGTCTCTTTAATTCAGTTCCCACCCCGCAACAATTCTAGTTTCAACTCTCCTCAGTAGCCTTAGCAAACCTCCCCGCCAGGATATTGGTTCCCCTGCGATTCAAGTGTAACCTGCCCTTTTTGTACAGGTCACACCTGCCTCAAAAGAGGTCCCAATGATCCAGAAATCTGAATCCCTGCCCCATGCTCCAAACCCTCAGCCACGCATTTATCCTCCACCTCATCCTATTCCTATTCTCACTGTCAGATGGCACAAACAGTAATCCCGAGATTACTACCTTTGTGGTCCTGCTTCACAACTTCCTTCCTAACTCCCTGTAGTCTTTTTTCAGGACCTCCTCCCCTTTTCTACCTATGTCGTTGGTACCAATACGTACCACGACCTCTGGCTGTTCTCCCTCCCACCGCAGGATATCTTGGACACGATCTGTAACATCCTGGACCCTGGCACCTGGGAGGCAAACTACCATCCGAGTTTCTTTCCTGCATCCACAGAATCGCCTGTCTGACCCCCCAACTATAGAGTCCCTATCCCTACTTCCTTCCCCTTCCCTTCGCTACCCTTCTGAGCCACAGGACCAGACTCTGTACCAGAGGCACGCCCACTGCCGCTTCCCCCAGGTAGGCTGTCCCCCCCAACAGTACTCACAGGAGTACTTACTGTCAAGTACAGCCACAGGGGTACTCTCTAGTACCTGACTCTTCCCCTTCCCCCTCCTGACTGTGACCCTCTTGTCCTCCTCCCGTGAGCCTGGTGTGACCACCTGCTTATAACTCCTCTCTATCACCTCCTCGCTCTCTCTAATTAGGCAAAGGTCATCGAGCTGCATTTCTAGTTCCCTAACTTGGTCCCTCAGAAGCTGCAGCTTGACACACCATCCGGGAGGCTGGGAGAGTCCAGGACCCCCCCACATCTGACACCCAGCACAGAAAACTGGCCTCACGCACATACAGCCTACTTCACCTCATCCCGTTACCACCTAAGCCCGTTGAGCCAAAGTCCTACCACTCAGCTGCCCACTGGATACGGCGGTCTTCTTTTTAAACCTTTTGCACTCAACTGGCTGACGACATGCACCTGTGCAGTCTCACCTCTCTTTAACCTGAGTAGTAAAAAACTCCTTTCGCTTCGAAAAATCAGTTCATTCGCAGCCTTCTTGCTCCAAAGTTCCAAGTAGACAACAACAAAAAAAAACCACAGGCATAGCTGAAACCCATACAAGCACCTGTGGGTCCTCCAACCCACATTGCCAGCTCCTCACTTCACCCCCTCCCACTGTCTGACTAATCATCTTCTGCTTTTTCCTCCCCCCCACCCCACCTTCCTACTCTGAAGTACCTTTCTTACTCTGAAGAAAGACTTCCTACTCTGAAGTCCAGATGAAGGGTCTTGGCCTGAAACGTCAACCGTTTACTCTTTTCCATAGATGCTGCCTGGCCTTCTGTGTTCCTCCAGCATTTTGTGTGTATTGCTTTTGAGAAGTACGTGGATAGGAGAGATTTAGAGAGCTACGGACCAAAGGCCGACAGATGGGTTTAACTTGCTGCACAACAGCAAGGGGCCTGGTTCCATGGTGAATGACTGTGAGAAAGTTGGGCTTTTAACAAAGGAGACTGATTTTTCAAAAAAAAAGAAATGAAATGCCCTCTAAATTTCCAATTCTGATTAGTTACCTGCAAACCTCAAAATTCAATCCAATCTCAATTTATAACAGAAGAAACATTTTAGTAAGTTAAAGGATTGTTATTTCTGTGTTTATTGGCTAGATTGCTCATCTGAATAATTCACCATGACTATTTTTGAATGTCATAACCCTATTTAAACTAGAAATTACTCCCTCCTTAAAAATCCAAGGGCAGGCCCTCATGGATCAAACAAGAAAATTCTTTATTTTGTTTCAAATGCACAATACATTGTACGCCACCTTGACTTCAGATGATGAAAACTATATAATACAAATCCAGTGATTCATTTATAACCCAATGAGGTAGTGAACAGTATTTGGCATAAACAGCAAAGACTAATGCTATCGTAACAGCTGTTTATCCAGTGCTCAGACTCAACATTGAAGTGTTGAGTCTGAGCACTGGAGAAGCAGCTGTTATTATGTTAGCATTAATGCCCTCACTGTTCATGTCAAATACTGTTCACCATTTCTTTGGGTGAAAAACAATGAATCTGGAGCTTCATCACCTGGTCAGGTTGCCTTCATAACGACACACAACATAATGCGGATTGAGAAACATTAAGCTGCAGGATGCTTGCACAGAACTGGTTACCTTTACTTTCACCAAAATCCTAATGCAATTTCACCAGTTCCAAATGCAATTCAACCAAACTGAATAGGTCAATCCACCGGAGATAACTCAGTGCTCAAAGATATTAAAATTGTACTTCCACTACTTATTAGCCTACAGAATACCCATCACATTAGATGCATGCTCCACCCACATTCAAGAATTAACTATTTGTGAAGGTAGTTAACTGAATGATTTTGGCAAGGATAGTCCCTTTCCAGTTAATCCCTTCTGAATCCTTCAAGATGTACTGCAAAGATTAATTACTATAGTCGAGCTCAACACGACCAGCCTCCTGAAGTCTGCTATGGCATCACTGTTTACAATACTTCATTTTCATATCACATGCAAATATCTGAACTTTGGATCAACTTTATTCACCACATACATTTACATGTTTTAGCAATTTGCTGTGGTGTGTTGGTTAGGGTGCAACATACAACAATATTCAACAATTCTAAAGAATAATATAAAATTAAGTTATAAAAATGAGCTTAAGCATGGATATGGAATGAAATGAAATCAGTTTGATACTAGAGATCCAAGGGTGACAGTTTCTCAGGTTTACTAGCTATTTGTGCCTATAGCTCAAACTATTTAGCATGCTCTAAACCTGTGAACTGCTTCCTCCATCCTCACAATAGCACTTCTGAACTATTCAATCCCAATGCGTCATCACTCTGTAACAATCCCTTCCACTTCTCTTTGATACTTCACTGGGTACTTGTCACTACACCAACTACATTCCCCTCCAAAACCCTGGTTAAGCAAAATGATACAACACACACAAAATGCTGGAGGTACCAGCCTGCTCAAGGGTCTCTACCCGAAATGTCGACTGTATTCTTTTCCAAAGATGCTGCCTGGCCATTTGAGTTCTTCCAGCATTGTGTGTGTGTTGCTTAGATTTCCAGCATCTGCAGATTTTCTCGTTTGTGATTGTGAACAAGTTATTATTCTCTTCAAGTGCTCATCTTCTACTTCCTCCACCGCAGCATTCATTCACTTGCAAACCTTGAGTCAGAGTGCTATAGTACAAAAAGACCCTTCACCCCATCCACTTCAAGTCAAACTGTTGCTCTGCATAGTCCCAAAGCTCTCATCTTCCATCCATCTACTTTTCAAACTTCTTTTAAAAGCTGCAATTGAAGGTGCATCCACCACTCTCATAGCACATCATTTCATACTTGCACCACACTTTGAGTGAAGTTCCCCTTAAACATTTCACCTTTCACCTGTGACCTCTGGTTCTAGTTTCACCTAACCTCAATGGAAAAAGACTGCTTGAATTTTAACCCTATCTATACCTCTCAAAATCGTATACATCTCCATCAAATTCCCCCTCAAAGTCTTAACCTATTCAACCTATCCCGGCAATTTTCTTGTATATTTTCTTTGTATTCTTTTAATCTTATTGATACCTTTCCCATACGTAGGTGACCAGAGCTGCACAAAATACTCCAAATTAGGCCTTAACACCTGATACAACTTGAACATAACAACCAATTGCCCATACTCAGTATTCTGATTTATAGAGGACAACGTGCAAAAGCTCTCTATAATCTTATCCGTCTGTGACACAGGCTTCAATTAATTACAGATCTCTATTCCCAGATTCCACAGTACCACACTTCACAGTGCCCTATTGCTCACCGTACAAGGACCCATTCTGGTTTGTCCTACCAAAGTGCAACACCTGACATGTATCTGCATTAAATTCCATCCTCCAGCCCATTTTCCAGCTGATCCAGATGCCGCTGCAAGCATTGATTACCTTCCTCACTCTCCACTATGCCCCTAATCTTAACGCTGTCTGCCAATTTGCTGATTCAGTTTGCCACATTATCATCCCGATCATTGATGTAGATGACAAACTGAACCAGCACTGATCCCCGTGGTGCACCACTAGTCACAGGCCTCCATTCAGAGAGGCAACCATGTACTACCACTCTCTAGGTTCTCCCACAAAGCCAATGTTGTATCCAATTTACAACCTTATCCTGAATGCCAGGCAACTGAACCTTCTGGACCAGCCTCCCATGTGGGATTTTGTCAAAGGCCTTGCTAAATTTATGTAGACAACATTCACTGCCCTTCCTTCAACTTTCCTGGTAACAGTGATAAACTAATATTGGTTAGGCATGACCTACCACACATGAAGCCATATTGATCACCCCTTAATCAGGCACTGTATATCCAAATACTCATATCCAGTCCCTTAGAATATCTTCCAATAATCTGACCCATTACTGAGGTCAGGCTCACCGGCCTACTATTTCCCACTTTTCTTTAACATTGGAACATTAGCTATCCTCCAGTCCTCTAACATCTCACCCATGTCCAAGGATGTCTTAAATATCTGTGTTAGGGTCCTTGCAATTTGTTCTAAATTGAAATATACTACCTCTCTCCATCCCTACTAATGCCCCCCCCAATACTTCCTATTGTTGCTGTGTCAAAGTTCTGGAATTCCCTATTAAGTAGCTCCATAGAAGAACCTTCAGTACATTAATACCTGTGGCTTCAAGTGGCCCACCACCATCTTTGTAAGAACAATTGGAGATGAGCAATAAATGGCAAACCTGTCAACAGTACCCACATTCTATGAGTGAATATATAGGTTGGGCACCACTTAAACTAAATTCCATAATTTGAAAGACTCCGAAATCCAAAATGTTTTTGAGTTCTAACATGATGGCACCATGGAAAACCCCATGAGGTGCTATGAATGTTCCCAGGCAGGTCTCTATGCACCACAGACAATTCTGAGAAGTGACTTTACATATGTAATGAACAAATTCATCAGTGCCAGAGTGAACACATGCAGCTTAACTGAATGCTGATCATGAAACAATCCAAGATCTATCATGATAAACTGAAAATTGAAGGTACTTGTGAATATTCAACAGGCTAGTTGCACAAATTTAAGAAAAGGCACGGCATTAAATTTCTAAAGATTTGTGGTGATAAAGTGCCTGCTGATCACGAAGCAGTAAAGAAACTGAGGAGTTTGCCAAGATTATTGCTGATTAAAACCTAACATGCTGAACAGCTTCAGAAGTACATGTGTGATGAGCAAGTATATAAAACTACCTTCAGGGTATATACAAGCTGTATATGTAATATAAATGGATTTCTCATTTAATCTTGGGTCCCACCCCTAAGGTATCTCATTATATAGATCGAAATATTCCAAAATCCAAATAACTCAAATCCAAAACACTTCCAGCCCCAAGCACTTCAGAGAACGCTGCTCAACTTGTATCAAATACATTCCCTTCTACTTTAGAATGGCCTCAATGACCAGACATCCAAAACACTTACTGCTATTTCTGAAAAGTGCTGATTATGCTCTCCAGCTTGAGGGGACAGAAAAATGGTAGTGTAGCAACCAAGGTCGCTGGCACACCAATATTTCACTGCACTAGTTTCTATTAATGTAATATGTGATTATAAAACATGGAATGAAAAGATACTAACCTTCAGGTCACAAGTAGTATTGAGCAAAAGGTTGGATGGTTTGAGATCCCGATGAAGGACATTGGCAGAGTGAATGTACTTTAACCCTCGGAGAATCTGATACAGGAAGTAGCAGATGTGATCATTGCTAAGGTGCTGAGTCTTCAGAAGTTTATACAGGTCTGTTTCCATCAGATCCTGTACAATGTACCTGTAAACAAAGTCAAGGAAACCACACCAACGTTCTAACTCTGGAAAACCTGCATATAAAAGTATCTCTTGGTGCAAAGGGTGACCCCAGCCAACAGGAAGTTCTCCCTCAAATCCAATGCCTTAATTTCACCATGCCACAGTGATATCTTGATTTCAAGATCAATCACTGACCTCCGCCAATTTAATCCTACCCATGGTTTTAATGACTGAGACTTGTGGGCCTTGGCTAAGCCCAAAATGAGCTCTGGTGAAATGACTAGTGAGAAAAATGCCATCTGAGTATTGGATACACTTATGTTGATAAAAACCAAAAGTGGCACTAAGCAGGGAAGGATTTCTTGTTAATAGGTCAAACAGGCAATTTTCTACATTGCTTTGGAGCAAAAGATGCTCAGAGAAATGCTAGTTCTGGAGACCGATTTGAGCACTTCTGTAGAGGTGTTGTCTGGCTCCATTGGCACTGCTGTATCCAATGATCCTAGCCATTTCCTGACATTAAGTGAGAGGAAATCTATTCGGCTAAAGACCGACTACTATGATCGCAAGAATTTAAGGAAAGACATTTGGATTATCCTCTTGGGACCTGGCCAAAGGTTGATACAAATGCTTTAGCCACATTCTGGCTTTCAGTTGATGGGTTCTAGTATCACTAAAGATGGAGATATTCTTGGAGTCTCCTCTCATTTGCTGGATAATCATTCACAACCATTTATTGCAGAACTTTGATTTGATTCACTGATAAGAGGCAGATTAGCTTGATTGTATTGCTGTTTAATGTTCCATGATGGTCACTTTTGTGGGTTGGCATCTTAAAGTGGACCTGATGAAGCTCCTGAATGCCCTTTTACAGTCACCATTGAATCCGAGTTGACACTGGCTAAATGCCAACTGTAAAAGTGAAAGTACACCAGGCCATGTGAATACACTGTGTTGAAATACAATTTTATTGCTAAGAATGCTCACTGCTTTGAGGCTCTGCAGTAATGCCAGGCCTATTCTAAATCAATTTCGTTTAGTAAGACTGCAGTGCCATACACCTAAACTGAGGGTATCTAAAGTGTGGAAACTTCTGCTACAACTGCCTGTATAAGGTAGACTGTAAGGATTTAGCCAAGGTCAAGTTGATGAATCCCTCGCACTGTGTACACATAACATATTACAGGTTAGCAGTCATGCTCTTCAGGTCTCAGTTGACAGTGGCAAACCTTGCTTGGGCATGGACAATGAAGTCCCCAACCCAAACACATTTGGGTTGTTATTCTCATGATTTCTTTCAATTGCACAATATGGAATGTTGAAAATTCAGCTGAGGACAACAAGTGGTAAACAATTGTTTTACTTGGGCACTAATTCATGAGACTTCACGGGGACCAAACTCAATGCTGAAAGCTGCCAGGGGAATAGGGTGCTCATTCCTGACTGCACTGCACTTCTCATAGACAACAGAACAGTCACACCCCAGGATCATGATAGAATGCTCGATGCAAGGTACAATTCCAAGAGTATGCCTACACTTGTGTGAAATAGGTGTGTGGAACAGCATTCCCAACCCGCAAACTAGTCCAAGTACAACTGTATGGAGCACATCAGAAGTCCCCTGGAATAACAACAGCTATGCTACATCTCAAATTACAGCCTAATAATGATGTAGTTACAAATGCATAGACTAATGGACCACTTCAGACTTACTCTGATGACCAGGTCAGGTGATAAGAATTCCTTCCATGAAGGACTTGAGTGATTTAATATGAGGTTTACATTACAAACAAGTGAGTTCATGTTACCACCAGAAAGTGCTTTTTAAACTAACTCTAGATTTAGCTAATACAGTTTAAATTGCCCAGTATCATAATGGATTGGAACGTATGCAAGAGTGTTGTTATTTCAGATTTCTGGATTATTAGTCCAACCAACAATGCAAACATTCTGCAGCTGTTTCTCAAATTATATTAACCTTTATATAATCACACACACACTTAATCATCAGGATACACATCTTTCATTTGGTCAATGGTGGGGGCTCGGATGATGTCATTGATGCCGATGATATTCTCATGTTTGAAGCGCAGCAGGATTTTAATCTCACGCAAGGTCCGCTGGCAGTATGTCTGATGTTCAAAAGGGCTGATCTTTTTGATGGCCACACGAACTTTATTCACGTTGTCATGAGCTGAGCTGTAAAAACACAAATTTATTTCACAAGTGGAATACAAGTTGACTGAAAAGCAAGTTTTAACAAAAATTTGATAGACAATACAACAAAGCTATTGCTTATCAGAAAAGGGGGAGGGGCTATTAAGAGCAAATGAAAGGGGAAATGAAAGAGCAAAGTGAAGGGAAGAAATTAGATTTTCCAATAAATGGATCAATCATAATGAAGTCAGCAACATCTGAAAACAGTCACATATACTTAAAATACACCAAATAACTTCACACTTTCCTCATTGGTGGAAACAGTAGAAACTTGACAAAATATGAAGCTAACCAGTCACTGTCAATAGCACAACTGCTAATGTGTATAAAGTCTACAGTTGCACACAAAATTGTGTCTGGTCTCAGTTTCTGAAATCATGCATACAGAAAGCTAGATTTCAAGTAAAAGCTTTCAAATTTTTACATTAACTACCTCCATTAATCAAACTCTGAAGGAAGAGTATACGTAAAAGTATATTCTCAATGGCAGAGTGCCATTTGTCTTTACTTAGGACTTAACTCTGAAATATCTAATTAAAATCTGAACATACAAGCCCCAATTGATATTGCGGATTTAGTTTGTTTCTAAAAACAGAAAACCTACAATGCAATACAGGCCCTTCTGCCCACAAAGCTATGCAGAACATGTCCTTACCTTAGAAATTACCTAGGGTTACCCATTGCCCTCTATTTTTCTAAGCTTCATGAACCTATCCAGGAGTCTCTTAAAAGACCCTACCGTATCTCCCTCCACCACCGGCAGCCCATTTCATGCATTCACCACTCTCTGCATAAAAAACTTACCTGACATCTCCTCTGTACCTAGTTCCAAGCACCTTAAAGCTGTGCCCTCTTATGCTAGCCATTTCAGCCCTGGGAAAAAGCCTCCCCTATCCACATGAACAATGCCTTTCATCATCTTGTACACCTCTATCAGGTCACCTCTCATCCTCCATTACTCCCAAGGAAAAAAGGCCAAGTTCACTCAACCTATTCTCAAAAGGCATGCTCCCCAATCCAGGCAACATCCTTGCAAATCTCCTCTGCACCCTTTCTATGGCTTCTACATCCTTCCTGTAGTGAGGCGACCAGAATTGAGCACAGTACTCCAAGTGGGGTCTCACCAGGGTCATAACTGCAACATTTCCTCTTGGCTCCTAAACTTAATCCCACGTCAGTGAAGGTCAATACACCATACGCCTTCTTAACCAGTGTCAACCTGTGCAGCTGCTTTGAGTGTCCTATGGACTCGGACCCCAAGATCCCTCTGATCCTCCACACTGCCAAGAGCCTTACCATTAATACTATATTCTGCCATCGTATTTGACCTACCAAAATGAACCACTTCATACTTATCTGGGTTGAACTCCATCTGCAACTTGTCAGCCCAGTTTTACATCCTATCAATGTCCCACTAACCTCTGACAACCCTCCACACTATCCACAACACCCCCAACCTTTGTGTTATCAGCACATTTATAACCCATTCCTCCACTTCCTCATCCAGGTAATTTATATATTAAAAAACTCACAAAGAGAAGGGGTCCCAGAATAGATCCCTGAGGCACACCACTGGTCACCAACCTCCATGCAGAATATGACCCGTCTGCAACCACTCTTTACCTTCAGTAGGCAAGCCAATTCTGGATCCACAAAGTAAGGTCCCCTTGGATCCTATGCCTCCTTTCTTTCTCAATAAGCCTTACATGGGGTACCTTATCAAATACCTTGCTGAAACCCATATACACTACATCTATGGTTCTACCTTCATCAATGTGTTTAGGCACATCCTCAAAAAATTCAATCAGGCTCTTGAGGCACAACTTGCCTTTGACAAAGCCATGCTGACTATTCCTAATCATATTGTGCCTCTCCAAATGTTTGTAAATCCTGCCTCTCAGGATCTTTTTCATCAACTTGGAACCACTGCAGCTAAGTGCCCTTGTGTGGATTCCAGTGTTCAATTTGTGTTGTTGTGAACGTGTGAATGAGCAAGAAAAATTATACAGCAGCTATTGGATTTTATTTAACTGCATTTATACTAACACTGCAAGCTGCTGTCCAATTTTTACAATAATGAATACTGATATGACTCGCAATATGCCGGTCACAATCTGGTCTACTGATTCCTGGGCAAAGAAGCATGGAAAATATTTAACGAGTTAATTGACATCTGAAGGCAGGTCTTTAAAGAGTAAACTTTCAATTCTGAAGCAGCACTCTTGGTCCACACTCTGATTCAGAAGCAGCAGCTTCTTTCCACCAAATTTCTGAATGGACCACGAATGCTACTTCATTATTCCTCCTCCCCCAACATTAGTTTTGCAATTTACAGTAATTTTATATTTACATTGTACTGCTGCAAAATAGATCTCATGTCATCCATTCAGTATTAATGTGATTGAAGAATCCTACTAAAATAATACCATTTTTTCTTTCTGACTAACTTCCCTGCACTTGCAATTGCACTTCTATGAAACTTGGGGCTCATTTTTCAGGATATGCACTTTATTTCAGCAACAATATCTTATGTACAGCATTTCTAATTATACAGATTATGTAAAACCTTGGTAGTTCTCAGCCACTTGATTACTACATAATCCTATGAGGTGTAGAGAAAGGTACTACCTATGAGGTGTAGTACCTTTCTCTACATGGCACATAGTTTTTGCTTAAAGCAGGGGATCCCAAACTTGTTTTCATACCACAGACCCCTACCATTAACTGAGGGGTCCATGGACCCCAGATTGGGAAACAGTAGCATACGCATGTTTTGGCAGCCTTTTATTGTCACAGTTCCAAACTTCACTACTACTCAGAAAGTTGTGGAACCTTTAGAGAGGGTACAGAGGAGATTTACCAAGACGCTGCCTGCATTAGAGAGCATGTCTTATGAGGATAGGTTAAGGAAGCTAGAGATGTGCAAGGTAAGAGGCTTAAGAGTACAAGATGAGACTCCCCCTCCCAAGGGCAGAAATATGAGTGGGCATAACTTTAAGGTGATTGAAGAATATAAGGGGGGGGGTTAATAACAGAAAAAAACAATTGTGTGGAACACCTTGTCAGGGGTGCAGGTAGAGGTACATTCGGGGAATTTAAGAAACTCTTAGATAAGCACTTTCAAGATAATTCTTAGAAAAATGTGGGACTATGCTGGAGGTTATGGCTAGATTGATTTTAAAGAGGGTTAAAAGGCAGGCACAACATCCTGGGCCAAAAGGCCTGCACTGTAATGTTCTATAGATGAACATACTAGTATATTTGCACATTATAAACTTAAATCAATATATGTTCTCATCCTGAATACATTTTTTTTCCTGGTTTTTCCTCATTGCTTCTTCTAATTGTTTACAGAATTTCAAAAGCTGATATCCACAGAGTAAAGACTTGCCAAATGTACATGAAGGTCTTCACTGGATTTTAATTGTACTGGAACACTGCTGTTACATTGTCTGCAATCTCCCTGAAGGATGAAACAACAATATTACCACCATGTACAGGGCAGGCAATTTCCAAGACATTCAACAAATACATATTAATCTTAAAAACTGGGATGTTCTACTTTATCCTGTGTATTAGCATCTTGTTAAACCATCTTGTGAATTTCCAAAGTAAAATTTCCCACCAAAAATAACTACACTTCAGACTATAGCCTTTATAGATTATATGCAACTTCACGTTACTGCAGTCACAAATACTTAAAGTCCTAACATTTAGTTGTACATGTTCAGAATTGATCCTCACCTTTTTCAGCTTTAAGGTGAAAACGTAACTCTTGCAGCCTATACAGAGCTGCTTGATCATTAAACATTTCAGTGAGTGCATTAGCCAAATTTGAGGTACCTTGAAAGGTGATCTTGGTGACCTCGAAAGCACTTCCAGAGCGAATACCATTATACAGTCATGAAAAGCCAGTCCCATAGGGCAATACATCATCACATAATGAGTCCCCTTTTACAGCAGTTCTGGTCCATTTTTGCTGCAATGATTTACTGTTAGATTCAAGGCAAATTTTCACATTTCCTACTAAAGTACTACATTGCTGAATTCAAGGGTATGAGTGAAAACAAGACTATGACAGTATCAAATTCAAAATTAAGTGCACAGCTTGCCATGTTTACCCATTCCTGATGCTCTGCAAGGTTAACCAAACATGCATGCAATGTGGTAGACAAGTCCCTATGCTTATCTCTCCAAGTATCTTGTTGGCTTCTGTCCAGTGATTGTCTATTTAAACAATATACAAAGCTTGCAAATAAAGTGGTTTGTTATAAATGTATGCAGCAACAGCTCCAGTGTTAGAAATGGAATAATAAGGTGTGTATTGCTTTTACGAACAACTTAGCAAACTAGTGAATAGAACTGTATGGGTATAGTCCACAAAATATCACAGGGTGTCAGCTAGAACAAACTTTGTCATCCACTCCATGAAGAACCATACAAGGCAACAAGCTCATTCTATCTTCTCTGCACAGCAGTCAATTGCTTCAGCACAGCAGATGTACTCCATTTGGAAATCTCTTTCCCAATCAGTACCCACTGCTCCTCCTTTCCCCTCCCCAGCCTCTCGATCTACCCATCAACCACACACTCCTCCCACCAGATCCCCACTCACCTCCTTCCCTTTATTCTATCCTCTACTGCCCATCTTCAGATGCCATCTTCTTCAGTCCTTTGTCACTTCTTCCAACTTTTTGCATCACTGCCATTCCTCCTACCCCAACACTTGCCCATCATCCCTCTCAACTAGACCTACTATCACCTGCTAGCACTTGCTTCACTTATTCCCACCACTTTTTATCCCATCACTCCTTTCTCGTCCTGATTAAGGGTCACAACAAGAGATAACCTCCCATGTCCTTCCACAGATACTGCTTGACCCATTCAGTTTCTCCAACTCCTTTGGGTTAAACCATTTGAAAATAGAACGTAAATCAATATCAGCAGCTGCATGCAAAAGGAATCATTGCAAAATTTAATCAAATAAACTACTTTAAACCAAATTGTCCCTATTTATACAACTATTCTATCTGCATCTGCAGATTCTCCTCCTCCAAACTGTACAAGAATCTGATTCAGAAAGGTTTCACTGGTCCTTCATTATTATTAAATCCTGGAACTCCCCATTAACAATACTACAGCAGTATCTTTGAAGAAAACCACTCACCACCTTCCCAAAGGCAATAAATTCTGGCCTTTTAACATTCAGGTTGCAAAAGAAACTTTAAAAAATGGTCATCCTGGTAAAAGAAGCTTTTTGACAAGTATACAGTCTAACTAATGTATTAGCACCCAATCCATTTTTAGAGAATTCTGATTTTTCATGGAAACACCTTGTTGTCAAAGCATTATTAAAAGATATGTCACACATTTTTAAAAAGATTAATTATAGCTGTTACTGCTAACATTTCAACTGATTTCCCATTTTAGAAAGCATAGATTTTCTTCACCTGAAGAGTGCACATTATGATGAAACAATTTTGCATAGCTCACTATTCAATTGGAAGTGAAGCTCAGCATATCAGCCATATTTGATCAAGACAAATTCCTAACTCTGAAAGAGACCACACACGCACAAGTCCACCTCATCAGTGAGCTTCTCGTTGGCGGAGGAGCTGGACTTGGTGTGGACCTGTTATACTGCCTGCTGCAGGAAGGCACCGGAGTCTGTGTGCCAAGGTGGTGTGCAAACTAACTGCGTGTGATTACCCTGGACATTTCTCTTGTGATTGCAAGACCTTGTTGGACATTAATAATAGAAAATGCTTGGTCCATTTCCCTCATTTACTGGCGAGACAGACAGTGGGGAGAGCTGTATGGCCTCGGTTATAGCGAGTACTAGGTCTCAAGCTGTGGGGCTTGCCTTTTGCACTCTAGGAGAGGAGACGCTGGAAGTGGTGTAGCAGTGTCCATGCCATCAGTATTGTCCTCCAGTGTTCGGCTGATTGACAGGCTGGATTTCATGAGTGTGTGTGTAAGTTCATCTTAAGACTGCCGAAAACTGCTTGTTCATGCTGATAACACCCATGCACAGGACATGTCACTTTATGTGACATTGTGCCTTGTTCTCTGTGTGCCTGTTGGTACTGTGTTTTGCACCTTGGCCCTAGAGGAACGTTGTTTCATTTGGCTATATTCATGCACGGTTAAATAATAATTGAACTTTAGAAACACAACAATCCATTTTATAAACATGTAAATACTTAACTTGAGAAACTGACATTTATTTTTTTCTTCTCGTCATTAACTGCTAGCATAAAGGAGAATATGGAAAAAAGTATTATAACCAAAATAGGAAGGCATAACCTGTAAATTAGAGGAAGCCAATTTCTTTGTCAATAATGTTAAAGTACCCCAGGCATATAATTCAATTGGAGGGCAGACAAAAGGCTTAATTATTTGAAAAAATTATTATCCCTCTTGGAAAAATATTAGCAACTACTCTACATTTCATTACCAGCTTCAAAACAGTCCATAGCAACTTTATTTGGGAATATCTGTAACAAAAAGTGGTCACCAAAGTGTTGTAATTCAAAATCGCAAAATGTTTTCATTTTTCCATTATTAAATCCAAACAGTACAACACTAACAAATGATAAGAAATACAAAGTAAATTTATCGAAGTATGTATATGTCACCAATTCCTTAAGGTTGTTATAGCGGGGGGGGGGGGGGGGGGGGAGGGTGCCCCAGGAGGCTGCTAATGGGCACAAGCTCCCACTACCTATTCTGACAATTAAGTGCAGCTTCTGGCCTTCACGTGTGGCATAGATATTAAGCCCAGTGGCATAGTTTCAACTGACAGGAGAAGGGGCAAAGGCGGGTTATTGGCTCCTTAAAACCAGGCTCTTCAGGCAGATGGGGCTTGACAGCATGGTTGGCAGCTCATCTGGAAGGAAAACTCTGAGCTCAAACCTCCACCACCTTGAGGCTATACCCACTCACAAGGAAGGCTTCCGGAGCAACTCCCGAGGGAAAAATTCACAGCTGGAGTCCCTAAGGCAGTCCTACACATTGTGTTCAATGCTGACTGGCAACTCCTGCGACGCTGCTGGTACCAAACTGTATCAGTCTCTGCCATTCCTTTGGGTTCATCAAATATGCATGGAGAGGGGGAAGTCTACTACATGGACAACAGCTTGCTCTCCATACCATTCTGCCCAGGCTTCTGTGTGTAGTCAACTGGGATGCAATATCCATGGTCAGCTCTGACCAATGGAGGCCTCAGACCTCATATGTCATCATATACTAACTTGAGATTCATTTTCTGGCAGGCATTTAAAGGAAAATAAATAAAAATACAGAAAACAATACAGTATGTTTAATTTACTGAGTGATCACAATACAGAATCTAAACAGGCTGTGTGAATGCTTTGCAGAATACCTTTGTTCAGTACTTGTAATGATCTATTTACCCATCATTTTAATTCACCACTATTCCACCTCATACTATTCCAACTAATCTCAAAACTCAAAGGACCACATCTCATCTATTTTCCCCCTACTAGGCACATTATAGTACTGAACTGAGCAACTTCAGCTAACCAGTCTTTCCAGTTCATATCAGAGCTCACTGATTCTAATACAAGGTCAACAAATTGCAACACTCCATCTCCCTCTCCAGCAATGCAGTCTGATCTGATGAGCATTTCCGGTGTTCTGATTTTCAGTTTTCCAGCTGTATTCTGTATCTGTCTGTCCAAGTACTGATTCTATTTCACCTTCTGCTCTCATTCAATCCCACTTCCTTCAAACATAGCCTACTACCTTCCCCCTTCTTTTCTGCACCAGTGCATCTACCAGTGTTGTCATACTTTTGTCTCCACCCCATTATAAATATAAGCTTTGTTCTCTTCACCCCTCCCTCTTCTCTGCAACTTTGAACAGATCTCTTTTTTGTAGTTCTGATAGAGCCAAAATGTTAATTCTGTTTATCTCTCCACAAATGCTGCCACACCCAAGTATTTCCAGCTTTTTTTGTTGCCAAAGCAACTACAGCTGGCCTCACAGAAAATAAGTGACACTTTTTGCTTCTAATTTTCAATGCTGTACAGGAATTTTCACCTCCAAGGAATGTGCAGTGCTGATTATGTTGATTGTTAAATTATATGGGCACATCAACTGCTCATTAAAATTTAAATTGGCCTAGTGGTAAAATATTATCTGCACCCAAATTATTGTTCTACTTAATGAGCCTCTGATCTCAGCTGGATTCTCCAGTGATGTTCTGACACTCAATCAACACAGCATTTGAAGATCAACAATGGCTAGACATAATACCACGAATCAAAAGTCTGAGGTTACTGGCAAAACCTCATACTACACGCAACTGGCTGGTAAATGGTGCACTAATTACAGATTTGGAAAATAAAGAGCACTATGAAAAAAGTACACAAAAATCTAGATCTAGGACACTAATCTAGGACACAAGTCAAATATTTGACTTTATAAGCCCATACACAGAATGATAGTTGATCTTTCAGATCTACCAAACACCATCAAGAAAGGGGTTCTCTGATTTAGTGGAGTAATACTTACACAACTTGGTGCATTCAGTTATGTTATACATTGACCTTTGAGAAACATCACATAAATCCCAAAGCTAAATCAGTCAACATTGCCAAAGCACACCATTCAAAAAGTTCTGTTGATTTACAGATGATCCCAATCCTCTATCACCAAGCCTTCCATCATGTCCATCTGTAAATCAACCACTGATTCATGCATCAATTACCTTCAATCCGGGCTTCTCCAATGTTGTCTTTGTTTTTTCCAATGCTTTTACATTTCTGATCCTAATTTACCCAGGTCTATTGTATTCATCCAAATCTTTACACTACATTATGAAAAACAATCACTCAGTGAAGAATCTTGCATTGCACACTGTATACTGATATACAGTACTCTGAAGGGGAGGATCTTTCATTGGCCTGTTATTACCAATGTCTAAGAACACTCAGAGTCTATGTGAATACAGTCGGCCCTCCTTATCCATGAATTCCGCATGGGCAAATTCAACCAACCGCGAATCGCGAAAACCCGGAAGTGCTTTTCCAGCACTTGTTGTTCGAGCACATACAGACTTTTTTTCTTGTCATTATTCCCTAAACAATGCAGTATAACAATTATTTTACATAGCATTTACATCGTATTAGGTATTATAAGTAATGTAGATTTAAAGTATACGGGAGGATATGTGTGGGTTATCGTGGATCGGGATCGAAAAAAAACGTAAGTTCTCTTACTAAGTAAGTCAGAACAGGTACATTTGGTATTATTTAGCATCAGTTAGTCAAACACTTGTCTTAGTATATAGTATATATTTTACCTTCCTATGCATATAAAACACTTAAGAACTTATGTCTCAGCGCTGGGTTCGGGAATGGAAGTTCCCGAGTTTGATCTAGTGACAGATCGCTCCTGAGCATGCTCTCCACCGTGCCAGGTTGATGTGGAGGATCAAAAACCCAAAACCCAATAATTAAACCACTGAGTTGCTTAGTAATAATTGTAGATTTCATCAGGGCAGAGCCTTTCTCACCTTATCCTTGAAAATTGTTCCGATCGTTGACCGACATAGCCTAGCGCTTTTCCAATGACCGATAGCGTTTCACCTCTTTCCTATCGCTTCATTATTTCTACTTCATTTTCAATCGTGATCGTGATTATTTTTGTGAACAGGAACACTGCGGATTCAGGTCTCTGCCACTGGGTCCAAATGTCCACCGCACTGAGACAGGTTAAATAAGGTCTGGGGTTCCGCTGGGTCCTAAGGACCACCGCATTGAGACAGGTTGGATAAGGGACTTGAGCATCCGCAAGGGATCCCGGAACCAATCCCTCGCGGATAAGGAGGGCCGACTGTACTAACAAGATCCAGCTCCACAACTTTCTTGTTCCATAAAACCACTCAAGTTGTTCACCCAAAGGGCAGAATTTGGAGAAATTTCTATTAGAGAAACACTATTTCTACCACTGTAACACTAGCCAGGCTCAACAATCCCAGCTCGTTTGTTGCTGAAGTCCTTAGTCACAACTATGCATAAAATAAACTGAACAATTATAGCATGTTCTTGGCCACCTCCTCCCCCTTGTTACTTTTAGCAAATTTGAAATAGTCTGCCCATCCCAAATGTACCTTCAGGCACAAGCTTTTGGTTAAGCAAATACCACTTTAATTTCCTCATCCATTTACAAATCCCAGTGAACCTTGTAATTCACCCCCTTCCCCATCTATAATTCCTGATTTTTCTGAAATCCAGGATACTTGCAGTCTTTCATTCTGGCATTTTGCCCATTCTCACGTTCAGTCACTCCACTGCCAGTATTGAACATTAAACTGCTGAGGCTCAAGGTTCTGGACAATTCTGCTCCATCTGCAAGGCATTCCTGAAAATCTTTCACCATGTTTCTCATCTCTGACATTCTTGCCCACAGTTGGAAGTGGGGACATCGAGGGAAAGCTGGAAATCCAGTACCAAAGGATCAGGCATTCTGCTTCATCAATGGACTCACCATGGTTTCCTCACTTATCTCTCTGTAACCTCTCGTACACATGCTCATTAATTCCTTCTAATTCCACTACCACAAAGTGGGAGTAATTTACAGTAGCCAAAAACCTACCTCTTAGGCACAAATGAAAATAGATAGCTGTGCAAAAACTCATCAAGGCATGTGGAGCAAGATAGGAACTCAGCAGTGGACTAGATTGAGCATAATTCTTGTACATAGTTGAACAAATTTTATTTGATAGCACTCCAGAGATATCTATTTTTGTTGCTGCAAATCACGCTGAAGCTGACAAATTTGTATAGATACTTTATTGACAAAGGAAATAGCAGTGTCACAGTAGCATTACAAGTGCACAAATATACAAATATTAGAAAAATAGTAAGAAAGAATACAAAGATACCTCAATCTGACAGAAGAGGGGGGTCATCACTTCCCCAGCTATAGGTTGACTCATTATAGAGCCTAATGACCAAGGGTAAGAGTGACCTCATATAGCGCTCTTTGGAGCAGCGCAGCTGTCTTGGACTACTACTAAAAGTGCTCCTCTGTTCAGCCAAGGTGACCTGCAGAGGGTGAGAAACATTGTCCAGGATTTTTCGTCGGGTCCTTTTTTCTACCACAGCCTCCAGTGTGTCCAGTTTGACTCCTATAACAGAGCCAGCCTTTCTAATCAGTTTGTTGAGCCTAACATAAACAAGAGAAAATCTGCGATGCTGGAATTCCACAACACACAAAATGCTGGAGGAACAAAGCAGTCCAGGCATCTATGGGGTAAGAAACAGTATTGTTGACGTTGAAGGCCAAAACCCTTCGGCAGGACAAAGGGAAAAACGGAATATTTCAAAAGGGAAATGTACATGTTCTACAAATCACCAGATAGCACCACTGTAAATACAAAGTTGTCTCTTTCTAGCAAAAATAATGATACTCTGAGATTAGCTAATAACAATCAAACCCAAGCTCAGATCTCTGCACTTACACCAGGAGGCAGATCTTTACCATGTAATCATAATCTCCATTACTGCAAATCCAAAATGAACAGCAGTAATACAATCATCCTTGCAATTTACAAATACCTACTAAATGAGGATGGGTTTGCAGTTCAAGGCACAGATTCAAGCAGTATCCAATTTCATAAGCTAGAGTGACTTAACTACTTCAGACTAGCTGAAGTACGCAATTAGAGATATTCCACAAAATCTTCACCTTTTATTTTAAAGAAGGTAGTACTAAGGCTTTATTCCCCACCACAACTGGTGCCTCCAAATTCAACAGTTCTAATACTCTCTTTATTGTCGATCCTCCCCCAGAACTAAAATTGCTCGGACACACAAGTTCAGAATGCAAAAGGTATGGACAACTTCAAAACATCACATTGCTTTTCACGTATTGCTGGATCAAATTTGAAATCTATAGCCTGAAACAGCAAAAGTAAAGCAAAGCAATCAAAATAGTGCCGCAATTGAAAAACTTAGTTATTTCAATCATAAATAAGGAGTGATCTTTTTAAAACTTTTTTTAAAATGCATGAAATAGTGCTAACATAGATGGAAACTGAGGAAAGAAGTGCAGAGCCCATTAAGTTCAAGTACCAGTTGAGGAAACTGCTGGATTTTAAGGTAAACCAGAGGGGCTAAATGAACTCATCTTCACCAAATTTTTTTTTACAGCAGCTTCCAGAATACCTACAGTTGCAAGAAAAAGCTTGTGCACAATTTGCAATTACCTGTTTTTTTTTGCATTAATTACTCACAAAATGTGGTCTGAGCTTCATCTAATTCACAATCACTAGCCAGCACTATCTGGCTAAACTAATACCACAAACAATTGTACTTTTCATGGCTTTATTAACACTGTTTTAATCTTTCACAATTCAGGCTGGAAAAAGTATGTGAACCCTTGTACTTAATAAGTGGTAGAACCTCCTTTAGCAGCAAATGTTTCCCGCAGCTGCTGAACAGATGTGCACAATGGCAAAATAGAATCTTAGACCATGCTTCACAGTTTGGATGAGGTTTTGGTGTTGGTGTGCAGTGTCCTTTTTCCTCAAAACATAGTGTGAATTTCTGCCAAAGTGTTCAACTTCTGTCTCATCTGTCCACAGAACATTGTTCCAAAAATGTTTTGCAAACTTGAGATGTGCAGCAATTTTTGCTTTGGAGAGCAGTAGTTTCCTCCGTGGTGTCCTTCCATGAACACCATTCTTTTTCAGTGTTTTTCTTATATTGGACACATGAACAGACTTTAGTAAGCTCTAGAGATTTCTGCAGATCTTTTACTGTTACCCTTGGATTCCTTTTCATTCATCTCCTCCAGCATTGCACGTTGTGCTCTTGGCGTGATCTTTGCAGGATGCCTTCTTTTAGGGGAGAGTAGCAATAGTACTGAATTTCCTCCATTTGTAGATGATTTCTCTTTCTGTGAACTGATGAACACAAGTCTTTAGAAATGCTTTTGTAGCCTTTTCCAGCTGCATGCATCTCTGCAATATTCTTCTAAAGGTTTTCTGAAAGTCATTTTGATCAAGGCATGGTGCATATAAATCAGATCTATCTTAAGACCAGGTTCTGTCAGTAACCTGACTTTGTGTGTCTTTTTTTTAATATATAGGGCAGGGCATCTCTACAACCCATACCTCCAATCTCATCTACTTGTAAAAATATCATCCCCTTCTCTCAATTCCTCCATCTCCGATGCATCTGCTCTCAGGATGAGGCATTTCATTCAAGAACTAAGGAGATGTTCTCCTTCAAGGAAAGGGACTTCCTTTTCTCCGCCAATGCTAACCTCAAATGCATCTCTTCCATTTCGCACGTCTCCCCTCACCTCATCCTCCCACCACCCCACCAGGTGCAGGGTTCCTCTTGGCCTCACCTACCACTGCAACAGCCTCTGTGTCTAACACAATTCTCTGTAACTTCCATCATCTCCAGTAGGATCCCTATGTGACTCCCTTCTCCGTTCATTCCGCTGCATTAATCTCCCTCCTGGTACTTATTCTTGCAAGCGGAACAAGTACTACACTTTCCTATCTCACTACCATTCAGTACTCCAAACAGTCTTTCCAGGTGAGGAAACACTTCACCTGTGAGTCTGTTGATCTAGTGTATCCACTGCTCTCAGTGTGGCCTCCTATATAATTAGTGAGACCTGACGCAGATTGGGAGACCTCTTTGCAGAACACCTACACCCCATGCGCCAGAAAAAGCGGGATTTCCCAGTGGCCACCCATTTTAATCCCACTTCCAATTCCCATTCCAACATGCCAGTCCAAAGCCTCTTCAACTCTTGCAATGAGGCCACACTCCGGTTGGAGAAGCAACACCTTATATTCCATCTGGGTAGCCTCAGCCTGATGGCATGAACATCAATTTCCGAAACTTCTAGTAAAGCTCCCCCGTCCCTTCACCATTACTATTTCCCCCTCTCACGTTATTACCTCCCTCTGGTGCTACTTCCTCTTTTCTTTCTTCCATGGCCTTCTGTCTTCTTCTATGGACTTCCCCCTTCGAGCCTTGTATTGCTTCCACCAACCAACTTCCTAGCTCTTTACTTCACCTATCACCTTGTGGTTCTTCCTCCCCTCTTCCCCCCCACCTCAACTTTCTTACCCTGACTCCTCACCTTTTTCTCCCCAGTCCTGATGAAGGGTCTCGGCCTGAAACATCAAATGTGCTCTTTTCCGTAGATGCTGCCTGACCTGGCGAATTCCTGCAACATTCTGTGTTTGTTGCTTGGGTTTCCAACATCTGCATATCTTCTCATTTGTGACCAGACTCCAAATAGTTTTTGTAGAAGGCATTACCCCAAAGGTTCACATAATTATTTTTTTAACCTAGACTGTGATTGTTTAAAATGGTGTACTCAATATTGACTGGTACAATTATTTTTGTTTGATTAGTTTAGGCAGATTGTGTTTGTCTATTATTGTGACTTGGATGAAGATAAAACCACATTTTATGAATAGTGAATGCAGAGAACCAGGTAATTGTAAAGGGTTCACAAGCTTTTTTCTTTCAACTATACATAGTTAAATGCAAAACTGGTAATAACAGGGTAAATAATAGCTGATTTCAAAGGCTTTATTAGAACAGTATTTTCAAATTACTTGAAGTGTGTTCACGCAAGTGCACTTACTCATTTATACCCAGAGGAGAATAGCACATTCACGATTTGTAAAAAAACAGTACAAGTAGTAAAGCCACATCACTCCACTAGCATTGAAAGTTTACTTTTCCAGTTGCAGGTTCTCACTATTGCTGGATAACTTAAACACTTTATGTTTCTCTCTCAATCACAGGTTTCTTTATATTTGGCTTCCCATATACAATATACCACAAGTTTGAGGATTCTTCAGCTGTTCACCTACACATTCCTGTACCAAAGGCTGAGGCACAGCAGATGTTCAAAAATGGACTCAGAACTTCACAAAATCTAAAAGGCCTGCCTGCTATCAATGTAGCACACAAGACTGTTTCTTTGCCATTAGCTACAAAATCCAGGCCACATCATAAGATTCTACAGGGGGCCCACTTCAATACCCCAGCCAGGTTTCTGGATCCCATGTCAGTGTACGGTAAACAGAGTTAGGCACTTGAACCTGACATCTGCATTCATAACTTTGCCAACAGAAAACAACGAACTGTGATCAGGAATCCAAGCAGATATATCCATCCTTTGCCCAAGTATAGAAGACTATAAGTTGTCTTCTATCACAATTAATACCAACTCAACTGAGAGCTGTTGACTAAATTGGGTGTAATTACTTAGAGGGAAAAGCATTAAGTATTAGAAAGGCAATTAAATAATCTAACAGATCTACCAGTATAAATGAGGCATGCTTTCAGACATGCCCAACATTAAACATAATTTCTCCATATACCTTTGCTTTCTTTAGCATCATGCAATTAGCCCCAAATTCCTGGATTAGTTTGTTTATACAAACATTAAATTCCTAGGAATAACTTAATACAGGTGTCCCCCGCTTTACGCCACTTCGCTTTTACGAAAGACCTACATTAGTACCTGTTTTTGCTAAATGAAAAAAGTCTGAAGAGGATTTTCACTTTTACAAAAAGTCACCCGCTTTAAACTTGTGCTTACCCCGAGAAAGACAACCATAACTGTGAAGCCTTGTGCAGGCAGGTGTGTGCACATGCTGATTTTTTTTTCTACAAATCAGTTTTTGGTCGAATCTTCCCAATTCTGGCAAGTGAAACTACACTGTACATACATTTTTTCTACTTTATATAGGCTGTGTATTTATCATATCATTCCTGCTTTTTCTTCTCTCAGTGAAGAAAATCTTATGAAAGATTCAAAAAACTAGGTAATGATAGAGATCTAGAAGATTATAAGGCTAGCAGGAAGAAGCTTAAGAATGGAATTAGGAGAGCCAGACGGGGGCCATAAGAAGGCCTTGGCAGACAGGATTAAGGAAGACCCCAAGGCATCTACAAGTATGTGAAGAGCAAGAGGATAAGACATGACTGAATAGGACCAATCAAGTGTGACAGTGGAAAAGTGTATATGGAACCGGAGAAGATAGCAGAGGTACTTAATGAATACTTTGCTTCAGTACTCACTATAGAAAAGGATCTTGGCGATTGTAGGGATGACTTGCAGCGGACTGAAAAGCTTGAGCATGTAGATATTAAGAAAGAAGATGTGCTGGAGCTTTTGGAAAGCATCAAGCTGGATAAGTCACCGGGACCAGACAAGATGTACCCCAGGCTACTGTGGGAGGCAATTGAGGAGATTGCTTAGCCTCTGACGCTTATCTTTGTAGCATCAATGAGAGGTTCCGGAAGATTGGAAGGTTGCGGGTGTTGTTCCCTTATTCAAGAAAGGGAGTAGAAATAGCCCAGGAAATTATAGACCAGTGGGTCTTACTTCAGTGGTTGGTAAGTTGTTGAAGATCCTGAGAAGTAAGATTTATGAACATTTGGAGAAGCAGAATTTGATTAGGAGCAGTCAACATGGCTTTGTGAAAGCCAGGTCATGCCTTATGAACCTGATTGAATTTCTTGAGGATGTGACTAAACACATTGAAGGTAGAGCAGTAAAAGTAGTGTATACGGATTTCAGCAAGGTATTTGATAAGGTACCCCATGCAAGGCTTATTGAGAAAGTAAGGAGGTATGGGATCCAAGGGGACATTGCTTTGTGGATCCAGAACTAGCTTGCCCATAGAAGGCAAAGAGTGGTTGTAGATGGGTCATATTCTGCATGGAGGTCGGTCACCAGTTGTGTGCCTCAGAGATCTGTTCTGGGACCCTTACTCTTTGTGATTTTTATAAATGACCTGGATGAGGAAGTGGAGGGATAGGTTAGTAAATTTGCTGATGGAACAAAAGTTGTGGGTAGTGTGGAGGGCTGTCAGAGGTTACAGCGGGACATTGATAGGATGCAAAACTGGGCTGAGAAGTGGCAAGTGGAGTTCAACCCAGATAAGTGGTTCATTTTGGTAGGTCAAATATGGCAGAAGGTAGTATTAATGATAAGACTCTTAGCAGTGTGGAGGATCAGAGGGATCTTGGGATCTGAGTCCATAGAGCACTCAAAGCTGCTGTGCAGGTTTACTCTATGGTTTAGAAAGCACACACGGTGTATTGGCCTTCATTAATTGTGGGACTGAGTTTAGGAGCCGAGAGGTAAATTTGCAGCTATACAGGACCCTGGTCAGACCCCACTTGGAGTACTGAACTCAGTTCTGGTTGCCTCACTACAGGAAGGATGTGGAAACTATAGAAAGGGTGCAGAGGAGATTTACAAGGATGTTGCCTGGATTGGGGAGCATGCCTTATGAGAACAGGTTGAGTGAACTCGGCCTTTTTTCCTTGGAGCGACAGAGGATGAGAGGTGTCCTGATAGAGGTGTACAAGATAATGAGAGGCAGTGATTCTGTGGATCGTCAGAGGCCTTTTTCCAGGACTGAAATGGCTAGCATGAGAGGGCATAGTTTGAAGGTGCTTGGAAGTAGGTACAGAGGAGATGTCAGGGATAAGCTTTTTACTCAGAGTGGTGAGTGCATGGAATTGGCTGCCGGTGCTGGTAGTGGAGGCGGTCTTTTAAGAGACTCTTAGATAGGTACATGGAGCTTAGAAAATAGAGGGCTATGGGTAACCCTAGGTAATTTCTAAGGTAAGGATATGTTTGGCATAGCTGTAGGTTTTCTATGTTTCTATCTGCAGGGAACTCCAAACCATCTTTCATTGGAATTGGAAAAGTTTTGGAGTTAAACAAGGTTGAAGGTGCAGAGAATGAGAGAGAGGGAAGGCATGCTGATAATTACAATAATTTGTGCTAAATTAGGTCAAATTCTGTCGAAAATTGAGGTTGGATGGGGAAAGAGGAGGTGGTTAGGTGTATTGCAAAATTGTCCCAGGGTTATTCTTGTTGAAGCTATTTACACTGGTCAAGGGGCTGACCATTAAGTAACTACTCAGGTAGGTTTGGTCTACATTTCAGTGTTGACCAGTGTGATTCCAGAGCTTGGCCTTCAAGCCTTCCCTCCTATTTCTTCCTTTTCACTGACTCATTTCTCATGCCTTCACCCTTTCTCCAATCTTACCATCTCATTCTTTACTACTCCCCCACCCACCTCCAAGTCTTCTCTTTTCAAAAGTGCTCTGCTGCTCCTTGAGTGGCAGCAAGAGTTGGAGCTTTCTAAAGTTTAAAGCTTTCTCCTTTACCCCCCCACCTTGATCACCTGGAGCTCAACAGGGCAGGTTGCTAAGGTGAAGGCCACTTAATCCATTGAAGCAGGAAGGACAAGGAAATATTTGAAGTCCAGTGGGACTGGGGTGGGGGTTGTGAAGGGCTTCAAGGACTGTGCTTGATGTCATTTGCTCTCTGCCCAGGCTATTTTCAGCCATCAACTTCTGCCTACATTAATTTTAAAGCTAACTTGCTAACAGGCTTTCTGATCAAAACATAGATTAGCCCTTGATTTTAGTGCATACTTGAGGGATCTTGTGGGCTATTCCCACTGTTATTTAGTTGTCTTGTGAGCTGGACTGATTTTTAGCTGACCACTGGTTGGTTCAAAATTTTTCTGCACTATTGCTTGCCTCTACTCTTTGAAGGAATGTTATAAACAAATATTGACTGACTGGGAGCAACACTGAAATGCATGTGGTTTGGGAGTTGCTTACAGCAATGCAGGGTGTGGTTGTGTAAATTGATAGTTACACATTGAACAGCAATTGCAGATAAAACAAGCCAACAAGTAGAGGAATGCCAATGACAAGCCAAGGACAATGTTGGAGTGCAACACCTCAGCAATAAAGTACTAAGGTTGGATTCAAAAATTAGTGCTTGGACTGAGCTGGTTGGAAGTAATTTTGTGTAATATATGTAAAAATGCAATGAAAGATTTTTGCCAGTTTCCTTTTGTAGTTTAAATAATCAGAATGAATGATTACATCTTGATTTGAACAAATACAGTGAGATCCTCCCACACCTAATTTGGTGCATAGGGCGGTAACTTTGCCCTTTAGCATTTGTTTTATGAGGCAGAGTAGCCCGCTCAACACCAACACAGCACGGGTGGAACTTGAGCAAGAAGCCAGTCGGATATGAACCCAGTACCTCTCGTCCTTATGTCTGGTGCACCCCTGGCACTTGATTTGAATACTGAGGACTTTATTGGATCATGTCTAGTTAGTGAGTTAATATAACTGATTTGTGATTGAGATTTTATTTCTAATTCTACTCAATCTTCAAAGGGACTAGAGCAGGGGTTCTGTACTTTTTATATTCCATGCCAATGCCAATACCATTAAGCAAGGGGTCCATGGACACCGGGGTTGGGAACATCAGACTAGAGCAACAACTAGAAGATCAAAAAAAAAGTAAGTGCTGTAATGAAAACAAAATGCTGGGAAATACTCAAGTTAGACAGCATCAGTGGAAAGATAAACAATGAATGTCTTGAGTCCAGGAGCTATCATCAGGACTGGAAAAGGGAGAAACAAGTTAGTCTTTCATCACCTTAGCCAACATGTTTCTCTTTCTCCATTCGTTTAAAGGATCCTGGACAGGAGATGTTAATGATTTCTTATTCCACAGCTGCTGCCTAACTTGCTGAATGTTTCTAATATTTTCTGCTTTTGGAGCAGCATTTTAATCAGGATGAGCAATAAAAAGCTTGTGACATAGCATTCCATTTTAATTCCACATTGCAAACTTGACTTTATTCTTGCTGCTTGGTAAGAAAGTTGCTGTCTCTGGACAGTGGAAATGTGACTGGATTTTGAAAACTGTCAAATTAATTCTATGTAACATACCCGAAATGCTGGAGGAACTCAAATTCAGGCTGTCAGGCAGCCAGGCAGCATCCATGGAAATGAACAGTCAAGGTTTCGGGCCGAGACCCTTCAGGACCAGAAAGGAAGAAGATGCTAGAATAAAATTGTTCGGGGAGCGGAAGAAGGATAGCTAGAAGGTGAAAGCTGAAGCCAGGTGAGTAAGAAAGGTAAAGGGCTGGAGAGGAAGGAATCCGATAGGAGAGGAGAATGGACCATAGGAGAAAGGGCACCAGAGGGAGGTGATAGGCAGGTTGAGAAGAGGTAAGAGGCCAGAGTGCGGAATCGAAGAGGGGAGGGGGAAGGAAATTTTTTTTAACCAGAAGGAGAAATTGATATTCATCCCATCAGGTTGGAGGCTACTGAGAATGAATATGAGGTGTTGCTCCTCCATCCAGAGAGTGGCTTCAACTTGGCACAAGAGGAGGCCACGGACCAACATGTCAGAATGGGAATCAGAATTTAAATGTTTCGCCACAGGGAAGTTCAGCTTTTGGCAGATGAAGTGGAAGTGCTCGATGAAGTGGTCCCCTAATTTAACACAAGAACATGAAATAGGAGCAGGAGTAGGCCACCTGGCCTGTTGAGCCTGCTCTGCCATTCAATAAGATCATAGTTGATCTGACTGTGGACTCATCCCCTTCTGGCAATGAAGACTAGTACTCCATTTACCTTGATAGCCTGCTGCAACTGCAAACCAACCTTTTGTGATTCATGCACAAGCACTCTCAAGTCCCTCTGCACAGCAGCATTTTGCAATCTTTTACCATTTAGATAATAATCTGCTCTTTAATTTCTCCTTCCAAAGTGCTTGACCTTGAATTTACCAACATTGTACTCCATCTGCCAGACTCTTGCCCATTCACTTAACCTATCTATGTCTCTAGGCAGACTCTGTATTTTCTGCACAATTTGCTTTTCCACTCATCTGCAAACTTAGATTTATTACACTCGGTCCCCTTTTCCAGATCATTAGTGTAAATTGTAAACAGTTGTGGACCCAGCATTGACCCCTGTGGCACACCACTCCCCACTGATTGCCAACCAGACAAACGGCCATGTATCCCAAATCTCTGCTTTCTATTGGTTACCAATTCTCTATCCATGCAAATACATCCCCCACCCCCCAAATCTATGAATCCTTATCTTACGGATAAGTCTTTTATGTGGCTCCTTATAAATGTCTTCTGGAAATCCAAGTAAGTAACGTCCATCTGTTCCTCTCTACCCATTGCGCTTGTTATATTCTCAAGGAACTCCAGTAAGTTTGTCAAACTTTGCTGAATCCATGCTGTGTCTGCCTGATGAATCCATTTCTTTCCAGATGCCTCACTATTTCTTTAACGGTAGCTTCAAATGTTTTTCCAACTACAGATATAAAACTGACTGGCCTAGAGTTGCCTGCCTTTTGCCTACATTTTTGAACAATGGTGTGACATTCATCTTCCAATCTGCCAGGACCTGCCCAGAGCCACAGAATTTTGGTAAACTATCACCAAAGCCTTAACTATAACCTCTGCCATTTCTTTTAGTACCCTGGAATGCATTCTATCAGGGCCAGGGGACTTATCTTTAGGCCCGTAAGTTTGCTCAATACTATCTCTTTAGTGATAGCTATTGTTTCGAGGTCCTCACCTTCCATTGCATCCATATTATCTCTCTTGAGCATGTTAGACGTGTCCTCCACCATGAAAACTGACACAAAATAGTCATCCAAAGCCTCGTCCATTTCCTCATTACCCAATATCAGTTCCCCCTTGTCCTCCTACATTCACATTTGCCACTCTTTTCTGCTTAATATAATTATAAAAACTTCTGTGTGTTTTTTATATTTTGTGCTAGATTATTTTCATAATCTATTGTCCATTTCTTTCTTGTTTGGTAACCATGGCTAGAACAATGCCCAACTTCACCCAGTATGTGAGCTGTACAACCAGAGGGGTGAGGACCCTGGACTTGATGTATGCTAACGTTAAGGATGCATACAGCTCCTCTCTCCTCCCCCCACTGGGAAGGTCAGATCACAACCTGGTGCATCTCAGACCCTGCTATGTGCCTCTGGTGAAGAGTAAACCTGCAACTTTGAGGTCAGTGAGGAAATGGTCATGGGAGGCTTATGAGGCACTCCAGGGGTGTTTTGAGGCGACAGACTGGCAGGCCCTCTGTGAGCCACATGGAGAGGACATTGATCAACTTCTGTGTAGACTGCAATGTTCTGACAAGAACTGTCCTTTGTTATACAAATAACAAGCCATGGGTAACAAAGGACATTAAGGACATCCTGAATGCTAAAAAGAGGGCATTTAGAGATGGAAATAGGGAGGAGCTGAGGATAATCAGAGGGACCTGAAAGCGAAGATCAGGGAGGCTAAAGACAGGTATAGGAGGAAGCTTGAGTGGAAACTCCAGCAGAACAACATGAGAGAGGTCTGGAGTGGGATGAGGACCATCACTGGGTTCCGGCAAACCAGCAACAGAGGAACTGAAGGCAGTGTGGACAGGGCCAATGAACTTAACCTGTTCTTCAATAGATTTGACACTGTGGCCCTTGCCTATCCCCCACATGATTCATCTGTTGTTGGCCCCCAACCAACACATATTCCACTCTCCCCTCCTCACAGCCCCCCACCCTGCTCTCGTGACTACACCCCTCCTTCACCTGAAACCACCATGTTGGGCTTCACAGCTGAACAGGTGAGAAGATAGCTGAAACGTCTCCATCCAAGCAAGGCTGCAGGCCCGGATGGTGTCAGCCCAAGGGTGCTCAAATCCTGTGCCCTGCCCAGCTATGTGGAGTACTTCACCATGTCTTCAACCTGAGCCTGAGTCTCCAGAGGGTTCCTGTGATGTGGAAGACGTCCTGCCCCGCTCCTGTACCGAAGACGCCGCGCCCCAGTTGCTCCAATGGCTACAGACCGGTGGCATTGACCTCCCACATCATGAAGACCCTGGAGAGACTTGTTCTAGAGCAGCTCCGGCCTATGGTTAGGCCACACTATCAGCCCCGACTAGAAGTTGAGGATGCCATTGTCTACCTGCTGAACCATGTCTACACCCTGCTGGACGAGCCGGCGAGCACTGTGAGGGTCATGTTTTTTGACTTCTCCAGTGCGTTCAACACCATCCACCCTGTTCTGCTGGGTGAGAAGCTGACAGTGATGCAGGTGGATGCTTCCCTGGTGTCATGGATTATTGATTACCTGACTGGCAGACCACAGTACATGCGCTTGCAACACTGGGTCAGCAGCACTGGGGCGCCACAGGGGACTGTCCTGTCTCCCTTTCTCTTTGCCATCTACACCTCAGACTTCAACACAGAGTCTTGCCATCTTCAGAAGTTTTCTGATGACTCTGCCATAGTTAGATGCATCAGCAAGGGAGATGAGGCTGAGTACAGGACTACGGTGGGAAACTTTGTCACATGGTGCGAACAGAATCATCTGCAACTTAATGTGAAAAAGACTAAGGAGCTGGTGGTGGACCTGAGGAGGGCTAAGGCACCGGTGACCCCTGTTTCCATCCAAGGGGTCAGTGTGGACATAGTGGAGGATTACAAATACCTGGGGATACGAATGGACAATAAACTGGACTGGTCAAAGAACACTGAGGCTGTCTACAAGAAGGGTCAGAGCCGTCTCTTTCCTGAGGAGACTGAGGTCCTTTAACATCTGCCGGACGATGCTGAGGATGTTCTATGAGTCTGTGGTGGCCAGTGTTTGCTGTTGTGTGCTGGGGCAGCAGGCTGAGGGTAGCAGACACCAACAGAATCAAACTCATTCGTAAGGCCAGTGATGTTGTGGGTGTGGAACTGGACTCTCTTACGGTGGTGTCTGAGAAGAGGATGCCGTCCAAGTTGCATGCCATCTTGGACAATGATTCCCATCCACTCCATAACGTACTGGTTAGGCACAGGAGTACATTCAGCCAGAGACTCATTCTACTGAGATGTAACACTGAGCGTCATAGGAAGTCATTCCTACCTGTGGCCATCAAACTTTACAACTCCTCCCTTGGAATGTCAGACACCCTGAGCCAATAGGCTGGTCCTGGACTTATTTCCACTTGGCATGATTAACTTATTATTATTTATGGTTTTATATTGCTGTATTTCTTCACTATTCTTGGTTAGTGCGGCTGTAACAAAACCCAATTTCCCTCCGGATCAATAAAGTATGCCTGTCTGTCTGTTTGCTTAGTGGTTCTTTGCTGCTTTTTAAAGTATACCCAATCTACCAGTTTGATGCCTCCCTTTATTTCCTTAGTTAACCATGGAACGCTCTCCCTGTCCTTGCCTTTAACTGGAATATACTGTGTTGAGCACTGTGAAAATCTCTTTGAAAGTCTTCCACTGTTCCTCAGTTGTCCCACCGTATAGCCTGTATTGCCTGTCCACCCTATCCAACGGTTCCCCCATTCTGTTTTAGTCTCCCTTGTTTAGGCATAATACACTGGTTTTTAGTTCCGACTATTTCACCATCCATTTGTAGGAGAAACTCAGTCGTACTGTGATCGCTCTTTGCAAGAGGACCCCTAACTACAAGATTGCTAATTTTACCTGTCTCATTGCACAGGACTAGATCCAAGGTGGCATGTTCCCTTGTAGGCTCACTAACATGCAGTTTAAGGAACTATTGCACATGCATTCTATGATGTCCTCCTTAAGACTGCCTTGACCAACTTGATTCACCCAATCTATGTGCAAGTTAAAGTCCCCCAGGACAACTGCTGTTCCATTCTTACATGCCCCAGATATTCCTCAGGTTATTGCTTGTGCCACTGTAATGTTATTATTTGGTGGCTGATTGACGATTGCCACCAGTGATTTTTTTTCCCCCTTTTACTATTCCTAATCTCTATCCAGATGGGTAAAACATTCTGCTCCTTGGATCTTGTATTCTCTCTCATTATCACCCTGATCTCATCCTTAATTAAGAGCACTACCCCACCTTACTTGCCTTCCTGCCTATCCTTCCATATTACCTGATAACTTTAAATATTTAGATAGATAGATAGATACTTTATTCATCCCCATGGGGAAATTCAACTTTTTTTTTCCAATGTCCCATACACTTGTTGTAGCAAAACTAATTACATACAATACTTAACTCAGTAAAAAATATGATATGCATCTAAATCACTATCTCAAAAAGCATTAATAATAGCTTTTAAAAAGTTCTTAAGTCCTGGCGGTTGAATTGTAAAGCCTAATGGCATTGGGGAGTATTGACCTCTTCATCCTGTCTGAGGAGCATTGCATCGATAGTAACCTGTCGCTGAAACTGCTTCTCTGTCTCTGGATGGTGCTATGTAGAGGATGTTCAGAGTTTTCCATAATTGACCGTAGCCTACTCAGCGCCCTTCGCTCAGCTACCGATGTTAAACTCTCCAGTACTTTGCGACAGAGCCCGCCTTCCTTACCAGCTTATTAAGACGTGAGGCGTCCCTCTTCTTAATTCCCAATCCTCCCCACTCTACAACCACATTTTTGTATTAACCACTAAATCATACCTCTTTATACTGATTTGTGTCACAAGTTCACTAACTTTGTTACGAATATTATGGGCATTCAGATAAAGTGCTGTTACACTCATTGTGTCTTTTAAAATCTGGTAATCTTTATCTCTTATGCACTTGACTTTTCTGCACCCTACTTTTCTTTTTTTAACTTTTGCTTTTATCTTTATCCATACACTCCAGTCTGTTGAACCTACCCCCCTGCTATTTAGTTTAAAGCCCTATCCAGAACTCTAGTTATGCGATTCGCCAAGATCCAGGTCCCATCACAGTTCAGGTGGTGCCTGTCCCAATGGAACAGCTCAGACCTTCCCCAATACTGGTGCCAGTCTCCCATGAATTCAAACCCACTTCTCCCATACCAATCCTTGAACCACACACCTAGCTCTAATCTTCTTAACCCTGTGCCAATTTATGATGGGCCTCACCAAAGTAGAGGAGGCCACATTGGCAAAACCCGATTAATTCTATAAAATTGTGTTTTGAATTGGGCCGGACATGAGGTAAATCCATTGTTGCATTAGTTTTCCTGTTTGAGCAAGTTATCTGGAAACGTGGAAATAAGGATTTTGCCAAATTTGCTTCATTGAGCTGATCATTTTAATTCTGTGGATTTGTCAGCCATTCAAGCTAATTCTGTGGAATTAGTCATGTGAAGTAGACAATAGTGAGCAAATGTACAATATGTCTACCTGTCTAGAAAATTTAAGACTGTCTAATTTCCTCTCCCACTACCATCCCCTTTAAGAAGCAGCAGAGATCTGGAAGCAAGAATCTGGGTGAACACTTCATTTGATTTCTTTGTTCTTTGATGTAATCCGTTTGTTGCATTTCATTTTGATATATAAAACAATGTCCCCTGAAAATCCTCTAAGGGCTGTCTCTCCGGGATACTTTAAAAGGCTGAGTGTAGCTGCTTTAGCTGATGACTGTAGAGCCCAGCTGATGTTTGATGTTGAAAGGGATCAGTTGCTAACGCATTACAGCAGAGGTCCCTTCTGGATGTGTCTACTTCAGAGTAGAAAGTAGATTGAGTAAATTTGGAAGTCTGTAATCAATAATGTCTACTGCAAGTAGCTGATGTAATTTCATGGCTCTAGTGTAGCCCCTATATCCACAGAACCATCAGTGTAATTACCTTTTACTGCAGCATGAGCTAAATTTCAAATAATAGTGCAGTGAAAGTTAGCTAATTTACCAAATTGGAGAAATTTCAGATTAAAATTGACCTCAAGTTAGCTGTTTGAGATTTTTAGTTTAATCTTCCACCCCTCCCAAACCGCTGTATGCACCAGATACAAAAGCACCATAGTCATGTGGAAAACTGCACCTCTGACAGCTTATCTCTTCCTTCTAATGCGTGTAAAATCTGGCATATTGCCAGTAATATTGGAAAGAGTGTTGAGTTACACAAGGTGATATAGCTTTAACCTTGAATTGTAGATCTCAGCAGTTTTGCAATATGGCTTTTGTTTGAATTGTACTTTGAGGTGTGGGGAACAGAACAAAAGAAAGTTTACAAATCAGTGTTGTAGGGTTTCTACCTTGTTTGTGCTTTGGAAATCTATACATGACAGATGTACAGGTGGCCCGTTTTTCGAACATTCTCTTTTATGAAAAAAAACGCCCGCTTTATACATGTGTTTACCCCGAGAAAGACTGCAATGACCGTGAAGCCTTGTGCGGGCAGTTGTTTGCGCATGCGTGTATGTGCTGATTTTTTTCCTCCTCCGAATCGATTTTGTCTTCCCGATATTGATAAGTGAAACTACACCGTACCTACAATATTTCTACTTTATATAGGGTGTATATTTATCATATACACCCTGCTTTTACTGCTTTTCGGCTTATGAAAGGTTTCAAAGGAACGCTCTGCTTTAGGATTGTGGGGGAAGCCTGTATGTCACTGTTCTCAATTTTCACTGAGAAGAGGGCACGAAAATCTTCCCATTTTTCCCCCTCTCCAGATAACATTGTCCAATTTTCATTGAGGCAGCACAGCTGCCTGTCTCCTAAAAAGGACAGGTTGCACCTGAATCCCAGGGGGACCAATATCCTGGTGGGGAAGTTTGCGAAGGCCATTGTGGAGAGTTTAAACTAGAATTGCCTGGGGGTGGGAACCAAACTGAAGAGACAGAGGAAGAGGCGGTTGGCTTGCAAATAGAGAAAGCTTGGAGATAGTGCGAAAGGGAGGATAGGCAGGTGATAGAGAAGGGACATGCCCAGACTGATGGTTTGAGATGTGTCTATTTTAATGCAATGAGTATAATGAACAAAGTGGATGAGCTGAAAACATGGTTCAGTACTTGGATGTTGTGGCCATTATAGAGACTTGGATGGTTCAGGGGCAGGAATGGCTACTTTAAGGGGCCAGGCTTTAGATGTTTCAGAAAGGACAGGGAGGGAGGCAAAAGAGGTGGGGGCGTGGCACTATTGATCAGAGTTAGTGTCATGGAGGGATTGTCTACGGAGTCCCTGTGAGTGGAACAGGAAGGTGTCAATACCTCTACTGGGTGTTTTTTATAGACCACCCAATAGAAACAGGAATATTGAGAAGCATTTAGGGAGACAGATTATGGAAAGGTGTAATAATAGGTTGAGATTTTAATTTCTGAAATATTCATTGGCATCTCCCTAGAGCAAGGGGTTTAGATGGGTGGAGTTTGTTTAGGTGTGTTCACAAAGGTTTCTTGACACAATATGTAGATAAGCCTACAAGAGGAGAGGCTGTACTTGACTTGGTATTGGGAAATGAACCTGGTCAGGTGTCAGATCTCTCAGTGGGAGAGGATTTTGGAGATGGTGATCACAATTCTGTCTCCTTTACCATAGCATTGGAGAGTGATAGGAACAGACAAGTTAGGAAAGCATTTAATTGGAGTAAAGGGGAAATATGAAGCTATCGGGCAGGAACTTGGAAGCATAAATTGGGAACAGATTTTCTCAGGGAAATGTGTGGAAGAAATGTGGCATATATTCAGGGGATATTTGCGTGGAGTTCTACGTAGGTACGTTCCAATGAGACGGAAGGGATGGCAGGTTACAGGAACCATGGTGTAGAAAGGCTGTTGTAAATCTAGTCAAGAAGAAAAGAAAAGCTTTACAAGTTTACAAGTGGCCACATTACAGAAATTCACAGATTTACAAGAACAGTCTCATATACAGAAGGAACTGTACCAGGCCAAAAAAAGATGGGAAAGAAAGAAAAAAATTCAATTATCTATCACCCAGATTTGGATTGTATTATCTTAAATTAAAACAGAAGGCAACTGTTTGTTGGACAAGGTCCATGACGTTTTCTCTGGAAGTTATTCTTCCCCACACATGCCCATAAATTATCATCTGATTCTTTCTGCCTTTAAAAAAATTCCGAAAAAAAAAAAGAATTGGGGCGCAATGATAGTGCAGTGGCTACCATGACGCTATTACAGCCTGTGGTGTCAGAGCTCAGAGCTCAATTCTGATGCTCTCTGTAAGGAGTTTGTACAACCTCCATGAAATATATGGGTTTCCTCTGAGTGTTCTGGTTTCCTCCTATGGTCCAAATTGGTCATTGTAAATTGTCCTGTGATTACACTAAAGTTAATTAAGTGGGTTGATGTACAAGGTGGCTTGCTGGACCAGAATGGCCTGTCCCAGGCTGTAACCCTAAAATAAACAGAATTCGGCTCCTGCTTGAAAGAGTGGTTCTTCTTTTAGCAGAAATGGTCAATAAACAGGGTATAATTTTAAGATGATTGGAAGAAATTAAAGAGAGACTATCAGATTTAAACAGAGTGGTGGATGAGTAGAATACCCTGACAGGGTTGTTGATAGAGCCAGATACATTAGGTACAGTTAGATAGACATATGGATGATATACAATAACAAGGAGGGAAGGGTTAGACTGAATTTTAGAGCAGGTTAAAACATCGGCATATTAGGGCCCAAAGGACCTATGCTGTGCTGTAATGTTGTAACCTACACTAAAAAAAAACTTATAATAACCAATACAAGTACTTCAGTGGAATTTTTGATAGGCTGAAGCACAAGAGGAAACCCCTGTACAGTTGCAAGAAAAGGTTTGTGAACCCTTTGCAATTACCTAGTTTTCTGCATTACTCATAAAATGAGGTCTGATCTTTATCTAAGTCACAATAATAGACAAACACAATCTGCCTAAACTAATAACACACAAACAATTGTACTTCTCGTCAATACTGAGTACACCATTTAAACAATCACAGTCTAGGTTCAAAAAAATTATGAACCTTTGGGATAATGCCTTCTACAAAAGCTATTTGGGGGTCAGGTGCTCCAATCAATGAGACAAGATTGGAGGTGTGGGCAGTAGAGCTGCCCTGCACGAAGAGCACAACTTGCAATGTTGAAGTAGGTGGTAAAGAACCCAAGGGTAACAACAAAAGACCTGCAGAAATTTCTAGACCTTGCTAAAGTCTCCATTCATGTGTCTACTAAGAGAAGAATGGAAGGACACCCTGAAGGAAACATTCTTTATAAAACATACTTTACTGCACATCTCAAGTTTACAAAACACCACCTGGATGTTCCACAACACTTCTGGGACAATGTTCTATGAACAGCTGAGACAAAAATTGAAGTTTTTCACAGAAATGCACACCGCTATGCTTGCAGGAAAAAGAGCACTGCACACCAACACCAAAACTTCATCCCAACTGTGAAACGTGGTGGAAGGAGCATCAAGGTTTGGGGTCTGGACAGCTTGCAATGGTTGCGGGAACAATGTATCAAGACATTTTACAGGAGAATGTCAAAGTAGCAGTCTGTCACCTGAAGCTTAATAGAAGTAGGATGATCCAACGAGACAATGAACATCATTTACATGAGTAAATGAACATCAGAATAGTTTAAAAGATTTGTGTTTTGGAATGGCCAAGTCAGAGTCCAAACCTTAACCCCAACTGAGATGCTGTGGCATGACCTGAAGAGGGCTGTTCATGCAGGGTATCCCAGAAATATTGATGAACTGAAATAGTTTTGTGTGGAGGAATGGTCTAAAATTCCTCTTCACCTCTGTGCAAGTCTGATCAGCAGCTACCGCAAACGTTTGGTGGTTATTGCTGCTAAAGGAGGTTCTGCCAGTTATTAAATACAAGGGTTCACCTACTTTTTCCAGCCTGGACTATGAATGATTAAACAATGTTTTTCAAGACATGAAAAATACATCTGTTTGTCTGTTATTAATTTAGGCAGATTGTGTCTATGATTGTTAATCAGATGAAGATCAGACCACATTTTAATGAGTAATTAATGCAGAAAACAGGTCAATACAAAGGGTTCACAAACTGTATTTCATGGAGTGAATGTGAAAACTATGCACAGACAGCACCTAAGGTTAGGTCTGGACTAAACTGTCTGGATCTTGAGACAGCACTCACTGGAGCATCATGCTGTCACATGCTGAAATCACTTCTACATCCACAGAAAATCTTCAACTCTGCAGAAAAGTGCAAAGCCTTTCATACTTCTGCCATAAAACTCAAACACTTCCATTCCACACCAATGCAAAATAACAAGTATATGCTGAACATACATTAAGGCAGCCCCAAGTCTATGTAAGATTCTTGCTTGGCAAGCACCTTGAATGCTCCTTGTATAGTTAGCAGATCAGGTTTCTACACTGCTATAAATTAAGAAATTAATCTCAGAATATTCAGATAGCTGAGACGCTTCCCCATAGTGCAATCAGTTCTGAAACTGGCATGAGCACACTGTAATATGCACTTACCCAAAGCTTATACATTTTAATATTCTTGCACCTTGATAGCTTTTTCTATCATGATACAAACAAATCAGAGCAGCTTAATGCTTAAACTAGATCATGGTAGGTGGAAGAAATCACGACTGTGGATTAGGAACAAAGTCAGCTGTGCCACATTTAGGTTATTTATACTGTGTGTGCCACTACCACCACAGTAACAATTTGTCAAGCTCACTTCATTACCAAACACAAGTTAACCATAGCCATTCAAATTAGATATAACATATTTTACACACCATTCCAATAGTCCCTTATTTCAGTGAACAGTTTTGTGACTACAGTTATTCAGCATATTGGTAACATTTACCAAATCATTTGTTTTAATTATTTTATCTCCTGGTCATCCTTTCACTACTAAACCTTGATTTTAAACATGTTGTAAAGTGTAACTCGATGGTTAACAACCATATTAAATGGTGCACAAAATATTCTCCACTAGCCCTAACTCAAATTCTGCAGCCATGCATTACCTGGTGCCTAACTGAAAACTAAATGGCAAGTAATGCTGCCACTCTCTAGTAAGACAAGCCATCTTTTAATAGTCAATTACGTGCAGACAACTTGTTAGAATAATAAAATTTAACACTGGGACATGTTTATCTCTTCACACCAGTACCAAATTTGCAATGACTATTGGTATTATATTGAAATTCTTGTGACAAAACCAACACATTAAAATATTTATATTAACCATCTAAAAACCATATTCCAAAAAGAAAAAGTAATCCTAGATTTACATACATTTGCATTTATTAGTTAAGTTTCAAGCTATTAAAAACGCCAAGATTCTTTAACAAGGTATTTTAGTTACTTCATAGGATTTTGTTTCCATGAAAACTAGGAAGGATGGTGGCAAAAAGGTTAAAAATAAACTGCAGATGCTAGAAATCTGAAATAAGCATAAAATGCTAGAGATGTTCTGCGAAAAGGAGATCAAACATTTGCCCAAAAGGACTGCTTATTCACCATGACTAATATAACTGCACAATGGGCATTAAGCACCTTAGTCTAGGAGATGGTGACTAACCAGAGACACAAGAATCTGCAAATCTGCAGGAATACACAAATTGCTGAAAGAATTTGACAGGTCAGGCAGCATCTATGGAGGAAAATGGATAGTCAGCATGTCTGACTGAGATTCCTCATCCAGACTGGAGCAAGCACCCAAATAAAACATTGACAGCTTTCTTCAGTGCATACCTGTGATCATTTTCCTTTTTAATGACTTCCCTTTCCTTAAAACCCTCTTGTCCAAACCTTTGCCCAACTGTCCTCATGTCTTGATGTCATAATCTTTCTAAATGCACCTTGGGATATTTTACTATATTAAAAATGTATATGATAGAAGAAAGAGCAGGAAGCTCAAATAAAATGCTAATGTCTGTAAAGCACAAAATTTGAACCCTCTCCATCTTAATCCTCCTCCGTAATAACAGCACTAAAGTAAACTGCAAGTGTCTTTCATTTTAAGTTATTTTAAAACATGATTTAAATACCATCTTCTCTGAAACATCAGATACACATTTAATATAGATTGTCAGCATTCAACACTTTATACAATTTATACATTTCGTTAAGGATGAAAAACCCTCTGCATTACTTAAAGTACTTGGCATTGAAACTTCTCTTCCAATGCCCTCCACAATCTCAACCCAAATCTGGTCTCCTCAGGACTTACCCTACCAGAACACAAAAGGTTTACCCAGGTTACAAAGGCAAGTGAACAAACCCGACCAAAGTGCTCTGTGATCAGTAAGTTAATAAAATGAATCATTTTTATAAGAGAAAACATCCATGATTAAAGCACCATTAACAAAATTCAGCTAATTTCATTTCAACTTCAATATTTATAATAAACCCATCTTCTATAAATAGTTCTGTCACTTCATTTGACAACTAGTCTAATCTGTAAAAATATTGTCTTATCACAGCTCTTAAAAGTGTCCCTAAACATTCTGCATACTAATTTAAGTGTAATTATTTTTAAACAGAATACAAGTCAAATGCTCATTTACCCTCTGACATTCAGGATATTCAAGAATAAAACTGAGATGTATATCACTTCAAACTGAGTATGATCCATTCAGAAACTGGCAATACAACACATATACAGAAGACACCAAGTTCCTCTGAACTCTAACATCTCCAATACTTGCTGGAGTCCTAAACAGCACCAACTCCATGGATAAACTAAGATGCTCTGCAGTAAATATTCTCTGGCAAAAACATCATGTTCCATATGACTTATAAAATAAAGCAGTCGCACTTCAGACAGTCGTGATTGAAAGTTCTTTAAGGCAGTCATTCATTAGCATAGATTATTTGCCAAGCAACTGAAATGAAACTTCAATTTCTACGTCAGAATCTGTTCCCAAGATCCTTGAATATCTTGACAAACATACAATATCATCATTTAGCCAGAATGTTTAAACATTCTCCAAGTACTGTACATTTTTCTGATCAAAGGACTACAGTTTAGGATGCCAAGGTATAAAGTCCATATAGTTTAGATCAATAACTTATAATTTTAATCAATTGTCCCAAAGTGCTTCCAAGTTAGCAGAAAATACAAAGTTTAAAAGCATAACAATGCCAAAGATATTCATACAGCTCATCAAGCCAGTATTAGCTTTGAATAGAGATCATAGAGATCTCGCTACTGTATTCACATTCTCCACATTTTCCCTACAGCCCTGCAAACATTTGTGTTTAAATATTTACAAGGATATTGCCTGGATTGGGGAGCATGCCTTAACAGAATAAATTGAGTGAACTCGGCCTTTTCTCCTTGGAGCGACGGAGAATGAGAGGTGACTTGATAGAGGTGTCCAGATAATGAGAGGCATTGATCGTGTGGATAGTCAGAGGCTTTTCCCCCAGTGCTGAAATAGCTAGCACAAGAAGGCATAGTTTTAAGGTGCTTGGAAGTAGGTACATTTGGCCCTCCTTATCCGCGAGGGATTGGTTCCGGGACCCCTCGCGGATACCAAAATTCGCAGATGCTCAAGTCCCTTATTATTCAACCTGTCTCAATGCGGTGGACCTTAGGATCCAGCGGAACAAAAGACCTTATTTAACCTGTCTCAGTGCAGTGGCCATTAGAACCCAGCGGCAGGGATCTGAATCCACAGTGTTTCTGTTCACAAAAATAATCACGATAATGATTGAAAACAAAGTGGAAATAATAAAGCAATTCGAAAGAGGTGAAACACCATCGGTCATTGGAAAAGCGTTAGGCTATGTCGGTCAACAATCCGGACAATTTTAAAGGATAAAGTGAGAAAGGTTGTGCCCTGATGAAAACTACAATTACTCAGCATTGCAGTGGTTTAATTATTGGGTTTTGGGTTTTTGATCCTCCACATGAACCTGACACGGTGGAGTGCGCACTCGATAGCAATCTGTCACTAGATCGAACTCGGAAACTTCCCAAGCCCGGTGTTGAAACATAACGTTCTTAAGAGTTTTATATGCACAGAAAGGTAAAATATATACTATATACAAATGCAAACGTTTGACTAACTGATGCTAAATAAAACCGGACGTACCTGTTCCAACTTACTTAGTAAGAGAACTTCCAATTTTTTTCGATCCCGATCCATGATAACCCACACGCATATTCCTGTATACTTTAAATCATCTCTAGATTACATATATACCTAATACAATGTAAATGCTATGTAAAATAGTTGTTATACTGCACTGTTTAGGGAATAATGACAAGAAAAAAGTCTGTACATGCTCGAACAACAAGTGCTGGAAGAGCACTTCCGGGTTTTCGTGGTTGGTTGAATTCGCGGATAAGGAGGGCCAACTGCACAGAGATGTTAGGGATAAGTTTTTTTAAAACACAGACAGTGATTAGAGAAAGGAATGGGCTGCCAGCGGCAGTGGTGGAAGCAGGAACGATAGGGTCTTTTACGAGACTCCTGGATGGCTACATGGAGCTTAGAAAAATAGAGGGCTATGGGTAAAGCCTAGGTAGTTCTAAGGTAGGGACATGTTCGGCACATGTTTGTGGGCCAAAGGGGCTATATTATGCTGTAGGTTTTCTATGTTTCTATTTCCTATATTCACTCTCAAAAGTCATGGCTAAAAGAGCCTCTACCAGTTACAGGTAGTGTATTCCAGAGCCTACAACCACCCAGATGTTCCTCCTTGGATCCTTTGCCACTCCAGTGTTCTCTGGCCTTTGGCAGCCTTTTCTATTCACCCGAACCAAATCAGTTACGATTTCTACAGCTAGTCAAATGCCATTTCAAGAACAACTCCATAAATTACAAACTTGCCTATTTTGTTTGAAGATTGTGTCAGTGACTGAACACCAGCTTGAGCCTTCCCTTCCTGTCTTAGGCCATCAACATTTAGGACTGAAATGAGAAATTCTTAAGGGTGAAGAATCTTTGAAACCTCTATTCTGGAACACTGTGGACTTGATCACTAACTGTGTTCTGAACAGACTGCTAGATTTCTGGGTATTAACTGAATCAAGGAGTGGGGGATAACAGAGAAATGCTTTCCAATGCTCCCAATTATATTCTTCTAATAACACAAGTAGGAAAATAACATTAAGTGTTTGATAACATTACAATAATTTACAATATCGACAAACTGTGTACTCAGAGGCAACAAGTGATTAATTATCTAGCAAAATACAACTGCGCTACGTCATCATAAATTGTCCATTCAAGATATTCAAATAATAAACCATTTTTTATACAGCAATGGGAAAAGCAAAGATATTAGGCAAATGTTAGAAATTCAAAGCAACACACACAAAATGCTGGAGGAACTCAGCAGTAAGGGAGCATCGATGGAAATAAATAAACAGTCAACACTTCGTATGGAGCCACTTCATCAGGACTGAAAAAGAAGGGGGAAGATGCAAGACTAAAATGGTGGGGGGGGTGGAGAGAGAGAGGAGGATGAGCTAGAATATGACAGGTGAAGCCAGGAGAGTGGGAAAAGGCAGGGACTGAAGAAAGGCGATGATAGTGGACCATGAGAGTAAAGGAAAGGAGGGGCACCAGGGGAAGTGACAGGTAGGCGAGGAGAAAAGCCAAGTGTTCAGAGCGGGAAATAGAAAGGGGGGGGGGGGGGGGAAATCACCAAAATCGATGTTCATGCCATCAGGTTAGAGGCTACACCAACTGTTGATCCTCCACCCCAAGAGTGGCTTCATCATGGCAGAAGAGGCCCCCGTGGACTGACATGTCAGAATGAGAATGGGAATGGGAATTAAAGTGGTTGGAAATTCTGCTTTTGACAGGTAGTGTGGAGATGCTCAACAAAGCAGTCCCTCAACTTATGCCAGTTCTCACCAATGTAAGAGACTGTAACGGGAACACTGGATGACCCCCACAGATTTTCATGTGAACAGTTGCCTCAGATGGAAGGACTGCTTTGGGCCCTGAAGGAGGAGGAGAATGGGTAGGAGTAGTATTTCTGTTGCTTGCAGGGATACATGCAGGAAGGTAGATAGTGGGGAGGAATGAATAGAAAACAGAATCATGTAGAGATCCCTGCAGAAAGTGAAGAGTGGAGGGGGGATGGGGGGGGAAGAAGAGGAGTATAGATGTAGATGTGGCTACCCCTGGAGTTTGGAGTAAGTGCAATTGTTGAGGGCAAGAATCAGTTCTGCCAAATGGAAGAGGGTGGTGGAGGGAAACTGGTTGGGTCTTTTATTGAGAAAGCAGAGAGCTTTAAGGCTTTCTTGATGCATATATGGACTGAACACCCATGGTAGTCAAGGCCAAAGAACCGAAAAGTTGTGGAGGAGACTAAGAGCATGTGAAGTGTCACAAATGTAGGGGCAGGGGGCTGAACCAAGGATGGAGCTACAAGTTCAGTGGTGCAGGAGTAGGCAGAGACGATAGGCATACCTGGACAGTAAGTTTGTGGATTTTGGGAAGGAGGTAGAAACGAAGAGTGCCGGGTAAAGGAACTATGAGTTTGGTGGCAGTGAATGGGAGACCTCCAAAATTGATGTTAGTGCGGGAGGCAATGGATTAACGGTCTGAAGTGGGGTCCTCTCCCAGAGGTACGCAAGAGGTGTCTGAGAGCTGCCACCTGGCCTCAGCAAGGTAGAGATCAGCTTGCTATACTACAACACCGCTCCCTTTGTCTGTGGATTTGATGGCAATGCTGGGATTAGAGAGCGCAAGAAGGGCAGTGCGTTCAGAGGGGATAAGGTTTGAGGAGGAAAGAGGAGTGCTGGTTGAGTTGGCTGATGGATTGTCATCAATTAAATATGAAAAGATCCAGAGCGGGCAGAGTGGGGAATTCTTGCTAAAGAAGTGGGCTCGGAGACAAAGGAGAAGAGCTCAGTGTCATTACTGGCACAGAACTCACCAAGGTGTGGGTAAAGGGAGACAAAACGTAAGGCCCTTGCTGACAACAGAGCAGTCCACCTCAGAGAGGGAGAGGTCGGAGTGAATGAGCAGATTTGAACTGGGATCGGGGAGGGCAATGAGAGTTGGTGGCACTAGGAGTGGAGAAAGTTCTGGAGTCACAGAAGTTAGGGTGGGTGGAAGATGGAAGTTCTAAGGACCCGAGGTGACAGGGGAGACTGTAAGACCCAGGGTTGGAGAGTAGTGGTGGGGAAAGGAGAGCCCAGGGGCCTAGAAGCAGCAAGGAAGATCTCAGTCTGGAAGTAATGGCAGCTGAGGTCCTGGCTACAGTTGGAGCTAGAAGCCACACAACTCGTGGTCTGAAGGCATCTGGAGTATTTGGAACCAGTGTTGGCAACGGTGGGATGTATGGTCTGGGGCTGCTTGGGATTGTTGAAGCTGGAGTTGACGAAGGTGGTATCCACAGTATGGAGGCATCCAGGGCCAACGGAGTAGGCAGCAGGATGTACAGTCTGGAGAAGAGCTATCTTCCGATCCTTCCTGAATGTGAGGAAGAAAAAGAACGAGTGGTTGAAAGCATGGATCCAGCAGAGGATGAAATAGAGGGGTGCATGGCAGGCAGAGGAAAGAGGGGCTCAGAGCGGTGGCAGAGGCTGAAACAGGGCCCGCAGGTATCTCTGCATAGCGGAGAGGGTGGCACATAAAATTCAGAGGGAGAAGCAGTCAACTGAATGCAGGTACCTGGGATCTTCACTGGGTCCAAACTGGGAGACCTGAAAACAGAGCTGCAGGTCAAGTCAAACAAAAGTACACGGCTGTGGTAGAGTGTCTGGGCAAGTACATGGTCAAAGAGTTGGAGAGCAGCGGAAATCAGTGACAAGGTCTCACTGAACTCCAATCAAAGGTTTCAACTTCTTCAGAGAAAGCATACTTCAAAGTGATTTCACAGCAGAGTAGCAAATCATGAGATTCTGCAGATGCTAGAAATCCAAGGCAACACACAAAATGCTGGAGGGACTCAGATCAGGTGATATCTATGGAAATGAATAAACAGTTGACATTTTGGGCCGAGACCCTTCATCACGAGCAGAAAGGAAGGTGTAAGGAAAGGACAGGCTAGGTGTTCATTGAAGCCTGGTGGGTGGGAAAGGTCAAGGGCAGGAGAAGGAATCTGATAGGAGAGGACAGTGGATCATGGGAGAAAGGGAAGGGGGAGGGCACCAGGGGGAGGTGATGGGCAGGTGAGATGGGATAAGAAGCCAGAGCAGAGAAATAGAAAAGGGAAAGGGGAGGGGGTTAAAGAATACCGAAATCTATGTTCATACCATCAGTTTGGAGGCTCCCTAATTAGGCATTGCTCCTCCACCCTGAGAGTGAACTCACCATAGCAGAATTCAATCAATTGAAGGCTGATTTACATTTCCAGAGCATTTGAAGTAACACCAATGACATCATCAACTGTACTCAGAACACAACTGCTTGAAATAGTAACATTGAAAATGTTCTCTTAAGGATTTCATCAAGCCAAAAATCTTCATTGCCAATAGTTTTGTGTAGCATTTTTCAGTTGATGCTGGAAATAACTTACAAAATGTATCCACCTCCCTAAATAAAAACAAAGTAATGATTCTATACTGCATTAGGAGATTTATTCTGAACAAGTGTCAAAGGCATCACAAACACTGCAGTAAAACTAAGTCATATTCTAAACATAAAAACATGAGAATACAATTCCTATTATTGCTAGAAAGTCTCTTTTAATGCTTCTTTCCTTCTACTTGGCTCATTTCAAGAGCTCACAAATGCTTTAATGTATTTAGACACTTTCAGCGGACACGAGTATCCGGAGTAATGCATTCTTTTACATAGCATAGGGGTTGTGCCAAACCAGTGCCCTACACTCAACCCTTACACTCAATTGCCTCAGTATTCATGTTTAAAATATAAAATGTTATACAGCATGTTTTGCAAAGGTCTAGTGTATTTGGGATTCTGGGCACATTCTAGTCCTGCACCATAGAGATCAGAGCCCTTAGGCCCATCTAGACCCATCTACCTGCACCCCAACTATAGACATCCATACCTCACTCATTCACATACCCATTCAAACTTCTCTTAAATGTTACAATTGAGCTCACATCTATCACTTCCACTGGCAACTCATTCCACATCACACCACCAAGTGAAATAGTATTTCCTCCAATTCCCCTTAAATATTTCACCTTTCACCCTAAACTTATGACCTCTAGTTGTTGCATGCAGGGCTCTTCCCTATCTGTCCGGTAGGTAGGAAAGAACTACATACAATACTCCAAATTTAGCCACACCAATGTCTCCTTCAATGTAACATTCAACTCTTGTATTCAGTGCCCTAATTTATGAAGGCTACTGTGCAAAAGCCTTTTACAACCCTTTCTACCCATGATGCCACCTTCAAGAAACATTTACATCTGTATCCTTGGGTCCCTTGTTCTACCACACACTTCGATGCCCTACCCTGGTTCCCAAAGTGCAACACCTTATACTTACCTACATTAAATTCCATCTGCCACTAAATTTAACTAGCTCATTCTGGATATGGGATTTTCTTTCCTCTGCCAAGCCTGCACTCAGAAACAATATGTGCTAAGCCAAGTGCACTGAACCGATTCCGCTGTTGGCAATGCCATAGAAGGAAATGAGAGATGAAATATCAATTGCAATCAAATTTGAGATTTCAGTACTATGTATCTGGGAAAAGTATGCTGATCCTTCACCACTCAGCAGCAAGTTCTTTAAGAGTCAAATTAACTCACTCAAAAGACCCGAATCCCAAAACAACCAAACTTTTCCCCTATTTTCAAAACCTGGTTCACAGCCTCAATGAGTACTTAAATGTAGGCACTCAATGGTCCAGACATTACAAAACTAAAAAGTGTATAGTAATTGTACTTACACGATTACTATCCAATATTCCCATAATTCTACAGTGAGCTAAAATACCCATTTACTATTTCGATGTTCACTTCTGCCACTATAAATGAGCATACGTTTCATAGGTTTCAGGCCTGTAATAAGCCATCAAATATTCATACTGACAAGTGACGTTTTCAACGTCAGAAACTCAATTTAGTCCATATACATTTTCAACATTAAGTAAAAGCAACAAATGCAGAACACTGCTTCAAAGCTAATCTTAAAAAGTGTTCATTATAAAAGGGTTCAACATGGGGTGACAAATATGGAAACAAACAAGTCGGGCAGCATCCGTTGAAAGAAGCAGTCAACGTTTTGGGTTGAGACCCTTCGTCAGGCTGACAGGTGAATTCAGGATGAAGATCCCTGTACAAATGCTGCAAGATCTTTTACACATACTCCAACCTCACACTGATGGATGGCATGGATCAAACTAAAATTGCTCTTTTGGGATCTGTCCAAGGACAGATGTGATTTTTATAAATGACCTGGATGTAGAGGTCAGATGGGAGATGCCAGATGTAGACGTCAGATGTAGAGTGGCTAGATGGGAGATGCCAGAGAGTAGTGGTGGATAACTGTTTGTCAGGTTGAAGGCTGGTGACTAGTGGTGTGCCTCAGGGATCTGTACTGGGTCCAATGTTGTTTGTCATATACATTAATGATCTGGATGATGGGGTAGTAAATTGGATTAGTAAGTATGCAGATGATACTAAGGTGGGTGGCGTTGTGGATAATGAAGTAGGTTTTCAAAGTTTGCAGAGAGATTTAGGCCAGTTAGAAGAGTGGGCTGAACAATGGCAGATGGAGTTTAATGCTGATAAGTGTGAGGTACTACATTTTGGTAGGAATAATCCAAAAAGGACATACATGGTAAATGGTAGGGCATTGAAGAATGCAGTAGAACAGAGTGATCTCTGTTGCATAGTTCCCTGAAGGTGGAATCTCATGTGGATAGGGTGGTGAAGAAAGCTTTTGGTATGCTGGCCTTTATAAATCACAGCATTGAGTACAGGAGTTGGGATGTAATGTTAAAATTGTACAAGGCATTGGTAAGGCCAAATTTGGAGTATTGTGTACAGTTCTGGTCACCGAATTATAGGAAAGATATCAACAAAATAGAGAGAGTACTGAGAATATTTACTCAAATGTTACCTGGGTTTCAGCACTTAAGTTACAGGGAAAGGTTGAACAAATTAGGTCTTTATTCTTCAGAGTGTAGAAGAATGAGAGGGGACTTGATAGAGGTCTACAAGAGGGTGATAGAGGCATAGATAGGGTGGATAGTCAGTACTTGTTTCCCAGGGCACCAATAGCAAACACCAGAGGGCATATGTACAAAATTAAGGGAGGGAAGTTTAGGGGAGACACAAGGGGTAAGTTTGTTTGTCTGTGTTCTTTTTTAAACACAGTGCCTGGAATGATTTGCCAGGGATGGTGGTGGAGGCTAAAACATTAGGGGTATTTAAGAGCCTCTTGGACAGGCACATGGATGAAAGAAAAATGGAGGGTTATGGGGTAGTGTGGGTTTAGTATTTTTTTTTAAGGATTATATGGGTCGGCACAACATGGAGGGCTGTAGGGCCTGTACTGAGCTGTAGTGTTCTATGGTTCTATGGAACACTAAATGACAGCAGCACTTCACTTCCCAGCAATTACATCAGTACAAACACAATTCACTGAAAAAAAATTTAAACTGAACAGGCGTTATATAAGATGCAGGAAATATCACAAGCAACTCTCCAGCAACCTACAGTTGTGAGTGGATTGCAATACAAATATTGCTATCAGCAGCAAAATAAAGTCACTATTCATTCCCCAACTGTCAGAAGTAATTGACTTCACCCTTGCACCCCTTAGCACTCACTGTATGCACTACTTCAAACGTTCATATTATCAAAGGTGAACTCTTTTCTCAGTAATACTCAAGGCTTTTGTTGATAACAAATTTAAAGGAAGATTGCTTGTAAACACCCCCATAAAGGAAAAGCACATTCAGCAAAGACATCTACCACAGACAATGAAGCATAAAGCAAAGGGACTGAAGATGAGGAGTTATCTAGTTATCTAAATATCTACACATCCACTAGTTGCTACTATCATCAATGATCAAGTATCACAGCACCTGGATTGGCCTAAAAAAATTCCCTTCTCTATAATTCAGTTCATCATGTGTCTTCCATTCCCTTCCCTCTGTTCCTTAAATAATCAACCCTCTAAAGTCTAGATAGGGATTAAAGATAATATTGTCTCTATGCCAACGTTATACTACACTGATTAAATCAACATTCTTAGCTACCCCAAAAGCAGAGATACTATTAAATTAGTAAAATAAAGTAATGCATCTCAGTCTAGAGATGAAATTGGGAAATTCTGACTAGCAGTTTAGTATATTACAAATTTAATTTAACGTCAAACAATGTAAAGGGTACCAAGTGCAAAGTCATTGTACTTTTATGACAGTAAACCCATAGAAACATAGAAACAGTATACATAGAAACACAATGGAGCATTTTTTGAGAAATAATCCCATCATGCCATCAAAACTTTTAAAGAGCAATGTTTGATGAAGGCTCGAATGAAATAAGGTTCCATGGATATTCTACTAATTTGATAAATTTAAAAACTGTGCTTTCATGAATTCATGCCTTCAGAAACTCTTGAAAACAAGGAATTAGAAAAAGATCACCAATGTGGCAAGGATTCGAGTTTCTCATTGTAAGCAGTGAGGAAAGCCCTCTATATTGGAAAATTCTATTCTAATACAACAACTTGGATGTAGTTATTAGCTACAGAATTGCAACCAGGAAGAGTAATCCAAAATCTATATTGCTTCAGCCTTGTTTACATTTATCAAATCAACTTGATCAACTAAGCAGACTCATCTGCAAAGAAGCCATTGAATCCAATACCATGAGCAGGCTTTAAAAGCAGATACGCACAAGCATCAAAGCATTGACTTTTGTATTTTTCCTTTGAGCAAGGAGGGGAAAACTAATGCTAATACTGACAAACATTGAATTGAATTGACTTTACATCTCACATCCTTCACATATGTGTGGAGTAAAAATCTTCATGTTACAACATCTGAATATGCAAATCACAGCGATTTGTAACAAATAGTACATACAGTAAGATATACACCAGAACAGTAAATATAGCTTAGAAATACCAATCATGAATTAATCAGTCTGATGGCCTGGTGGAAGAAGCTGTCCCGGAGAGTGTTGGTCCTGGCTTTAATGCTGCGATACCTTCCCCTGGATGGTAGCAGCTACAACAGTTTGTGGTTGGGGTAACTTTGGTCCCCAATGATCCAGAACATTGTACACCTGAGCAACTTCTGCCGAAAATGAAACACCACTAATTGCCAAAGTACCATCAAATGCCAGTACCATTTTCCTAAGACTCTCATTGCCCTCTCATTCTAGACTCTTCCATTAGAGGATAGTCATAGCTTTGCAGCACTTCGGTAGAACAGGAACATGACTACTAAGGTCAAAATACAGCAACATGAAAACAGAATTTGCACCACCTAGATAACAGCCACTGAATTCATGCCTGCATCCTTAAATCTGTGTGATTGAGGATACCGTGGTAATACTGCCACCATAAATTCCTTGCCCATCTCCATTATTCACTCAGCATCCAAGAGACTGCAAGTCCTGGCTGACGATGCTGCTTTTGCACCTTTATCAACTCCATTATCCAACCTTCTATATAGGAAATCATGTAGTAGACTTCACAAATTAGTTGATATAAGCTGGTTGACTAGATATTGATAAATTTATTGATGTAGGTGGCTGAGAAAAAAGACTTGAGTAATTCAAAGTGAAATTCAATGCCAAAAAGTCTAAGATTCATCTTTGAAGTAATGATGTCATGCTAGTGTTCTTCCATTACTTCAGGACCCAAATGAATGGGAAACTAACTAGCTGAGCCAATTATGAACCATCATTGTGAGGAAAACTCAACTCTAATTCAGATATTTCTTTTGGATTCAAAAGACTCAGTTTCCTCTCTCTCAATAGCTGGAAAGAGTCATTTAAAAAACAAATATCTAGTCAAAAATAAACTAACTTTAGCTTCAAAGAATGTTTTACATATCCACATTTTTATAACACATTTCAAATATATGCAGAGACATGCAAACTTTATCTAAACAAACTGCAAAATGTATACCACGTGCAAAGTTACCCAGGAGGTAATAAAATTCCACTGCAACAAATCATTTTAGATTATTGCTCTACCAATCTTGAATATATACTTTAAAAAAACTTCCCATATACTGCAGTTAGCATAACACTATTATAGCGCCAGTGACCCAGGTTCAATTCCTCCACTGTTCACTAGGAGTTTGTTCATTTTCCCCATGACGGTGGGAATTCCTCTGGGTGTTCCGGCTTTCTCCTACATTCGAAAGGTAAAGGTTAGTCGGTTAATGGTCACATGGGTGCAATTGGGCAGCATGGGCTCGTTGGGCCAGAAGTGCCTGTAGCTGCACTGTCTTTAAAAATATATATAAATAAATCCTCTCCATGTCATTTCCACCAATTCAATCAAGCTCTTTTCTGATTAATGACCAGTAATAAGTGATTCCTGTCTTCTACCAATATCATTTAGAATTAAATCTAGTTGCATAGACCAATTTTTCTATATTTCAAGATCTGTGAAAAGAAAACAATATTATGAAGCTACTTTTGCATTAAACCACTTCTGGAGTTACTTCACTTCAGAGGATTGAAGCTGGTAAGTATCTTGGATACCAATGGTTTCAATACCAACATCTTTAACTAAATTCCGAAGATCAAAAGTCAGCAGGATTGTAGTTGCAAAGCAACATCAAAAAGTGTGAAATAATTTCAGTGAAAGCCATGGTTCTCAGTTTTGCATTTTCAGGATATTTTCCTTAACCCTAATGCTTGCTTCACACTGTCGATTGATTTAGTAATAGTTGAATATTTGATATTCCACTTTCCCACTTACCCCTCCTGTACGTAAAGCCAGTATGAACATCATTGAATCATGGTCTATGAATGACCCCCATACTTCATGTCCCACTTACAATTAAATCAAAAAGTTATCATTCAGTGTCAACACAGTCACCCAAGTCAGAACACCAAGGATCTTGAACAACAGTAAATTATATAGGGTATCACTGGCGCAATGCTATAAGAAATACTTTCTTTGATCTCGGTGCCCAGTGTTTATAACTAGCAGAAACTGAACAATTGCACTCACATGCTACATATTCAGTAAGCTTACCAATGGACTTGAGAGCACTTGTGCAGAATTCTCTAACGGTTAACTTGCAGGCTGAGTCAGTGGTGAGGACAGCAAATGCGATGTTAACATTCATTTTGAGAGGACTACATGTGATGTTGAGGTTTTATAAAGCACTTATGAGGCCTCATGGAGTACTGTGAGCAGCTTTGGGCCCTTTACCTAAAAGAGGATTTGCTGACATTGGAGCGGATTCAAAGGAGTTTCACAAAAATGATTCTGGGATTGAAAAAACTTGTCATGAAGAGCGTTTCACGGCTCTGGGCTTCTCACTGGGATTCAGAAGAATGAGGGGTGACCTCATTAAAACCTATTCAATGTTGAAAGGCCTTGACAGAGTGGATATGGAGATGATGTTTCCTATGGTCCGAGACCAGAGGGCACAGCCTCAGAATAAAGGGACATCCTTTTAGAACAGAGATGAAGAGTAATTTCTTTAGCCAGAGAGTGGTGAATCTGTGGAATTCATCATCACAGGGAGCTGTGGAGGCAAAGTCATTGGGTATATTTAAGACAAAGGTTGATAGATTCTTGATTAGTCAGGGCATGAAGGGTTACGTGGAGAATGCAGGAGATTGGGACTAAGAGGGGAAAATGGATCAGCCAAGATGAAATGGTGGAACAGACTCAATGGGCCAAATGGTTGAATTCTGCTCCTATAGCTAATGGCTTTATATATAAATAAAAAATGTTTCACAGCCTCAGAACATCCCAAAGAGCCTTAAAGCAAGTTATTGTAAATGTTCAGAGCAAGCATTGTGGTAGCCAGTTTTACAACAATGAAATAGCAGCTTTACACAGGAGCAAACTGCTGTAACTGTTCCTAACCTAAATGTAAAAAGGAACAGGAATCAGCAATCACTAACCCTCCAAACTTTGCAATAGAAGTAACTAATTAGTTTTGTCTCTTGTGATAAGTACTGCTTGCAATACAAAACGGGTGCAAGATTTTTTTTAAACCAGCAAGTGCCAATGCCAACAGAATTGCTTTGGAGGCATTACAAAATCAAACAGTGCAAGAGCAGAATTATTAGTAAACAGTTATTAACCCAAGGTACTTCCGCGGTCTTGTCATTTCAACTGTCAGACTCTTAACTCCTCCCACCTACTTCACCAATAGCCCATCACATTTTAAATATACAGAAAACAAAAGAAGCTGTTAAACATGATTACTATTTCTAAAAGAGTTCTAATGGTTTGACTAAGGAGGCTAAGTGCTGGTTGCAGCTTTTGAATACTACGTTATATTTAGCCTATCAAATCAGATTTTGAAATATCACTGTCTAGTTACTGTTTGCACAGAGAGTTTGACAGCAGTCATGCTCCTGCAGTGAATCCCTACTGAGGCAGCCCTGCAAGTATTTGAGATTCATAGATATGAAACACAAGCAAAAAACACATTGGAGAAGTTATAACCCAACCATCGTTTTGGAAATAAACCAACTATTTGGGTTACAACTTTGAAGCTCTGGGCAAGAGCTCAATTAGCATGAATGTGTTTTTCATATAGCTCTTCATTAGGTGGAATTCCCTAGAATAGGAAAAGAGCTGGTCATTGTGTATATCCAAATGTGAAGCACTAAACCAATGCAGATTACTCCATTGTACACCATGATATAAAGTCAGCTCCATGCAAGTAGTATGAATCTACCCAGCCAATGAAAGTGTTGACTGGAGGGAGGGTTAGAGACTTGTTACCATTCCAATCTGACAAGCACTGAAATGATATACCGCTCTTTTGAGAGAGGAGGGAAGAGATGGAGAAAAGAGTAGCTTCATGCAGTTAACGGGCACTTCAAAGATTTGTTCCAGAATTAAACATTTTGAATGAACTTGAATAAAGTGTGATCACATGGCTTGGGCAATTAACACAGCTAAGCAGTGTAACAATACAAAATGCTTTTCAGAAGCTGACTCAAGCTATCTATGTACCACTCCCAAATCAGAAGCCTTCATACAATCTAGACTCACAATAGAAACTTATGTGATTAGTTTCACCAAACAGATACAAGTGCAACAAAAAACAGAACATGTGAAAAACTGAGTGGGTCAATCGCCATTAATGAAAAAGGGTATTTGATGGTTGGTGTGAACTCACTGGGCCAGAAGGTTTATTTCTGTGTTGTACTTCTCCAGTTCTCCATCTGTGGAAGCAGAAGGCACAAGCCGCATTGAGTCAAGACTCCGTACAAGGATTGTTAGAGAAGAGGCAAGATTGGCATCATGTAGCAGTAGGAGGGCAAGGGACGTTTAGGATAGGAACTGATGGGGTATAGGTGGAATCAGAATTAAATATTCATCACTACTGTCAACAGTGCATTGAAAGCTCTACTGAGAGACATGATAGAAATAGAAAAATACATTACAAAAATAATTATACTTGTATTTTAAATGTGTTGTCATCTTGTGTAGATACAGATGCAATATTGCAGCACTTAGCATTCTCTATAGCCAAAAGCTGGATTCCAATGGCAACACATTTTGTGACTGCACATCAGGAGAACAATTTATCATTACCGGTGCAACACAAATGCTGTTAATACTGCACAGCAAAAGTATGAAAATAATAGGAATTAGAGCTTGTAGTTCAGCAAAGAGTGTCATTGTGCTGCCAAATTTCTCTAAAAGGTTCAAACTAGATCACAAGCTTTCAAACTGATGCAAGACAAGTTCACCATTCATTCTTACTTTTATCACTGCATTATCCACAAAAAGAAAATCTTTCATTTAAAAGCTGATGCTTTTCGAAAGACCGGGAAGCTCTTGATTTGGCATTGCTACATTAAAGAGAATACAAGTTGTACTGAACACAGAAGTCCACTACTCTAAATCATTAGTGCTTCAGATGGGAATGGTCATCAGACAGCTCAAGAATAATCAAACTTACACTTGGACTCCACTTACATTACTATTTCACACTCGCAAAAGTAGAAAGCATCACTATTACCCGAGGTGCCTTCATTTTGAAAAGGACCCACTTCTGATTAGGAAAACTTGATTCACACTAGAATCAAAATATCCTAACAATTTAACCCAATAACATTACCTGATATATTCACTCAAGTAACATGCCATTTTGACATGTGAACATTCACACGTGAAAATGGCACATTTTCCAAGTGAATATTTCAGTCATAATCAACAAAATTGCAGATTGATATCTGGGAAATTTAATCTCAGGCAGTTCCTCAGAAACAAGGACTCACTTCTACTACGGCTTTGTAAGGTGTGAGGTGACTAATGAGGCCAACATCAAACCATGGCTGTTGAGCAGGTAGTAACTGACAGGGAGTGTATAAATAGACTAAGTATAATTTGGTATTCAGTGACACATGCCAGTACATTGAGGCAACCTCTGCAATTTTACATCAGCAAAATCAGAATTCCTATTTGAATGTGAATTTCTGACTTGATGGCAAACAAAAAAACTCAGTTTAAGTTCATTTATTCTTAAAACTTTGTTTTAAAACAATTGTGATAGATGTTAGAAATGTCCAAAACCAAAGGAATTTGCAAACTCTTACAAAGCAAAGCTTGAAACCGTCTAGGCTGCACTCCTAATGTGGCCTTTACTAACTGGGTTATTATCGGTTAACACCATCATTCCATAATCCTGATGGACAAATTACAGAACTCTGTACCTTCCTCTACAATTGAATACTTGACCTCTTAACCGGAAGACCACAAACTGTGGGGATTGGTGATAATCTCTCTTCCTCACTGACAATGAACACTGGCACAACTCAGGGGTGTGTGTTTAGCCCACTGCTCTACTCTCTCATATGCATGATTGTGATTAAGGATAGCTCAAATACCATCTACAAATTTGCTGATGATACAACCATTGTTGGTAGAATCTCAAATGGAGATGCAAGGGTGTACAGGAGCAAGATATACCAGCTAGTTGAGTGGTGTTGCAGCAACAACCTTACACTCAATGTCAGTAAGATGAAAGAGCTGACTGTAGACTTCAGGAAGGACGAGAAATCATGAACCAATCTTCAGAGGGGTCAAAAGTGGAAAGAGTGAGCAATGTCAAGTTCCTGGGTGTCAAGATCTCTGAGGATCTAACTTGGTCCCAACATATCGATGTAGCTATAAAGGCAGCAAGACAGTGGCTATATTTTAAAAGTTTGAAGAGATTTGGTTTGTCATCCAAAACACTCAAACTTCTAAAGATGAACCATGGAGAGCATTTTGACAGGTTGTATCACTGTCTGGTACGGGGGGGGGGGACTGCACAGACCAAAAGCTACAGAAAGTCGTAAACTTAGTTAACTTCATCTTGGCTACTAGCCTCCACAGTACTCAAGAAATCTTCAAGGCTCAGAAAGGCTATGTCCATCATTAAGGACCCCCCATCACCCAGGACATGCCCTCATGTTGTTACCATCAGGAAGGAGGTACAGTACCAGAATCAGGTTTATTTTTACCAGCATGTGACATGAAATTTGATAACTTAGTAGCAGTTCAATGCAATACAAAATACAGAAAAAAAAACAAAGTAAAATAATAATGAATAAATTACAGTATACATATATTGAATAGTAGGTAGCCTGAAGATACATTCAGCAATTAGGAACAGCTTCCTTTCTATATTATCATGTATTGCATTGTCTTAAAACAGAAATATGCCATTGCAATTCATAGCACTCTCAAAGGAACCGCTTGCATTCAAAACAGGGAGCTCCAATGAATATTCCAAACACTTGAATAAAAATACCAGCATTAACAGAACCAAAGTAAAACTGGACATTGCAATGACACACATTGCAATTTCCCTATTGCCTTTGTCAGCTTGTACATCCAACATCTAATCCAGTTCTAAAATTGATATAAGACAATTAAATTATTCCTTTGGTCCTACCACCATCCCTTCTCTCCCTACAGATTGCATCCCTTTACATTAAGCAGAATGCTCTTGACTTAACATTATTTGACCCTAAGACGAGCTTCCAATCTCAACCCCATATCCGCTCTTTCACAAATACTTTACCACCTCGATCTGCCATTGCTTTATACACTGGTGAAACACTCATTGTGCTTCTGTAATTCTAGGCTGCAGTATTCAACTTGGCTTTTAGCCAACTTCCTAACAAACCTTGCACAAGCAGCAACTCGTCAAAACCCCCTTGGCCCCATATCCTAAAGTGCAATTACTTATTCTTCACCTCATCTCTGACTCACTGTCAATGTCATCTGGCTCCCTTTCCACAAAGACCCTTAAATCCTTTTCCTGTAAATGTTGATATTAACAAACCACATAAGGGACAGTCGTAATACAGCATTTCAAACTCATTAATTTCACCTGCAGCAGTCTCTACTGACACAGACTACAGTGATATAATACATTAGCAATGACAATCTGAAACCCGCCTGACAGAAGGAGCAGTCAACCAAAGTAGCAACTACTCAATCAAGTATACATCAAAACCACACATTTAGCCAAATTGTTTGTGGCCAAAATCTGCTGACCATTTATACAGACTTCAAATGTCCTAATGGTACTTTTAAATTAATTTAAGATTACTTCTGAACATGATAAACAAAAACTTAAAATATATGAATATCGATAGCAAAGATACCATCGCACAAACTTCAAAACTTTGAGGCAAAGTATTTCATTCCTTTCTCCAAACAGACTTCTCATAATCCCCGAAAGCAATACAATGGAAGCAAGGTGGTTTCAGTTTTGAGAGACTAGTAAAGAATCTAAAGCTTTGCAAGAACACTACATGTACACCAACCGCAGTAGAATTGACGGCAGTTGAAAGGTGATGCACAGAGAACAGGAAACGCTTCATATATCAGCAGACTTCATACACTCAACTAGGTTAACAAAGTCATACAATTTCATTTGCCTGCTTCAAATACAGTAAACCACCTGATTAAGTGTGGACCAGAAGAGTATTGCAGAAACAAATAGCAGTACTGTTAATTATAGTAGCATTATCATGGTTTTTACTCTACTTTCTTTAGTAGAAGGGATGCACTCAAATCAGAGAAAACTGGTCTGACCATTCAAACCAGATCTGATGGGATCACAACCGGTTTGGGGGGGGGGGAAGAGAACAAGAGTCAATAACCGGAAACAACAGCACAGTTCCTCTCTTCACAAATACTACTGAGTGCTTCTGTTATCTTCTGCTTTTGATATGATCATTTTAAGAAATGGTAGAAGAGATCACCTGGTAGTGAATCTTCAATTTTCTCATTTTATACACAACTTTATGATTCAACTGTAAGCTAAGCACTGCCTCAAGTCTACCACCCTCACTCCTGTGATCCAGCTATCACTACCTGTAGTTGTTTGTTGTTTTTTTTAAACATGATAGTATGTTGAAATTAAGGTCTGGGGAGTTTCTCTGCATTTACAACATCATTGGCAGGATGGCCAGTTCCAGAGTGTGCAGATTTACAATTGGCAAAAGCACACTAGGAAAGATGACAATTTACTTTGCCTTGTTTACAGTTACAGTCAGGTACCAGAATGGCCACATATTGGGTAACTAACAGCAGAATGAGAGGAAAGTTGCAACTTCTTTAAACAGAGTATTCCCATGATCTGAATTTCAATGAGAGAATCCCAGAAATCGATTTATTTTTATTGAGCTATAGAACGCAACAAGCCCTTCAAGCCATGATGCCCAGCAATCCTCCGAGATAACCCTCACCTAATCACTGGACAATTTACAATGACCAACTGACCTACCAACCAGTACGTCTTTGGACTCAGAGGGAAAACCAGAGCACCTGGAGGAAGCCCATGTGGTCACGGGGAGAATATTCAGGAAAATGTTAAAGGTGAATTAACACCAAAGACTTAAATCATTAGTACAAATGAAAGCAGTCAATAAACAAAAAGTAAAATTCTACTGCATAGAAGGCTAAACCAGTTTTGCCAGCAACTGAACACTAAATCCCATGTGTCAGAAAAGGAAGGAGACTGTAGTCATATTTATGCAGTACGCTTAAATGAAGAACATCTCCATCAGCCAGTTCTGGTGAGGGAATTATACATATCATAGTTCTCTGTTAACGGGCCTTTAGAATAAACCTGTAGAATAAACTGTAGCTTCCAAGTAGCTTTCAGAAAAACAAACATTAGGCAGGACAATAGAAATTCTGTAATATCATAAAACTTGTGTGATGCTGTCAAAATGGACATTTGCAATTAAATGTTTAAATGCCAATATAATTAGGGTTTTGTTAATTTAAAAAATCCTTATTATTCATAATCTATCACTTTGTTTTCCACAATAAATTTCAAAAATCTATTTCAAAACAAGGACCAAAAGAAGCATCTTAGTGTAATAGAGAAATACGCCTAGCTGTGACAAATGAGCAAAAAGGAGATGCTGCTACAACTTTATAAAATCAAAAGTTAATCTCAGCTAGACAACAGAAGATAATTCTGGTCCAGGATATTGCAAATAAAAGGATGATTTGAATTATAAGGAGGCAACTAAGAATGGGGGTATTTCTGCTTATAAATGAACTTACAAGACATGAAAATCAATAAGAGGGTCAGTAATCCCCCATTCATAAGCTCTTGAGGAACTATCACTGCAAACCTTGTAAGCAATTGCAGTAGAGAAAATACTAACTATATATACTAACTAAAATAACTAATACTAATTAAAATAATAGTTCAATAAACAGGTTGTAGCTTTACAAGTGTTGGCAAAACATCAAATGGGGAGACAAAGAGAACGTTTCTGCAGTTTGTGGAAATACTCCTGAAAAGATGGTGGAAGCTCTTTTCAAACACTTTCAAGGAAACTGCACAGAAAAACTGCATCAATGTGCGAAAAAGTTCTTTCAAAGAGTCACATTACAAAGTGATCTTCCAACTTCCTTGCTAAGTTACAAAGGCTTGTAGAAAAAAGGACAGTGAGAACCTGCTTCCATTGTTATTTAATGCAGTGTATGAATATCTACAAGAGCTTTTGTACTAAAGTCTCCAAAATCTGATTGAAAACTAAATACAAGAGTTTGGAGAGAAAAAAAATCATTTTCCAGACACCTATATCCTTCATGTTCAAACAGAACATTTCAACTTACCCAAAGTTATAACAATGAATGCACGAGTAAAAAGCCCAAATCTGCTTGAATAGATTAACTATTCATGGCCAGAGTAAATGATAGCACAGAATCTTTCCAAATATAGTCTGCAATTCCACTGAAGAGAAAGTGCTCAAAAGTGGAATACGAACTCAAAAGGGAACGCTGGAATTTTTTTAAAAAATCAGAATATTTTGACAACCATTAGTGAAGAACTATATAATTGGTAGATTAGACAGCACTTATATAACTTCCATATTTGCAGAAAATTCACGTGTAAGAGCTCACATTGTCACTAGAGGGGTAATTAGTCACAGCATTAACTTAAAATACATTCAACGCAAGACGAAATTTAAAACAGGTCATATATTTCCCAATGAGACTGGGAAAATATTATATTGCTTAGATTTAGAGAAGATTAATCTGTGCTTAAGTTATTAGACCAATTACCTAAGTGCATAAGTAACCATACCATCAAAAGTATCACAGCAAGTCATTCGCACAAGACAACCTATTATTCCAATTTATTGCTTTAAAATATCAGAGCATAAATGATAATTCTACAAAGCACAAATGCTGATTCTTCAAGCCTTATTCTGTAATAAAAGCCATAACTTTCATCAAGATGGCGCCGGAGTGTGACAACTCGTTGCGAGCTGCTCTCTGCAGATCTACTCATTAGTTCTATTAGTCATTTTACTCTTAAGAATTACCTCCTGCAATGCACTTTTGCTGTACTGTAACACTATTCTGTACTCACTGTTTTTACCTTGTACTACCTCAATGGATGATTGTAAGTAATTGATCTTCTTGGACAGTATGAAAGACCGTCTTTTTTAACTGTATCTTGGTACATATGACAATAATAAACTAATTTTACCAATTATACTTTTACTAATATTGGATGCATCTTTTAATTAGGTAACATCTAATCATGAGATCGTAAGAAACAAAACTTATTCAGCACTTTAAAAGCAGCAACAAGTGAGATTTAATTAACATTTATGCAAAAGTTCTTTGAGCAAACATTAAGTGAGCACAGTCATTTCAATGGAACAAATGTTCTGCATCAGGGTCTCCCTTTGATATTCACTTAGTCACTGCTAGAAAATAGAGTCAAGTATATCAGCACAACCCACAAATAGGTATAAACCCACACAGTGCCCAGACTCATGAAAAATTACCAAAATAATGGAGGCCAATTAATGACAGTGAATATCAACTCTACACAAATCATGATTTGACAAAGCTTCCATAAAAAACTCCCAACTATAGTCCTTTTCAATAAAAAAAAATTGATACAAATATTAAACTCTTAAGGATTACCCCTAATGCAATGCTTTTGGGACCAACTAAAGATACTGCAACTGCTAATTGTACCTAATTTATATTATACAACAACACAGCACCAAATTTACAAGCACAGGCAAGCAGCTCCATTGCTTGCCTGTCACAACAGGCAAATCCTCTACAGGCTTTAGCAGAAATTGTATCTTAAACTGTATCTTAAACTGCATCTCGCCGCTTGAGACAACACTCATTCACAACACGTTACTGATTGTGCTGGAGAACGCAGGGCTCTCGAAATCACAAATTGCATCAGGGCTGGCTGGCAGCTACATAAATATCTCAATTCTACAAGTTATCTAGATACAAAAGTGGAAGCAAAAACATAGAACCTAAGACGTATCAAGCACTTTCGCAGTATAACTCCAAAAGAGTGAGCAGATTTCTGAATGGCATCAAAACCTACTCTTGAGTTCAATATTGTAAGACTAACCACACCCTGATTATAATCCACTTTCCATATTTACAATCCATTATTTCCCGCTGCACCAAGGTCTCCCTCTTCCCATTCACGTTTCCCGGAATCATTCTCTTCTCCCCAAACACCTGAACTACTCCCCTGTACTTTGTTCTCTTTTTCTTCGTTTTCCTTGGTCCTTACTATCCAGCATCCATTCCGTAACTCCTATCAATCTAACCCCACTCAACGCCCCAATTGCCTCTTTAACCTCTCGTCCTCCTCAATCCTTGCTCGACTGAATAAAATTCCACACGCATTTCCACAACCCCTCCTACTTTCAGTTGCCCCTCCACTCTCCCCTCCCTAAATCTCGGCCTCCTTCTACAGCCCCTGTCATTCCTACCGCGGCCTCCAGGCATCTCCCATTTTACCCCTCTTCCCGCAACCGATACTGTACTCACCAAACCATGCCATAAGCTCCCTCGCCGATATAGCTGAGGTTGGTGTATCGAGGCCCGGTATCGAACACTTGCCCACGGATCACTTCAGGCCCGGTTGCGCACGGAGGCAGAGTCGGCGCGGCCGCCATCTTACTCAGATAACCCGGAATGGCCAAGGCTTCCGCCTATTGGGTTGCCAGGCACACGTGACGGCAGATCAACAGGGAGCAGAGGGATTGGACGGCTGGAAACCAGCTGATTTGCAGCAGCCAGCGAGTAAACTGATTGGACAGTGGTAGACCATCTGATGCGATTGGCGAACGAACAAGTTGATTGGGCGATAAAGGACCCATCTGCACGGCAGCAACCGACGAGTCAGCGGATGGAACCCGCAATGTGAAATTCTATTGGTCCATTCACGCACCAGATGATTCCCCAGCGTTAATCAGCCAGTGCATTGGGCGGCCTGAACTATCACCTGACGACAAGCGCGCGATTGAAAGCGCGGTAATCATCGAACGTCTTCGGGCTCCGCGAAAGAGCGTTGGAACCACCACTGATCCAAGAGGATCCAGAAACAGTAATGTATGACTTTAATTGTAAACCAGTCGACGCCCTGAACCTGCGCTCTCGTTCAACACTGTCACGACTGGTTTTCTACTTCAACTGAAAATTTAAAAAAAAATTAAGACACTGAAAATATGCAATCAAAACAAAATTTAGCATGTATGGAAAGAGAAACTGTACATACTTCGGCCAATATCTGAACCATCATTTTTCGGCTCTATTTGTAGGGTAACGTAAATGTAGGGTGGAAATGGACATTATTCACATCCATTGACCTTGAGTTGGGGTTTCACTTTTAAGAGGCTGGTCTGATGAGATGACGTAATTATGTCATCTTTTATGTTTTTATGTTCCCTTTTTTTGGAGTTCAATAATTCAGTTGTTCATTTTTTCTTAACAAAAAATGCCTCATGTCATTTTATTTGTGAAGACCTACATGTCTATCAATTGCTTTAATATGTAGGCCTGTTGGAGTTCTCCAGAATCCTGACTGCAGTTTACATACCGTCAGCAGCCCCTTGAGATGCCATCTCCAAGCAAGAAACATTCCATTCTGATGCATTTCAAATCATAGTCAGGAACTTCAACCAGGTTTGTCTGAAGAAAACCCTGCCCAATTACCATCAGCATATAATCTGTAGCACCAGAGGTCCCAACACACTAGACCACTGTTATACTGAGGTAAGTAATGCCCATGCCCAGACCACATTTCAGTAAATCAGATCACATGTCTTTCCTTCGTCCTACATACAGGCAGAGGCTAAAGAGCAAAGCTGCAGATATTAGCACAACAAAAAGATCATAAGATAAAGGAGCAGAAGTAGGCTATTCAGAAAGGAGGTAGTGGGAGTCAGAAGTACAGCTAGGAGATTGCTTCAAGTCGGTGGATAGGGCCGTGTTCAAGGATTCATCTGTGGACCTGAGTGAGTACACCATAACTATTACAGACTTTATTTGAACAGTTGTACGTGAATGTGTCCCCACAAAATCATTCAGTCTTCCCCAACCAGAAGCTCTGGATTAACTATGCAGAGGATCAGCTCGTAGGCATTCAGGTCTGGTGAACAAGAAAGTTACAAGAGGTTCAGGTACGATCTCCAAAAAGCCATCTCACGGGCAATGTGGCAGTTCTGGACTATGCTTGAATCAACGAAAGATGCTCAACAGCTGCGGCAGGCTTCTTATAAAGTTAAATCAAGTGACATAGGTGACCACAGGGCCTCGCTTCCAGATGAGCTCAATGCCGTCTAAGCTCATTTTGGCCATAAAGTCATGGTGGAAGCATCATGAACTCCCATGGCCCCCAATGAACCTGTGATTTCGGTCTCTTGAGGCTGACATGCAAGCAGCATTCAGGGTGTAGCCATGAAAAGTATCCAGCCCAGGGCAGGTACTAAAGACCTGTGCTGATCAACTGGTTGGACTGCTCACTAAGATCTTTATTCTCTCACTTCGGCAGTCTGAGGTATTCAACTGCTTCAAGCAGGCTTCAATTATACTGGTGCCAAAGATGAACATGGTGATCTGCCACAATAACTATCATTCTGTAGCACTTAGATCCACTGTGATGAAGTGTTTTGAGAGATTGATGATGAAACCTATCAACTCCTTCCTGAGAAGCAACTTGGATCTGCATCAATTTGTCTGCTGGAGTAACAGGTCCACAGCAGATGCTATCCTATTGGCTCTTCAATCAACCCTGGAAAATATGGACAGCAAAGGTAGATGCATCAGAAGTTGAGATATTTCACTGATTTTATTATGGGTATTTTGAGTATGCCCACAAAATACTGAATCTCAGGGTTGTATATGGTGATGTATATGTACTTGGATAATAAATTTACTTTGAACTCTACTGATTTAATCGATGACTATGTCTCCAGAATCCTCCAAAAATCTGCCAGTGAAAAAACTTTTCTGTCTTGAATCATCTGATACAAGACTACTGGCAAGGAGAAGTACACTCCACAAATGTAATTCGTGGAGCCTCAAACTTTGTACATTTTAATGAGATCACCTGTAAATCTTCTAAACTTTAAACAATTGAAGTTTAGCGTCTCAGTCTGCATAGAAACACAGCTAATGAATCTGTTGCATGTCCTCCACAGAATTTTTTTGGGTGAGATAATAATTGTATGCAAAACTTAAGGTGTGATCTAAATCAGAATCAGGTTTATTATCACTAATACAGAAACGTAGAAAACCTACAGCACGATACAGGCACTTTGGCCCACAAAGCTGTGCCAAACATGTCCTTACCTTAGAAATTACCTAGGGTTACACATAGCCTTCTATGTTTCTAAGCTCCATGTACCTATCCAGGAGTCTCTTAAAAGACCCTATTGTATCTGCCTCCACCACCGTCGCCGGCAGCCCATTCCATGTACTCACCTCTCTGTGTAAAAATTTACCCCTGACATTCCCTCTGTACCTACTATATAGGTACATTTTCACGACCTACTATATAGGTCATGAAAATTGTTTTTGTGGCAGCAGTACAGTGCAAGACAAAAATTATAAATTACAAAAAAATTGCAAAAGAGGAATAGTAAGGTGGTGTTCATGGGTTCACAAACAGAAATATGATGGTGGTGAAGGAGAAGCTGTTTCTAAAATATTGAGTGTGCTTCTTCAGGCTCCTGTCCCTTCTCCCCAATGATAATGAGAAGCGAGCATGGCTCCAATGGTGAGTAAACTTAATGAAGGATGCTTCCTTCTTGTGGCTCCAACTTTTTGAAGATATTCTCAGTGGCGGAAAGGGTTGTGGCCGTAATGGAGCTGACTGAGTCTACAACTCCAGGTAGCTTATTTTCGACCCTGCACATTAGAACCACCAAACAAGGTGGTGATGAAACCAGTCAGAATGTTCTCCACTGTACATCCAGAAATTTGCTAGGGTCACAGTGCATCTCAAATTCCTAATGAAGTATAGCTGCAAGAATGCCTTCTTCATGATTGCATTAATGTGTTGGATGTTTTAAGGATAAGGCAGTTGCAGTAAGACATCTGACATCTTACTCTTGTGCTCAAGTTCTTTAATAATAAAGACCAATGTACTAATTGGTTTCTGTACTTGCATATTAGCTTTCATTGACTTGTAACAATTACAGCACAGAAACAGGCCTTCTAGGCCATGGCGAATGCTTACTCTCACCTAGTCCTACCTACCTGCACTCAGCCCATAACCCTCCATTCCTTTCCTGTCCATATACCTATCCAATTTTACTTTAAATGACAATACCAAACCTACCCCTACCACTTCTACTGGAAGCTCGTTCCACACAGCTACCACACTCTGAGTAAAGAAATTCCCTCTCGTGTTACCCCTAAACTTTTGCCCCCTAACTCTCAACTCATATCCTCTTGTTTGAATATCCCCTACTCTCAATGGAAAAAGCCTTTCAACGTCAACTCTATCTATCCCCCTCATAATTTTAAATACCTCTATCGTCCCCCCTCAACCTTCTACTCTCCAAAGAATAAAGACCTAACTTGTTCAACCTTTCTCTGTAACTTAGGTGCTGAAACCCAGGTAACATTCTAGTCAATCTCCTCTGTACGCTCTCTATTTTGTTGACATCTTTCCTATAATTCAGTGACCAGAACTGTACACAATACTCCAAATCTGGCCTTACCAATGCCTTGTACAATTTCAACATTACATCCCAACTCCTGCACTCAATGTTCTGATTTATAAAGGCTAGCATACCAAAAGCTTTCTTCACCATCCTATCCACATGAGATTCCACCTTCAGGGAACTATGTACCAATATTCCTAGATCACTCTGTTCTACAGCATTCTTCAATGTCCTACCATTTACCATGTATGTCCTATTTTGATTATTCCTACCAAAACGTAGCACCTCACACTTGTCAACATTAAACTCCATCTGCCATCTTTCAGCCCACTCTTCTAACTGGCCTAAATCTCTCTGCAAGCTTTGAAAATCTACTTCATTATCCACAACACCACCTATCTTAGTATCATCTGCTTACTTATAAATCCAATTTACCACCCCATCATCCAGATCATTAAAGTATATGACAAGCAACATTGGACCCAGTGCAGATCGCTGAGGCGCACCACTAGCCACTGGCCTCCAACCTGACAAACAGTTATCCACAACTACTATCTGGCATCTCCCATCCAGCCACTGTTGAATCCATTTTACTACTTCAATATTATATAATATCAACATAATATAATAGACAACTGTGTTCATTGTATATAACACTATCCATAGACAACTGTGTTCAGTGTCCATAACCCTATCCTAAGAGAACCATGTTCAGTCTCTATAAAATTACCCTTAGAAAACCCTGTTTTGTGTAGTTAACCCTCTCCTTGGACAACTGTTTTCAGTGACTATAACCCTATCCTTGCACATCTGTGTTCAGCGTCAATAACCCTATCCTTTTACAACCGCGCTCAGCATCAGTAGCCCTATCCTTTGAGAACCGTGTTCAGCGTCTATAACCCTATCCTTAGACAGCAGAGTTCAGTGTCCATAACCCTATCCTCAGACAACCGTGTTCAGTTTCTATTACCCAATCCTTACAACTTTGTTTAGTGACCATAACTCTATCCTTAGATCCCATGTTTAGCTTCGATAACCCTGTCCTTGGACAACGATTTCAGCGTCTATAACCCTACCTTTGGACAAATGTGTTCAGGGTCTATAGCCCTATCCTTGACAATCGTGTTAAGTGTTCATAACGCTATCGTTAAACAACTGTGTTCAGTATCCATAACTGAATCCTTAGACATCAGTGTTTAGCGACTATAACCCCTTCCATATACAACTCTGTTCAGCATCTATAACCCAATCCGTACACAAGCATGTTTAGCAGCTATAACCCTATCCTTAGACAACCATGATAAGCATCTATAACCCTATCCTCAGACAACTGTGATCAGCACCGATACCCCATCCTTAATTAAACATGTTCCACATCTATAACCCTGTCCTTGGACAAGGGTGTTAAGCGTCTACAGCCTTATACTTAGAAAAACCATTTCTGTGTACCTAACCATCTCCTTGGACCAGCGTACTCAGCCTCTATAACCCTATCCTTAGACAGCACTGTTCAGCGCTCATAACCCTATCCAACCGTGTTCAGTGTCGATACCCCATCCTTAGTTAAACATGTTCCACTTCTATAACCCTATCCATGGACAGTGGTGTTTAGTGTCAATAACCCTATTGTTAGACAACCATGTTCAGTGTCTAGAACCCTATCCTTATGCAACCATGTTCAGTGTCTTTAAACTTATCCTTAGAAAACCCTGTTCTGTGTATATAAATGTCTTCTTGGACAACCGTTTTCAGCGTCTATAACCCTACCCTTGAACATACGCATTCAGCATCAATAACCCTATCCTTTGAGAACCGTGTTCAGCGTCTATAACCCTATCATTCGACAGCAGAGTTCAGTGTTCACAACCCTGTCGTAAGACAACCGTGTTCAGAACCCATAACCCTATACTTAGACAATCGTGCTCAGTTTCTATTATCCTATCCTTAAACAAACATATTCAGTGACCATAACCCTATCCTTAGGGTCCCATGTTTAGCGTCTATAACCCTATCCTTGGACAACCATGTTCAGTGTCAATACCACATCCTTAGTTAACCATGTTCCGTTTCTATAACCCTATCCTTGGACAGCGGTGTTAAGCGTCTATAACCTTATCCTTAGAAAGCCCTGTTCTGTGTATATAACCGTCTCCTTGGACAACAGTATTCAGCATCTATAACCCTATCATAAGACATCCGGGTTCAGCATCTATAACCTTATACTTAGACAACTGTGTTCATTGTATATAACGCTACCTTTAGACAACAGTGTTCAGCGTCTACAACCTTATCCTTGACAGCTGTATTCAGTGTCCATAACGCTATCGGCAGACAACCTTGCACAGCATTACCATAACCGTATCCTTAGACAGCACTGTTCAGTATCCATAACCTTATCCTAAGACAACCATGTTCAGCGTCTGTAACCCTATCCTTAGACAACCGTGTTCAGTGTTGTGTATAAGGATATCTAGGTCCCTTGAGTTGCAATATTTACCAGTCTCTCTCTTATAAAGAAAAAAAACTCAGCATTTTTTCTCAGCTCAAATTTTTCTGTGCTGTTCTCTATCTGCTATGTTATTACCCACTCAGTTTGTCTATAGTCTCATTAAAAACTTTTTGCCTCCTCATCAAAGATTCAAAATGCATTTATTATCGAAGTATGTATTCAATATACAACCCTAAGGTTTGTCTTCCTGCAGACAGAGAAAACTATGGAACCCGTTCAAAGAAAAACATCAACCCCCAACACATAAAAAAGTACAAATTGCGCAAACAGCAAAGAAAAAAACAAGTGAAAAATACTGAATAAAATACACCAAACCAAAAATTATTGACTCCAACACCATCACACTGAGCACGGGGGGCCCCCCAGGGCTGTGTGCTCAGTTCACTGCTGTTCACTCTGCTGACCCACAACTGCTGCAACACACAGCTTGAACCACATCATCAAGTTCGCGATGACACAACCGTGCTGGGTCTCATCAGCAAGAACGATGAGTCAGCATATAGAGAGGAGTTGCAGCAGCTAACGGACTGGTGCAGAGCCAACAACCTGTCTCTGAATGTGAACAAAACAAAATATATGGTTGTTGACTTCAGGAGGGCACGGAGTGACCACTCTCTGCTGAACATCGACAGCTCCTCTTGGTGTTCACCTGGTGGAGAATCTCGCCTGGTCCCTCAACACTAGCTCCATAGCAAAGAAAGCCCAGCAGCGTCTCTACTTCCTGCGAAGGCTGAGAGAAGTCCATCTCCCACCCCCCATTCTCATCACATTCTACAGGGGTTGTATTGAGAGCATCCTGAGCAGCTGCATCACTGCCTGGTTCGGGAATTGCACCATCTCGGATCGCAAGACCCTACAGCGGATAGTGAGGTCAGCTGAGAAGATCATCGGGGTCTCTCTTCCTACCATTACAGACACTTACACTACATGCTGCATCCGCAAAGCAAAGAGCATTATGAAGGACCCCACGCACACCTCACACAAACTCTTCTCCCTCCTGCCATCTGGGAAAAGGCACTGACGCATTCGGGCTCTCACAAACAGACTATGTAACAGTTTCTTCCCCCAAGCCATCAGATTCCTCAATACCCAAGAGTCTGGACTGACACCAACTTACTGCCCTTTACTGTGCCTATTGTCTTGTTTATTATTTATTGTACTGCCTGCACTGTTTTGTGCACTTTATGCAGTTCTGGTAGGTCTGTAGTCTAGTGTAGTTTTTGTATTGTTTCATGTAGCACCATGGTCCTGAAAAACATTGTTTCGTTTTTACTGTGTACTGTACCAGCAGTTATGGTCGAAATGACAATAAAAAGTGACTTGACTAAGGGACGATAGCATAGTTCACTGCAATAGCCCACTAATCGAACTCTGTCAAACTGAGAAGGACCCATTATTTCTATTCTGTGTTTTTTATCTATTAACTGACTGACAATCCTCTCAACCTTCACCAGTCCATTACTCCCCTCCCCACCAATTCCATTTTGTTCACCAACCTCTTAAATGGGACATTATTGAAAGTCTTCTGACAACCCGAATACATCACATCCACCGGTTCCCCCCTTCTGCTCTACTAAATGCATCCCAAATAACTAATAGATTAGTTAACCATAATTTCTGTTTCATAAATTAATATAGACTCTGTTCACTCACATTATTTTCTCAGTACTTGATATCCCATTCATTATTATGGTATACAGTATTTTTAATAATAGTTTTTCCCCTCTTCCCTTTGTTAAACAGTGGAGTCACATTTATCACCATTCTAAATTCTCTAGAATGTTGGAAGGGATAATTGGATTATCCATCATATTTACAGTCATCTCTTTCAAAATTCTTGTATGTACCTCGTCAGGTCCTTGTTTCTTACCAATTTTCAGCTGTATTAACTTCTCTTAGATTTTTTTTTAAGCAATGCAATTTTTTTCTCATGTCCTTTGGGTAAGTTCTTCTCCAGTTTTTCTGAATGGTTTTATTGTGGCTTGTTTAAGAACAGGTGTAAAATATTTATTTAATTAATCTGTCATTTTTAAATTCTCTTTTATAAATTCCTTTATTGCTTGATTACATTTTTTTTTAAATACCCACAGAAGCTATCTCAGATTTTTTTCTATTTTCTGTCTCAGTTCTATTTCTTTATCAATTTCTTGGTTACCCTTCATTGAATTCTAAAATGCTCCTTTATAGGCTGACAGGTGAAATTTGTCATTGAGCAAGGTAAGATATTAGATTTGGGTAGGAATATTGGGAAGAGCACAGTTCTAAAAGGGGTACATAAATAATGAGATCTGACTATACCAATAAAAATTGTAGGACAGCTTGAGGCAATGTTTTATTATTTATTTAGTGATATGGCATGGAGTAGGCCCTCTGGCCCTTCGAACCATGCAGCCCCACCATCCCCACCATCCTAATTAACCCTAATCTAATCACGGGACAATTTACAATGACCAATTAACCTACCCAGTACATCTTTGGACTGTGTGAGGAAAGCAGAGCACCAGGTGAAAACCTAATAATCTCAGTACTCAGGGAGGACGTACAGAGACTCCTAACAGAACCACACTGGAATTGAACTCCAAACTCCGGAACACCCAGAGCTTCGCTAACCTTGTGTAGTTAAAAGCAAGTGGGATCCTGATCTTTATAATAGGGACATAGAGTACATGACAAAGAGATCATAATATAACATTTTGAGCACAACCTGAAAAAAACTACTGTGTTTAATTATAAGAAAAATGTTGAGGCTTTGGAGAAGGTTTACTAAAATGATACCAGTGAATACTGTACGTGGATAGTCTGGAGAATTTTTTTGTTGGAAAAGAGTGGATACCAATTGTTTCTCATAAAACTTTAAGATCGTGGCCAGTGTATTCAGCGTATACAGAAAGTAATTGTTCCCATTGGCAGAACCAGAGATATGGAATGAAGGTAATTTGCAAAAGAATCCAAAATGACAAGAAGGGAAACATTTTTGTGCAGGTGGTGATTAAGGTCTGCAAGCACTGTGCTAACGGGGAGTCCACTTTAAATAATCACAGTACGCAGAAAACCCATACCATCAAAATAAACTCGATAAGGACTGAACGACTCCAGATAGACAACAATTAACAAATACAGCTGTGCAGGCCCATAGTTGCAGCTCAGTAAAACCCTGGTTAGACCATACTTGGAATATTGTGTTCATTTATGGTCACCTCATTATAGGAAGGATGTGAATGTTTTAGAGAGGTTTCAGAGGAGATTTACTAGGGATACTAGGCCTGAATTAGATTGCATGTCTTTTGAGGAAAGATTGAGCGAGATAGGGCTAATTACAGAATGAAGGAACCAAGTATAGTTTTTTCCCCTCAAGATTCAAGTTTATTTATCACGTTTACATTGAAATATATAGTGAAATGCATCGTTTGTGTTATCAACCAACATGCCTACCGATTTCACAAAAAAAAGTGAGACTAAGTTTTCCAGGGAGATACATGTTTAAGCAACTGGGCAGAGATGGCAAATGGAAAACAAAGAAGGAAAATGTTATATTTTCCACTTTTGGATAGGAAATATAATTTAGAGCCCTAGAGAGAAACAGCAGAGACAAGCTCTTTGGCCCACCAAGTGAACCAGTCATCAAACACCCATTTGCACCAATCCCGTATTAATCTTACTTTCCCTACATTCTCATCAATTCCACAGATTCTACCATTCACCAGCACACCAGAGGCAATTTAAAGCAGCCAATTAACCAACCAGCTTGTGTTTCTGCAATGGGTAGGAAACTAAGGCACCACAACATTCTGGAGAGAATGTGCAAACTATACAGATAGCTTTGGAGATCAGGATTGAACCCGTGTCTCTGGTGTTGTGAGGCAGTGGCTCTACTAGCTCCATCACAGTCCCATTAAAGAGGGTCAAAATTAAATGTTGCCACTATTGATTCTTGTACAAAAACTCAAAATTTAGCATCCACATAAAAGTAAGTACTTTGTAATTTAGAAAGCAAAAAAAAAGCACAAAACTGAAGAAGTTTTACTTCCAGTGTCAGAGTGTTGGTGAGATCTTACCTGGAATACTGTGTGCACTTTTGGTTTCTTTATTTACTTGAGAATGTACATGGAAGCATTTCAGAAAAGATTCGCTGGATTGCTTCCTGAAATATAGGAGGGATCTTATGAGAAGTATTCGACGAAAAAATGAACCTAACTTTGGAGTTTGAACGAGAAGAGATTTCACTGAAATATGATTCCGAGGGAGCTTGATCAAACTTGTTGTAAGGATGTTTTCCCCAGAGAACATAATCTTAACATTAGGCACAGTCTTTTAAGACTGAGCTGAGGTGGAATTCCTTCCCTCAGGTAAATTTCAGTCTTTGTACTTCTCTACTCTCGAACGCTGTGGATTTGGAATCATTAAGTCTATGAAATGGATTTTTTTTCAACTCCAAGGTAATCAAGGATTGTGGGGAGAAAGCCCAAACATTAAGTGTATGGATACCACTCTTATTAATTACTCAGTTCCATTGCCCAGGGTTCAGTCCATCCTTCAGTGCTTTTTGCGTAGGGTTTACATGTTCTCTCTGTGATTTTGTAGGTTTCTCCAGATGCTTTGGTTTCCTCCCACATCCACAAGGCATGTGCATTGGTGGTTTACTTGGTCACTGCCCCCAGCATGCCTAAGTACTTAAATAATCAAAGGGACATGTGAGAAGATCATTTGCAAGGTTAGAGGGAAGATGCAGGTGAAAGGGAAATGACACAGTATGAGGAGAGTGAAAGGGGGACATGTCAGATTGGTGTAAATGGACTTCTGACAGACTTGAGCATAGGCTTAAGGATAAATTTCCATTTTCTGTGACACACCATGAGTGGCTGTTCCAGAGGCTTCTGGATCAGAACAAAGAATACAAAATTAAGTTTAGCATGTAATCCATGTAGTTTGAATTGCATTCAGCCTGCAGATTCATGCCATATGGGCCGACTACTACAGACTGTTTCTATTCATTATGAACCTTCTTTCACGGTAATCGTCTCACCCCTGACTGCTCCTATATTAGTCTTAATTTTTTTCCTCTCATAAACATCAAGTTTCCCCCAAGTGCATTTGATGTTAATTCCTTCACCCAATTTCAGTGTGAGAAAGACTAGATTCTCACCACAGAATCTTCCTGAGTTACTTATTTGATCTGTTCCTGACAGTCTTGAGATGATGCTCCTGCGTTTTAAGCTTCCTTAGAAATATAAGCAGTTTATACTTGTTCATACATGTGCTCATACTTTTGTAGCCCTACCTAGTTTTAAAGACTGCAGTCAGTGTTGTCTAACTTCTTCCCTTTTAGAGAAAAGCAGAAACCTACTGAATGTTACCTGTAGTTACATCTCTCACATCTGCTAACATCCTTGTAAGGCTCTTACATTTTTTTTCTTGTCTGTGCTTCAATAACATTTCTTTAGTACAAGATCAGTTCTTTGTATAACACTCCAAGCATAATCTAACTAAAATGTTATAACTGTAAAATCTCCTTCAGGAAAGTATGAAACAAACAACAGAAATATTAATGGCTTTTAAATTTTTTTTTGTCTCCATATATTACAGCACAGAAACCAGTTATTTGTCATAGTAACTGCATGCCGATAAAAGGATATGTTGTTGGAGTTAAGTGAAGGGTAGGATTTCATTCAACCCAACTGATACAATTTAAAAACTGTCTGCTATTATTCCTGCCTCCCTTTATATTTAATAGCTTTCTATTAGTTGCATGTATGTAATTCATAGATTCACCATCTGCAATATTTTGCTTTTGCTTTATTATTTAATTCAATGTTGCTTCCATTCCGCAATTGCCGCAGGATTTCCATTGTTTCTTTGAATTTTTTAAATTTTGTAACTTTCTGCTTATTTTCTAGTCTTTGATCCAGCATCAATTCAGGCTCACTCCACAACTGTCACCAGCTCTAACTTGATCCACGTCGATTCACTTTAAATTTATTCCCTTGTCATTTATGGGCATCTTCTAGATATTAACTATGCCTTGAGATATGAGCTTTACCACATCCTAAGATTCACCTGTGCAATGAGCTTGTCACCTCTTCAGCAGCACCAAAGATCTCCTTGTCTATGGATTTCATCCTAACTTTTTCCAGAGCATTAACAATGACTTCTTTTTCTTTTTTGAGTGAGGATTTCAACAGATCTTGGATAAAACTTGTTCTTCCCCAATTGTCCTGACGAAGGGTCTCGGCCCAAAATGTCGACAGTGCTTCTCCTTATAGATACTGCCTGCCCTGCTGTGTTCCACCAGCATTTTGTGTGTTGTTTGAATTTCTAGCATCTGCAGATTTCCTCGTGTTTGCTCTTCCCCAATTTGTTCTTCTGGACAAATCTATCCATTAAAAATGTAACATCTTGATAAGTTTTTACTATCCCTTCTGACCTTGTGTTCCCTAAACTTAAATGATCCCTTAAATTTTAAAGAAAACTCATCAAACGCCATCCTGGAATTCACTGATAACACCACGGTTGCTGGCAGAATCTCAGTTGGTGACAAGGATGCACACAGGAGTGAGATAGATCAGTCGGTTAAGTGGTATCGCAGCAACAACCATGCACTCAATGTCAGAAAGACCAAGGAATTGATTGTGAACTTCAGGAAAGGGAAGTTGTGAGAACACACACCAATCCTTCTTGAGAAGTCAGTAGTGGAAAGAGAGCAGCCTCACATTCCTGGGTGTCAACATCTCAGAGTATCTATCCTGGGGCATTGTTGCAATCACAAAAAAGGCACAGCAGAGGCTGTACTTCAGTAAGAGTTTGAGGAGATTCGATATGTCACCATAGACTAGCAAATTTCTACAGATGTACAATGGGGAGCATTCTGAATTGTTGCCTCGTCGCCTGGTATTGGGGTTCCAATGCACAGGATCAAAAGAGGCTGCAGAGCTCTCTCACGGCACAACCCTCCCCACCACTGAGGACATTGTTCAGAGGTGGTACCTCAAGAAGGCAGCATCCATCATCATTAAGGACTCTTACCATCCGGGACATCTTCTCTTCTCATTACTACCATCAGGGAGGAGGTACAGGAGCTTGAAGACCCACACCCATTGTTTTAAGAACAGCTTCCCCTCCGCCATCAGATTTCTGAACAGTCCATAACTCATGAACACTAACTCCCTACTCAGCTTTTGTGCTATTCACAGTATTTATTTATTTTTGGGGCTTATACTTTTTGTATTGCACTGTACTGACGCCACAAAACAACAAATTTCACAACAGATGTCTATGATAATGAAGCTGACTGTTTTCCACCAAAGTATCTTATTATCAATCAGTTGATAGCAACTAATGGTTTGCAAATTATACTATGTGAATTCCTGTGTACTTAGTTATTGACAGAGGAATTAGTGCAGTGTACACTACCATGTTTAGACAGGGGTTGCAGCTCTGGTGAAGGGGCTTACCATGTCCATTCCGAGCAGTCCACTCGCTTTTGGTCCCCGCCCACATCAGCTCTCACCTGTGGCTCCAAGTGGTGTTTTCATGCAACAGCAGCCACACCCCAGTACATCACTTCAAAAGGGGGGCTAAACCAGGGGAGGAAAGCTGGCGAAACCATAACCTGGTGGAATAGGGACATGCCAGTCCTAGCATGCGAAGTCAGCTCCAGTGGACTGAGCAGATGAGATCGACAGTGAGATCCAATGAGCAAGAAGGTGGTTCTGCAATGCTTCATGGAGAGCGAAGAGCAAGATAAAGCACAGAAGAAGTCATGATTATCCACTGTAGTAAGGAAGACCCCAGTTTGTGATGATTTCTCATGGCACTGTATCTGGACCCCTGAGGTGAACTGTCTCAGTCAAATGGTTTTACCACTTTTAAAACTCTCCTGCACAAGTTTCACCGTCATTGCTGGATATGACCGACAACCAACACGCTGCCATGTCCTTTTGAGTGACTGAATGCACAAAATTAGCACAGACACCTTGTGCAGAAAATGGACTGCCTTCATATAATGCTTTTGAAGACTGCATCCTCCAGATCTTATAACATTGAAGATGATTTTTGATACCTTCTAATTCTTTGTAGTTTCTAACTTATTGAAGTAATGAGATTGTTTCGTTTTCACATCTGGATGCTTGAAACCGCAAAACAATTCTAAGTTGTCTTACTGCTTATTTCTCACCAACTCTGAAAAAAATCACTGCTTTTTGAACACAAACACACACAACTGATGCAGTTTAAAAACTGTTCACTCTAAGCACGATGTAGTGTCCAATGGCCACCCAAGTACACTCAGCTGGCACTAGTTAGAAAATAACATCAGCCTCCTGTCCCGATTAAGAGGCCAAGTGCCCCAAATAAGTGAAGGGAACCATAGTTACTTTTTCAATTAGTTTTTGTTCTTTAAGAGTTGTCCCAAATAAGTGGCTGCCCGATTAATCAATGGATCAGTTAACCAGAATCCACAGTATTTGCTGACATAGATGTACTTTGATAATAAATTTACTTCAAACTTTTTTCATCCAACATTATTCTTTGAAAGTTTTGATAGCATGTTTGGATTGTTTCCCGTAAAATGTTCCATTGTGCTTCTATGGATACATCAGTGGTTTAATATTACAAAACTGCAATGAATTTTCACTTGGCCCTCTTTCCATTGTTTAAGAGGTTAAATTAACTTCCACATCAACCTTTTTTAAAATGAGCTAATTTGTAATGCACCAAACTGCATTTCATCTCTAGACTAAGATGTATTATTTTATCTAAATAATTCAGTGGTATTGGTGCTTTTGGGCTACCTAAGAATCCTGCTTTAGTCAACTTAGAACAATGTTAGGATGGAGACACAATATCTTCTCTAATCTAGACTTCAAGGCAGAAGGTTGATCTATTGAAGTAAATACATGAGAGAGAAGGGAATGGAAGACGTATAATGGGCTAAAATATAGAGAAAAGAGAGATCCAATCACAAATAAGAGAAAATCTGCAGATACTGGAAATCTGAGTAACACACACAAACTGCTGGAGAAACTCAGCAAGCCAGACTCAGTCCTGCTGAAGGTTTTCGGCCCGAAACATCGACTATACTCTTTTCCTTGATGCTGCCTGCCCTGCTGAGTTCCTCCAGCATCTTGTGTGTGCTGTAAAGATGAGAATTTTTTTTTAGGCCAATCCGGATGCTGTGATACTTAATCATTAATGATTTTGATAACCAAAATGGAGATACTGTAATTAGATAACTCCTTATCTTCAGTCCCTTTGCTTTATGCTCCATTATCTGCAGTAGATGTTTTTGCTGACGTGTTCTGTTCCTGTGTGAGGATGATACAAGCAAACTTCCTTATAACCTGTTGATCAACAAGCTGACTAGATGTATTACTGGGGAAAGAGTTCACCTTTGATAATATGAACGTTTGAAGTAGTGCATACAGTGAGTGCTAAGGGGTGCAAGGGTGAAGTCAATTACTTCTGACAGTTGGGGAATGAATAGTGACTTTATTTTGCTGCTGATATCAATATTCGTATTGCAATCCACTCACAACTGTAGGTTGCTGGAGGGTTATTTGTGATGTCTCCTGCATCTTATATAATGCCTGTTCAGTTTAATTTTTTTTAGTGAATTGTGTTTGTACTGATGATGTAATTGCTGGGAAATGAAGTGCTGCTGTCATTTAGTGTTGCAAAGGGGTCATTTCAGTTTGATCCGTGCCATCCACCAGTGCAAAGTTGCAGTATGTGTAAAAGATCTTGCAGCATTTGTTACAGGGATTTGGTGAAAGCAAGTCTGCGACATGATGATCATATGCAAAAGTGCAGCAAAGATTCAGTAGATTGTGAAATTCTGGTACAAAACAAGATTTAGCCTTTGACTGAAGCACAGAACAATCAGAGAGCATTGATATGCATGATTCTGATAAAGGTTGACATCGTTAGATGAGGGGCTGCTCCCTTTGACTAGTGAGTCTGGAATCCTATTGTTCACTACTGAAGTTTCTTTAGCACGGGGTATTCAAAACTATGAGTTGTTTTTAATATAAGTGGATGTAGGATAATGGGGATCAAGCAGAAAGAAAGACTTGAAATGGAGGCTCCAATGCTCAGGATTGAAAGAGGCTTCAGAGTTTTGCAGACTCTGTCAGCTTCATCACAGGCACACCCCTGCCACCATCAAGGACATCTTTTAAAGGTATTACCTTAAGAAGGCGGCATCCATTATTAAGGACCCTCACCATCTGGAACATTATTAGCATCGGGGAAGAGGTACAGGAACTTGAGGACCCACACTCAGCATCTTAGGAACAGCTTCTTCCCTCCACCATCAGATTACTGATCGGTCCATAAACTCGACCTCACCTTTCTTCTTCCTCGCTATTTATATCTGTATGTATGTGATTTATAATAAGTTGTATGTATGTACTGCCAACACCAAACAACAAACCTGATTCAGAATATTATATCCAGGCAACATCCTGGTGAGTCTCCTCTCCACGTGCAGTCACATCCTCCCTCAAGTGTGGCTACAGGAATGAATACACAATACTGCAGCTATGGCCTAGCTCATGTTTTATGAAGTTGTACCATAAACCTCTTTGTTCTTATATTCTGAGACCTGCTGAGTGCATACAGCATTGATTGTTCTTAATTCAAATCTTTGAGGATAGCAGAACAAATTCATGAAGTTGTTTTATCTTTAAAAGGAAAAAGCAGACCGTATAGGATGCTATATAAATCAACGTGTTTAATTGTGTGTGCTACATATTAAGGTTTTGGGGAAGGTAGAGCAAACATTTACCACATGTTTGCCATGGATGAGTGAGAGGGTTTCAATTATCTGGAAAAGATGAGATCATCTACTTAGTGAAGCAAAAGGGGGAAATTTAATAGATAGGTTCAAAATTGCAAGTGATTTTGCTAGAGTAAATAGGCTGAGACTGTTTCCATTGGCAACAAGCTACACAACCAAAGAAGGGAGACTTAAAATAGTTTGCAAATGGGTGAGAGTGGATTGTTTCGCAAGCAGATTGAGCAATAATGCAAAACAAATAGCAAAAGCTGCAAGGTTGTGGAAAAGAAGCAAGGGAGTCCGGCTTAGACATAACAGGTCATGTGAGCTTTTTGTTCCAAGTGACCATCCTTCAATTTCCTTGGCAGTAGGTACTTACTGCATCCCTGTTCTGTCAAGGGGAGAATCATCTCTGAATGAGGAAACATTTTTAAAAATGTGGCCTTACTATTTGATCAGCAGCACATATCTGCTGGCAATCTTGTGTACTGACAATTTTGATCATAGTAATGATAAAGAAATGCATAAGAAATCTCTCAGAAAAAGTGGTTACAACACAAACTAACATCAAGATTATCTGGTAATTGGTGACAAGAAGCAAGGCAGAGTATCAGTACTGCCTCTGGGACACAAACTGAACTCAAAGATTCATCAAACAGGAAATGCTGTGGATACTCAGTAGGTCAGACAGCATGTGTGGAGAGAAACAGTTAATGTTTCAGGCTGAGAAGAGCATTTGTCAACATTTTTCCAGCATTTTCTGTTTTCATTTCTTTTTTCAATTTTTGTTTGATTTCTGAAGTGTTATCAGTTTTACTGACTATTTCCAAACACCTCTCACTTTCTCCAACTCTTCCCTTCCTTTTCTCAATCTCTTGATCTTCATTTTGGAGGCATCTTTGTTCTGGTGGCACCACTTGTCACATTGGTGCTTCCAGTATCTCCTCGTCTTTCCTCAAACATGACCACCTTTCACCATGGTCCTCCATTTCCCATACTTACCTTGCATAATTGATCCCCCATCAGTGCAAGGATGCTGTTTTCCTTTGTCTAACCTACCAGTCTCCACATTTACCCTCCATAATTTCCAACACCTCCAATGTGTGAAGTTAGTACCAGGGCCAGGCACATCTCAACAACCACCCCGCCCCCCACACACAGACACACGCACGCATGCACTCCATTTCAACATCCTAAAGGGGACCTTCGCATGGAGTGCAAAATCTGCCTTTTTAGCTCCCATTTTTTCCACTTTTAGGTACTCAAATAGTTCCACAAATTAACGTAGCAATTACCTTACGCATCTTCCAGTCAACCACATTTAACGTTCAATGTAGGGATAACTGAATGCAGATTGACTTCATTAGCTTGTTCCTTGCATTTCCAGCATTCACATTTTCTCATCTTATATTGCAGGTTTCATTACTTATCAACAGTACATACATGCTTTCCACAAATGGATTTTGTCTTTCACCAGCCTTCACCACAATTTTATAGTTGCCACCAGCTTTGTTTGTGGTATTGAATCTTTACGTCCAATTACCAGCCTTTTTTTTTAATGCTTCTCTTTCTGCAATTTAAAATATGTTCACTTTTGAACTTTTCTGATTTCTAACAAAGGGCCAACTTTGGAAAAGGTCCAGAAGAGGTTCACTAGAATGATCCCAGGGATGGAAGGTTAACAGACGAGGAATGTTTGGTTCTGGACCAAAACTCGCTGGAGTTTAGAATAATGAGAGAAAAATCTCAGTATCTTTAATATCAATATCTTTAGCAGTCTGAAGAACCCACCTGCTTCATGCAAGCTTCAATTATTCCGGTGCCCAAGAAGAATGTGGTAATCTTACTCAGTGATTATTGTCCACCAGCACCTACGGTACTGCGCAAAAGTCTTAGGCACATCTAGGGTGACTAAGACCTTTACACAGTACTGTAATTATCAACATGGTGCAGAGAGTGAGTTTGTAATCTGAAAGGAGCAAAGGATGTTGGGAATGGCAAGGGTGGAGCACTACAGGAGGGGTGTGGAACAGGTGGCAAAGAAGGAGTACCAAGGCCGGGAGTTGGCATGGTGCAGACACTCTGAACCCTGAGACACCAGTTGAGGTCTTTTGATTACAAACAGTTGGTTTGTTGATCATTGTCTTTGGTGCTTCGCACTCCTTCCCCTTCTCCCTCTCAGTCCACTATCGTGACACACACATATGTCAGCATATTTGTTTCTTTTTTGAGTGGCATCAGTGCAGTGTAATAAATAAAATTACTACAGTACTGTGCAAATTCTTAGGCACCCTAGTTTATATATATGATGAAGTGTTTTGAGAGGTTGATGATGAAACATATCAACTCTTGCCTGTGAAGCAGCTTGGATCCACTCCAGTTTGCCTACCAGAGCAACAAGTCCATAGCAGATGCCATTCATTGGTTCTTCATTCCACCCTGGGACATTTGGACAGGAAAGATGCAGGTATCAGGATGCTCTTTATCAACTTCAGCTCAGTAGTCAATACCATCATCCCCTCAAATCTAATCAATAAGCTCCAAGACATTGATTGGCCTCAATACCTCCTTGTGCAATTGGATCCTCGATTTCCTCTCTTGCAGACCTCAGTCAGTTCAGATTGGCAACACCATCTCCTCCACAATCTCCATCAGCAAGATGCTGTGTCCTTACCCCCTGCTCCACTCACTTCATACTTATGACTGTGAGGCTAAGCACCAATGCCATATTTAATTTTGCTAAGGACACCATTGCCATTAGTTAAAATCAAAGGCTGTGATGAATCAGCGTATAGGAGGGAGTTTGAACATCCGGCTGAGTGATTCCACAACAACAACCTCTCACTTAATATCAGAAAAACCTATGAGCTGATTATTGGCTTCAGAGTGAGGAAACCAGAGGTCAAGGGCCAGTCCTCATCAGAGAATCAGAGGTGGAGAGGGTCAGCAACTTTAAATTCCTTAGTGCTATCACTTCAGAGGACCTGTCGTGAACCCAGGATGTAAGTGCAATTATGAAGAAAGCATGGCAGTACCTCTACTTCCTTAGAAGTTGGTGAAGATTCAGCATGACATCTAAAACTTTGACAAACATCTATAGATGTGTGTGGTATTGACTGGTGGCATCACAACCTGGTAAGGAAACACCAATGCCCTTGAATAGAAAATCCTACAAAAAGTAATGGAGACAGCCCAGTCCATCATGGGTAAAGCCCTCCACAGCATTGAATACATCTATGAGGAGCTCTGTGGAGGAAAGCAGCATCCATCATCAAGGACCCACCATCCAGGCCATGCTCACTTCTCACTGCTGCCATCAGGAAGGTGGTACAGGAGCCTCAGGACTCATGCACCAGGTTCAGGAACAGTTATTAACTCTCAACTATCAGGCTATTGAACCACTGGGGTGAACTTCACTCACCCCATCACTGAGATGTTCCCACAAACTATGAACTCACTTTCAAGGACTCTTCGGCTCATGTTCTTGATATTTATTGTTTATTTATTTATTATTATTTCTTTTTCTTTTGCACATTGGTTGGTTGTCCATCTTGTAGGGAGAGGCTTTTCACTGATTTTGTTATGGTTCTTGGATTTACTGAGTATGCTCATAAGAAAACAAATTTCAGGGTTGTAAATGGTGACATATATGTACTTTGATAATAAATTTAGTCTGAAACCTATCACATATTGAAAGGCCTAGATAGAGTGGATATGGAGAGGATGTTACCTCTAGTGGCAGAGTTTAGGACCAGAGGGCACAGCTTTGAAATAGTAGGACATCCCTTTAGAAAGGAGATGAGAAATTTATTTAGCCAGAGGATGGTGAATCTGTGGAATTCATTGCCACAGATGGCTGTGGAGGCCAGGTCATTGAGTATATTTAAAGTGGTGGTTGATTAGTCAGGGCATCAGAGGTTATGGGGAGAAGGCAGAAGAACAGGGTTGACAGGGATAATAAATCAGTCATGATGAAGTGCTGGTGCAGACGTGATGAGCCCAATGGCCTAATTCTGCTCCTTTGTCTTAACGGTGTTATGATCTTTAACCTGAGACATTAACACTACCTGTTTCATTTCTGCAGTGTTGCCTGACCTGCTGAGTGTGCACAACACTTTCTCTTTTTTCCCCAGTAATAAAAGAACAACTAGATAGATTTTCAGAGCTCTCTGTCAAATTAAGAACCATGTTGTTGCTCTAAGGGCCAGTAAACAAATTTAATCCTGTTGCCTCCAAACTGGTTCAAAAAGATGTAAAGGGACCCAGCTGAACATCAGGAAGGGGATTCGGTAGATCCAGCTGTGCAATGGCTGTCTGGGGATCCAGCTGTTCATCAGTAAAGATAATCAGGAAGTGCTCAAGAACATTTCTGTGTGCAATTGAAAGATCTAATGGTGTATCAGGTTCGACAAATCAGGAGATCCAGCTGTGCAATTGAAAGATCATTTAAACATAGAAATCTTCAGTACATTACAGGCCCTTGGGCCCACAATGTAATGCCGACTATGTAACCTTCTCTAGAAACTGCCTAGAGATGCCCTATCGCATGGCTGTATTGGAAAATCCAGCTGCCCAGTTGCAGGCATGATTGTGTGATCCATTTGTTGGTTGATACAAAGAATCAAGGGATTAATGCTTCACATTGTAAGTGGATCAGGAGATCCAAATGGACTTTATTAAGGAATGGCAAATCCATTTACAGGTTACTGGAAGTGTTCAATTCATCTCTCAGTAAGTTGGGAGCCAGATGTGAGACCGGCTCTACATTCAGGCAAGAGAGACAGATTACTCCAAGAATTACATTTAAAAAACCATGGATGGAGTTGAAAGGGATTTAGCAGTATCAGTAAAAGACAGAGGGAAATGCTGAAATATGGGATCCCTTTTTTCTGGACAATCCCTTTTCTCTCTTCTACCTTCCTGGAGAAGATTTTGAAAGCCTGGATGTCCAGGCTTAAGAATAACTTATTCCCTACTGCTATAAGACTTCTGAACCAATCACCTCTTTCATTTTGCCTTCCTTAGTGGTGATACCATGTTCTTAGATTCTTAATTCTATCTCTCTTGGTTGTTCTATAATTGTTACTTCAGGATTTCTTTTTGCGTAACTTCCAAGTTACACGACGTTCTTTGCACATTCTGCTGATTTGTACTTCTTGTTGTATTTATTATTACAATATATATTGTTTATTTCTGTGAGTTTCATACGAGCAAGCATCTTCACTGCACTTTATGTATAGGATGGATGGGACTTTATAACTAATCCCTTACTCATAATGTGATCAGGAAAATATTCAAAAACTAGGTAGATAACCAAAATACTGACGTAACAATCAGTCTCTTGTAAGTACGTTTCAAATCATACGTGACTCTAGGCAAACAAAAAACAATTTTATCTTTGAGTTATGTTTTTAGCAAATCAGTAGAATTTCTTTTAGAATTCCCAATGAAATATTTAAAAATTCAGAAATTATATGAAGACATCCTGATGCCTGATCTTAAATATTTCTAAACAGCCTTACCATTTATAAACTTTTCGTAAAGTAGTTTCAGCCACAGACGATAAATGCAACAAACTAACTTGTTTTCATACAGGATTACTTATAAGCAAGGGACAAAATAGGAATACCTGTACATAATTTCCAATTAAGGAGCCCTGGGCCACACTTTGCTCAGAGCAGAGCAATAAAGATAGTGCCTCATGACAGAGAAATCACAACAACGTCCTTCAATTGTGAATAAAACTTAATTATATAACAAGAAAGGATTCTTAGGTTCAGAATCTGATTTAATATCTCTGACATACTGTATGTTGTGAAATTTGTTGTTGTGCAGCAAGACAGTGCAAGACATAAAATATAAAATGACTCAAAATATTAAAGATAGCGGAGTCAAGGGATATGGGGAGAAGGCAGGAACGGGTTACTGATTGTGGATGATCAGCCATGATCACATTGAATGGCGGTGCTGGCTCGAAGGGCCTACTCCTGCACCTATTGTCTACTGTCTAACTATAGATCACAATGTATATTTCCTATTGTAATTTTGTGTGTGTATATTGTTACGTAACCTCGTAACCAGGTAACTTACCAGCAAAGATAGCGGGATCAGCTGAGTCGGATGCTACTATTTTCAAACGTTTTATTCAAAAAGGGGCACAAACGTATGGTTAATACAAAACATTCAGATCATATACATCGTCAAAACTCAATCTAAAACACCGGTGTAATAATAATCAATCAGAAATAAGCTCTATAGTTGTCTAGGGGGTAATACTGAGTCCAATTGAAATATAAAGAGTCACTCAGAAGTCTGCAGGCTTTTCCCTTTTTGGGAACCGCTGGGGTTTCACGTTGTGGAGAGAGAGAAATGGTTGAGAAAGGATAAACACTTGCCCGTTGTCTTTACAGAGCAAATCCTTGGAATCAGGGGAGCAGGCTTCCCCGTTGTTAGGTAAAAGCAGTCTTCCGTTGGTTCCAGCCACAGATTCAAAATTTGGAATCTAACGCACGTGGCTTCCTTCAAAATGACTTCCCGCTCCCTGGGGAATCGGTATCGTGCTTCCTTGGTGTCTCCTTGGTGCGTCTGAGGGTTGTCCCCCCCTCAGACCCTCCTTTATACTTTTTCATGGGTTCGCAGGTGTCAATCAGGTTGCAGGTGATGCGATCTCTCTCTCAACCAGCCCACTTTGCCCGAGGGCTTTTCACGTGGTCTCCATGAGACACTAGTCAATGTTGCCTTTATTCTGCTTCTCGGGAGAACGTGGTCTTCCGCACGTCTCCCTCTCTCTCTCCCGTTTCCTGTGTCTATTCAGCACGTCTCTCCCCCTCTTGGGTCAGTTGACCCCCCCCCCCCCTTGACTAGGGCTCTTGCGATTCTCACAAAGGAGGGGGCCGAGGTCATAACAATATATATAGTACAAAAGACTTCTGCACATTCACACATATATGTGCACAAAAGTCTTAGGTACTTGTAAAAAAATCTGGAAAGCAAAGAGGCTTTCAAAAGTAATGAAATGCAAAGTTTCTCAATATAAAAAATTACTATAAAAAGCAGTAAACAGTAAAAATCTAAATCAAATCAATATTTGGTGTGACCACCCTCTGCCTTTAAAATTGCATCAATTCTCTTAAGTACTGTCAAGCAATTTTAGAAGAAAATCAGCTGGTGGTTGTTCCAAGCATATTGTGGAACTTGCCACAGTTCTTCTGCAGACTTTGGCTGTCTTGCTTGCTTCTACCTCTCCACATAAGAGACAACCTCAATGATGATATCAGGGCTCTGTGGAGGCCATATCATCTGCTGCAGGGGTTCCTGAGCGTTCACAGCTGATAGCAGTGCTGGATTTCTTCTGATTTAGAAGGAACATCAGTTTGATGTACTTCTCGTTTGCTGCACTCAGTTTCCACGGCCAACCACTGCATTTCTGGTTCTCATCCTTGCTCTTTTCTTTGTGCTCTTCAAAAGAGATTGGACAGCACATATTGAAACTCCCATCCGCTGCAAAATTTCTGCTTGGGAGAGACTTTGCTGATGCAGAATGATCACCTTGTGTCTTGTTGCTATGCTCACTCTTGCCATGGTGTAAGGACTGATGACTTGAAAGTTAAACTGTCACATCTGCCACACCCTCACCTTCTAGTTTGGTTGTCCTTCACCCAGTTTGATTCTTTCTACACCCATTTCTGTTTGTTAATTAGTTTAGTTCATTCAATTCATTATATCATTAGTACCTGTGTGTTTTCATGGTTCAATCATGCACTGGGCTAGATAGCTACAAAAGAATCAAGTTTTTATTTTCAAAGCATTCCCAAACCATGATGTACAAACAGGCTGAATGGACTCAGCAGGTCGGGCAACATCCGTTGAAATGAGCAGTCAACGTTTTGGAATCTCATGTGGATAGGGTGGTGAAGAAAGCTTTTGGTATGTTGGCCTTTATAAATCAGAGCACTGAGTATAGGAGTTGGGATGTAATGTTAAAGTTGTACAAAGCCGAATTTGGAGTATTGTGTACAGTTCTAGTCACTGAATTATAGGAAAGATGTCAACAAAATAGAGAGAGTACAGAAAAGATTTACTAGAATGTTAACTGGGTTTCAGCACCTAAGTTACAGGGAAAGGTTGAACAAGTTAGGTCTTTATTCTTCGGAGTGTAGAAGGTTAAGGGGGGACTTGATAGAGGTATTTAAAATTATGAGGGGGATAGATAGAGTTGACGTGGATAGGCTTTTTCCATTGAGAATAGGGGAGATTCAAACAAGAGGACATGAGTTAGGGGGCAAAAGTTTAAGGGTAACACGAGAGGGAATTTCTTTACTCAGAGAGTGGTAGCTGTGTGGAACGAGCTTCCAGTAGAAGTGGTAAAGGCAGGTTCGATATTGTCATTTAAAGTAAAATTGGATAGGTATATGGACAGGAAAGGAATGGAGGGTTATGGGCTGAGTGCGGGTCAGTGGGATTAGGTGAGAGTAAGCGTTTGGCACGGACTAGAAGGGCTGAGATGGCCTGTTTCCGTGCTGTAATTGTTATATGGTTATAACGTTTCGGGCCAAGACCCTTCGTCAGGACTCAAGTCATGATGCTCCTTACACCATGCTTCACAGTTAGGGTGTGGTTTTGGTGTTGGTGTGAAGTGCCCTTTTTCCTCCAAACATAGTACTGTGTATTTCTGCCAAGAAGTTCAGCTTTGGTCTCATCTGTCCACAGAGCATAGTGGAACACCCAGGTGTTTTTCTGCAAACTTTAGACATACAGTAATGTCTTTTTGGAGAGCAGTGGTTTCCTCTGTGGTGTCCTTCCATGAACACAATTCTTGTTGTGTTTTTCTCATAGTGGACACATGAACAGAGACTTTAGCAAGTTCTAGAGATTTCTGCAGGTCTTGTACTGTTACCCTTGGGTTCTTTTTCACCTCTTTCAGCATTGCACATTGTGCTCTTTGTGTGATCTTTGCAGAACACCCACTCCTAGAGAGAGTAGCAACAGTACCGAATTTCCTCTATTTGTAAACAATTTCTCTTATTGTGGACTGATGAACACTCAGGTCTTTAGAAATGCTTTTGAGGCCTTTTCCAGCTTCATTTATCTCTACAATTTTTCTAAGGTCCTCTGAAAGATGTTTTGATCGAGACATGGTGCACATAAACAGATCTTTCTAGAGAAAAGCAGGCTCTACCAGTAACCTGAATTTGTGTGTCTTTTTTTTTTAAATAGGATGGGGCACCTCTACAACCCACACCTCCAATCTCATCTCATTGATTGGAGCATCTGACCCCAAATAGCTTTTGTGGAAGGCATTGCCCCAGAGGTTCACATACTGTTTTGAACCTGGACTGTGATTGTTTAAATGGTGTACTCAGTATTGACGAGAAGTACAATTGTTTGTGTGTTATTAGTTTAGGCAGATTGTGTTTGTCTATTATTGTGACTTAGTTGAAAGCTGCTGCAGCAGAAAAGAAGTTAATTTGAATCCTTCCTTCCTCCTTGTCCTCTCTGTGGGAATGCTGCCAAATTGCCTCGGAAAATTGACTCATACTTTGTCAACTTTATCAGAAGGAATGAGTTTACTTACAATGCCTTAATAGCCTTATCTGACTTCCCAATTTTTCCACCTACTTTGGACTCCCTGTACATCAAACCAACAAGAAAAGAGAGGCCAACAGCATTGGCAAACCTTTGTAAATCTTTGGTTTAAAAAGGACAATAGTCAGATGTTTATTCAGGCTGAAAGTGTAAGTAGAATTTATTTACAAGTAACTGAAACATGCAACAAGAAAACAATGCAACACTTGCTCCTGCAGAGTATTCAGTCTTCAGCAGTTAACATTAATAACTATTACACAGAATGTCTGACAAGAAACTAATCCCATGCATTCTTTCCTCCACCTTTAATGACAGAGTTGCTTTGAAATTTGCATTGGTTTTCCCTGCCCTATCTTTGGTTGATTTTCTATCTGTCTGAGTAGCTCCTATTGGGGGTTTATGCTGTCCTCAGCCAATTAGGTGGAGTAACTGTCCCCCAATCTTACAATATGTGGGGGAGGGGGGCTATTTGTCTCCCTCCATAATGCCTGGGTGTGAGGAGATAAAAAATAAATTGGTCCCTTCACAGATCAGACAGAAGATATTATTATATGGTATAAAGGAATGATTCAAGCAATAAGCAAATTTGACCACCTCGAAGAAGTTCTGCTCCTCCCTCCAATTCACCTTATTGACTCCCAAAACTGTCAGTCATCTGTTAACTAGACAACACCGGGAACATCGTGTAACCTGGACAGCATGTATCTCTCCACCGTTACAGACATCCCCAGTGTCCACTTCATTCCTTCTCCCTCCCTGCAGACTGAGACACATGTATTTTCTCAGATTTCCAATTCTGATGAAGGAAGATGACTCAAAATATTAATCCATTTCATCTCTCCAAGATGCTGCCTGCCCTACTGAATGTTTCTGATTTTATTTTCAATAAATTCCACATCTGTTTTCCTCACTGAAGATACAGTGGATGAGTAAGAACCCGATTATAGTGATGAACCTTGTGTATTAATAATCACAAAGAGAAAATACTGTGGAAATTAAAGAGATTGAAAGTCAACAAGTCCTCTAAGCATGTTGGGGGGGGGGGGGGTCCAAGACATACGGCTGCAGGAAGAGAGAGAGTGATTATCTTCCGAAGTTCCTGAAATTCAACTGTGCTGTGGAAGACATCCTGCCTCATCCCTGTACCGAAGACGCCGCGCCCCAGTGACTCCAATGACTACAGACCGGTAGCATTGACCTCCCACATCATGAAGACCTTGGACAGACTTGTTCTAGAGCAGCTCCGGCCTATGGTTAGGCCACACTTAGACCCCCTCCAGTTTGCCTTTCAGCCCCGACTAGGAGTTGAGGATGCCATCGTCTACCTGCTGAACCATGTCTGCACCCACCTGGACAAGCCGGCGAGCACTGTGAGGGTCATGTTCTTTGACTTCTCCAGTGCGTTCAACACCATCCGCCCTGCTCTGCTGGGTGAGAAGCTGACAGTGATGCAGGTGGATGCTTCCCTGGTGTCATGGATTATTGATTACCTGACTGGCAGACCACAGTACGTGCGCTTGCAACACTGTGACAGAGTGGTCAGTAGCACTGGGGCTCCACAGGGGACTGTCCTGTCTCCCTTTCTTTTCATCATCTACACCTCGGACTTCAACTACAACACAGAGTCTTGCCATCTTCAGAAGTTTTCTGATGACTCTGCCATAGTTGGATGCATCAGCAAGGGAGATGAGGCGGGGTACAGGGCTACGGTGGGAAACTTTATCACATGGTGTGAGCAGAATCATCTGCAGCTTAATGTGAAAAAGACCTAAGGAGCTGGTGGTGGACCTGAGGAGGGCTAAGGCACCGGTGACCCCTGTTTCCATCCAAGGGGTCAGTGTGGACATGGTGGAGGATTACAGATACCTGGGGATACGAATTGACAATAAACTGGACTGGTCAAAGAACACTGAGGCCATCTACAAGAAGGGTCAGAGCCGTCTCTATTTCCCGAGGAGACTGAGGTCCTTTAACATCTGCCGGATGATGCTGAGGATGTTCTATGAGTCTGTGGTGGCCAGTGCTATCATGTTTGCTGTTGTGTGCTGGGGCAGCAGGCTGAGGGTAGCAGACACCAACAGAATCAAACTCATTCATAAGGCCAGTGATATTGTGGGTGTGGAACTGGACTCTCTGATGGTGGTGTCTGAGAAGAGGATGCTGTCCAAGTTGCATGCCATCTTGGACAATGACTCCCATCCACTCCATAATGTACTGGTTAGGCACAGGAGTACATTCAGCCAGAGACTCATTCATAGAAAATAGGTGTAGGAGTAGGCCATTCGGCCCTTCCAGCCTGCACCGCCATTCAGTATGATCATGGCTGATCATCCAACTCAGAACCCTGTACCTGCTTTCTCTCCATACCCCCTGATTCCTTTAGCCACAAGGGCCATATCTAACTTCCTCTTAAATATAGCCAATGAACCGGCCTCAACTGTTTCCTGTGGCAGATAATTCCACAGATTCACCACTCTGTGTGGAGAAGTTTTTCCTCATCTCGGTTCTAAAAGGCTTCCCCTTTATCCTTAAACTGTGACCCCTCGTTCTGGACTTCCCCAACATCGGAAACAATCTTCCTGCATCTAGCCTGTCCAATCCCTTTAGAATTTTATACGTTTCAATAAGATCCCCCCTCAATCTTCTAAATTCCAGTGAGTATAAGCCTAGTTGATCCAGTCTTTCTTCATATGAAAGTCCTGCCATCCCAGGAATCAATCTGGTGAACCTTCTCAGTACTCCCTCTATGGCAAGAATGTCTTTCCTCAGATTAGGGGACTAAAACTGCACACAATATTCTAGGTGCGGTCTCACCAAGGCCTTGTACAACTGCAGTAGAACCTCCCTGTTCCTGCACTCAAATCCTTTTGCTATGAATGCCAACATACCATTTGCCTTTTTCACCGCCTGCTGTACCTGCATGCCCACCTTCAATGACTGGTGTACAATGACACCCAGGTCTCGTTGCATCTCCCCTTTTCCTAATCGGCCACCATTCAGATAATAATCTGTTTTCCTGTTCTTGCAACCAAAGTGGATAACCTCACGGAGATGCTGCATTAAATTCCCTCATCTAAATCTTTAATATGGTATATATTGTAAATAACTGGGGTCCCAGCACTGAGCCTTGCGGTACCCCACTAGTCACTGCCTGCCATTCTGGAAAGGTCCCGTTTACTCCCACTCTTTGCTTCCTGTCTGCCAACCAATTCTCTATCCACATCAATACCATACCCCCAATACTGTGTGCTTTAAGTTTGCACACTAATCTCCTGTGTGGGACCTGAGATGTACTGAGATGTAACACTGAGATGTAACACTGAGCATCATAGGAAGTCATTCCTACCTGTGGCCATCAAACTTTACCACTCCCTCGGAGTGTCAGACACCCTGAGCCAATAGGCTGGTCCTGGACTTTACTTCCACTTGGCATGATTAACTTATTATTATTTAATTATTTATGGTTTTATATTGCTATATTTCTTCACTATTCTTGGTTGGTACGGCTGTAACGAAACCCAATTTCCCTCGGGATCAATAAAGTATGTCCGTCTGTACCAGTGAATTACAAGTTAGCCTATTCCGTACAGTATCACAGGCCTGCATTCAGTCCTGACCTCCGGTGCAGCCCGTGTGGAATTTGCATGTCCTCTCTGTGAGCACATAGGTTTCCAATAGTCTTCTGCCACACTCTCCCAAAGATGTACATGTAGCAGGCTTATTAACCGCTGCGAGTTACCCTTAGTGCAGACAGATTCAAAGTGAGGGATCTGGGGAGAATAATGTAGGACTGGTGTGAATGGGACTGGTTACCACTGAATTTCAGGAACTTTGGAAGATGGTCACGCTCTCAGCTTATCTGAGACTTATCTGATGACTTATCTCAGACCCATTCCTCCCCTACATACAGGATATCAGTGAGCTTGTTTCTGTGACTCTATTCCAGGAAAGAGAACGTAGGCAACTGGATAAACTCATATCAGCTGGCCTTACTTCACTGCTGGGAATTCATTATTAAACAGCAGTAAATGGTTACTTAGAAAACTGTATTATGATAAGGCAGATTCACTGTGGTTTATGAAAGCAACATCAGATTAGGAAAGCTAAGGAGTTTTATGAGAGCAAGACTTAAAGGGGATGTGGTATGTGTTTTAATGCATTTTCAAGCAGCTTGATACATAAAATGATGGGTTTGGATGAATGGACAGGGTGTTGCTTAAAGAACAGAAAAACAATGGGATGGGACAGAGACCAGAGGGCACCAGTTACTGATGCCTTCTCACTGATCTGTAAATCTAGGTTTGCTCGTGGCTTCTGCTTCTTCCTGTGACTGTCTTGGTTTGCTCCAGTTCCAGTTTCCTCAAAAGGTTAATTACCCCCTGGGGTAGGTGAGGGTGTAATCAGTGCAACAGTGAGGAAGGAGGGAGGAATGGGACTAATGGAATTATTCACCCGGAAGCTGGAATGAACCCAAAGGGCTGAATGGCTTCCTATGCTAGGGTAAATAGGTCTTTCTCCAACATGTAGACTGTTCTTGATGGCATTTTGTACAATTCGCTGGCCTCTTAATTACCTAGATTCTATTTTAATAACAATTCTCATCCAAATCTAACACTTCCAACTCATTGACAATACAGGTCCAGGAGGGAGTGACACCATAAAGAATGAAAACAAGACATTCACCCCAACAAGTCCCCCTCTCTCCATGTTATTTTCAACTACCCCCCCCCCCCCAGATTCAATGACTCACCTACACACCAGGGGCGATTTACTGTGAGCCAGTTAAATCACCAGCTTTGAGATGTGGAAACTGGAGAAAACCCACGTGTTCATTAGAGTAAATGTAAATACCCAGACAGAACCAGAGGTTAGGAGTGATCCCAGATTGCTGGAACATTGAGACAGCAGAACTGCCAGGTGTACCACTGACAACCCAGTGAGGGAGCAGCCCCATCAGGTGTACCACTGACAACCCAGTCAGGGAGCAGCCCTGCCAGGTGTACCACTGTCAACCCAGTGAGGGTGTAGCCCCGTCAGGTGTACCACTGTCAACCCAGAGAGGGTGTAGCCCCGTCAGGTGTACCACTGTCAACCCAGTGAGGGAGCAGCCCTGTCAGGTGTACCACAGTCAACCCAGTGAGGTAACAGCCCCGTCAGGTGTACCACTGTCAACCCAGTGAGGGAGCAGCCCCGTCAGGTGTACCACTGTCAACCCAGTGAGGGAGCAGCCCTGCCAGGTGTACCACTGTCAACCCAGTGAGGGAGCAGCCCTGTCAGGTGTACCACTGTCAACCCAGTGAGGGAGCAGCCCTGTCAGGTGTACCACTGTCAACCCAGTGAGGGAGCACCTCTGTCAGGTGTACCACTGTCAACCCAGTGAGGGAGCAGCCCTGCCAGGTGTACCACTCAACCCAGTGAGGGAGCAGCCCTATCAGGTGTACCACTGTCAAACCAGTGAGGGAGCAGCCTTGTCAGGTGTACCACTGTCAACCCAGTGAGGGAGCAGCCCCGTCAGGTGTACCACTGTCAACCCAGTGAGGGAGCAGCCTTGTCAGGTGTACCACTGTCAACCCAGTGAGGGAGCAGCCCCGTCAGGTGTACCACTGTCAACCCAGTGAGGGAGCAGCCCCATCAGGTGTACCACTGTCAACCCAGTGAGGGAGCAGCCTTGTCAGGTGTACCACTGTCAACCCAGTGAGGGAGCAGCCCTGTCAGGTGTACCACTGTCAACCCAGTGAGGGAGCACCTCTGTCAGGTGTATCACTGTCAACCCAGTGAGAGAGCAGCCTTGTCAGGTGTACCACTGTCAACCAAGTGAAGGAGCAGCCCTGTCAGGTGTACCACTGTCAACCCAGTGAGGGAGCAGCCCTGTCAGGTGTACCACTGTCAACCCAGTGAGGGAGCACCTCTGCCAGGTGTATCACTGTCAACCCAGTGAGGGAGCAGCCCTGTCAGGTGTAATACTGTCAACGCAGTGAGGGAGCAGCCCTGTCAGGTGTACCACTGTCAACCCAGTGAGGGAGCAGCCCCGTCAGGTATAATACTGTCAACCCAGTGAGGGAGCAGCCCTGTCAGGTGTACCACTGTCAACCCAGTGAGGGAGCAGCCCTGTCAGGTGTACCACTGTCAACCCAGTGAGGGAGCAGCCCTGTCAGGTGTACCACTGTCAACCCAGTGAGGGAGCAGCCCTGTCAGGTGTACCACTGTCAACCCAGTGAGGGAGCACCTCTGTCAGGTGAACCACTGTCAACCCAGTGAAAGGAGCAGCCCCATCAGGTGTACCACTGTCAACCCAGTGAGGGAGCAGCCTTGCCAGGTGTACCACTGTCAACCCAGTGAGGGAGCAGCCCCGTCAGGTGTACCACTGTCAACCCAGTGAGAGAGCAGCCCTGTCAGGTGTACCACTATCAACCCAGTGAGAGAGCAGACCCGTCAGGTGTACCACTGTCAACCCAGTGAGGGAGCAGCCCCGTCAGGAGTACCACTGTCAACCCAGTGAGGGAGCAGCCCCATCAGGTGTACCACTGTCAACCCAGTGAGGGAGCACCTCTGTCAGGTGTACCACTGTCAACCCAGTGAGGGAGCAGCCCTGCCAGGTGTACCACTGTCAACCCAGTGAGGGTGTAGCCCCGTCAGGTGTACCACTGTCAACCCAGTGAGGGAGCAGCCCAGTCAGGTGTACCACTGTCAACCCAGTGAGGGAGCAGTCCCGTCAGGTGTACCACTGTCAACCCAGTGAGGGAGCAGCCCCGTCAGGTGTACCACTGTCAACCCAGTGAGGGAGCACCTCTGTCAGGTGTACCACTGTCAACCCAGTGAGGGAGCAGCCCTGCCAGGTGTACCACTGTCAACCCAGTGAGGGAGCAGCCCTGTCAGGTGTACCACTGTCAACCAAGTGAGGGAGCAGCCCTGTCAGGTGTACCACTGTCAACCCAGTGAGAGAGCAGCCCCGTCAGGTGTACCACTGTCAACCCAGTGAGAGAGCATCCCTGTCAGGTGTACCACTGTCAATCCAGTGAGGGTGTAGCCCCGTCAGGGGTACCACTCAACCCAGTGAGGGAGCAGCCCTGTCAGGTGTACCACTGTCAACCCAGTGAGGGAGCTGCCCTGTCAGGTGTACCACTGTCAATCCAGTGAGGGAGCAGCCCCGTCAGGTGTACCACTCAATCCAATGAGGGAGCAGCCCTGTCAGGTGTACCACTGTCAACCTAGTGAGGGAGCAGCCCTGTCAGGTGTACCACTGTCAATCCAGTGAGGGTGTAGCCCCGTCAGGTGTATCACTGTCAACCCAGTGAGAGAGCAGCCTTGTCAGGTGTATCACTGTCAACCCAGTGAGAGAGCAGCACTGTCAGGTGTACCACTGTCAACCCAGTGAGGGAGCAGCACCGTCAGGTTTACCACTGTCATCCCAGTGAGGGAGCAGCCCCGTCAGGTGTACCACTGTCAACCCAGTGAGAGAGCAGCCCCGTCAGGTGTACCACTGTCAACCCAGTGAGAGAGCAGCCCCGTCAGGTGTACCACTGTCAACCCAGTGAGAGAGCAGCCCCGTCAGGTGTATCACTGTCAACCCAGTGAGGGAGCTGCCTTGTCAGGTGTACCACTGTCAACCCAGTGAGGGAGCTGCCCTGTCAGGTGTACCACTGTCAACCCAGTGAGGGAGCAGCCCTGTCAGGTGTATCACTGTCAACCCAGTGAGTGATCAGCCCCGTCAGGTGTACCACTGTCAACCCAGTGAGGGAGCAGCCTTGTCAGGTGTATCACTGTCAACCCAGTGAGGGAGCAGCCTTGTCAGGTGTACCACTGTCAACCCAGTGAGGGAGCAGCCTTGTCAGGTGTATCACTGTCAACCCAGTGAGGGAGCAGCCCTGTCAGGTGTATCACTGTCAACCCAGTGAGGGAGCAGCCTTGTCAGGTGTACCACTGTCAACCCAGTGAGGGAGCAGCCCCGTCAGGTGTATCACTGTCAACCCAGTGAGGGAGCAGCCTTGTCAGGTGTACCACTGTCAACCCAGTGAGGGAGCAGCCTTGTCAGGTGTATCACTGTCAACCCAGTGAGGGAGCAGCCCTGTCAGGTGTATCACTGTCAACCCAGTGAGGGAGCAGCCTTGTCAGGTGTACCACTGTCAACCCAGTGAGGGAGCAGCCCCGTCAGGTGTATCACTGTCAACCCAGTGAGGGAGCGGCCCTGTCAGGTGTACCACTGTCAACCCAGTGAGGGAGCACCTCTGTCAGGTGTATCACTGTCAACCCAGTGAGAGAGCAGCCTTGTCAGGTGTACCACTGTCAACCAAGTGAAGGAGCAGCCCTGTCAGGTGTACCACTGTCAACCCAGTGAGGGAGCAGCCTTGTCAGGTGTACCACTGTCAACCCAGTGAGGGAGCACCTCTGCCAGGTGTATCACTGTCAACCCAGTGAGGGAGCAGCCCTGTCAGGTGTAATACTGTCAACGCAGTGAGGGAGCAGCCCTGTCAGGTGTACCACTGTCAACCCAGTGAGGGAGCAGCCCCGTCAGGTATAATACTGTCAACCCAGTGAGGGAGCAGCCCTGTCAGGTGTACCACTGTCAACCCAGTGAGGGAGCAGCCCTGTCAGGTGTACCACTGTCAACCCAGTGAGGGAGCAGCCCTGTCAGGTGTACCACTGTCAACCCAGTGAGGGAGCACCCCTGTCAGGTGTACCACTGTCAACCCAGTGAGGGAGCACCTCTGCCAGGTGTACCACTGTCAACCCAGTGAGAGAGCAGCCCTGTCAGGTGTATCACTGTCAACCCAGTGAGAGAGCAGCCTTGTCAGGTGTATCACTGTCAACCCAGTGAGGGAGCAGCCTTGTCAGGTGTATCACTGACAACCCAGTGAGGGAGCAGCCCCGTCAGGTGTATCACTGTCAACCCAGTGAGAGAGCAGCCTTGTCAGGTGTACCACTGTCAACCCAGTGAGAGAGCAGCCTTGTCAGGTGTATCACTGTCAACCCAGTGAGGGAGCAGCCCTGTCAGGTGTACCACTGTCAACCCAGTGAGGGAGCAGCCCTCTCAGGTGTATCACTGTCAACCCAGTGAGAGAGCAGCCTTGTCAGGTGTATCACTGTCAACCCAGTGAGGGAGCAGCCCCGTCAGGTGTACCACTGTCAACCCAGTGAGGGAGCAGCCCCGTCAGGAGTACCACTTTCAACCCAGTGAGGGAGCAGCCTTGTCAGGTGTACCACTGTCAACCCAGTGAGGGAGCAGCCCTGTCAGGTGTATCACTGTCAACCCAGTGAGGGAGCAGCCTTGTCAGGTGTATCACTGTCAACCCAGTGAGGGAGCAGCCCCGTCAGGTGTACCACTGTCAACCCAGTGAGGGAGCAGCCCCGTCAGGAGTACCACTGTCAACCCAGTGAGGGAGCAGCCTTGTCAGGTGTACCACTGTCAACCCAGTGAGGGAGCAGCCCTGTCAGGTGTATCACTGTCAACCCAGTGAGAGAGCAGCCTTGTCAGGTGTATCACTGTCAACCCAGTGAGGGAGCAGCCCCGTCAGGTGTATCACTGTCAACCCAGTGAGGGAGCAGCCTTGTCAGGTGTATCACTGTCAACCCAGTGAGAGAACAGCCTTGTCAGGTGTACCACTGTCAACCCAGTGAGGGAGCAGCCCTGTCAGGTGTATCACTGTCAACCCAGTGAGAGAGCAGCCTTGTCAGGTGTATCACTGTCAACCCAGTGAGGGAGCAGCCCTGTCAGGTGTACCACTGTCAACCCAGTGAGTGATCAGCCCCGTCATGTGTACCACTGTCAACCCAGTGAGGGAGCAGCCCTGTCAGGTGTATCACTGTCAACCCAGTGAGAGAGCAGCCTTGTCAGGTGTATCACTGTCAACCCAGTGAGGGAGCAGCCCTGTCAGGTGTACCACTGTCAACCCAGTGAGAGAGCAGCCTTGTCAGGTGTATCACTGTCAACCCAGTGAGGGAGCAGCCTTGTCAGGTGTATCACTGTCAACCCAGTGAGAGAGCAGCCTTGTCAGGTGTATCACTGTCAACCCAGTGAGGGAGCAGCCCCGTCAGGTGTATCACTGTCAACCCAGTGAGAGAGCAGCCTTGTCAGGTGTATCACTGTCAACCCAGTGAGGGAGCAGTCTTGTCAGGTGTACCACTGTCAACCCAGTGAGGGAGCAGCCCCGTCAGGTGTATCACTGTCAACCCAGTGAGAGAGCAGCCCCGTCAGGTGTACCACTGTCAACCCAGTGAGAGAGCAGCCTTGTCAGGTGTATCACTGTCAACCCAGTGAGGGAGCAGTCTTGTCAGGTGTACCACTGTCAACCCAGTGAGGGAGCAGCCCCGTCAGGTGTATCACTGTCAACCCAGTGAGAGAGCAGCCCCGTCAGGTGTACCACTGTCAACCCAGTGAGAGAGCAGCCTTGTCAGGTGTATCACTGTCAACCCAGTGAGGGAGCAGTCTTGTCAAGTGTACCACTGTCAACCCAGTGAGGGAGCAGTCTTGTCAGGTGTATCACTGTCAACCCAGTGAGGGAGCAGTCTTGTCAGGTGTACCACTGTCAACCCAGTGAGGGAGCAGCCCCGTCAGGTGTATCACTGTCAACCCAGTGAGAGAGCAGCCCTGTCAGGTGTACCACTGTCAACCCAGTGAGGGAGCAGCCCCGTCAGGTGTACCACTGTCAACCCAGTGAGAGAGCAGCCTTGTCAGGTGTATCACTGTCAACCCAGTGAGGGAGCAGTCTTGTCAGGTGTACCACTGTCAACCCAGTGAGGGAGCAGCCCCGTCAGGTGTATCACTGTCAACCCAGTGAGAGAGCAGCCTTGTCAGGTGTATCACTGTCAACCCAGTGAGGGAGCAGCCCTGCCAGGTGTATCACTGTCAACCCAGTGAGGGAGCAGCCCCGTCAGGTGTATCACTGTCAACCCAGTGAGGGAGCAGCCTTGTCAGGTGTATCACTGTCAACCCAGTGAGAGAGCAGCCTTGTCAGGTGTACCACTGTCAACCCAGTGAGGGAGCAGCCTTGTCAGGTGTACCACTGTCAACCCAGTGAGAGAGCAGCCTTGTCAGGTGTAGCACTGTCAACCCAGTGAGAGAGCAGCCTTGTCAGGTGTATCACTGTCAACCCAGTGAGAGAGCAGCCCCGTCAGGTGTATCACTGTCAACCCAGTGAGGGAGCAGCCCCGTCAGGTGTATCACTGTCAACCCAGTGAGGGAGCAGCCCCGTCAGGTGTATCACTGTCAACCCAGTGAGAGAGCAGCCCCGTCAGGTGTATCACTGTCAACCCAGTGAGAGAGCAGCCCCGTCAGGTGTATCACTGTCAACCCAGTGAGGGAGCAGCCCCGTCAGGTGTATCACTGTCAACCCAGTGAGGGAGCAGCCCCGTCAGGTGTATCACTGTCAACCCAGTGAGGAAGCAGCCCTGTCAGGTGTACCACTGTCAACCCAGTGAGGGAGCAGCCCTGTCAGGTGTACCACTGTCAACCCAGTGAGGGAGCACCTCTGTCAGGTGTACCACTGTCAACCCAGTGAGAGAGCAGCCTTGTCAGGTGTACCACTGTCAACCCAGTGAGAGAGCAGCCCTGTCAGGTGTACCACTGTCAACCCAGTGAGGGAGCACCTCTGTCAGGTGTACCACTGTCAACCCAGTGAGGGAGCAGCCCTGTCAGGTGTACCACTGTCAACCCAGTGAGGGAGCACCTCTGTCAGGTGTACCACTATCAACCCAGTGAGAGAGCAGCCTTGTCAGGTGTATCACTGTCAACCCAGTGAGGGAGCAGCCCCGTCAGGTGTATCACTGTCAACCCAGTGAGGGAGCAGCCCCGTCAGGTGTATCACTGTCAACCCAGTGAGAGAGCAGCCTTGTCAGGTGTACCACTGTCAACCCAGTGAGAGAGCAGCCCCGTCAGGTGTACCACTGTCAACCCAGTGAGGGAGCAGCCCTGTCAGGTGTACCACTGTCAACCCAGTGAGGGAGCAGCCTTGTCAGGTGTACCACTGTCAACCCAGTGAGGGAGCAGCCCTGTCAGGTGTATCACTGTCAACCCAGTGAGGGAGCTGCCTTGTCAGGTGTACCACTGTCAACCCAGTGAGGGAGCAGCCCTGTCAGGTGTACCACTGTCAACCCAGTGAGGGAGCAGCCCTGTCAGGTGTACCACTGTCAACCCAGTGAGGGAGCAGCCCTGTCAGGTGTACCACTGTCAATCCAGTGAGGGAGCAGCCTTGTCAGGTGTACCACTGTCAACCCAGTGAGGGAGCAGCCTTGTCAGGTGTACCACTGTCAACCCAGTGAGGGAGCAGCCCTGTCAGGTGTACCACTGTCAACCCAGTGAGGGAGCAGCCTTGTCAGGTGTACCACTGTCAACCCAGTGAGGGAGCAGCCCTGTCAGGTGTACCACTGTCAACCCAGTGAGGGAGCAGCCTTGTCAGGTGTACCACTGTCAACCCAGTGAGGGAGCAGCCTTGTCAGGTGTACCACTGTCAACCCAGTGAGGGAGCAGCCTTGTCAGGTGTACCACTGTCAACCCAGTGAGGGAGCAGCCTTGTCAGGTGTACCACTGTCAACCCAGTGAGGGAGCAGCCCTGTCAGATGTACCACTGTCAACCCAGTGAGGGAGCAGCCTTGTCAGGTGTACCACTGTCAACCCAGTGAGGGAGCAGCCTTGTCAGGTGTACCACTGTCAACCCAGTGAGGGAGCAGCCCTGTCAGGTGTATCACTGTCAACCCAGTGAGGGAGCAGCCTTGTCAGGTGTACCACTGTCAACCCAGTGAGGGAGCAGCCTTGTCAGGTGTATCACTGTCAACCCAGTGAGGGAGCAGCCTTGTCAGGTGTACCACTGTCAACCCAGTGAGGGAGCAGCCCTGTCAGGTGTACCACTGTCAACGCAGTGAGGGAGCACCTCTGTCAGGTGTACCACTGTCAACCCAGTGAGAGAGCAGCCTTGTCAGGTGTATCACTGTCAACCCAGTGAGGGAGCAGCCCCGTCAGGTGTATCACTGTCAACCCAGTGAGGGAGCAGCCCCGTCAGGTGTATCACTGTCAACCCAGTGAGAGAGCAGCCTTGTCAGGTGTACCACTGTCAACCCAGTGAGAGAGCAGCCCCGTCAGGTGTACCACTGTCAACCCAGTGAGGGAGCAGCCCTGTCAGGTGTACCACTGTCAACCCAGTGAGGGAGCAGCCCTGTCAGGTGTACCACTGTCAATCCAGTGAGGGTGTAGCCCCGTCAGGGGTACCACTCAACCCAGTGAGGGAGCAGCCCTGTCAGGTGTACCACTGTCAACCCAGTGAGGGAGCTGCCCTGTCAGGTGTACCACTGTCAATCCAGTGAGGGAGCAGCCCCGTCAGGTGTACCACTCAATCCAGTGAGGGAGCAGCCCTGTCAGGTGTACCACTGTCAACCTAGTGAGGGAGCAGCCCTGTCAGGTGTACCACTGTCAATCCAGTGAGGGTGTAGCCCCGTCAGGTGTATCACTGTCAACCCAGTGAGAGAGCAGCCTTGTCAGGTGTATCACTGTCAACCCAGTGAGAGAGCAGCACTGTCAGGTGTACCACTGTCAACCCAGTGAGGGAGCAGCACCGTCAGGTTTACCACTGTCATCCCAGTGAGGGAGCAGCCCCGTCATGTGTACCACTGTCAACCCAGTGAGAGAGCAGCCCCGTCAGGTGTACCACTGTCAACCCAGTGAGAGAGCAGCCCCGTCAGGTGTACCACTGTCAACCCAGTGAGAGAGCAGCCCCGTCAGGTGTATCACTGTCAACCCAGTGAGGGAGCTGCCTTGTCAGGTGTACCACTGTCAACCCAGTGAGGGAGCAGCCCTGTCAGGTGTACCACTGTCAACCCAGTGAGGGAGCAGCCCTGTCAGGTGTATCACTGTCAACCCAGTGAGTGATCAGCCCCGTCAGGTGTACCACTGTCAACCCAGTGAGGGAGCAGCCTTGTCAGGTGTATCACTGTCAACCCAGTGAGGGAGCAGCCTTGTCAGGTGTACCACTGTCAACCCAGTGAGGGAGCAGCCTTGTCAGGTGTATCACTGTCAACCCAGTGAGGGAGCAGCCCCGTCAGGTGTACCACTGTCAACCCAGTGAGGGAGCAGCCCTGTCAGGTGTACCACTGTCAACCCAGTGAGGGAGCAGCCCTGTCAGGTGTATCACTGTCAACCCAGTGAGTGATCAGCCCCGTCAGGTGTACCACTGTCAACCCAGTGAGGGAGCAGCCTTGTCAGGTGTATCACTGTCAACCCAGTGAGGGAGCAGCCTTGTCAGGTGTACCACTGTCAACCCAGTGAGGGAGCAGCCCTGCCAGGTGTATCACTGTCAACCCAGTGAGGGAGCAGCCCCGTCAGGTGTATCACTGTCAACCCAGTGAGGGAGCAGCCTTGTCAGGTGTATCACTGTCAACCCAGTGAGAGAGCAGCCTTGTCAGGTGTACCACTGTCAACCCAGTGAGGGAGCAGCCTTGTCAGGTGTACCACTGTCAACCCAGTGAGAGAGCAGCCTTGTCAGGTGTAGCACTGTCAACCCAGTGAGAGAGCAGCCTTGTCAGGTGTATCACTGTCAACCCAGTGAGAGAGCAGCCCCGTCAGGTGTATCACTGTCAACCCAGTGAGGGAGCAGCCCCGTCAGGTGTATCACTGTCAACCCAGTGAGGGAGCAGCCCCGTCAGGTGTATCACTGTCAACCCAGTGAGAGAGCAGCCCCGTCAGGTGTATCACTGTCAACCCAGTGAGAGAGCAGCCCCGTCAGGTGTATCACTGTCAACCCAGTGAGGGAGCAGCCCCGTCAGGTGTATCACTGTCAACCCAGTGAGGGAGCAGCCCCGTCAGGTGTATCACTGTCAACCCAGTGAGGAAGCAGCCCTGTCAGGTGTACCACTGTCAACCCAGTGAGGGAGCAGCCCTGTCAGGTGTACCACTGTCAACCCAGTGAGGGAGCACCTCTGTCAGGTGTACCACTGTCAACCCAGTGAGAGAGCAGCCTTGTCAGGTGTACCACTGTCAACCCAGTGAGAGAGCAGCCCTGTCAGGTGTACCACTGTCAACCCAGTGAGGGAGCACCTCTGTCAGGTGTACCACTGTCAACCCAGTGAGGGAGCACCTCTGTCAGGTGTACCACTATCAACCCAGTGAGAGAGCAGCCTTGTCAGGTGTATCACTGTCAACCCAGTGAGGGAGCAGCCCCGTCAGGTGTATCACTGTCAACCCAGTGAGGGAGCAGCCCCGTCAGGTGTATCACTGTCAACCCAGTGAGAGAGCAGCCTTGTCAGGTGTACCACTGTCAACCCAGTGAGAGAGCAGCCCCGTCAGGTGTACCACTGTCAACCCAGTGAGGGAGCAGCCCTGTCAGGTGTACCACTGTCAACCCAGTGAGGGAGCAGCCTTGTCAGGTGTACCACTGTCAACCCAGTGAGGGAGCAGCCCTGTCAGGTGTATCACTGTCAACCCAGTGAGGGAGCTGCCTTGTCAGGTGTACCACTGTCAACCCAGTGAGGGAGCAGCCCTGTCAGGTGTACCACTGTCAACCCAGTGAGGGAGCAGCCCTGTCAGGTGTACCACTGTCAACCCAGTGAGGGAGCAGCCCTGTCAGGTGTACCACTGTCAATCCAGTGAGGGAGCAGCCTTGTCAGGTGTACCACTGTCAACCCAGTGAGGGAGCAGCCTTGTCAGGTGTACCACTGTCAACCCAGTGAGGGAGCAGCCCTGTCAGGTGTACCACTGTCAACCCAGTGAGGGAGCAGCCTTGTCAGGTGTACCACTGTCAACCCAGTGAGGGAGCAGCCCTGTCAGGTGTACCACTGTCAACCCAGTGAGGGAGCAGCCTTGTCAGGTGTACCACTGTCAACCCAGTGAGGGAGCAGCCTTGTCAGGTGTACCACTGTCAACCCAGTGAGGGAGCAGCCTTGTCAGGTGTACCACTGTCAACCCAGTGAGGGAGCAGCCTTGTCAGGTGTACCACTGTCAACCCAGTGAGGGAGCAGCCCTGTCAGGTGTACCACTGTCAACCCAGTGAGGGAGCAGCCTTGTCAGGTGTACCACTGTCAACCCAGTGAGGGAGCAGCCTTGTCAGGTGTACCACTGTCAACCCAGTGAGGGAGCAGCCCTGTCAGGTGTATCACTGTCAACCCAGTGAGGGAGCAGCCTTGTCAGGTGTACCACTGTCAACCCAGTGAGGGAGCAGCCTTGTCAGGTGTATCACTGTCAACCCAGTGAGGGAGCAGCCTTGTCAGGTGTACCACTGTCAACCCAGTGAGGGAGCAGCCCTGTCAGGTGTACCACTGTCAACGCAGTGAGGGAGCACCTCTGTCAGGTGTACCACTGTCAACCCAGTGAGAGAGCAGCCTTGTCAGGTGTATCACTGTCAACCCAGTGAGGGAGCAGCCCCGTCAGGTGTATCACTGTCAACCCAGTGAGGGAGCAGCCCCGTCAGGTGTATCACTGTCAACCCAGTGAGAGAGCAGCCTTGTCAGGTGTACCACTGTCAACCCAGTGAGAGAGCAGCCCCGTCAGGTGTACCACTGTCAACCCAGTGAGGGAGCAGCCCTGTCAGGTGTACCACTGTCAACCCAGTGAGGGAGCAGCCCTGTCAGGTGTACCACTGTCAATCCAGTGAGGGTGTAGCCCCGTCAGGGGTACCACTCAACCCAGTGAGGGAGCAGCCCTGTCAGGTGTACCACTGTCAACCCAGTGAGGGAGCTGCCCTGTCAGGTGTACCACTGTCAATCCAGTGAGGGAGCAGCCCCGTCAGGTGTACCACTCAATCCAGTGAGGGAGCAGCCCTGTCAGGTGTACCACTGTCAACCTAGTGAGGGAGCAGCCCTGTCAGGTGTACCACTGTCAATCCAGTGAGGGTGTAGCCCCGTCAGGTGTATCACTGTCAACCCAGTGAGAGAGCAGCCTTGTCAGGTGTATCACTGTCAACCCAGTGAGAGAGCAGCACTGTCAGGTGTACCACTGTCAACCCAGTGAGGGAGCAGCACCGTCAGGTTTACCACTGTCATCCCAGTGAGGGAGCAGCCCCGTCATGTGTACCACTGTCAACCCAGTGAGAGAGCAGCCCCGTCAGGTGTACCACTGTCAACCCAGTGAGAGAGCAGCCCCGTCAGGTGTACCACTGTCAACCCAGTGAGAGAGCAGCCCCGTCAGGTGTATCACTGTCAACCCAGTGAGGGAGCTGCCTTGTCAGGTGTACCACTGTCAACCCAGTGAGGGAGCTGCCCTGTCAGGTGTACCACTGTCAACCCAGTGAGGGAGCAGCCCTGTCAGGTGTATCACTGTCAACCCAGTGAGTGATCAGCCCCGTCAGGTGTACCACTGTCAACCCAGTGAGGGAGCAGCCTTGTCAGGTGTATCACTGTCAACCCAGTGAGGGAGCAGCCTTGTCAGGTGTACCACTGTCAACCCAGTGAGGGAGCAGCCTTGTCAGGTGTATCACTGTCAACCCAGTGAGGGAGCAGCCCTGTCAGGTGTATCACTGTCAACCCAGTGAGGGAGCAGCCTTGTCAGGTGTACCACTGTCAACCCAGTGAGGGAGCAGCCCCGTCAGGTGTATCACTGTCAACCCAGTGAGGGAGCAGCCTTGTCAGGTGTACCACTGTCAACCCAGTGAGGGAGCAGCCTTGTCATGTGTATCACTGTCAACCCAGTGAGGGAGCAGCCCTGTCAGGTGTATCACTGTCAACCCAGTGAGGGAGCAGCCTTGTCAGGTGTACCACTGTCAACCCAGTGAGGGAGCAGCCCCGTCAGGTGTATCACTGTCAACCCAGTGAGGGAGCGGCCCTGTCAGGTGTACCACTGTCAACCCAGTGAGGGAGCACCTCTGTCAGGTGTATCACTGTCAACCCAGTGAGAGAGCAGCCTTGTCAGGTGTACCACTGTCAACCAAGTGAAGGAGCAGCCCTGTCAGGTGTACCACTGTCAACCCAGTGAGGGAGCAGCCTTGTCAGGTGTACCACTGTCAACCCAGTGAGGGAGCACCTCTGCCAGGTGTATCACTGTCAACCCAGTGAGGGAGCAGCCCTGTCAGGTGTAATACTGTCAACGCAGTGAGGGAGCAGCCCTGTCAGGTGTACCACTGTCAACCCAGTGAGGGAGCAGCCCCGTCAGGTATAATACTGTCAACCCAGTGAGGGAGCAGCCCTGTCAGGTGTACCACTGTCAACCCAGTGAGGGAGCAGCCCTGTCAGGTGTACCACTGTCAACCCAGTGAGGGAGCAGCCCTGTCAGGTGTACCACTGTCAACCCAGTGAGGGAGCACCCCTGTCAGGTGTACCACTGTCAACCCAGTGAGGGAGCACCTCTGCCAGGTGTACCACTGTCAACCCAGTGAGAGAGCAGCCCTGTCAGGTATATCACTGTCAACCCAGTGAGAGAGCAGCCTTGTCAGGTGTATCACTGTCAACCCAGTGAGGGAGCAGCCTTGTCAGGTGTATCACTGACAACCCAGTGAGGGAGCAGCCCCGTCAGGTGTATCACTGTCAACCCAGTGAGGGAGCAGCCTTGTCAGGTGTACCACTGTCAACCCAGTGAGAGAGCAGCCTTGTCAGGTGTATCACTGTCAACCCAGTGAGGGAGCAGCCCTGTCAGGTGTACCACTGTCAACCCAGTGAGGGAGCAGCCCTGTCAGGTGTATCACTGTCAACCCAGTGAGAGAGCAGCCTTGTCAGGTGTATCACTGTCAACCCAGTGAGGGAGCAGCCCCGTCAGGTGTACCACTGTCAACCCAGTGAGGGAGCAGCCCCGTCAGGAGTACCACTGTCAACCCAGTGAGGGAGCAGCCTTGTCAGGTGTACCACTGTCAACCCAGTGAGGGAGCAGCCCTGTCAGGTGTATCACTGTCAACCCAGTGAGAGAGCAGCCTTGTCAGGTGTACCACTGTCAACCCAGTGAGAGAGCAGCCTTGTCAGGTGTATCACTGTCAACCCAGTGAGGGAGCAGCCCTGTCAGGTGTACCACTGTCAACCCAGTGAGTGATCAGCCCCGTCAGGTGTACCACTGTCAACCCAGTGAGGGAGCAGCCCTGTCAGGTGTATCACTGTCAACCCAGTGAGAGAGCAGCCTTGTCAGGTGTATCACTGTCAACCCAGTGAGGGAGCAGCCCCGTCAGGTGTACCACTGTCAACCCAGTGAGGGAGCAGCCCCGTCAGGAGTACCACTGTCAACCCAGTGAGGGAGCAGCCTTGTCAGGTGTACCACTGTCAACCCAGTGAGGGAGCAGCCCTGTCAGGTGTATCACTGTCAACCCAGTGAGAGAGCAGCCTTGTCAGGTGTATCACTGTCAACCCAGTGAGGGAGCAGCCCCGTCAGGTGTATCACTGTCAACCCAGTGAGTGAGCAGCCTTGTCAGGTGTATCACTGTCAACCCAGTGAGAGAACAGCCTTGTCAGGTGTACCACTGTCAACCCAGTGAGGGAGCAGCCCTGTCAGGTGTATCACTGTCAACCCAGTGAGAGAGCAGCCTTGTCAGGTGTATCACTGTCAACCCAGTGAGGGAGCAGCCCTGTCAGGTGTACCACTGTCAACCCAGTGAGTGATCAGCCCCGTCATGTGTACCACTGTCAACCCAGTGAGGGAGCAGCCCTGTCAGGTGTATCACTGTCAACCCAGTGAGAGAGCAGCCTTGTCAGGTGTATCACTGTCAACCCAGTGAGGGAGCAGCCCTGTCAGGTGTACCACTGTCAACCCAGTGAGAGAGCAGCCTTGTCAGGTGTATCACTGTCAACCCAGTGAGGGAGCAGCCTTGTCAGGTGTATCACTGTCAACCCAGTGAGAGAGCAGCCTTGTCAGGTGTATCACTGTCAACCCAGTGAGGGAGCAGCCCCGTCAGGTGTATCACTGTCAACCCAGTGAGAGAGCAGCCTTGTCAGGTGTATCACTGTCAACCCAGTGAGGGAGCAGTCTTGTCAGGTGTACCACTGTCAACCCAGTGAGGGAGCAGCCCCGTCAGGTGTATCACTGTCAACCCAGTGAGAGAGCAGCCCCGTCAGGTGTACCACTGTCAACCCAGTGAGAGAGCAGCCTTGTCAGGTGTATCACTGTCAACCCAGTGAGGGAGCAGTCTTGTCAGGTGTACCACTGTCAACCCAGTGAGGGAGCAGCCCCGTCAGGTGTATCACTGTCAACCCAGTGAGAGAGCAGCCCCGTCAGGTGTACCACTGTCAACCCAGTGAGAGAGCAGCCTTGTCAGGTGTATCACTGTCAACCCAGTGAGGGAGCAGTCTTGTCAAGTGTACCACTGTCAACCCAGTGAGGGAGCAGTCTTGTCAGGTGTATCACTGTCAACCCAGTGAGGGAGCAGTCTTGTCAGGTGTACCACTGTCAACCCAGTGAGGGAGCAGCCCCGTCAGGTGTATCACTGTCAACCCAGTGAGAGAGCAGCCCTGTCAGGTGTACCACTGTCAACCCAGTGAGGGAGCAGCCCCGTCAGGTGTACCACTGTCAACCCAGTGAGAGAGCAGCCTTGTCAGGTGTATCACTGTCAACCCAGTGAGGGAGCAGTCTTGTCAGGTGTACCACTGTCAACCCAGTGAGGGAGCAGCCCCGTCAGGTGTATCACTGTCAACCCAGTGAGAGAGCAGCCTTGTCAGGTGTATCACTGTCAACCCAGTGAGGGAGCAGCCCTGCCAGGTGTATCACTGTCAACCCAGTGAGGGAGCAGCCCCGTCAGGTGTATCACTGTCAACCCAGTGAGGGAGCAGCCTTGTCAGGTGTATCACTGTCAACCCAGTGAGAGAGCAGCCTTGTCAGGTGTACCACTGTCAACCCAGTGAGGGAGCAGCCTTGTCAGGTGTACCACTGTCAACCCAGTGAGAGAGCAGCCTTGTCAGGTGTAGCACTGTCAACCCAGTGAGAGAGCAGCCTTGTCAGGTGTATCACTGTCAACCCAGTGAGAGAGCAGCCCCGTCAGGTGTATCACTGTCAACCCAGTGAGAGAGCAGCCCCGTCAGGTGTATCACTGTCAACCCAGTGAGGGAGCAGCCCCGTCAGGTGTATCACTGTCAACCCAGTGAGGGAGCAGCCCCGTCAGGTGTATCACTGTCAACCCAGTGAGAGAGCAGCCCCGTCAGGTGTATCACTGTCAACCCAGTGAGAGAGCAGCCCCGTCAGGTGTATCACTGTCAACCCAGTGAGGGAGCAGCCCCGTCAGGTGTATCACTGTCAACCCAGTGAGGAAGCAGCCCTGTCAGGTGTACCACTGTCAACCCAGTGAGGGAGCAGCCCTGTCAGGTGTACCACTGTCAACCCAGTGAGGGAGCACCTCTGTCAGGTGTACCACTGTCAACCCAGTGAGAGAGCAGCCTTGTCAGGTGTACCACTGTCAACCCAGTGAGAGAGCAGCCCTGTCAGGTGTACCACTGTCAACCCAGTGAGGGAGCACCTCTGTCAGGTGTACCACTGTCAACCCAGTGAGGGAGCAGCTCTGTCAGGTGTACCACTGTCAACCCAGTGAGGGAGCACCTCTGTCAGGTGTACCACTATCAACCCAGTGAGAGAGCAGCCTTGTCAGGTGTATCACTGTCAACCCAGTGAGGGAGCAGCCCCGTCAGGTGTATCACTGTCAACCCAGTGAGGGAGCAGCCCCGTCAGGTGTATCACTGTCAACCCAGTGAGAGAGCAGCCTTGTCAGGTGTACCACTGTCAACCCAGTGAGAGAGCAGCCCCGTCAGGTGTACCACTGTCAACCCAGTGAGGGAGCAGCCCTGTCAGGTGTACCACTGTCAACCCAGTGAGGGAGCAGCCTTGTCAGGTGTACCACTGTCAACCCAGTGAGGGAGCAGCCCTGTCAGGTGTATCACTGTCAACCCAGTGAGGGAGCTGCCTTGTCAGGTGTACCACTGTCAACCCAGTGAGGGAGCAGCCCTGTCAGGTGTACCACTGTCAACCCAGTGAGGGAGCAGCCCTGTCAGGTGTACCACTGTCAACCCAGTGAGGGAGCAGCCCTGTCAGGTGTACCACTGTCAATCCAGTGAGGGAGCAGCCTTGTCAGGTGTACCACTGTCAACCCAGTGAGGGAGCAGCCTTGTCAGGTGTACCACTGTCAACCCAGTGAGGGAGCAGCCCTGTCAGGTGTACCACTGTCAACCCAGTGAGGGAGCAGCCTTGTCAGGTGTACCACTGTCAACCCAGTGAGGGAGCAGCCCTGTCAGGTGTACCACTGTCAACCCAGTGAGGGAGCAGCCTTGTCAGGTGTACCACTGTCAACCCAGTGAGGGAGCAGCCTTGTCAGGTGTACCACTGTCAACCCAGTGAGGGAGCAGCCTTGTCAGGTGTACCACTGTCAACCCAGTGAGGGAGCAGCCTTGTCAGGTGTACCACTGTCAACCCAGTGAGGGAGCAGCCCTGTCAGGTGTACCACTGTCAACCCAGTGAGGGAGCAGCCTTGTCAGGTGTACCACTGTCAACCCAGTGAGGGAGCAGCCTTGTCAGGTGTACCACTGTCAACCCAGTGAGGGAGCAGCCCTGTCAGGTGTATCACTGTCAACCCAGTGAGGGAGCAGCCTTGTCAGGTGTACCACTGTCAACCCAGTGAGGGAGCAGCCTTGTCAGGTGTACCACTGTCAACCCAGTGAGGGAGCAGCCTTGTCAGGTGTACCACTGTCAACCCAGTGAGGGAGCAGCCCTGTCAGGTGTACCACTGTCAACCCAGTGAGGGAGCACCTCTGTCAGGTGTACCACTGTCAACCCAGTGAGAGAGCAGCCTTGTCAGGTGTATCACTGTCAACCCAGTGAGGGAGCAGCCCCGTCAGGTGTATCACTGTCAACCCAGTGAGGGAGCAGCCCCGTCAGGTGTATCACTGTCAACCCAGTGAGAGAGCAGCCCCGTCAGGTGTACCACTGTCAACCCAGTGAGGGAGCAGCCCTGTCAGGTGTACCACTGTCAACCCAGTGAGGGAGCAGCCTTGTCATGTGTATCACTGTCAACCCAGTGAGGGAGCAGCCCTGTCAGGTGTATCACTGTCAACCCAGTGAGGGAGCAGCCTTGTCAGGTGTACCACTGTCAACCCAGTGAGGGAGCAGCCCCGTCAGGTGTATCACTGTCAACCCAGTGAGGGAGCGGCCCTGTCAGGTGTACCACTGTCAACCCAGTGAGGGAGCACCTCTGTCAGGTGTATCACTGTCAACCCAGTGAGAGAGCAGCCTTGTCAGGTGTACCACTGTCAACCAAGTGAAGGAGCAGCCCTGTCAGGTGTACCACTGTCAACCCAGTGAGGGAGCAGCCTTGTCAGGTGTACCACTGTCAACCCAGTGAGGGAGCACCTCTGCCAGGTGTATCACTGTCAACCCAGTGAGGGAGCAGCCCTGTCAGGTGTAATACTGTCAACGCAGTGAGGGAGCAGCCCTGTCAGGTGTACCACTGTCAACCCAGTGAGGGAGCAGCCCCGTCAGGTATAATACTGTCAACCCAGTGAGGGAGCAGCCCTGTCAGGTGTACCACTGTCAACCCAGTGAGGGAGCAGCCCTGTCAGGTGTACCACTGTCAACCCAGTGAGGGAGCAGCCCTGTCAGGTGTACCACTGTCAACCCAGTGAGGGAGCACCCCTGTCAGGTGTACCACTGTCAACCCAGTGAGGGAGCACCTCTGCCAGGTGTACCACTGTCAACCCAGTGAGAGAGCAGCCCTGTCAGGTATATCACTGTCAACCCAGTGAGAGAGCAGCCTTGTCAGGTGTATCACTGTCAACCCAGTGAGGGAGCAGCCTTGTCAGGTGTATCACTGACAACCCAGTGAGGGAGCAGCCCCGTCAGGTGTATCACTGTCAACCCAGTGAGGGAGCAGCCTTGTCAGGTGTACCACTGTCAACCCAGTGAGAGAGCAGCCTTGTCAGGTGTATCACTGTCAACCCAGTGAGGGAGCAGCCCTGTCAGGTGTACCACTGTCAACCCAGTGAGGGAGCAGCCCTGTCAGGTGTATCACTGTCAACCCAGTGAGAGAGCAGCCTTGTCAGGTGTATCACTGTCAACCCAGTGAGGGAGCAGCCCCGTCAGGTGTACCACTGTCAACCCAGTGAGGGAGCAGCCCCGTCAGGAGTACCACTGTCAACCCAGTGAGGGAGCAGCCTTGTCAGGTGTACCACTGTCAACCCAGTGAGGGAGCAGCCCTGTCAGGTGTATCACTGTCAACCCAGTGAGAGAGCAGCCTTGTCAGGTGTACCACTGTCAACCCAGTGAGAGAGCAGCCTTGTCAGGTGTATCACTGTCAACCCAGTGAGGGAGCAGCCCTGTCAGGTGTACCACTGTCAACCCAGTGAGTGATCAGCCCCGTCAGGTGTACCACTGTCAACCCAGTGAGGGAGCAGCCCTGTCAGGTGTATCACTGTCAACCCAGTGAGAGAGCAGCCTTGTCAGGTGTATCACTGTCAACCCAGTGAGGGAGCAGCCCCGTCAGGTGTACCACTGTCAACCCAGTGAGGGAGCAGCCCCGTCAGGAGTACCACTGTCAACCCAGTGAGGGAGCAGCCTTGTCAGGTGTACCACTGTCAACCCAGTGAGGGAGCAGCCCTGTCAGGTGTATCACTGTCAACCCAGTGAGAGAGCAGCCTTGTCAGGTGTATCACTGTCAACCCAGTGAGGGAGCAGCCCCGTCAGGTGTATCACTGTCAACCCAGTGAGTGAGCAGCCTTGTCAGGTGTATCACTGTCAACCCAGTGAGAGAACAGCCTTGTCAGGTGTACCACTGTCAACCCAGTGAGGGAGCAGCCCTGTCAGGTGTATCACTGTCAACCCAGTGAGAGAGCAGCCTTGTCAGGTGTATCACTGTCAACCCAGTGAGGGAGCAGCCCTGTCAGGTGTACCACTGTCAACCCAGTGAGTGATCAGCCCCGTCATGTGTACCACTGTCAACCCAGTGAGGGAGCAGCCCTGTCAGGTGTATCACTGTCAACCCAGTGAGAGAGCAGCCTTGTCAGGTGTATCACTGTCAACCCAGTGAGGGAGCAGCCCTGTCAGGTGTACCACTGTCAACCCAGTGAGAGAGCAGCCTTGTCAGGTGTATCACTGTCAACCCAGTGAGGGAGCAGCCTTGTCAGGTGTATCACTGTCAACCCAGTGAGAGAGCAGCCTTGTCAGGTGTATCACTGTCAACCCAGTGAGGGAGCAGCCCCGTCAGGTGTATCACTGTCAACCCAGTGAGAGAGCAGCCTTGTCAGGTGTATCACTGTCAACCCAGTGAGGGAGCAGTCTTGTCAGGTGTACCACTGTCAACCCAGTGAGGGAGCAGCCCCGTCAGGTGTATCACTGTCAACCCAGTGAGAGAGCAGCCCCGTCAGGTGTACCACTGTCAACCCAGTGAGAGAGCAGCCTTGTCAGGTGTATCACTGTCAACCCAGTGAGGGAGCAGTCTTGTCAGGTGTACCACTGTCAACCCAGTGAGGGAGCAGCCCCGTCAGGTGTATCACTGTCAACCCAGTGAGAGAGCAGCCCCGTCAGGTGTACCACTGTCAACCCAGTGAGAGAGCAGCCTTGTCAGGTGTATCACTGTCAACCCAGTGAGGGAGCAGTCTTGTCAAGTGTACCACTGTCAACCCAGTGAGGGAGCAGTCTTGTCAGGTGTATCACTGTCAACCCAGTGAGGGAGCAGTCTTGTCAGGTGTACCACTGTCAACCCAGTGAGGGAGCAGCCCCGTCAGGTGTATCACTGTCAACCCAGTGAGAGAGCAGCCCTGTCAGGTGTACCACTGTCAACCCAGTGAGGGAGCAGCCCCGTCAGGTGTACCACTGTCAACCCAGTGAGAGAGCAGCCTTGTCAGGTGTATCACTGTCAACCCAGTGAGGGAGCAGTCTTGTCAGGTGTACCACTGTCAACCCAGTGAGGGAGCAGCCCCGTCAGGTGTATCACTGTCAACCCAGTGAGAGAGCAGCCTTGTCAGGTGTATCACTGTCAACCCAGTGAGGGAGCAGCCCTGCCAGGTGTATCACTGTCAACCCAGTGAGGGAGCAGCCCCGTCAGGTGTATCACTGTCAACCCAGTGAGGGAGCAGCCTTGTCAGGTGTATCACTGTCAACCCAGTGAGAGAGCAGCCTTGTCAGGTGTACCACTGTCAACCCAGTGAGGGAGCAGCCTTGTCAGGTGTACCACTGTCAACCCAGTGAGAGAGCAGCCTTGTCAGGTGTAGCACTGTCAACCCAGTGAGAGAGCAGCCTTGTCAGGTGTATCACTGTCAACCCAGTGAGAGAGCAGCCCCGTCAGGTGTATCACTGTCAACCCAGTGAGGGAGCAGCCCCGTCAGGTGTATCACTGTCAACCCAGTGAGGGAGCAGCCCCGTCAGGTGTATCACTGTCAACCCAGTGAGAGAGCAGCCCCGTCAGGTGTATCACTGTCAACCCAGTGAGAGAGCAGCCCCGTCAGGTGTATCACTGTCAACCCAGTGAGGGAGCAGCCCCGTCAGGTGTATCACTGTCAACCCAGTGAGGAAGCAGCCCTGTCAGGTGTACCACTGTCAACCCAGTGAGGGAGCAGCCCTGTCAGGTGTACCACTGTCAACCCAGTGAGGGAGCACCTCTGTCAGGTGTACCACTGTCAACCCAGTGAGAGAGCAGCCTTGTCAGGTGTACCACTGTCAACCCAGTGAGAGAGCAGCCCTGTCAGGTGTACCACTGTCAACCCAGTGAGGGAGCACCTCTGTCAGGTGTACCACTGTCAACCCAGTGAGGGAGCAGCTCTGTCAGGTGTACCACTGTCAACCCAGTGAGGGAGCACCTCTGTCAGGTGTACCACTATCAACCCAGTGAGAGAGCAGCCTTGTCAGGTGTATCACTGTCAACCCAGTGAGGGAGCAGCCCCGTCAGGTGTATCACTGTCAACCCAGTGAGGGAGCAGCCCCGTCAGGTGTATCACTGTCAACCCAGTGAGAGAGCAGCCTTGTCAGGTGTACCACTGTCAACCCAGTGAGAGAGCAGCCCCGTCAGGTGTACCACTGTCAACCCAGTGAGGGAGCAGCCCTGTCAGGTGTACCACTGTCAACCCAGTGAGGGAGCAGCCTTGTCAGGTGTACCACTGTCAACCCAGTGAGGGAGCAGCCCTGTCAGGTGTATCACTGTCAACCCAGTGAGGGAGCTGCCTTGTCAGGTGTACCACTGTCAACCCAGTGAGGGAGCAGCCCTGTCAGGTGTACCACTGTCAACCCAGTGAGGGAGCAGCCCTGTCAGGTGTACCACTGTCAACCCAGTGAGGGAGCAGCCCTGTCAGGTGTACCACTGTCAATCCAGTGAGGGAGCAGCCTTGTCAGGTGTACCACTGTCAACCCAGTGAGGGAGCAGCCTTGTCAGGTGTACCACTGTCAACCCAGTGAGGGAGCAGCCCTGTCAGGTGTACCACTGTCAACCCAGTGAGGGAGCAGCCTTGTCAGGTGTACCACTGTCAACCCAGTGAGGGAGCAGCCCTGTCAGGTGTACCACTGTCAACCCAGTGAGGGAGCAGCCTTGTCAGGTGTACCACTGTCAACCCAGTGAGGGAGCAGCCTTGTCAGGTGTACCACTGTCAACCCAGTGAGGGAGCAGCCTTGTCAGGTGTACCACTGTCAACCCAGTGAGGGAGCAGCCTTGTCAGGTGTACCACTGTCAACCCAGTGAGGGAGCAGCCCTGTCAGGTGTACCACTGTCAACCCAGTGAGGGAGCAGCCTTGTCAGGTGTACCACTGTCAACCCAGTGAGGGAGCAGCCTTGTCAGGTGTACCACTGTCAACCCAGTGAGGGAGCAGCCCTGTCAGGTGTATCACTGTCAACCCAGTGAGGGAGCAGCCTTGTCAGGTGTACCACTGTCAACCCAGTGAGGGAGCAGCCTTGTCAGGTGTACCACTGTCAACCCAGTGAGGGAGCAGCCTTGTCAGGTGTACCACTGTCAACCCAGTGAGGGAGCAGCCCTGTCAGGTGTACCACTGTCAACCCAGTGAGGGAGCACCTCTGTCAGGTGTACCACTGTCAACCCAGTGAGAGAGCAGCCTTGTCAGGTGTATCACTGTCAACCCAGTGAGGGAGCAGCCCCGTCAGGTGTATCACTGTCAACCCAGTGAGGGAGCAGCCCCGTCAGGTGTATCACTGTCAACCCAGTGAGAGAGCAGCCCCGTCAGGTGTACCACTGTCAACCCAGTGAGGGAGCAGCCCTGTCAGGTGTACCACTGTCAACCCAGTGAGGGAGCAGCCTTGTCAGGTGTACCACTGTCAACCCAGTGAGGGAGCAGCCCTGTCAGGTGTATCACTGTCAACCCAGTGAGGGAGCTGCCTTGTCAGGTGTACCACTGTCAACCCAGTGAGGGAGCAGCCCTGTCAGGTGTACCACTGTCAACCCAGTGAGGGAGCAGCCCTGTCAGGTGTACCACTGTCAACCCAGTGAGGGAGCAGCCCTGTCAGGTGTACCACTGTCAATCCAGTGAGGGAGCAGCCTTGTCAGGTGTACCACTGTCAACCCAGTGAGGGAGCAGCCTTGTCAAGTGTACCACTGTCAACCCAGTGAGGGAGCAGCCCTGTCAGGTGTACCACTGTCAACCCAGTGAGGGAGCAGCCTTGTCAGGTGTACCACTGTCAACCCAGTGAGGGAGCAGCCCTGTCAGGTGTACCACTGTCAACCCAGTGAGGGAGCAGCCTTGTCAGGTGTACCACTGTCAACCCAGTGAGGGAGCAGCCTTGTCAGGTGTACCACTGTCAACCCAGTGAGGGAGCAGCCTTGTCAGGTGTACCACTGTCAACCCAGTGAGGGAGCAGCCTTGTCAGGTGTACCACTGTCAACCCAGTGAGGGAGCAGCCCTGTCAGGTGTACCACTGTCAACCCAGTGAGGGAGCAGCCTTGTCAGGTGTACCACTGTCAACCCAGTGAGGGAGCAGCCCTGTCAGGTGTATCACTGTCAACCCAGTGAGGGAGCAGCCCTGTCAGGTGTATCACTGTCAACCCAGTGAGGGAGCAGCCTTGTCAGGTGTACCACTGTCAACCCAGTGAGGGAGCAGCCCTGTCAGGTGTATCACTGTCAACCCAGTGAGGGAGCAGCCTTGTCAGGTGTACCACTGTCAACCCAGTGAGGGAGCAGCCTTGTCAGGTGTACCACTGTCAACCCAGTGAGGGAGCAGCCTTGTCAGGTGTACCACTGTCAACCCAGTGAGGGAGCAGCCCCGTCAGGTGTACCACTCAATCCAGTGAGGGAGCAGCCCTGTCAGGTGTACCACTGTCAACCTAGTGAGGGAGCAGCCCTGTCAGGTGTACCACTGTCAATCCAGTGAGGGTGTAGCCCCGTCAGGTGTATCACTGTCAACCCAGTGAGAGAGCAGCCTTGTCAGGTGTATCACTGTCAACCCAGTGAGAGAGCAGCACTGTCAGGTGTACCACTGTCAACCCAGTGAGGGAGCAGCACCGTCAGGTTTACCACTGTCATCCCAGTGAGGGAGCAGCCCCGTCATGTGTACCACTGTCAACCCAGTGAGAGAGCAGCCCCGTCAGGTGTACCACTGTCAACCCAGTGAGAGAGCAGCCCCGTCAGGTGTACCACTGTCAACCCCAGTGAGAGAGCAGCCCCGTCAGGTGTATCACTGTCAACCCAGTGAGGGAGCTGCCTTGTCAGGTGTACCACTGTCAACCCAGTGAGGGAGCTGCCCTGTCAGGTGTACCACTGTCAACCCAGTGAGGGAGCAGCCCTGTCAGGTGTATCACTGTCAACCCAGTGAGTGATCAGCCCCGTCAGGTGTACCACTGTCAACCCAGTGAGGGAGCAGCCTTGTCAGGTGTATCACTGTCAACCCAGTGAGGGAGCAGCCTTGTCAGGTGTACCACTGTCAACCCAGTGAGGGAGCAGCCTTGTCAGGTGTATCACTGTCAACCCAGTGAGGGAGCAGCCCTGTCAGGTGTATCACTGTCAACCCAGTGAGGGAGCAGCCTTGTCAGGTGTACCACTGTCAACCCAGTGAGGGAGCAGCCCCGTCAGGTGTATCACTGTCAACCCAGTGAGGGAGCAGCCTTGTCAGGTGTACCACTGTCAACCCAGTGAGGGAGCAGCCTTGTCATGTGTATCACTGTCAACCCAGTGAGGGAGCAGCCCTGTCAGGTGTATCACTGTCAACCCAGTGAGGGAGCAGCCTTGTCAGGTGTACCACTGTCAACCCAGTGAGGGAGCAGCCCCGTCAGGTGTATCACTGTCAACCCAGTGAGGGAGCGGCCCTGTCAGGTGTACCACTGTCAACCCAGTGAGGGAGCACCTCTGTCAGGTGTATCACTGTCAACCCAGTGAGAGAGCAGCCTTGTCAGGTGTACCACTGTCAACCAAGTGAAGGAGCAGCCCTGTCAGGTGTACCACTGTCAACCCAGTGAGGGAGCAGCCTTGTCAGGTGTACCACTGTCAACCCAGTGAGGGAGCACCTCTGCCAGGTGTATCACTGTCAACCCAGTGAGGGAGCAGCCCTGTCAGGTGTAATACTGTCAACGCAGTGAGGGAGCAGCCCTGTCAGGTGTACCACTGTCAACCCAGTGAGGGAGCAGCCCCGTCAGGTATAATACTGTCAACCCAGTGAGGGAGCAGCCCTGTCAGGTGTACCACTGTCAACCCAGTGAGGGAGCAGCCCTGTCAGGTGTACCACTGTCAACCCAGTGAGGGAGCAGCCCTGTCAGGTGTACCACTGTCAACCCAGTGAGGGAGCACCCCTGTCAGGTGTACCACTGTCAACCCAGTGAGGGAGCACCTCTGCCAGGTGTACCACTGTCAACCCAGTGAGAGAGCAGCCCTGTCAGGTATATCACTGTCAACCCAGTGAGAGAGCAGCCTTGTCAGGTGTATCACTGTCAACCCAGTGAGGGAGCAGCCTTGTCAGGTGTATCACTGACAACCCAGTGAGGGAGCAGCCCCGTCAGGTGTATCACTGTCAACCCAGTGAGGGAGCAGCCTTGTCAGGTGTACCACTGTCAACCCAGTGAGAGAGCAGCCTTGTCAGGTGTATCACTGTCAACCCAGTGAGGGAGCAGCCCTGTCAGGTGTACCACTGTCAACCCAGTGAGGGAGCAGCCCTGTCAGGTGTATCACTGTCAACCCAGTGAGAGAGCAGCCTTGTCAGGTGTATCACTGTCAACCCAGTGAGGGAGCAGCCCCGTCAGGTGTACCACTGTCAACCCAGTGAGGGAGCAGCCCCGTCAGGAGTACCACTGTCAACCCAGTGAGGGAGCAGCCTTGTCAGGTGTACCACTGTCAACCCAGTGAGGGAGCAGCCCTGTCAGGTGTATCACTGTCAACCCAGTGAGAGAGCAGCCTTGTCAGGTGTACCACTGTCAACCCAGTGAGAGAGCAGCCTTGTCAGGTGTATCACTGTCAACCCAGTGAGGGAGCAGCCCTGTCAGGTGTACCACTGTCAACCCAGTGAGTGATCAGCCCCGTCAGGTGTACCACTGTCAACCCAGTGAGGGAGCAGCCCTGTCAGGTGTATCACTGTCAACCCAGTGAGAGAGCAGCCTTGTCAGGTGTATCACTGTCAACCCAGTGAGGGAGCAGCCCCGTCAGGTGTACCACTGTCAACCCAGTGAGGGAGCAGCCCCGTCAGGAGTACCACTGTCAACCCAGTGAGGGAGCAGCCTTGTCAGGTGTACCACTGTCAACCCAGTGAGGGAGCAGCCCTGTCAGGTGTATCACTGTCAACCCAGTGAGAGAGCAGCCTTGTCAGGTGTATCACTGTCAACCCAGTGAGGGAGCAGCCCCGTCAGGTGTATCACTGTCAACCCAGTGAGTGAGCAGCCTTGTCAGGTGTATCACTGTCAACCCAGTGAGAGAACAGCCTTGTCAGGTGTACCACTGTCAACCCAGTGAGGGAGCAGCCCTGTCAGGTGTATCACTGTCAACCCAGTGAGAGAGCAGCCTTGTCAGGTGTATCACTGTCAACCCAGTGAGGGAGCAGCCCTGTCAGGTGTACCACTGTCAACCCAGTGAGTGATCAGCCCCGTCATGTGTACCACTGTCAACCCAGTGAGGGAGCAGCCCTGTCAGGTGTATCACTGTCAACCCAGTGAGAGAGCAGCCTTGTCAGGTGTATCACTGTCAACCCAGTGAGGGAGCAGCCCTGTCAGGTGTACCACTGTCAACCCAGTGAGAGAGCAGCCTTGTCAGGTGTATCACTGTCAACCCAGTGAGGGAGCAGCCTTGTCAGGTGTATCACTGTCAACCCAGTGAGAGAGCAGCCTTGTCAGGTGTATCACTGTCAACCCAGTGAGGGAGCAGCCCCGTCAGGTGTATCACTGTCAACCCAGTGAGAGAGCAGCCTTGTCAGGTGTATCACTGTCAACCCAGTGAGGGAGCAGTCTTGTCAGGTGTACCACTGTCAACCCAGTGAGGGAGCAGCCCCGTCAGGTGTATCACTGTCAACCCAGTGAGAGAGCAGCCCCGTCAGGTGTACCACTGTCAACCCAGTGAGAGAGCAGCCTTGTCAGGTGTATCACTGTCAACCCAGTGAGGGAGCAGTCTTGTCAGGTGTACCACTGTCAACCCAGTGAGGGAGCAGCCCCGTCAGGTGTATCACTGTCAACCCAGTGAGAGAGCAGCCCCGTCAGGTGTACCACTGTCAACCCAGTGAGAGAGCAGCCTTGTCAGGTGTATCACTGTCAACCCAGTGAGGGAGCAGTCTTGTCAAGTGTACCACTGTCAACCCAGTGAGGGAGCAGTCTTGTCAGGTGTATCACTGTCAACCCAGTGAGGGAGCAGTCTTGTCAGGTGTACCACTGTCAACCCAGTGAGGGAGCAGCCCCGTCAGGTGTATCACTGTCAACCCAGTGAGAGAGCAGCCCTGTCAGGTGTACCACTGTCAACCCAGTGAGGGAGCAGCCCCGTCAGGTGTACCACTGTCAACCCAGTGAGAGAGCAGCCTTGTCAGGTGTATCACTGTCAACCCAGTGAGGGAGCAGTCTTGTCAGGTGTACCACTGTCAACCCAGTGAGGGAGCAGCCCCGTCAGGTGTATCACTGTCAACCCAGTGAGAGAGCAGCCTTGTCAGGTGTATCACTGTCAACCCAGTGAGGGAGCAGCCCTGCCAGGTGTATCACTGTCAACCCAGTGAGGGAGCAGCCCCGTCAGGTGTATCACTGTCAACCCAGTGAGGGAGCAGCCTTGTCAGGTGTATCACTGTCAACCCAGTGAGAGAGCAGCCTTGTCAGGTGTACCACTGTCAACCCAGTGAGGGAGCAGCCTTGTCAGGTGTACCACTGTCAACCCAGTGAGAGAGCAGCCTTGTCAGGTGTAGCACTGTCAACCCAGTGAGAGAGCAGCCTTGTCAGGTGTATCACTGTCAACCCAGTGAGAGAGCAGCCCCGTCAGGTGTATCACTGTCAACCCAGTGAGAGAGCAGCCCCGTCAGGTGTATCACTGTCAACCCAGTGAGGGAGCAGCCCCGTCAGGTGTATCACTGTCAACCCAGTGAGGGAGCAGCCCCGTCAGGTGTATCACTGTCAACCCAGTGAGAGAGCAGCCCCGTCAGGTGTATCACTGTCAACCCAGTGAGAGAGCAGCCCCGTCAGGTGTATCACTGTCAACCCAGTGAGGGAGCAGCCCCGTCAGGTGTATCACTGTCAACCCAGTGAGGAAGCAGCCCTGTCAGGTGTACCACTGTCAACCCAGTGAGGGAGCAGCCCTGTCAGGTGTACCACTGTCAACCCAGTGAGGGAGCACCTCTGTCAGGTGTACCACTGTCAACCCAGTGAGAGAGCAGCCTTGTCAGGTGTACCACTGTCAACCCAGTGAGAGAGCAGCCCTGTCAGGTGTACCACTGTCAACCCAGTGAGGGAGCACCTCTGTCAGGTGTACCACTGTCAACCCAGTGAGGGAGCAGCTCTGTCAGGTGTACCACTGTCAACCCAGTGAGGGAGCACCTCTGTCAGGTGTACCACTATCAACCCAGTGAGAGAGCAGCCTTGTCAGGTGTATCACTGTCAACCCAGTGAGGGAGCAGCCCCGTCAGGTGTATCACTGTCAACCCAGTGAGGGAGCAGCCCCGTCAGGTGTATCACTGTCAACCCAGTGAGAGAGCAGCCTTGTCAGGTGTACCACTGTCAACCCAGTGAGAGAGCAGCCCCGTCAGGTGTACCACTGTCAACCCAGTGAGGGAGCAGCCCTGTCAGGTGTACCACTGTCAACCCAGTGAGGGAGCAGCCTTGTCAGGTGTACCACTGTCAACCCAGTGAGGGAGCAGCCCTGTCAGGTGTATCACTGTCAACCCAGTGAGGGAGCTGCCTTGTCAGGTGTACCACTGTCAACCCAGTGAGGGAGCAGCCCTGTCAGGTGTACCACTGTCAACCCAGTGAGGGAGCAGCCCTGTCAGGTGTACCACTGTCAACCCAGTGAGGGAGCAGCCCTGTCAGGTGTACCACTGTCAATCCAGTGAGGGAGCAGCCTTGTCAGGTGTACCACTGTCAACCCAGTGAGGGAGCAGCCTTGTCAGGTGTACCACTGTCAACCCAGTGAGGGAGCAGCCCTGTCAGGTGTACCACTGTCAACCAGTGAGGGAGCAGCCTTGTCAGGTGTACCACTGTCAACCCAGTGAGGGAGCAGCCCTGTCAGGTGTACCACTGTCAACCCAGTGAGGGAGCAGCCTTGTCAGGTGTACCACTGTCAACCCAGTGAGGGAGCAGCCTTGTCAGGTGTACCACTGTCAACCCAGTGAGGGAGCAGCCTTGTCAGGTGTACCACTGTCAACCCAGTGAGGGAGCAGCCTTGTCAGGTGTACCACTGTCAACCCAGTGAGGGAGCAGCCCTGTCAGGTGTACCACTGTCAACCCAGTGAGGGAGCAGCCTTGTCAGGTGTACCACTGTCAACCAGTGAGGGAGCAGCCTTGTCAGGTGTACCACTGTCCAACCCAGTGAGGGAGCAGCCCTGTCAGGTGTATCACTGTCAACCCAGTGAGGGAGCAGCCTTGTCAGGTGTACCCACTGTCAACCCAGTGAGGGAGCAGCCTTGTCAGGTGTACCACTGTCAACCCAGTGAGGGAGCAGCCTTGTCAGGTGTACCACTGTCAACCCAGTGAGGGAGCAGCCCTGTCAGGTTGTACCACTGTCAACCCAGTGAGGGAGCACCTCTGTCAGGTGTACCACTGTCAACCCAGTGAGAGAGCAGCCTTGTCAGGTGTATCACTGTCAACCCAGTGAGGGAGCAGCCCCGTCAGGTGTATCACTGTCAACCCAGTGAGGGAGCAGCCCCGTCAGGTGTATCACTGTCAACCCAGTGAGAGAGCAGCCCCGTCAGGTGTACCACTGTCAACCCAGTGAGGGAGCAGCCCTGTCAGGTGTACCACTGTCAACCCAGTGAGGGAGCAGCCTTGTCATGTGTATCACTGTCAACCCAGTGAGGGAGCAGCCCTGTCAGGTGTATCACTGTCAACCCAGTGAGGGAGCAGCCTTGTCAGGTGTACCACTGTCAACCCAGTGAGGGAGCAGCCCCGTCAGGTGTATCACTGTCAACCCAGTGAGGGAGCGGCCCTGTCAGGTGTACCACTGTCAACCCAGTGAGGGAGCACCTCTGTCAGGTGTATCACTGTCAACCCAGTGAGAGAGCAGCCTTGTCAGGTGTACCACTGTCAACCAAGTGAAGGAGCAGCCCTGTCAGGTGTACCACTGTCAACCCAGTGAGGGAGCAGCCTTGTCAGGTGTACCACTGTCAACCCAGTGAGGGAGCACCTCTGCCAGGTGTATCACTGTCAACCCAGTGAGGGAGCAGCCCTGTCAGGTGTAATACTGTCAACGCAGTGAGGGAGCAGCCCTGTCAGGTGTACCACTGTCAACCCAGTGAGGGAGCAGCCCCGTCAGGTATAATACTGTCAACCCAGTGAGGGAGCAGCCCTGTCAGGTGTACCACTGTCAACCCAGTGAGGGAGCAGCCCTGTCAGGTGTACCACTGTCAACCCAGTGAGGGAGCAGCCCTGTCAGGTGTACCACTGTCAACCCAGTGAGGGAGCACCCCTGTCAGGTGTACCACTGTCAACCCAGTGAGGGAGCACCTCTGCCAGGTGTACCACTGTCAACCCAGTGAGAGAGCAGCCCTGTCAGGTATATCACTGTCAACCCAGTGAGAGAGCAGCCTTGTCAGGTGTATCACTGTCAACCCAGTGAGGGAGCAGCCTTGTCAGGTGTATCACTGACAACCCAGTGAGGGAGCAGCCCCGTCAGGTGTATCACTGTCAACCCAGTGAGGGAGCAGCCTTGTCAGGTGTACCACTGTCAACCCAGTGAGAGGAGCAGCCTTGTCAGGTGTATCACTGTCAACCCAGTGAGGGAGCAGCCCTGTCAGGTGTACCACTGTCAACCCAGTGAGGGAGCAGCCCTGTCAGGTGTATCACTGTCAACCCAGTGAGAGAGCAGCCTTGTCAGGTGTATCACTGTCAACCCAGTGAGGGAGCAGCCCCGTCAGGTGTACCACTGTCAACCCAGTGAGGGAGCAGCCCCGTCAGGGAGTACCACTGTCAACCCAGTGAGGGAGCAGCCTTGTCAGGTGTACCACTGTCAACCCAGTGAGGGAGCAGCCCTGTCAGGTGTATCACTGTCAACCCAGTGAGAGAGCAGCCTTGTCAGGTGTACCACTGTCAACCCAGTGAGAGAGCAGCCTTGTCAGGTGTATCACTGTCAACCCAGTGAGGGAGCAGCCCTGTCAGGTGTACCACTGTCAACCCAGTGAGTGATCAGCCCCGTCAGGTGTACCACTGTCAACCCAGTGAGGGAGCAGCCCTGTCAGGTGTATCACTGTCAACCCAGTGAGAGAGCAGCCTTGTCAGGTGTATCACTGTCAACCCAGTGAGGGAGCAGCCCGTCAGGTGTACCACTGTCAACCCAGTGAGGGAGCAGCCCCGTCAGGAGTACCACTGTCAACCCAGTGAGGGAGCAGCCTTGTCAGGTGTACCACTGTCAACCCAGTGAGGGAGCAGCCCTGTCAGGTGTATCACTGTCAACCCAGTGAGAGAGCAGCCTTGTCAGGTGTATCACTGTCAACCCAGTGAGGGAGCAGCCCCGTCAGGTGTATCACTGTCAACCCAGTGAGTGAGCAGCCTTGTCAGGTGTATCACTGTCAACCCAGTGAGAGAACAGCCTTGTCAGGTGTACCACTGTCAACCCAGTGAGGGAGCAGCCCTGTCAGGTGTATCACTGTCAACCCAGTGAGAGAGCAGCCTTGTCAGGTGTATCACTGTCAACCCAGTGAGGGGAGCAGCCCTGTCAGGTGTACCACTGTCAACCCAGTGAGTGATCAGCCCCGTCATGTGTACCACTGTCAACCCAGTGAGGGAGCAGCCCTGTCAGGTGTATCACTGTCAACCCAGTGAGAGAGCAGCCTTGTCAGGTGTATCACTGTCAACCCAGTGAGGGAGCAGCCCTGTCAGGTGTACCACTGTCAACCCAGTGAGAGAGCAGCCTTGTCAGGTGTATCACTGTCAACCCAGTGAGGGAGCAGCCTTGTCAGGTGTATCACTGTCAACCCAGTGAGAGAGCAGCCTTGTCAGGTGTATCACTGTCAACCCAGTGAGGGAGCGAGCCCCGTCAGGTGTATCACTGTCAACCCAGTGAGAGAGCAGCCTTGTCAGGTGTATCACTGTCAACCCAGTGAGGGAGCAGTCTTGTCAGGTGTACCACTGTCAACCCAGTGAGGGAGCAGCCCCGTCAGGTGTATCACTGTCAACCCAGTGAGAGAGCAGCCCCGTCAGGTGTACCACTGTCAACCCAGTGAGAGAGCAGCCTTGTCAGGTGTATCACTGTCAACCCAGTGAGGGAGCAGTCTTGTCAGGTGTACCACTGTCACCCAGTGAGGGAGCAGCCCCGTCAGGTGTATCACTGTCAACCCAGTGAGAGAGCAGCCCCGTCAGGTGTACCACTGTCAACCCAGTGAGAGAGCAGCCTTGTCAGGGTGTATCACTGTCAACCCAGTGAGGGAGCAGTCTTGTCAAGTGTACCACTGTCAACCCAGTGAGGGAGCAGTCTTGTCAGGTGTATCACTGTCAACCCAGTGAGGGAGCAGTCTTGTCAGGTGTACCACTGTCAACCCAGTGAGGGAGCAGCCCCGTCAGGTGTATCACTGTCAACCCAGTGAGAGAGCAGCCCTTGTCAGGTGTACCACTGTCAACCCAGTGAGGGAGCAGCCCCGTCAGGTGTACCACTGTCAACCCAGTGAGAGAGCAGCCTTGGTCAGGTGTATCACTGTCAACCCAGTGAGGGAGCAGTCTTGTCAGGTGTACCACTGTCAACCCAGTGAGGGAGCAGCCCCGTCAGGTGTATCACTGTCAACCCAGTGAGAGAGCAGCCTTGTCAGGGTGTATCACTGTCAACCCAGTGAGGGAGCAGCCCTGCCAGGTGTATCACTGTCAACCCAGTGAGGGAGCAGCCCCGTCAGGTGTATCACTGTCAACCCAGTGAGGGAGCAGCCCTTGTCAGGTGTATCACTGTCACCCAGTGAGAGAGCAGCCTTGTCAGGTGTACCACTGTCAACCCGAGTGAGGGAGCAGCCTTGTCAGGTGTACCACTGTCAACCCAGTGAGGAGAGCAGCCTTGTCAGGTGTAGCACTGTCAACCCAGTGAGAGAGCAGCCTTGTCAGGTGTATCACTGTCAACCCAGTGAGAGAGCAGCCCCCGTCAGGTGTATCCTGTCAACCCAGTGAGGGAGCAGCCCCGTCAGGTGTATCACTGTCAACCCAGTGAGGGAGCAGCCCCGTCAGGTGTATCACTGTCAACCCAGTGAGAGAGCAGCCCCGTCAGGTGTATCACTGTCAACCCAGTGAGAGAGCAGCCCCGTCAGGTGTATCACTGTCAACCCAGTGAGGGAGCAGCCCCGTCAGGTGTATCACTGTCAACCCAGTGAGGAAGCAGCCCTGTCAGGTGTACCACTGTCAACCCAGTGAGGGAGCAGCCCTGTCAGGTGTACCACTGTCAACCCAGTGAGGGAGCACCTCTGTCAGGTGTACCACTGTCAACCCAGTGAGAGAGCAGCCTTGTCAGGTGTACCACTGTCAACCCAGTGAGAGAGCAGCCCTGTCAGGTGTACCACTGTCAACCCAGTGAGGGAGCACCTCTGTCAGGTGTACCACTGTCAACCCAGTGAGGGAGCAGCTCTGTCAGGTGTACCACTGTCAACCCAGTGAGGGAGCACCTCTGTCAGGTGTACCACTATCAACCCAGTGAGAGAGCAGCCTTGTCAGGTGTATCACTGTCAACCCAGTGAGGGAGCAGCCCCGTCAGGTGTATCACTGTCAACCCAGTGAGGGAGCAGCCCCGTCAGGTGTATCACTGTCAACCCAGTGAGAGAGCAGCCTTGTCAGGTGTACCACTGTCAACCCAGTGAGAGAGCAGCCCCGTCAGGTGTACCACTGTCAACCCAGTGAGGGAGCAGCCCTGTCAGGTGTACCACTGTCAACCCAGTGAGGGAGCAGCCTTGTCAGGTGTACCACTGTCAACCCAGTGAGGGAGCAGCCCTGTCAGGTGTATCACTGTCAACCCAGTGAGGGAGCTGCCTTGTCAGGTGTACCACTGTCAACCCAGTGAGGGAGCAGCCCTGTCAGGTGTACCACTGTCAACCCAGTGAGGGAGCAGCCCTGTCAGGTGTACCACTGTCAACCCAGTGAGGGAGCAGCCCTGTCAGGTGTACCACTGTCAATCCAGTGAGGGAGCAGCCTTGTCAGGTGTACCACTGTCAACCCAGTGAGGGAGCAGCCTTGTCAGGTGTACCACTGTCAACCCAGTGAGGGAGCAGCCCTGTCAGGTGTACCACTGTCAACCCAGTGAGGGAGCAGCCTTGTCAGGTGTACCACTGTCAACCCAGTGAGGGAGCAGCCCTGTCAGGTGTACCACTGTCAACCCAGTGAGGGAGCAGCCTTGTCAGGTGTACCACTGTCAACCCAGTGAGGGAGCAGCCTTGTCAGGTGTACCACTGTCAACCCAGTGAGGGAGCAGCCTTGTCAGGTGTACCACTGTCAACCCAGTGAGGGAGCAGCCTTGTCAGGTGTACCACTGTCAACCCAGTGAGGGAGCAGCCCTGTCAGGTGTACCACTGTCAACCCAGTGAGGGAGCAGCCTTGTCAGGTGTACCACTGTCAACCCAGTGAGGGAGCAGCCTTGTCAGGTGTACCACTGTCAACCCAGTGAGGGAGCAGCCCTGTCAGGTGTATCACTGTCAACCCAGTGAGGGAGCAGCCTTGTCAGGTGTACCACTGTCAACCCAGTGAGGGAGCAGCCTTGTCAGGTGTACCACTGTCAACCCAGTGAGGGAGCAGCCTTGTCAGGTGTACCACTGTCAACCCAGTGAGGGAGCAGCCCTGTCAGGTGTACCACTGTCAACCCAGTGAGGGAGCACCTCTGTCAGGTGTACCACTGTCAACCCAGTGAGAGAGCAGCCTTGTCAGGTGTATCACTGTCAACCCAGTGAGGGAGCAGCCCCGTCAGGTGTATCACTGTCAACCCAGTGAGGGAGCAGCCCCGTCAGGTGTATCACTGTCAACCCAGTGAGAGAGCAGCCCCGTCAGGTGTACCACTGTCAACCCAGTGAGGGAGCAGCCCTGTCAGGTGTACCACTGTCAACCCAGTGAGGGAGCAGCCTTGTCAGGTGTACCACTGTCAACCCAGTGAGGGAGCAGCCCTGTCAGGTGTATCACTGTCAACCCAGTGAGGGAGCTGCCTTGTCAGGTGTACCACTGTCAACCCAGTGAGGGAGCAGCCCTGTCAGGTGTACCACTGTCAACCCAGTGAGGGAGCAGCCCTGTCAGGTGTACCACTGTCAACCCAGTGAGGGAGCAGCCCTGTCAGGTGTACCACTGTCAATCCAGTGAGGGAGCAGCCTTGTCAGGTGTACCACTGTCAACCCAGTGAGGGAGCAGCCTTGTCAAGTGTACCACTGTCAACCCAGTGAGGGAGCAGCCCTGTCAGGTGTACCACTGTCAACCCAGTGAGGGAGCAGCCTTGTCAGGTGTACCACTGTCAACCCAGTGAGGGAGCAGCCCTGTCAGGTGTACCACTGTCAACCCAGTGAGGGAGCAGCCTTGTCAGGTGTACCACTGTCAACCCAGTGAGGGAGCAGCCTTGTCAGGTGTACCACTGTCAACCCAGTGAGGGAGCAGCCTTGTCAGGTGTACCACTGTCAACCCAGTGAGGGAGCAGCCTTGTCAGGTGTACCACTGTCAACCCAGTGAGGGAGCAGCCCTGTCAGGTGTACCACTGTCAACCCAGTGAGGGAGCAGCCTTGTCAGGTGTACCACTGTCAACCCAGTGAGGGAGCAGCCCTGTCAGGTGTATCACTGTCAACCCAGTGAGGGAGCAGCCCTGTCAGGTGTATCACTGTCAACCCAGTGAGGGAGCAGCCTTGTCAGGTGTACCACTGTCAACCCAGTGAGGGAGCAGCCCTGTCAGGTGTATCACTGTCAACCCAGTGAGGGAGCAGCCTTGTCAGGTGTACCACTGTCAACCCAGTGAGGGAGCAGCCTTGTCAGGTGTACCACTGTCAACCCAGTGAGGGAGCAGCCTTGTCAGGTGTACCACTGTCAACCCAGTGAGGGAGCAGCCTTGTCAGGTGTATCACTGTCAACCCAGTGAGGGAGCAGCCTTGTCAGGTGTACCACTGTCAACCCAGTGAGGGAGCAGCCCTGTCAGGTGTATCACTGTCAATCCAGTGAGGGAGCAGCCCTGTCAGGTGTACCACTGTCAACCCAGTGAGGGAGCAGCCCAGTCAGGTGTACCACTGACAACCCAGTGAGGGAGCAGCCCTGTCAGGTGTACCACTGACAACCCAGTGAGGGAGCAGCCCCGTCAGGTGTACAACTGTCAATCCAGTGAGGGAGCAGCCCCGTCAGGTGTACCACTGACAACCCAGTGAGTGAGCAGCCCTGTCAGGTGTACCACTGTCAACCCAGTGAGGGAGCAGCCCTGTCAGGTGTACCACTGTCAACCCAGTGAGGGAGCAGCCTTGTCAGGTGTACCACTGTCAACCCAGTGAGGGAGCACCTCTGCCAGGTGTACCACTGTCAACCCAGTGAGAGAGCAGCCCTGTCAGGTGTACCACTGTCAACCCAGTGAGAGATCACCTCTGTCAGGTGTAACACTCTGTGAGATGGATGTATAGTCTACAATGTGAATAGAAAAGAAAGGTGGTGAAGAACAATATCGGCATAAGTGAGGGTATTTATCTTGAAAGGGAGAATGGTGAAATACACTGTGAGAAGATGGTGTGAAAATGGAGAAATTTTCCAGTTCAAGTTAATAAAATGCCAAATGAAAGTGTAACAAGCAGGTAGCAAAACAGATGTTGCATTGGAGCACATCAGTGGGGAAGTCTTCCAGCAATTCTACTTCTACAAGGCTTTGGTCAGACCACACATCGAGTGTAGTTTTAGAAACATAGAAAACCTACAGCACAATACAGGCCCTTCAGCCCACAAAGTTGTGCCGTACATGTCCCTACCTTAGAAATAACTAGACTTCCCCATAGCTCTCTATTTTTCTAAGCTCCATGTACCTATCCAAAAGTCTCTTAAAAGACCCTATCGTATCCACCTTCAGCACCATTACCGGCAGCCCATTCCACACACTCTCCACTCTATGAGTAAAAAACTTATCCCTGGCATCACCTCTGTACCTACTCCCCAGCACCTCAAACCTGTCAGCCCTGGTAAAGAGCCTCTGACTACCCACATGATCAATGCCTCTCATCATCTTATACACTGTTGTTAATGAAGGGAGGAGCTACTTGTCCTGGACATTTGCTGGATTGATTGCTGCGAAGAGAGTTTTACATGGAGCAAGAGTTGCTTGTACATTCAAACATGGACGATTCAGGGTAGATACTAAGAGGCTGTCTACTCAGGCAGGAGTACTGACACGTGAAAAGGAGTCAAACACTTGGGATTACTCTTACAGTTGTAAAGCTTTGGAATTCTCTACCCCGGAAGGTTATGGACACAGAAATGGAAGACTGGAGCTCTTGTAGAATGACAGAGCAAGGGTGTGACCTATTCTGCTACTCATTTTGTGTAACTAGCAACCAAGTACACTAAGCTTCAGAACAGCTCACAAATAGCAAGTTTTTGTTTTATGGACAGGATGTTGGGCAATAAATTGTTTTTTTACTTTGTGGCTGTGAAGCCCGCAGATGCAGGCTACATGGAGCAAGCTTCCTTTTCTTCAAGTATTGCTTGGCTTGAAACAGACTGCAGTCTGCCATTGAAATAACAAGATATGACAGACATTGTGTATAAAAATACAAAGCCAATAAAAACCTAACCATGGCTAATAAATTTAACATAGAAAGAAGAAAACTCATACTGAGAAACAACCCTGATCAGTGGATAAATAGGGGGTCCTTCACTCAGTCTAGGCTGCTGAGATAGAATGAAGGAGATGGTGGAAATGGACAGTGTTTAAAAGAAAAGACAGATAGAAGCTCTGCCTTCGAATGGGGGAGTATTTGCCTTTATCGAACCAAGAAAAGAAAGGACCAGAAGAAATAGAAGGAAAGAATTGGAAAAGTAATTTCTCAATTTACAAGTTGAATCTACAATTTGAAGTAGATTTTAGAGAAAAGGTTAAAATTGACAATTAACCTGCAAAGGTAATTTTAGGAGATTTTGACAGGACTCCAACACACAAATGGTGTGCATGCATACATACACACCAAGCAACACAAACACAAAACGTACACGCTCACTAATGCAGTGTCATGCAAGTGACCTTCCACACACATAAAATTCAGACAGAGTGCATATGTGTGCTGCACATACAGATGTGTGCACCCAGATACAAATTTCTTATGCACACAAGTAAATGTGTGCATGCAGACACACAGATTTGCACAAATGCACAGACAGAAATGCATGTGCCCAAGCAAGGGCACAGACATACATGGATGAAAATGTATGGACAAGGCTACACACAGCACATCTATCTACATATGGGCATGCATATACTGTACACAGATATAGGTATACACACACACACAAAGCATACACAGACAGATGCAGAAAGGAAGAACAAATACGGGGAACTTTTAACAAAAACATACCAGAGATGAAACCCAGCATTAGAATGCTTGCAGGTTAGTTTCACAGTAAAGTCTTACTGCCCGTTACACCGCTGGTGTTTAGGGCAGCAGTGAAGGTCCTCCATCTCTGTCTGTGCAAACCATCACACACAGATATAGAAGGATACCTCATTGCTGTTTCTGTAACAACTCTTTTTGACCAGTCAGGCTTGTTAACCCTGAGCTGGAGGACTGGTGGACCACTTAGTCTGGCTTCTACCCTTTGACTTGTTTGGCATGGGTGACCCTATCAAGAACCAAGGCACAAGGTTCTAACTCCAGCCAACACAGCTCTCCAGGTCATTGAGGCACGCAATCCTCCAAACCATGACAAGCTTGAGGTCCTTTTGGAAGTCACAGTAAAGTGGCAGGAGGAATTCGACTTGAATTCATAGCGGAAGATTGATATATGATAACAGCCTTTCAAAAGCAGAGGATTAAGAGAAGCGATGATCATGACATGATCCAAAACTATTTTGAAAGGAAGTGTCCTTACCTTCTGGATGAAAAGCTTGATGATGAAGATACTAAAAATGAATGTTTAACACTTTCTAAGACTCGAAGTTGATTGCTTTCCTTGATCTTTTTTCACTCAGCACCTTTTAGTGCTGTTTGTGGGATTTCCTGCCTTATGCTCATCTTTTACTGTAAAATTGCATTTGTTAATACCAAAATATGTCAGCAATGTTTAACCAATACAAAAATAACCACAAACATCCCTGGAAAGCTGCCTGTAATTAAAGCCCTTAGAACATTTCAATAAAGTTTGGAAGGTGGATTCATAATTGGCTTGCCTGCAGAAGGCAGAGGGTTGTGGTGAAGGGAGTACATTCAGATTGGAGGGTTGTGTCTAGTGGTGTTCCACAAGGATCTGTTCTGGGACCTCTACTTTTCGTGATTTTTATTAACGACCTGGATGTGGGGGTAGAAGGGTGGGTTGGCAAGTTTGCAGACGACACAAAGATTGGTGGTGTTGTAGATAGTGTAGAGGATTGTCAAAGATTGCAGAGAGACATTGATAGGATGCAGAAGTGGGCTGAGCAGTGGCAGATGGAGTTCAACCCGGAGAAGTGTGAGGTGGTACACTTTGGAAGGACAAACTCCAAGGCAGAGTACAAAGTAAATGGCAGGATACTTGGTAGTGTGGAGGAGTGTGGGGGTACATGTCCACAGATCCCTGAAAGTTGCCTCACAGGTAGATAGGATAGTTAAGAAAGCTTATGGGGTGTTAGCTTTCATAAGTCGAGGGATAGAGTTCAAGAGATGCGATGTAATGATGCAGCTCTATAAAACTCTAGTTAGGCCACACTTGGAGTACTGTGTCCAGTTCTGGTCACCTCACTATAGGAAGGATGTGGAAGCATTGGAAAGGGTACAGAGGAGATTTACCAGGATGCTGCCTGGTTTAGAGGGTATGGATTATGATCAGAGATTAGGGGAGCTAGGGCTTTACTCTTTGGAGAGAAGGAGGATGAGAGGAGACATGATAGAGGTGTACAAGATATTAAGAGGAATAGACAGAGTGGATAGCCAGCGCCTCTTCCCCAGGGCACCACTGCTCAGTACAAGAGGACATGGCTTTAAGTTAAGGGGAGGGAAGTTCAAGGGGGATATTAGAGGAAGGATTTTCACTCAGAGAGTGGTTGGTGCGTGGAATGTACTGCCTGAGTCAGTGGTGTAGGTAGACACACTAGTGAAGTTTAAGAGACTACTAGACAAGTATATGGAGGAATTTAAGGTGGGGGGTTATATGGGAGGCAGGGTTTGAGGGTTGGCACAACATTGTGGGCCGAAGGGCCTGTAATGTGCTGTACTATTCTATGTTCTATGTTCTAAACAGAACCAAATCTTCAAACATGCTATGCAGTTCATCAAGAATCTCAAGGCCTGAGGTAAGACAGATTTCTGAAACCAGTGGGAAGAGGAGATATTTCAGTATATTTCAAAATCAGATTTTATGACTCCTGAATTGCCACTGAGTGTCTGTGATCTGGGTCTGAAGTCTAGACAATTAGCCCCTCAGCTCTTTCTAATTCAAACAGATTTAGGTGACCACTCGATGCTTTGGTATGGGTCTCAAGCAAACATTGAGTCCCCTGACACTAAAGATGGGACAGTACAACTCGGTGCAGGGCCTTTAGTCCACAATGTTTTGCCAACCTTTAAATCTACTCCAAGATCAATCTAACCCTTACCTGCACGTACCCCTCCATTTACCTTGCATCCATATGCTTATTTAAAAGTCTTTTGAATTATGTCTGCCTCTACTATTAACCGCAGCAGTGCGCTTAATGCTGTGTTTAAAAAAACTACTTCTGACACTTCAATCCTGCCCCACCCACCCCATACTTTTCTCCAATCACATTAAAGGCATGTCCTCTCATACCATTATACCTCATACCTCTCATTGCCACCCTGGGGAGAAAGAAGCTACCTATGCCTTTCATCATCTCCCTCATTCTCAAGACACAAGCCAATGGAAACCTCTATGATAAGCAGGGCAGTGATCAAGAACAGGAATCAGAATATTCATTTTCCTGTAAGTAAGTTAAACATCTCTTTATCAGCAATCAACAGTATCTCTGATTATCAGTATTCAATCTAGAACATTGATGGTTTTTAAGTATTAAGAATGAAAACAAGAGATAAGCCCAGTTCAGTAATAACATTAAAAAGAGCTACGAAATAAAAAGCCCACCAAAACCTATTCGCTAGAATTCAAACTTCATGACTTGGACTCCATGTTAAATATTTCAGTATTTGTTTCTCTGTTGCTCCATTTGACAATCAGCGCCATTTACATTTTTTTTTACATAAAGTTCTCCTAAGGGCTTCGATGACAAATTAACTTCATGATGGACAAGATTAAAGGTTAGTTGGAAAAAATGAGTTTGAAAAGAATTAGAAAGAGGCAGAAAATTTAGAGACAAAATTTCAGGGAACAGGAATTGTATAAGGTCTGTCACTAAAGGGTGCACCAAGGACCAGAGTTCCTTGGACAGGATGAATTTATGTAGAAAAATGTAAATAAATAAACATTTTTTAAATCAACTTGTGTTTCTTGGTGCATGCACAGTTAGAGTAAATTGTGATGCAGGTTGTTTTGCAAGAATGAAATCCACCCTCTGTCAGGAGAGGTCATCTGTGTTTAACATAATCTTCAGTTTATTTAACAATTTGAGCTCACCTGTCTCCTGTGGTAGAGAATTCCACATATCCGTCACTCTTTAGGTGAAGAATCTTCTTCGCATTTTAGTCCTAAATTACCAATCCTTGGGCCGTGACCCTGATTTCAGACTTACTTATCATTGGAGATAATCTTCCTAATCTGACCAGCCCAGTCATCTGCTAAAGTCTGGTGATCATAAACACACAAGATGCTGGAGGAACACCATGGGTCAGAAGGAAAATGGGCATTTGATATTTTGGTTCTCTCCTCCTGATCCAACTAGACCACATTAACACCTCCCCACCTCTATTCCATGCTCCACTTACCTCTCTTATCAGATTCCATCATCTTCAGCCCTTTGTCACTTCCAACCCTCAAACTTTATTCTGCATTGTTATTGTTTTACCTTGTTCTACCTCAATGCACTGTGATTTGGTCTGTATGAACAGTACGCAAAACAAGTTTCTCACTGTATCTTGGTACATGTGACAATAATAAACCAATACCATTACCAATCCATTGATTCTTCCCCACCTACATCCTCAAAAAATTATAACATTTTCAGGCATTGTTTTCTTTCACATATCCTTGCTGGCTTTGACCAATTCTGCCAGTTTTCCAAAATCTTTGGAATTCCATTGTAGTCATATTCCTTCAGCAGGAACGTCTAACCACAGACAACCAAAAATCAACCAAGCCATGGACTGAGATTCCCATCCTAACCAACTGGCGGGAGTATTCAAGGACATTTTCAACCTTTCACTGCTATGGCTGAAGTTCTCACTCCAAAAAGACAAAAGTTATACCAGTGCCTAAGAAGAATAATGTGAGCTGTCTTAATGACTATCGCCCGGTAGCACTCACATCCACAGTGATGAAATGCTTTGAGAGGTTGGTCACGACTAGACTGAACTCCTGCCTCAGCAAGGACCTGGACTTATTGCAATTTGCCTATCACAACAGTAGATCGACGGCAGACGCAATCTCAATGACTCTTCATACGACTTTAGACCACCTGGACAACACAAGCACCTATGTCAGGATGCTGTTCATCGACTATAGCTCAGCATTTAATACCATCATTCCCACAATCCTGATTGAGAAGTTGCAGAACCTGGGCCTCTGTACCTCCCTCTGCAATTGGATCCTTGACTTCCTAACCGGAAGACCGCAATCTGTACGGATTGGTGATAACATAACCTCCTCACTGACAATCAACACTGGTGCACCTCAGGGGTGTGTGCTTAGCCCACTGTTCTACTCTCTATATACACATAACTCTGTGGCTAGGCATAGCTCAAATACCCTCTATAAATTTCCTGACAATACAACCATTGTTGGTAGAATCTCAGGTGGTGACAAGAGGGCGTACAGGAATGAGATATGCCAACTAGTGGAGTGGTGCCACAGCAACAACCTGGCACTCAACATCAGTAAGACAGAAGAGCTGATTGTGGACTTCAGGAAGGGTAAGACAAAGGAACACATACCTTTCAAAGCTGCAAAGTGAACATCTGTTTATTTAAAGGATACAAAATGGAGATGGTACAATGAGAAAGAGTATTACATTTATCAAAAATGTGATTTTTGGATTATATGTACAGCATAGAGCCCAGAAACAGGCCCTTTGGCCCATCTAGTCCATGCCAAACTATTATTCTGCCTAGTCTCATTGATCTGCATCTGGAACATAGCCCTCCATACCACTCCCATCCAAGAACTTATCCAAATTTCACTTAACTGTTGAAATCAAACACACATCCACCACATTGCTGGCAGCTCATTCCACACTCTCACCACCTTCTGCAGGAATTATCCCCTCATGTTCCCCTTAAACATTTCACCTTTTTCACCCAGGACCTCTTGTACTGGTCTCACCCAACCTGTGGAAAAAGCCTGTTTGCATTTACCCTATCTCTACCCCTCATAATTTTCCATTGTTGTTGTTGTTCAGTCATTAATTCGAGTCCGACTCTTCGTGACCTCATGGACTTCTGCACACCAAGCATTCTTGTTGGAAGCTGCCTCTCTATGATCCCCCAAGATCATACGCATTGGTAATTTTCCATACTTCTATCAAATCTCCTCCCATTGTCCCAAAGTTAAATGGATGGATATCCTAGCAGAAAAGACAGTGGAACAGCAATGGCAGGTATTCTTGGGAATAATGCACAAGGTGCAAAATCAGTTCATCCCCCGGAGAAGGAAGGATTCAAAGGGGGGGGGGGAAGGGGTCACAGTGGTTGACAAAGGAAGTCAGAGATTGCATAGCATTAAAAAAAAAGTATGACAGAGCTAAGGTGAGTGGGAAGACAGATGATTGAGAAATTTTTAAGGAACAACAGAACTTAACTAAAAAGGCAATATGGGGAGAAAAAATGAGGTACGAACGCAAGCTAGCCAGGAATATAAAGGAGGATAGCAAAAGCTTTTTTAGGTATGTGAAGAGAAAGAAGATAGTTAAGAAAAATGTTGGGCCCTTGAAGAATGAATTGGGTGAAATTGTTATGGGAAACAGAGAAATGGCAGAAGAATTTAATAAGTACTTTAGATCTGTCTTCACTAGGGAAGACACAAGCAATCTCCCAGATGTATGGATGGGCCAAGGACATAGGGTAACAGAGGAAATGAAACAGATTGACATTAGGAAGGAAACGGTGATGAGTAGACTGATGGGACTGAAGGCTAACAAATCCCCAGGTCCAGATGGTCTGCATCCTAGGGTACTAAGGGAGGTGGCTCTGGAAATTGCGTATGCATTGGTAATCATTTTCCAATGTTCCTTAGATTCAGGATCAGTTCCTGAGGATTGGAGAATGGCTAATGTTATCCCACTTTTTAAGAAAGGAGGGAGGGAGAAAACAGAGAACTATCGACCTGTCAGCCTGACATCAGTGGTGGGGAAGATGCTAGAGTCTATTATTAAGGATGAAATAGTGGCATATCTAGATAGCAGTGATAGGATTGGGCCGAGCCAGCATGGATTTACCAAGGGCAAATCATGCTTGACTAATCTACTGGAGTTTTTCAAGGATGTAACCAGGAAGTTAGACAAGGGAGATCCAGTGGATGTAGTGTACCTCGATTTTCAGAAGGCATTTGATAAGGTCCCACATAAGAGATTGGTGGGTAAAATGAGAGCTCATGGCATTGGGGGGAAGATATTGACATAGATAGAAAACTGGTTGGCAGATAGAAAGCAAAGGGTAGTGGTGAATGGGTGTTACTCAGAATGGCAGGTGGTGACTAGTGGGGTGCCACAGGGCTTGATATTGGGACCACAGCTGTTTACGATTTACATTAATGATTTAGATGAAGGCATTGAGAATAACATCAGCAAGTTTGCTGATGATGCTAAACTGGATGGCAGTGTGACATGTGATGAGGATGTTAGGAAAATTCAGGGTGACTTGGATAGGCTGAGTGAGTGGGCAGATACTTGGCAGATGACGTTTAATGTGAATAAGTGTGAGGTTATCCACTTAGGGAGTAAGAACAGGAAGGCAGATTATTATCTGAACGGTGTAGAGTTAGGTAAGGGAGAAATACAAAGAGATCTAGGAGTCCTTGTTCATCAGTCACTGAAGGTGAATGAGCAAGTGCAGCAGGCAGTGAAGAAGGCTAATGGAATGTTGGCCTTTATTACAAAGGGAATTGAGTACAAGAGCAAGGAAATCCTTTTGCATTTGTACAGGGCCCTGGTGAGACAACACCTGGAGTATTGTGTACAGTTTTGGTCTCCAGGATTAAGGAAGGATATCCTGGCTGTAGAGGAAGTGCAGCGTAGATTCACAAGGTTAATTCCTGGGATGTCTGGACTGTCTTACGCAGAGAGGTTAGAGAGACTGGGCTTGTACACGCTGGAATTAAGGAGATTGAGAGGGGATCTGATTGCAACATATAAGATTATTAAGGGATTGGACAAGATAGAGGCAGGAAATATGTTCCAGATGCTGGGAGAGTCCAGTACCAGAGGGCATGGTTTAAGAATAAGGGGTAGGTCATTTAGGACAGAGTTAAGGAAAAACTTCTTCTCCCAGAGAGTTGTGGGGGTGTGGAATGCACTGCCTCAGAAGGCAGTGGAGGCCAATTCTCTGGATGCTTTCAAGAAGGAGCTAGATAGGTATCTTATGGATAGGGGAATCAAGGGATATGGGGACAAGGCAGGAACCGGGTATTGATAGTAGATGATCATCCATGATCTCAGAATGGTGGTGCAGGCTTGAAGGGCCGAATGGTCTACTTCTGCACCTATTGTCTATTGTCCTATGCTCGAGGGTATAACGTTCTACCCCATTCAACCTTCCTCTGTAACTCTGGTTCTCAAGTCCCATCAAAATCCTTGTAAAATTTTCTCAGTACTCTTTTCAAACTTATTGATATCTTACCTGTAGGTAGGTGACCAGAACTGCATGTGATAATCCAAATTGGGCTTTACCAATATCTTAGACAATGAAACAAAGAAGCAGAATTGGGCCATTCGGTCCATCGAGTTTTCTCCGCCATTCAGTCATGACTCCTCTCAACATAATTTTCCTACCTTCTCCCCGTAACCATTGGCATCCTTTCTAATTAAGCATCTATCAACCTTCACTTTAAAGATACCTAATGGCTTGGCCTCCACAGCTGTCTGTGGCAATGAATTCCACAGATTCACCACCAGCAATGATGAGGTGGTCTACAGAGAGGAGGTGGAAGACCTTGAGTTCTGGTGCCAGGCAAATAACCTCTTCCTTAATGTCAACAAAATAAAGGAGATGGTTATCAACTTCAGGAGAACTCGCACCACTCACGCCCCTCTTTACATTGGTGTAAAGGGGAACTGTGAGCAGTCTCAAAATCCTGAGAGTGCACATCACACACAACCTCTCATGGTCCCAGAACATATCCTACATGGTCAAGAAAGCTCACCAATACCTCTTCTTTCTGAGGAGGCTGAACAGAGCTGGACTTCACACTCATGTCATTCTATGCACACTGGAGAGCATTCTAACAAGCTGCATCACTGCTTTGTACAAAAACGGAACTGCAGTGGACAGAAGGAAGGCTATACAACAGGTAGCCAAGATTGCCCCATGTATCACTAGAACCAGCCAACCCACTATCATGGACAGAAAGGTGCCGAAATAGGAACAGTAACATCATGAAGGGTCCCGCCCACCCTGCTAATGGACTGTTTGTCCCAGTCCCATCAGGGAGGAGGCTGCATAGCATCTACACCAGACTCAAATACAGTTATTTTCCCCAAGTGATAAGACAGTTTCAAGTTCCTGGGTGTCAAGATCTCTGAGGATCTAACCAGGTCCCAACATATTAATGCAGCTATAAAGAAGGGAAGACAGTGGCTATACTTTATTAGGAGTTTGAAGAGATTTGGTATGTCAACAATTACATTTGAAAACATCTATAGATGTACCATGGAGAGCATTCTGACAGGCTGCATCACTGTCTGGTATTGGGGGAGGGGGGGGCTACTGCACAGGATCGAAAGGAGCTACAGAAGATTGTAAATCTAGTCAGCTCCATCTTGGGTACTAGCCTACAAAGTACCCAGGACATCTTCAAGGAGCAGTGTCTCAAAAAGGCAATATCTATTATTAAGGACCTCCAGCACCCAGGGCATGCCCTTTTCTCCCTGTTACCAACAGGTAGAAGGTACAGAAGCTTAAAGGCACACACTCAGCAATTCTGGAACAGCTTCTTCCCCTCTGCCATCCAATTCCTAAATGGACGTTGAACCCTTGGACACTGCCTCACTTTTTTAATATATAGTATTTCTGTTTTTTGCACATTTTTTAATCTGTTCAATATACTTATACAGAATAAGATTTATTTTTATTCTGTATTGCATTGAACTGCTGCTGCTAAGGTAACAAATTTCACGTCACATTCCGGTGATAAACCTGATTCTGATTCTGGTTCTGAGATCAACGTCTCTGCTCCCCAACTCCATCACTACAGTACTTTATTATTTCCTGTCAGTCACCTTAGGTACAGCCTAGCATCTAAAGAGACATACTTCTAGTCTGAGGTTGTACCCTCTGGCCTTCTACTATAGGAAACATCTTCTCCATGTCCACTCTATAGCCTTTCAATATTCATTAGGTTTCAATGGGTTCTTCCCTCATTCTTTGAAACTCACACAATTTCAGGACCAGAGCCATCAAAGAGTCCTCATACATTAATTCTGTCATTCCTGGGATCATTCTGGTGAATCTTTTCCGGACACTCTACAATGCGAGCCTATCCTTTAGGAGCCAAAGCTGCCCAGAATACTTCAAGTGCAGTCCAACTTCTGTACTCAATATTTTGATTTATGAAGGCCAGCATGCCAAATGTTCTCTGTACAACCCCATCTACCTGTGACAAACTTTCAAGGAATTATGGATATATGTATATTTCCTGAACCCTCTGTTCTACCACACTCTTCAGTGCCCTTCTGTAAGTCATAGCCTAGTTTGTCCTCCCAAAGTGCCATACCTCACACTTGTCTGCATTAAATTCCATCTGCCATTTTTCAGCCGGTCCACATCCTGCTAGAAGCTTTGATTGCTTTTCCTCGCTGTCCACTATGCCCCCAATCTTGGTGTCATCCACAAATTTGCTGATCCAGTTTACCACATTATCATCCTGATAATGGTGACAAACAACAACCAACCCAGCACCGATCCGTGCAGCTCAACACTAATCACAGGCTTCCAGTCAGAGAGGCAACTATCTATAACCACTCTCTGGCTTCTGTGAAGCCAATTTCTAATCCAATTACTACCTCATCCTGAATGCCAAGTGACTGAACTTTCTTGACTAACCTCTCATGCAGGGCCTTGTCACAGGCCTTGCTGAAGTCCATATAGACAACTTGTTTTCCTTCATCAACCTTCCTGGTAACCTCCTCAAAAAATCTTAGATTCAAAAGGCACAACCTACCACGTAAAAAGCCAAGTTGACTATACCTCATCAGTCCATGTCTATGCAAATATCTGTATATTCAGTCCCTTAGAATATCTTCCAATAATTATAATTTACTCACTAGCCTATAATTTCCTGGGTTATTCTAAGAGCCTTTCTTAAGCAATAGAATAACATTAGCTATCCTCCAGTACCTCACCCATGGCTAAGGATGTTTAAACTACCTCTGCCAGGGCCTCTACGTTTCCTTCCTCAAGGTCCAAGGGAACACCTTGTCAGGCCCTGGGGATTTATCCACCCTAATTTGCCTCAAAATTGCCAGCGCCTCCTTCTCTGTATCCATATACAGTCTGCAAACTCACTGCTGTTTTGCCTCAGTTCGATAGACTCTGACTCCATCTCCCAAGTAAATACAGATGCAACAAATCCATTTAAGATGTCCCCCATCTCCATGCATAGATCATCACTGTAATCTTCAAGAGGACCATTTTGTCCTTTATCTTTCTGCTCTTAATATACAGTGTCTAATAACAAGTATTTACCCCCTTTGGAAGCTTTCAAGTTTTATTGTATTGCAACATTGAATCATGGTGGATTTAATTTGGATTTTTTGATGCTCGTCAATAGAAAAACATTTTCATGTCAAAGTGAAAACAAATTTCTACAAATTGTTCTAAATTTATTACAATTGTTCACACAAAATAATTGATAGCAACATTACTCACCCCCTTCAAGTCAGTATTTAGTAGATGCACCTTTGGTAGCGATTACAGCCTTGAGTCTGTGTGGATAGGTCTCTATCTGGACATTGCAATTTTTCCCGTTCTTCGTTTCAAAACTGCTCAAGCTCTGTCAGATTGCATGGGGGTCGTGAGTGAACAGTCCTTTTCAAGACCGGTCACGAATTCTCAATTGAATTGAGTTCTGGACTCTGACTTGGCCACTCTAGGACATTAACTTTGTTGTTTTTAAGCCATTCCTGTGCAGCTTTGTCTTTATGCTTGAGGTCATTGTCTTGCTGGAAAACAAATCTTCTCCCAAGTCACAGTTCTCTTGCAGACGGCATCAGGCTTTCTTCCACGATTTCCCTGTATTTTGCTGCATTCATTTTACTCTCTACCTTCACAAGCCTTCCAGGGCCTGCTTCAGTGAAGCATCCTCACAGTATGATGCAGCCACCACCATGTTTCATGGCAGGGTAGGTAAGGCCAGTATACAAGGTCCCACATGGGAGGTTAGTTAGGAAGATTCAGTCGTTAGGTATACATGGTGAGGTAGTAAATTGGATTAGACATTGGCTCAATGGGAGAAGTCAGAGAGTGGTAGTGGAGGATTGCTTCTCTGAGTGGAGGCCAGTGACTAGTGGTGTGCCACAGGGATCAGTGCTGGGTCCATTGTTATTTGTCATCTATGTCAATGATCTGGATGATAATGTGGTAAATTGGATCAGCAAATTTGCTGATGATACAAAGATTGGAGGTGTAGTGGACAGTGAGGAAGGTTTTCAAAGCTTGCAGAGGGATCTGGACCAGCTGGAAATATGGGCTGAAAAATGGCAGATGGAGTTTAATACAGACAAGTGTGAGGTATTGCACTTTGGAAGGAAAAACCAAGGTAGAACATACAAGGTAAATGGTAGGGCATTGAGGAGTGCAGTAGAACAGAGGGATCTAGGAATACAGATACAAAATTCCCTAAAAGTGGCGTCACAGGTAGGGTAGTAAAGAGAGCTTTTGGTACATTGGTCTTTATAAATCAAAGTATTGAGTATAAGAGTTGGAATGTTATGATGACGTTGTACAAGACATTGGTGAGGCTGAATTTGGAGTACTGTGTGCAGTTTTGGTCACCAAATTACGGGAAGGATATTAATAAGGTTGAAAGGGTGTAGAGAAGGTTTACAATGATGTTGCCAGGACTTGAGAAACTGAGTTACAGAGAAAGGTTGAATAGGTTAGGACTTTATTCCCTGGAGCACAGGAGAATGAGGGGAGATTTGATAGAGGTGTATAAAATTATGATGGGTATAGATAGAGTGAATGCAAGCAGGCTTTTTCCACTGAGGCTAGGGGAGAAAAAAACCAGAGGATGTGGGTTAAGGGTGAAGGGGGAAAAGTTTAAAGGGAACATTAGGGGGGGCTTCTTCACACAGAGAATGGTTGGAGTGTGGAATGAGCTGCCAGATGAAGTGGTAAATGTGGGCTCACTTTTAACATTTAAGAAAAACTTGGACAGATACATGGAAGAGAGGTGTATGGAGGGATATGGGCCGGGTGCCGGTCAGTGGAACTAAGCAGAAAAATGGTTCGGTACAACCAAGAAGGGCCAAAAGGTCTGTTTCTGTGCTGTAATGTTCTATGGATAGTGTGCTTTTGATGATGTGTGGTGTTTAGCTTATGCCAAACATAACATTTAGTCTGATGGCCAAGAAGTTCAATTTGGGTTTCATCATACTATAGAACCTTCTTCCAGTTGACTTCAGAGTCTCCCACATGCCTTCTGGCAAACTCTAGCCAAGATTTCATGAGAGTTTTTTTTCCAACAGTGGCTTTCTCTTTGCCTCTCTCCCATAAAGCTGCGATGGTGAAGCACCCAGGCAACAGTTGTTGTATGTGCAGTCTCTCCCATCTCAGCCACTGCAGCTTGTAACTCCTCCAGCGCTATCATATGTCTCTTGGTGGCCTCCCTCACAAACCCTTCTTGCACAGTCACTCAGTTTTTGAGGACGGCCTGCTCTGTGCAGATTTACAGCTGTGCCATATTCTTTCCATTTCTTGATGATTGACTTAACTGTACTCCAAGGAATATTCAGTGACTTGGAAATTTTCTTGACATCTTTTCTTGGAGTTGCTCAGAGTGTTTTTTTTTGTCTCCATGGTGGAGTTTTTGCCAGGATACTGACTCACCAGCAGCTGGAGCTTCCAGACACAAGTGTATTTTTACTCCAATCAACCCTGACTGCACACAGGTGATCTCCATTAACTAATTATGTCACTTGTGAAACCAATTGGCTGCACCAGTGATGATCTGGTGTGTCATATTAAAGAGGGTGAATACTTATGCAATCAATTATTTTGTGTTTTATATTTGTAATTAATTTAGATCACTTTGTAGAGATCTGTTTTCACTTTGACACAAGAGTCTTTTTCTGTTGATCAGTGTCAAAAAAGCTAAATTAACTCCACTGTGATTTAATGTTGTAAAACAATAAAACATGAAAACTTCCAAGGGGAGGGTGAATACTTTTTATAGGCTCTGTATCTGTAGAAGCTCCTGTGATTTTCCTTCATTCAGCTTGTCTGCTAGAGCAACCTCATGCCATCTTTTAGGGGAGAGGGAGAGATATGTAGTTAAGGATTAAAGTCTTAAGGTACATATGTCTGGATTTAGGGGTTAAGGTATGCCTTGTAAGGAGTGAGGGGCATGTGTGGTCAGCATGCTGATATCTATTTGAAGTTACCTTGAGTTAGAGGAAAAAGTAATCCAGTGGATTCTGGTTAATCAGGGCAATCACTAATTTTGGACAACTCTGAAAGAAGAAAATCTAATCAAGAAAATAGCCAGCATTCCCCTTGCCTATTTGGGACATCTTGCTGCTTAATTTAGGGCAGGAGACGATTACTGAATAGGTTCTAACTAATGTCAGTCATGTGCACTTATGTGGCTGTTAGACACTACAGCATGCTTACTGCAAACAGTTTTTAAATAGCATCAGTTGCACGTGTTTGTGTTCAAAAAGCACTGATTTTTCTCACTGATTGTTGGCTAGAAATAAACATTAAGGCAATTCAGAACTGTTTGGCTCACCGCGGTTTCAAGCAATTGGGCTTGGAGATGCCAGAAACAGTCAGGAGTGAAAATGAAATGATTTCACTGCTCCAACAAACAAGAGACTACAAAAAATTTGAAGATCTCAACAATCATCTCAAACATTGCAATGAAAATGAAGATTTGGAGAATGCAATTATCTATAGCATTGTATAAAGGCAGTCAATTATCTGCACCAGGTGTCTACAATGATTTTGTTCATTGCATGCACTGGATAAATTCCTCCAGCAATAACTATTAAGAACTAACACAGTTTTATAGTACAGTAGTACTATTGGGAGTGTTCTAATTTGTTCAGTATTTCATTTAAATATATAATTGGTTCTCTGTATGTCTCTTTTATACCTTTTTAATAATTTCATTGGAACTTCAGCTAAATGGGGTAGGCACTTCATTTGGCCAAAATGTAGTGGTTGCTATGTGTCCCAATTAAGCAGAATGCACTCTAATTACTGTAAGAGGAAAGCTGTGAAGGCAACTGCAACAGGACTGACTGTCTGTAGGGAGGGAGAGATCAGAAGCTGCATGCAAGGGTTAATGCATGTTAGGTACAGCACGAAGATCCTCCTGGAGAATCAGAATAATTAACAATGATCTTTCAAGAATTGATAGATTCTGGCATTGTACCAGATGACTGGAAAATTGCAAATGTTACTTCGCTATTTAAGAAGGGTAGGAGGCAGCAGAAGGAAAACTATTGACCTGTTAGCCTGACATCAGTGGTTGGGAAGTTGTTGGAATCGATTGTTAGGGATGAGATTACGAAGTACCTGGAGACACATGACAAGTTAAGACAAAGCCAGCATGGTTTCCTGAAAGGAAAATCCTGCCTGACTAACCTACTGCAATTTTTTGAGGAAGTTACAAGCAGGAGATGCAGTAGATGTGGTGTACTTAGATTTTCAGAAGGCCCTTGACAAGGTGCCGCACATGAGGCTGCTTCGCAAGATTAGAGCCCATGGAATTACAGGGAAGTTACTAGTGTGGGTGGAGCATTGGCTGGTAGGCAGAAAACAGAGAGTGGGAGTAAAGGGGTCCTATTCTGGCTGGCTGCCGGTTAGCAGTGGAGTTCCACAGGGGTTGGTGTTGGGACCGCTGCTTTTTACGATGTATGCCAATGATTTGAACTATGGGATTAATGGATTTGTGACTAAATTTGCCGATGATACAAAAACAGGTGGAGGAGCGGGTAGTGTTGAGGAAACAGAGGGCCTGCAGAGAGACTTAGATAGTTTAGGGGAATGGGCAAAGAAATGGCAAACTAAATACAATGTTGGAAAGTGTATGGCTATGCCCTTTGGTGGAAGAAGTAAACGGGGAGACTATTATTTAGATGGGGAGAGAATTCAAAATGCAGAGATGCAAAGGGACTTGGGAGTCCTTGTGCAAGATACCCTAAAGGTTAACCTCCAGGTTGAGTCAGTTGTGAAGAAGTAGAATGCAATGTTGGCATTCATTTCCAGAGGTCTAGAGTATAAGAGCAGGGATGTGATTTTGAGGCTCTATTGGGCACTCGTGAGACCACACTTGGAGTATTGTGTGCAGTTTTGGGCTCCTCATTTTAGAAAGGATATACTGACATTGGAGAGGGTTCAGAGAAGATTCACAAGAATGATTCCAGGAATGAAAGGGTTACCGCATGAGGAATGTCTGGCAGCACAGTGCAGACATTAAAGTCCACAAGTTACCAAAAAATTGTAACAAAAAAGGAACAACAAAGTAATATTCATCAACTGTTCAAAAATCTGATGGCGGAGAATTCTGAAATTGTTGAGTGTGGGGCTTGTTTTGATGAAATTGTTAAGATGAAAAGAACTTGTCCCGGGCAGTGAGGGCACTGAGTGATGGATGCTGCCTTCTTGAGTGCAATAACTGCAACATTTTCTATAACATTTGACAATTTCAGGTAACAATGGGTGTGATATAATTGGTAATGCTTACTATTAATTTATTTATGGCATGTACCTGTTGTTTATAGGTTTTAATAAAGTATTTAAAGGCTGTGTGATCTTTGTCTGATTTTCCCCACCCCTTCAGATTCAGACCAAATTCAGAGAGAAGAAAAATGGCTGTTGGAGAAATTACCCCCCACTGCTGATGTCAGGCTTAAGAATCAACAGTTTCCTGTTTTGTCAGCTTCCTTTGTTAAAATAGCAGGATTAGGCCTTGGGCCTAATCTTGGGTTTCCCAACCTTTTTTATGCCATGGACCAATACCATTAAGCAAGGGGTCTGTGGGCCCCAGGCTGGGAACTCTGACATCCTGAGTCAAGAGATGTCAGAAGATGGCCAGCAGTGCATCCACTATTCTCAGGGCTACTTCCTAAGTATCAGGCCCAGGAGCTTCATTGCCCTCCCTGCTAATTAAAATACATTGTGGTTCCTACCTCCTCATTGACCTTGGGTTCACAAGTATTTTGAGGAGTTATTTATATTGTGATTTGTTAAGATGGACCCAAACCTCTTCGCATTTGGACAGTCAGTCATTCTCTCTCCCCTATTATAGGTTCTCGTGATCCTAGCTGTAATGAGACTACATTTGTCTTTGTAATTTCACATACCTTTGAGAGCTTCTACAATAATTTAATAATCCATGCAAGATTACTTTTAAACTCCACAGTTGCTCTCTTAATTAATTCCATAGAAACATAGAAAACTTACAGCACAATACAGGCCCTTCAGCCCACAATGCTGTGCCAAACATGTACTTACTTAAGAAATTATCTAGGGTTACCTATAGCCCTCTATTTTTCTAAACTCCATGTACCTATCCAGGAGTCCCTTAAAAAACACTATTGTATCTGCCTTCACCACAGTCACTAGCAGCCCATTCTACACACTCACCACTGACCACTGACCTCTGTACCTACTTCCAAGCACCTTAAAACTATGCCTGCTCATGTTAATCATTTCAGCTCTGGGAAAAAGCCTCTGACTATCCACACAATCAATGCCTCTCATCATCTTATACACCTCTTCAAGATGGCAGCGCGATGCAGTTTGCAGCGGCCTCTCCGGAGTTGATACCTGTTATTTGTCAAGTGGGATGCTATGCACAATCCTAATCTGATGAAAAACGGATGTGGGAGCACAGAGGAACATCTGGAAATCTCCAGGAAGGCCTTGTCTCTGCTGGGAAGAACAGGCCCCCAGTCCTCAGGGTCGCATTGCTAGTGGCCGGTGGCGGGGGCGTCGTAGTGCGCTCGGCAGAGGATGATGCTCAGAGAGGCTGTGCTGGAGGGGGTGGGCGGAGGCTTGGAGGTTTGATGGACTCGGAGTCCGCTGAGGTCGGGGCTCTTTCACTGTGTGCTGTGTCTACGAGGCTGAATCTGACGGCGCCCCGTGGAAGTCCATAGCGGGGGTATTCCCTTCTGCTACCTGCGTGGGGTGACAAGCCTATCGGGGACCCTGAGGACTTGTGGAAACTGTGTGGTGGTTTCTTTTGAACTTATAGTCTTTCAACATCTTTGGACTATTTTTACTGTGCCCATGGTCTGTTTTTTTTTAAAATCAATTTTGGTATTGTTTACACTGTTGTAACTATGTGGTTTGTGTAGGTCTTGTAGCTTTAGTTTTTTGTTTGTTGGGTGCTGGAGTTGGTCTCCTGACTTGGTGTGTCTGGGTGGTCTTGTTTTGTCTGGTGGTTTTGGAGCTCCTTTCCGGGGAACGTGCTAAGATGGTAGTGCGATATTAATGTGCAGCAGCCTCTCCGGACTCTGGATTTGGGGATTGCCAAACGTGATATGGATTTTCTGGTGTAGTCTGTTTTGTTGTGTGCTTTTGTGATATCATCCTGGAGGAACGTTGTTTCATTTTTTAACTGCATTGCAGTTGTGGTTTCTAAATGACAATAAACGGAAATTCAATTCAATTCAATTCAACCTCTACCAGGTCACCTCTCATCCTCCGTCACTCCAAGGAGAAACGGCCAAGTTCACTCAACCTGTTCTCATAAGGCATGCTCCCTAATCCAGGCAACATCCTTGTAAATCTCCTCTGCACCCTTTCTATGGTTTCCACATCCTTCCTGTAGTGAGGTGACCAGAACTGAGCACAGTACTCCAAGTGGGGTCTGACCAGGGTTCTATATAGCTGCAACATTACCTCTCGGTCTTGAACTCAATCCCACAGCTGATGAAGGCCAATGTACCGGCTGCCCTCTTATCCACACAGTCAACCTGCGCAGCAGCTTTGAGTGTCTGATGGACTTGGACCCCAAGATCCCTCTGATCCTCCACACTGCCAAGAGTCTTATCATTAATACTATATTCTGCCATCATATTTGACCTACCAAAATGAACCACCTCACACTTATCTGCGTTGAACTCCATCTGCCACTTCTCAGGACAGTTTTGCATCCTATCAATGTTCCGCTGTAACCTCTGACAGCCCTCCACACTATCCACAACACCCCCAACTTTCTGTCATCAGCAAACTTACTAAGCCATCCCTCCACTTCCTCATCCAGGTCATTAATGAGAAATCCCAAAGAGAAGAGGTCCCAGAACAGATCCCTGAGGCACAGGTTACCAACCTCCATGCAATATATGACCTGTCTACAACCACTCTTTGCCTTCTGTGGGCAAACCAATTCTGAATCCACAAAGCAAGGTTCCTTTAGATCCCATGCCTCCTTCCTTTCTCAATAAGCCTTACATGGGGTACCTTATCAAATGCCTTGCTAAAATCCATATACACTACATCTACCGTTCTACCTTCATCAATGTGTTTAGTCACATCCTCAAAAAATTCAATCAGGCTCGTAAGGGATGACCTGCCTTTGACAAAGCCATGCTGACTATTCCTAATCATATTATGCCTCTCAGGATCTTCTTCATCAACTTACTAACCACTGAGATAAGACTCACTGGTCTATAATTTCCTGGGCTATCTCTACTCCCTTCCTTGAATAAAGGAACAACATCTGCAACACTCCAGTCCTCTAGAACCTCTCCCGTCCCCATTGACGATGCAAAGATCATTGCCAGATGCTCGGCAATCTCTTCTCTCACCTCCCACAATAACCTGGGGTATATCTTGTCCGGTCCTGGTGACTTATCCACCTTGATGCTTTCCAAAAGTTCCAGTATATCCTCTTTCTCAATGTCTATATGCCCAAGCTTTTCAGTCTGCTGTAAGGCATCCCTGCAATCACCAAGGTTCCTTTCTGTAGTGAATACTGAAGCCATGATCCCCCATTCCTGAGTTCTTGGATTTGCTGCTATTTTTTGGACTATTTCATATGTCTCCTTCTTGTACCAATTCTAGCCCTAATTTCCCTTGTTAGCAACAGTTGAACCATCCTTTGCTTTATTCTTGTGCACAATATTTGCCTTAGTTCAACTTTTTACTCACTAAATGGCTACAGTTGCTAATTCACCATCAATGTCATCTACACCCAGTGACGATTTTATTAGTTCTTCCTGTTCCTAATAAAGTGGCCATTGAGTGTATTATTCATGGTCTTCGACATCTGTAGCCCACCCACTTCAAGGTTCAAATGTGTTGTGCATGCAGAGATGCTCTTCTGAGCCCCAGTGTTATAACTGAGGTTATTTGAGTTACTGTCGCCTTCCTGTCAGCTTGAACCAGTCTGACCATTCTCCTCTGACCTCTCTCATTAACAAAGCATTTTTACTCACAGGATGTTGTGTTTTTTTTTAAATTGCGTGATTTTCTGTAAACTCTAGAGTGTATTGTATATGAAAATCCCAAAAGGCCAGCAAATTCTGATACTCAAACCACTCTGTCTAGCACCAACAATCATGCCATGGTCAAAATCACTTAAATCACATTTCTTCTCCATTCTGATGTTTGGTCTGAACAACAACTGAACCCCTTGACCATGTCTGCATGCTTTTATGCATCGAGTTGCTGCCACTTGATTGGCTGATTATGTATTTGCATTAACGAGTAAGCATACAGGTGTACCTAAAGAAGTGGCCACTGAGTGCATCTTAGCCAGTCATCACCTCATGCCAATGAGCTTCCTTTATCTAGATTTTAGAATCAATTCAGTCACTTTCCATCTTAAGGAAGAATTCTATCATGTTGTGATAAGAATAATTACCCTATCATATTATGATCACTCCTCCCAAGCAGCCTCGTCCCATAATGAATCAGAATCAGATTTAATATCACCGGCATATGTTATGAAATTTGTTAACTTAATGGCAATAGTACAATGAAATACATGATAAAGAAATATAGACAAAATATTAAGTTACATTAAATATATATGCATATCTATTAAAGAGTTAGGTTAAAGCAAAATGACTGAAATAAAAAAGTAGTGAGGTGGTGCTCATGGATTCAATGTCCATTTAGAAATCAGATGCCAGAGGGGAAGAAGCTGTTCCTGAATCACTGAGTGTGGGCCTTCAGGCTTCTGTACTCCTTCCCGACAGTAACAGTGTGAAGAGGGCATGACCTGGGTGGTGGGGATGCCACCTTCCTAAGGCATCGCTCCTTGAAGATGTCTGGGATACTCCGGAGGCTCGTACCCATGATGGAGCTGACTAGTTTTACAAGTTTCTGCAACTTATTTCAATCTTGTGTAGTAGCATTGCCCCCCCCCCCCCCCACCGAGTGATGCAGACAGTCAGGATACTCTCCACAGTACATTTGTAGAAGTTTCTGAGTGTTTTAGTTGACAAACCAAATTTCCTCAAACTCCTAATGAAGTACAGCCACTGTGTTGCCTTCTTTATAGCTCCATCAATATGTTGTATCAAGGTTAGGTCCTCAGAGATATTGACACCCAGGAACATGAAATTGCTCACTCTCCCCACTTTGGATCCCTCTATGAGGATTGGTTTGTGTTCCTTCACCTTACCCCTCCTGAACTCCACAATCAGCTCTTGTCTTACTGATGTTGAGTACAAGGTTTTTGCTATGACACCACTCAAAGGAATTCTAGAAGAATATGTGGGAAACATACACCATTATAGAACCTGAAGGATTGATGAAGGAGAAACCAGATAAACAAGGATTTTTGACCCAAAATGTTGACTCTGTTTTCCTTGCCACAGATGCTGCCTGACCTACTGAGTATTTCAAACACTTTGTGTTTTATTTTAGATGATGAACAGTGGAATACTGAGTTATTGAGTATAGAATAAGTTTGGATGTTGACTTTATAGGGAGAAAAGTGTGTGATATGATCATCTGGCTGTCCGCTTCCTACCAGCATAAAGACAGAGGCTCAAACACAAGGCAATAGATGTAAAGACAGCAAAGAGATGGTCACAGGAGGCAAAGGAGGGGCAACAGGATTGCTTGAGTTGGTGGACTGGGCCATACTCAGGGACTAATTGGTGACCTGAATGAATGTCATGGTTGTCACAGACTTCATAAAGACCGTGGCTCATTCAGAGTCGTCCCCAAGCAGAAGCCTTGAATGAACAAAAGATCCATAATCTGCTGAGGGCTAGAATGGTGGAGTGCAAGTCTGGCAACCCACAAAAGTACAAGAGGTCTACTCAAGGCTTCTGGAAAGCACAAGAGGTCCGGGTATGACCTCAGGAAAGCCTCGGTTTCCTCACTTGCAGACCACAGTCAGTATGGATTGGCAACAACATCTCCAAAATCATCATCAGCACAAGGCTGTGTGCTCATCTCTCTACTTTATTTGCTTTACACTTATGACTCTGGGGCTAAGTACTGCTCCAATGCCATATTCCAGATTGCTGCTGACACCACAGTTGTTGGCCGAATCAAAGGTGGTGATGAATCAGAATATAGGAAGGAGATTGAAAATCTGGTTGAGTGGTCTACTACAACAACCTCTCACTCAACATCAGCAAAACCAAAGAGCTGATTATTGACTACAGGAGGAAGAAATTGGAGGTCCATGAGCTAGTGGCCATTAGGGGACTGGAGGTGGAGAGGGTCAATATTTTAAATTTCTGGGCATTACCATATCAGAGGTTCTATCCTGGGACCAACATGTAAGTGCCATTTCAAAGAAGACACAGCAGCACCTCTACAGCTTAGAAGTTTGTGTAGATTCATCACGACATCTAAAACTTTGATAAACATCTATAGATGCACAGTGGAGTGTATCCTCACTGATTGAATCACAGTCTGGTGTGGGAACACCAGTGCCCAAGAACATAAAACCCTGCAAAAAGTAGTGGATATGGCCCAGCCCATCATGGGTAAAGCCCTCCCCACTATTGAGCACATCTACATGGAACGCTGTTGCAAGAAAGCTGTATCCATCATCAAGGTCCCGCACCACCCAGGTCATGCTCTCTTCTTGCTACTGCTATGAGGAAGAAGGTACAGGATCCTTGGGTCCCACATCACCAGATTCAGGAACAGTTATTACCTCTCAACCATTAGGCTCCTGAACCAGTCTGGACATTTTCACTCACCTCACCATTGAACTGATCATTAAACACAACCTTTGGACTTACTTTCAAAGACTCTACAACTTACGTTCTCAGCTTTATCTACTACTACTTGCTTCTTTTTGTATTTGCAATTTATCAATCTTTGTGTGTAGTTTTTCATTGATTCTGTTGTACTTCTTTGTTCTACAGTGAATGCCTGCACGAAAATTAATCTCAGGTTGGTATTTGGCGACAGATATGTATTTTGATAATAAAATTTACTTGTAAATTAACTCTAGAGACAATTGAGACTGGAATAAGAGTCAGAATTTCAAAACATTAGAGAGGAAGCCAGAAATATTGGGGAAGTGGAAGTGGAAGATGTCACAACATGAACCAGAGCTTATTGCATTGTCTAACAACAACAGTCTGATTCAGGTAGATAGACTTGCCAGTAAGATCTGCAGCAAAGTAAACGCTGGAATGCAAGCAAAAGTATAACAAAAACAGTGTCAATGAGAAGTGAGCATTTGTTTTTCTTTGTATGTTTTGAAGTAGTAACATGTGTCGAGGATAAAAGGAAACACATTACTATGCTTAGACTTCCAGATGGCATCTGGTAAGATACCATCTCAAAGGTTATTGCAGAAAAATAAATCTCATGGTATAGGTGGCAATGCGTTGACATGAATCTTAGACCTACAGGAAAGAGAGCATAGACATGAATGGGCCTTTCTCTAGTTGGCTAGATGCAATGAGCGACATGCAACGGGGATTGGTGCTGGGGCCTCAGCTACTTATGGTTGCTATATATGGATTGAACTATGTTGTTAAAGTTGATGGTGACTCACAGAAAAATATTCAAGCAAGTTGTGAAGACAACACTGAAAAGGGATAGGGATAGGTCAAATGAGTGGGCAAACATTTGTCAAATGATTTATAATGTGGGAAAATATGAAGTTGCCCTTTTAGACAAGAATAATGGGAAAAAAAGAAGCATATTGTGTCAATAAGGGAAGGGATCTGGGAGTCCAAGCACGTGATCTGCATAAGGGTAAGACATTAATTAATTAGGAAACCCAACAGAATGTTATTGCCCATTGCAGAGGTTAGATTTCACAGTATATTACATTGTACATTATATTACATAGTTTACGGGTGAGACTACATCTGGAGTAGGGCATACAGTATTGCTCAACTTATTGAAAGAAAGATGTGAATACATTCCAAGTAAGTCACTATGGTATACCGGACTGGGATCTGGAATGGGCAGTTTAGCTGAAGAAGAAAGTTTGAAATTAGCTCACCTTTAATCTACTAAAAGTCAGAAGAATGAGAGGGGGCTTTATTGAAACATGTAAAATTTTGAGAGTTTTGACTGGATGGATGTGAAGAGGAAGTTTCCTCTTGTGGGAGAGTCTAGAACAAAGAGTCACTGTTTAAAAATAAGTAGTTGCTTACTTCCGACAGAGAAAAGATGATTTTTTTAAAAATTTCAGAGCGTGTTGGGTCTTTGGAACTCTTTCCTTGAAAGGGTAACTGAAACAGAGCCGATTTATATCTTTCCTGTTGAGACAGATGGATAGATGATGTGCAGGGAGGGAGGGGGGAAGAATTGTGAAAGGTTACATGAGGTGAACATCAATGAGATTAAACACAATCTGACTGAAGAGTACAACAGGTCTGAGGGGCTCGTGTCCTACTCCAAACCTGAATTTGTCTGTGTGTATACGTATATTTCCCTATTTTTATCATCACAAACAAATGGAAATCAGACAGGGAGAAGCACATAACCAACGTTTGAATAGACGTTACCCACTACGTAGTGATTCAAAGTCAAAATGATTCCCACTGATTACAGACTCCCCTGTGCTTAAACGAAGGAAACCCAAGATTAGATGTGCATCAAATAATCTGGCAGCAGAGAGGTCATGGGAGCGGGGAGAGGAATACATGGAAGGATTGGGAAAAACGGTGGGGATAAGGTTAGACACCATGTGGAAGTGGAGGAGATGCCACCATGGAGATTCAACGCTGGGTCTATAGCACTCCCCAGTTGTGATCTTCGGAAGAGCAGTTTGATAATGGGGCAAAGGTCTCAGAGCAAGGCTTTCAGCTCTTCAGATTGAAACGAGGAAAGACTTGGACACTGAGGGGGTTACTGGGGTTTTCAGTTCCCCACTGTAAGGGATTGTGGATCCCTGAGATTGGAAGGGAATGGGAGGGTAACATCGATCTGGCAAAGAAAGTGAAAAAGGTCATGAGGATAATGACCCCTCCTGCTTCAGTTTCCTATCATCTGGGTTGCTCGGAGTATTCAATAACATCTCTGTACACAGAGTCATTGTGTTGTACAGCATAGAACCAGGCCCTTCACCCATCATCTCTATGCTAGCCATCATACCTATCTATATTAACCCGTCCTGCCTGTATCAATTCCCTACTCCTACGAGTATTGCTCATTGAGGTACCTGTCCAGGTGCCTCTTAAATATTGTTATTGTTCCTGCCTCCACCATCTCCTCTGGTGGCTCAATCCAGATAACAACTACCCTTTGTGTGAAAAGTTTACCCCTATGATCTCCTTTAAACCTACCCCTTCTAGTTTCAGATGCCCCTACTGTGGGAAGCAGACAATGATTAGGTGCCCTCTCTTTGCCTCTCATAATTTTATATACTTCCATCGTGCCATCTTTCTACCTTTTTCACCCTAGGTAAAAAGACCTACCTGCTGAAGTTAATTCTGTAATATTATTTAATGTATAGTAAAGCACTGATTTTGTGGGCATGCTCATTAATTTAGCTTTGTCTGCCTGGCGGATTTTCTTGTCCCACTAGTACGATGGTTTCCTGAGGGAATGGCTGTTGGTGGGTCCTCATTTGGTTGTTGAGGCCAATTGGGGATCCACAAATCCTGCTGCAGAGTGGAGAGAGTGAGTGGGGGGTGTGGTTACTGGTTGTTCAGTCTCTCCTTCACAGCTGCCACACAGAGATCACTCTCCTATAGCACAGCTCCCTATTGTTCAGATTTTCTCCATATGTATCTGCTGAGTGCAATGCCTTCCCACCAGGCACAGCTTCTCCTCTCAGCACTCTCAAGAACTGCTCCCTTTATGACTCCCTGGTCCACTCTTTCATCCCCATGGACCTGATCCTGTCTTCCGGCATTTCTCTATGCAGCTGCAGGAGTTTCAGCCCCCGTCCTTTCACTTCTTCGCTTTCCACCGTGCAGGCACTGGAACATTCTGCCCAGGTGAGACAGTGATTCACTTGCATTTCCTCCAATGCTCACCGCGTGGTCTTTTCTACATTGGAGAAAATAAATGCAGATCTGGTAATGACTCTGTGGAAAACCTGTGTTGAGTCTACTGGGGGGAGGCACTGAGCTTCTGATTGTCTGTTCCTTAAAACTACCATCCCACTAACACTGCCTGTGGTCTCCTGCACTGCTAAAATAATCTAGGATGAAAAACATCACCTCGCCTTCTGCCTTGGCACATTGCAACCCACTTGACATCTTCAGATAATTCTCACTCTGTCTGTAAATCCCCAATGTGTTAGTTTCCTTCCCCCCCGCCCCCATTTCATAGCTGAGTAAATAAAGAACGGTGTTATCTCACTAAATGCCCCCATCAACCCATCAAACAGACAACCTCATTTGCAGTTTATCACTGTTGGATGCTAATACATTTGCCATCCAATGACTTTTTGGAAGTCAAGAATGAGGCACAAAACTTGCTGCTTAAGATTGATGTATTGTTACATGTTTGAAGAACAGAGAAGAAAAGAAAGAGGAGCCAAGAGGACAAAGGGAAAAGCCGTAGTCTTCTCATACTCAGACCAGAGATAGCAAGCATTCCACTGATAACAGTTAACCTATAAAATAGCTGGACTCAGGTAGTGTGACACCTACTACTGAAAACTAAGGAGTTTCTAGAACAATACAGAAGCGACTGTACTGTAATTGCTGGAAAGTTCACTGAACAATTACATGATCATAAAATACAAGCAAGCAAAGGAAAGTTCAATTATAAGGAAAGTACCAATTCCACACCCTAATCCAACAAGCCCTAGCCATACTCCATCACAGAACCATCCCTCCCTTACCCTCATTGTAACTTGTTTTCTCTCTCTCTCTCTCTCTCTCTCTCTCTCTCTCTCTCTCTCTCTCTCTCTCTCCCCCCCCCCCCCCCCCCTGCCTGACTAGAGCATTTCCAGCATTTTGTTTTCAAGTTTTATTTAAGATTTCCAGCATCTGCAATATTTTTCTTCTGAATGCCTCCAATTTAGTTAACATCCATTATAGTCCTCAGCCACATCGCTCTGATACCGCAGACGCAAGTATGGGCTCGAAGTGCATTAGTAATATAAATGCATTTCATAAAAGCATTCCTACTGAAACCTCATTGCATTTAGTTTCTGCCCAAATCAATACTCTTTTTTCACTTTTGTGTCCATATTGCTGCTTCTCAACCATAGATCCATATACTCACATTTTTGTTACAATTACTTCCACTTCATGATACTCTTATATGTTTATACTTTGCTATAAACAACAGGGCTTATCAAAGCTTTCATGAGCATGAAATAAATTCTCCCCTGCCATTTATAACAGCGTATTATTTTAATCTGCCCTTTCCTTTGTGTACTTGAACCCATCCAGATGCAATACTTGGTAGTGTTACTGGAGGTTATCTCTTAACTGTTAGTTCAACCAACCTTCTGGTCGTAGACTACAATATTTTCCTCTTCAATGCTGCAAGCATCCCTGAGAAATATCAGAAGTGTCAAGAATTCAAAACACCAAAGTCACTTGTGGCTGATCTGCCTCAGGCCTCATCTCCCTTTCTGTGTCAGTTCCCCAGAGTCTGCAGTCCATTTCTTTCAACAACTTATCTACCACCTCTTTAAATATTCCATTTATCTTGCCTCTACAATCCTTAAAGATATAGAGAAAGATTTAAAGAGATTACTGTTATTTATCAGATGTACTGTGAAATGCATTGTTTGCTTCACATCAAATCAACGAGGATTGTGCTGAGCAGCCTACAAGTATTGCTGTGCTTTCAGTGTCTACAGAACATGCCCACAACTTACTAACTTTAACACTACATCTTTGGACAGTGGGAGGAAACCCACACAGTCACGTGGGGAAAGTACAAGCTCCTCACAGGCAGCAGTAGGAATCACAGAAACACAGAAAACCTACAGCACAATATATGTCCCTACCTAAGAAATTACTAGGGGCTTACCCATAGCCCTCTATTTTTCTAAGCTCCATGTACCTATCCAAAAGTCTCTTAAAAGACCCTATCCACCACTGTCGCCAGCAGCCCATTCCATGCACTCACCACTCTCTGAGTAAAAAACTTACCCCTGACATCTCCTCTGTACCTACTCCCCAGCACCTTAAACCTGTGTCCTCTTCTGGCAACCATTTCAGCCCTGGGAAAAAGCCTCTGACTATCCACATGATCAATCGAACCACAATCTTAAAGCTGTTGGACTGTAAAGCATTGTGTTAATTGCTACACTACAGAGATTAACTACCCTGTGCAAAAGTTCACTCAAGCCTGAATTTTAAATGACTGACTATAATGTTGCTTGAAACTCTCCCGCTAGTGGAAACACCTCAACATCTATTGTCAAGCCCCTTTTGGATTGGCATTTCAATAAGATCACCCCCCATTCATCTGAACTTGAGAAAATATAAAGTTCTTAGCCATTTGGGATAGGACATTAATAACTTAAGGGAAAGAAGGAAAAGTATAAGAGTGAAAGTTGGGTGATTGTGATAAAAATCAGAACTGCAGTCATTCAAAATCTAAAATTAAAAAGGATGAGAGATGTCAGAATGACAGTGTGAAGGACAATTGAAGTGAAGGCAACTGGAAGTTCAGGGTTGTCCGGTCAAATTGATAGCGATGTCACCAAATCTACTTCTCTCTCCATGGGGGCTGCTTGACCTGCTGAGCATTTCCTGAATTTTGTTTCATTTGTGACCTGCTAAACTTTGGACAGTGCTTTCTATCTTCAAAAAATAGAATTACAACTCCAGAACAGCCCTAGAGTCAGAGGACAGTCACAGAAAACGTAGCAAGCAGACATTGGTAAGTATGGGAATAGTGTGTGGCAAAATGCAATATTTATGGGATATATTCTTGCAATGACAGGAAAATTGTACCATGTCATTTTTATAACACCAATTTAGATTTTAAAACAATAATAGCAATTACACGGTATTATTTTAGCTGCCTGGCTAGAGAGGTTTAGTATGGGATGTGTTTAATGTATTCCTGAGTGAGTCCTTTGACTTTGGGCAGTGCAGGCGGTGAGCCCAATAGTGGTGGATAACCGGGAGAGGTCCTTCGGGCATCACTCTTGGAGAGAACGAGTCCTTGGTAACTGGGGTACTGAGGGCAGGGAATGTGAGGGAAGAGGATGTGCAGCTGAGCCTGGTCTCCAACTGTTTCAACCTGCTTGCCGTTGGACCAGGTTTGTGGGGTAGCTGGCATTCACTGGCCATATCACACTGGCAGCTGCTGCCTCACAGCACCAGACCCAGGTTAAATCCTGCCCTTGGGCACTGTTTGTGTGGTGAATGCACATTCAGAACCAGAAGCTGCTTTCTTATCATTGTCATACACGTCATGAAATGTGTTGTTTTGCTGCAGCAGCACAGTGTAAAAACATAAAATTACTTGGTTGCAAAATAAATAAATAATGTTTAAAAAAGGAATAATGATGTACTGTTCAAGGACTGTTTAGAAATCTGACAGCAGAGGGGAAGAAGCTGTTTCTGCATTGGAATTAGAATGGGGTTATTATTGTCACATGGACAAAGATACAGCGAAACGCTTGTCTTGCGTTCTGTTCATACCAATCAAATCATTACACAGTGCATTGAGGTAGAACAAGGTAAAACAAAATCATAATGCAGAATGAAGTGCAGTTCAGCAATAAGGTACAAGATCATAACAAGGTAGACTGCGAGGTCAAGAGTTCATCGTATCCTACTAGTCTTATAATCGAAACATCATAATAGTCTGATAACAGAGGGTTAGAAGCTATCCTTGCACTTAGTGGTAGATGCTTTCTTGCCTTCTTCCCGATGAGAGAAGGGAAAGAGAAAATGTTTGGGATGGATGGTGTCTGATTGTGCTTTATTGAGCTAGTGTGAAGTGGAGACAGAATCCATGAGGGGAGGCTGGTTTCCATGATGTGCTGGGCTATGTCTACAACTCTGAGTTGTTGAGTGTGGGTCTTCCCTGGTAGTAATGATGAGGACACGTCCTGAATGGCAAGGGGCCGCAGTGATTACTGCTGCCTTCTTGAGACTCCTTTTAAAAACGTCCTCGGTGGGGAGGGATGCGCCTGTGAAGGAGCAGGCCGAGTCTACAGCCCTCGGCAGCCTCTTGTGATCTGTGCACTGGAGTCTCATTACCAGGTGGTGATGCAGCCAGAGAGAATTCTCTCCACAGTACACCTGTAGAAATGTGCAAACATGTGATGACATATTAATTCTCCTCAAACTTTGTGGCTGCATGGGTTTCCTTCAGGTTGGTAGGTTAATTAGCCACTAAGGTGCCCTCTGCATAGGTGTGTGGAAGAACCTGGTGGAGGAGAGGGGAAGAAAGGGGGGTGAAATGTAAAACAACAGGAGAACAAAAATTGTGTTTATTAGTTTAATTGATCAGTGTGGACCAGATGGATGATTCTGTGCTGTTTTTCTCTGAAAGAATGGGCGAGGAAGTTATGCTCAGTATGGAGGGACTGTTTGAGAGTACATGATAACATTCTCGGAAAGTTCACCAGCCTCTGCTACTGAATTCCTTCACTCGGAAGCAGTAATCAGGGCTCTTGAATATTGCTGATCACTGCCCCATGCACAATGGTGGCGCAGCTACTGGTATTCTGCCCTTGACTGTGCTACTCCAGATTGATTGGAGAACAAATATTCACCTAATAGTCATGTTGTGAGGTGCAGGCCCTCTGTGATATTATGGGATTATAAGGGAACATAGATAAAATTTATCTTGTTCAAATACCAACTTAGTTTGGTGCTAGAGAACGGTCATTGTTCTTGATATTTCAAGTAAATTAATAACACTTAATACAGATCTCATGACTGTGGAATCACTAGGCAAGTAATAACAAACTGACCGCAAAGCAGAAGAGAGTTAAGGGCGGTGGCAGGTGGTGTTGCCCTGAGAATGAAGCTGTTGGGGTGGAGTGGGGGCGAGGGAACTGGTGCTTTGGGCAGCGTGCCAAATATTGAGTGCAACAAAATAAAATTATGCCCATACTTGAAATTTGCATAATTGTCAATGTAGTTTTAGTGCAGGACTACAGCACAGGAACAGACTCTCCAGCCATTATGTCCATGCCAACCTGTCGGCCCATCTACACAATCCCATTGTCTGCATTAGGACCATATCCTTCAAATGTATGCTTATTTAAGTGTCTACCTAAATGCCTCTTAAATGTGGTAATTGAATCCTATTCCACCATGTCCTTTGGCATCGTATTCTGGATGAGAATTACGCTGTGTAAAAGATGTACTGCTGAGGTTCCCTTTAAAACTCCTTCCTCTCACTTATCACCCTGAAAAGCAGAGCAATGTGCATTAATGCCTACCGCCCAGTGGCTCTGACATCCACCATCACAAAGTGCTTTGAGAGGCTGGTCATGGCACATGCTAACTCCAGCCTCGGAAACAACCTTGACTCACTGCAATTCACCTACAGCAGTTAGTTGCCAGCTCCATGGATCCACACTCATCTCTGCAGCATCTGTGCAGTAAAGACACTTGGATTAGATTTGTTTAGTGGCTACAACTCCACTCTTAATACTATAATTCCAAGAACAATCATCTCCAAACTCTGAGATCTGGGACTCAACATTTCCCTTTGCAGCTGGATCCTTATTTTCTTGACCAGCAGACAGGCAGCAACACCTTCATCACAATTATGAGCTCTGGTGTCTCACAAGGCTGTGTCCTCTACCCACTATTCTACTCACTGTACACTCACGACCGAGGCGAGATTCTTCAATGCCATCCACAAGTTGAACATAGCACATAGAAATCTACAGCATAATACAGGCCCTTCGGCTCACAATGTTGTCCTGACATTGTAACCTACTCCAGAAACTGCTTAGAATGACCCTACTGCATAGCCCTCTACTTTTCTAAGCTCTACGTATATATCTAAGAGTCTCTCAAAAGACCCTATTGTATCCACCTCTACGACCTTCACTGGCAGTGCATTCCACACACCCACCACTCTGTGTCAAAAATTTACCTCTGATACCCCCCTTGTACCTACGCCCCCCTCATGTTAGCCATTTCAGCCCTGCGGAAAAAACCTCTGGCTATCCACATGATCAATGTCTCTCATCATCTTACACACCTCTATCAGGTCACCTCTCATCCTCCATCACTCCAACAGAAAAGGCCAAGTTCACTCAACCTATTCTCATAAGGCAAGCTCTCCAATATAACCAATTAACATATAGCCATATAACAATTACAGCACAGAAACAGGCCATCTCGGCCCTTCTGGTCTGTGCCGAACGCTTACCCTCACCTAGTCCCACCTACGTGCACTCAGCCCATAACCCTCCATTCCTTTCCTGTCCATATACCTGTCCAATTTTACTTTAAGTGACAATATCGAACCCGCCTCTACCACTTCTACTGGAAGCTCGTTCCACACAGCTACCACTCTCTGAGTAAAGAAGTTCCCCCTCGTATTACCCCTAAACTTTTGCCCCCTAACTCTCAACTCATGTCCTCTTGTTTGAATCGCCCCTACTCTCAATGGAAAAAGCCTATCCATGTCAACTCTATCTATCCCCCTCACAATTTTAAATACCTCTATCAAGTCCCCCCTCAACCTTCTACGCTCCAAAGAATAAAGACCTAACTTGTTCAACCTTTCTCTGTAACTTAGGTGCTGAAACCCAGGTAACATTCTAGTAAATCTCTGTACTCTCTCTATTTTGTTGACATCTTTCCTATAATTCGGTGACCAGAACTGTACACAATACTCCAAATTTGGCCTTACCAATGCCTTGTACAATTTCAACATTACATCCCAACTCCTATACTCAATGTTCTGATTTATAAAGGCCAGCATACCAAAAGCTTTTTTCACCACCCTATCCACATGAGATACCACCTTCAGGGAACTATGTACCATTATTCCTAGATCACTCTCTTCTACTGCATTCCTCAATGCCCTGCCATTTAACATGTATGTCCTATTTTGATTAGTCCTACCAAAATGTAGCACCTCACACTTATCAGCATTAAACTCCATCTGCCATCTTTCAGCCCACTCTTCTAACTGGCCTAAATCGCTCTGCGAGCTATGAAAACCTACTTCATTATCCACAATGCCACCTATCTTAGTATCATCTGCATATTTACTAATCCAATTTACCACCCCATCATCCAGATCATTAATATGACAAACAACATTGGACCCAGTGCAGATCGCTGAGGCACACCACTAGTCACCGGCCTCCAACCTGACAAACAGTTATCCACCACTACTACCTGGCATCTCCCATCCAGCCACTGTTGAATCCATTTCACTACTTCAATATTAATACCTAACGATTGAACCTTCCTAACTAACCTTCCATGCGGAACCTTGTCAAAGGCCTTACTGAAGTCCATATAGACAACATCCACTGCTTTACCCTTGTCAACTTTTCTCGAAACTTCTTCAAAAAATTCAGTAAGATTTGTCAAACATGACCTTTCATGCACAAATCCAAGTTGACTGTTCCTAATCAGACCCTGTCTATCCAGATAATTATATATACCATCTCTAAGAATACTTCCCATTAATTCACCCACCACTGACGTCAAACTGACAGGCCTATAATTGCTAGGTTTACTCTTGGAACCCCTTATAAACAATGGAACCTCATGAGCAATACGCCAATACTCCGGCACCATCCCCGTTTCTAATGACATTTGAAATATTTCTGTCAGAGCCCCTGCTATTTCTACACCAACTTCCCTCAAGATCATAGGGAATATCCTGTCAGGATCCAGAGACTTATCCACTTTTATATTCCTTAAAAGTGCCAGGACTTTCTCATCGACATAGTTTCCATAACTTCCCTACTTGTTTCCCTTACCTTACACAATTCAATATCCTTCTCCTTAGTGAATACCAATGAAAAGAAATTGTTCAAAATCTCCCCCATCTCTTTTGGCTCCACACATAGCTGTCCACTCCGATTCTCTAAGGGACCAATTTTATCCCTCACTGTCCTTTTGCTATTAAAATAACTGTAAAAACCCTTTGGATTTGTTTTCACCTTACTTGCCAAAGCAACCTCATATCTTCTTTTAGCTTTTCTAATTTCTTTCTTAAGATT